>NC_140071.1:82704360-83325860 GCF_964194135.1 Talpa europaea | reverse complement strand
CCAATGCGAAAGCTGTCTTCTTATCTATTTGTTGATGCTTCAATTTCAATTAATCTTCTTACTGGTTCATTGACTGAAGGGGGTAGGGGGTTCCTGGGCAAAGGCTGACAGTCACAGAGCTGGCAGGCATGAGCTGGCAGCCTCAAGAAAGGTGTGGGGAAAGAACAGCGCTTGTGCTCATTTCACACCTCTGGGTGACAAAAGAGGGCAATGAGGCAAAGCAGGACAGTGGAAAAGTATCCCAAAGTAGAAAAAAGCCCGTAGGAGCTTTTGAGAGCAGTAGAGATTCCCCAGAAGCACCTATAAAAAGGAAATCAACACCCTAGCAATGGGCTCCTCCCTTGGATCCCCTCCTGCTGTCAGGAGCCTTTCTTGCAATAAATCTGAGCTTGCTAACCTTCAGTCCAGTGTGTTGGTGATTATTCCTCAATCACTAGAGCACAAGATGATTGGCAACATGAGGACTGAAGCTGAAACATCTCACTATGTAATTAAAAATCAAATTTAAACTGCAGAGGCATATGACAAAACAGCCACTGAACAAGTATTAATGAAAAACTATTTCATTAGCTGAGGCATGCAGGAAAATCAGTCCCAGAAGTCTAAAGTTGAGGTACAAATGAAGACAGGAATCGTTACCCTTTTTATCTATATTCATATCTATCTATATGAATCTACACACACTTTGAAAAGATAATTTTCATCTTCATTCCCTCTTCAGAAGACACCAAAATATTCATAAATTAGTACCAGCATGCAGATATTTCTTCCAGCCAGAAAGTCTTACCCAGTCTTCTTTTATGGACCTATCCATTCAACCCAACTCAGTTTTACTATCTCATTATTGTAGCATTTCTCAATATCCACAAAGTTAGTATGTGACTTTCCCCCCCACTCCTAAAGTCTTCCTTAAAAAGTATAAAAATAATCCAGTTATCTCCTACCTCTCTCACACCTACATTACCAATTAACATTTTGCTTTATATCCTTCTTTTCATACATCCATAAATTATTCTTCCTAAACTTTGAAAGTAGCTTGCAGACATCTTTACCCCAAATTTTTTCAGCATGAATAATCCCATATGGATATTCTTCTACATAAACACATTACGCGTGAGAAAATTAGCAATAATTCTGTCATGTATAGTTCATCTAATGTATAGTTCATATTTAAATTTCAACTATACCCAAAATGTCTTTTATATTATGAAAGCAATTTTCCTTCTCTTATGAGTATCCATCAACGTTTACTTATTGCATACGGTTATTAGTTTTCTTTAAACTCTCTTTATTTAGAATACCCCCCCACATTTTTTTGTTTTTGTTTTTATTTTACAACTTTGATTTTTACGATAAATCCATATCAGTTGTCACAGAATGTCCCACATTCTGATTGTTTCCTATATATCCTGTATGCCCTGTAGATTCCCAGTAAGGTAGAGAACTAACTAGATTATTTCAAACATTCTTGGCATGGATATTTACACACTTTTATAGTTCTATGTTAGTGTTTCAGGACTGACATAATAAAATAACAATACCACAAACTGGGTCATTTAAACAAAAATTTATTTTTTCACAATTATGGAGGTTAAATGTTCAAGATAAATCTGTCATCAAGTTTTATTTGTGCTGATAGCCTCTTTCTTTTTTTGTTTTCACATGGTTTTTCCTCTGAGTGAGTCTGTGAGCTAATTTTTACTTTTCATAAGGACATTCATCTATTCGATTAGGGTCCATCTAGATGAACTAACTTTATCTTGATTACCAGTTTAAAGGCCCTATCTCCAAATTGTCACATTCTGAGATAGTAGAGATTAGAAGTTCAACATATGAATTTTGGGTAGATAGACAACAATTTCTTATTGCATTTCCTCAAGAGACACATAATGTCAAATTCATCAGATATTTTCATTGTAAAGAGAGACATTTTCCATTGTAATTAGTAAAGCACAAGTGGAATGAAAATTTGAAGATCCTGTGACTATCTTATTCCTCATCATTCTTATATCTATTCATTTTTCCAGCACTCATTAATGACTCTTACCTAAATTACCATTTTAATGATTTAATAAGAGTGGTTTTTCCATTCCATCATTCCTATAGGTATACTAGCTGTCATTCTTCTGTAAATACAGGACTTCAGTCTTGACACATTCTAATTCAGTGTTTCTACGACATCAGAGTCCTCTTTCTTAACCGTAACTGCTTAAAAACCTTTATCCTCTCCTCTGTCCTGAGGATTAAGTACAAATTCCTAACGGAATCTTCTCTTAGTTACCATTTTTCCTCCTTTAATGGTTTACTCATCCTTCAGGACTCAGTTGTCACTATCTCACTGGATTTCTCCACCAAACTTATAAGAGACTCTGTAAGAATCTGTACTTTCACTATCATAGCCTACATTGTACTATTTATAACTTAGGGTTAGTTTACTCACTGATAAGTTAAAGCAACTGGGGAAAGGAATCGCACCAGTCTTACTCCTCTTTATATTTCCCATCACCTCTTAAAAACCTTAGCACAGATTATGCACACAATAATGATAACTTAAATGAACAAATGAAACTTACAGACTATGTAAAAAATCTTTGTACATTACAATTTATGGTTTAATTACAGAATTCACAAGAACAATTGTAATTAAAAGTGACTTTTCAGGGCCTCCTCAGTGGCACAGTGGTTGAGCATTGGGTTGCAAAGCTGCCCGCAGCCTTTGCAGTGCCTTTTCGATCCCCGGCTGCCAGCGAGGGTCCCACATGGCGCACAGACCTCTCCTGCCACCCGCTGCTCCCCTCAGCAGTATATTTCATTGGTCTGCCTGTTCTGCTCCCCGCTCTGGCTCTGGTGAATCCTCTCACCCTCCCGTGATTCTGACTATACCCAATGCTTGTATAAATAAATAAATAAAGCTTAAAAAAAAAAAGTGACTTTTCAGATAGTTTGCATAATGGAAGGCAAATTCTGAGTTAGATGAAACCCTCTCTAAAAAAAATATAGCCTGCCAGCCACTCAGCCCACCTGGTAAGAGCCCAGACCACCTCCAGAAGAGGATTGAGAGTCACCAAAGACCTGCAACATCACATGAGGTTCCACCAGCCACACAGCTCACCCAGCAAGTACATACACCACTGTGGGGGGGGAGGCACACCCAGAAGAAGCCCTTCCTATAGCATATGGTCCCAAAGCATATAATGGGGACTAATACACCACAGAGAGAACAATTTGGCAGGATCCAACTACAAATATATGGAAGATAAGTTTTTACTATCAGCTACAGAGTTCAAGACTGCCATAATAAAGAAATTCAAATAAATGGAAGAAAACTCAGAAAAACAAATGAATGTCCTTAGAAATAAAAGCAATGAACAGAAATATGAAATTGATGTTTTAAATAGGAAAGCAATGGAGTTATAAGATATAAACAAATTAATAGAGGAGGAAAAATTCAGAGAAAGCTATGGATGTAAAATAAAACAAATGGAAGAGCAAATCAGTGATCTTGAAGACAAAGTAAAAAAAAGAATCCAAGCAAAAGAAGAAAGAAATGAAGCAAAAATACAAAAAAGAAGAAACAATTCTAGAATTATCTGACTCTGAGGAAAGGCAATATAAGAACAGGTGTTCCCAAAAGGGAAGTGAGAGAGAAAAACAGAATTTATTTAAATAAATAATGAAACAAAACTTCCTAAACTTGGCGAAGAATATAAATATACAAATATAGGAAGCTAAAAGAACACCAGGGTTACATAAACAATATGAGGCCTACACTAAGGTATACAGTAACAAAAATTCCAGCATAATAATGAAAATTCCAAGAGTTCAAGAGAAGGAAAAAATATTGAAGCAGGATTGGAGAAAGAAACAGATAATCTATAAAGGAAGCCTGATCAGACTCACCAATAAAGAGACATACAGTATCTGGTTGGATAATAAAACAGAATCCAATCTTCTGCTGTCTCCAGGAGACACATTTATGCTCTAAAGATAAACATAGGCTTGAAGTAAGGGGCTGGGAAACAATCCTACAAACAAATGGGACCCAAAGGAAAACAGAAACAGTCATATTTATATCAGATAAAAAATCAATTTCCAGTTCAAAAAGGTAACAAGAGCTAGAGAGGATCACTATGTAATGATTAAGGGAACAGTTCATCAGGAAGTCATAACACTCATCAAAATATACTCACCAAATGAAAGAGCACCAAAATACATTAGGGCAACTGCTATCAACTCTGAAAGTGTTAAAAACACATATGTGGCAGCTGACTTTAACACCCCACTATCACCAGTGAACAGATCAATGAGACAGAAAATAAACAGGGACACAAAACCCTTAAAGAATTAGAATGTATAAAGGCCTAATAGATATTTACAGGGCACTGCACACCCCCAAAAGAGAATACACATTTTTCTCACGTGCACATGGGACATCTTCAGGATATATCACATACTAGTTCAAAACACAGATAACAAATTCATGAAGATTGAGATCACAACTAGCATCTTTTCTGATCATAAAGGTATAAAACTAGAAATCAGCTATGAAAAGAAAGCAGAGAAATCCTTTAATGTGGAGACTGACCAACACACTACTGACAGGCTACTGGGTTAATGAGGAAATCAATACACATATTGAAATATATACATATATATATATATCAAGAAAAATGATGACACAACCTTCCAGAGCTTATGGGATGTGGCAAAAGCAGTACTAAGAAGGAAATATATATATATATATATAGCAATATAGGCCCACATAGAGAAATAAGAAAGAGCTAAAATAAATAACCCTCTCTCTCACATCGGGAAACTATGGACTTTTTTTTTTTAATTGAATGTATCAGTTTTTCATCTTTCTTTTAAACATTTTTTAAAAGATTTATTTATACAAAAGCTGGGGAACAGACCAGAGGTGTGGGGGGTGAGAGGATTCACCAGAGACCGAGTGGGGAACAGAACAGGCAGAATGACTGAAGTACACTACTGAGGGGAGCATAGGGCAAGCCAGGAGAAGTCTGTTGCACCATGTGGGTTCCTCCCTGGCCGGCTAGGGGTTGAACTCATGCTGCAGAGGCTGCAAATAGCTTCACAGTGCTGTGATTTACCCCTTGCGCCATCAGGGAGGCCTCTGCATAATTTTTAAACTCAGATTATCAAAAGAGTTTCATGACCATTCCCTCAAATTCATCAAATTAAGAGGATTACTGTGGGAAATTTAGTGTTTACTTACAAACCGGTATTATTTTGTTTAGTCTCTTGTTGCCAAGGAAGAAAGATCTATTTAGTTTTATGATTTTGTATCTTGTCTTTTCCACTTTTAGTGGGTGTAGAAGATAAGATTAGTTTACACAAGTTTCCATTACCAACCAGGTGTGGTTTACATTTCTAAGATATCAAGTTAAGGAGAGATCCAGGTTTGCAAATTCCACTTGTAATCTCTGTTGCTGTTCATTATTTTTCTTAGTTTCTTGTTCAGTTCAATTCAGACTTGGAAGGATATCTCCTTTCCTAAATTGCTTCATGGTTGTATCTTGGTAAATGTAAAGCAAAAATAAATAAAAATAAAATTCTGACAAAATCTTTCATCCTATTTATTGAGGAAATTTGAGGATTCTAAACATTTCCACGGAGTACATTTAAAAACTAACATGTAATTAACAGGTTTTTGGCAGCTGTATTAGTAAGGTTTCTCTGGAAAAACCACCAAATTGATACACATACATTCACACAAAGAGATTTATTTTGAGGGATTGGTTCATACTATTATGGAGACTGAGAAGTGCCTTTGAAAGTTGGAGGTCCAGGAAATCTTGTGGTTTAATTAATTTCAGTCCCAGACCTCAGTCAAAAGCCTGAGGACCCAATGTTGGAGGCAGGAGATGACTATTCCAGCTCAAATAGAAATAGTAAATTACCCTTCTTTCCACCTTTCTCTTCTGTCCAGTGAACTGGCTAATAATAACCCACAGGCGCCTCCCTGCTGGCCTACCAGTTAAATCTCAGCACTATCACCTCTATGGCCTGAGTTGGATCTCCTGCCAGGGAGCTACCCACATGGTGCAGCAGACCTCTCCTGTCTCACCTGCAGCTTACCTTAGCAGTGCATTTCAGTAAATCCGCCTGTTTTGCTCCCCACTCTTGTCTCTGGTGAATCCTCTCGCTGCCCCCACACAACTCTGGCCTATACCCCAGTTCTTCCATGCAATGAATAAATAAATCTTTTAAAAAAAACCACCTACATTGGTGAGGACAAGGTTCTTTACTCAGTCTACCAATGTAAATGCTAATCTCTTACAGAAATGCCTACACACAAGAAATTATGTTTTACCACTTATCTGTGCATCCCTTATCCCAGTCATGTTGACACATGAAACAACAATAGCAGCCCTATATTAATATTTCTTAATTTAAAAGGTGAAAACTATCCCCATAGGGGTCTTTGAAACAATAATTTATTTCTGAAATCATAGTCATAATTGGATAGTTCTACTGACAAAATTTTATTTTATGGTCTATATTCTAAGAACTTTATTCTTAACTACCATGTTGAATCAACTTAAACACCTTAAGATAAATTAAAATTAATGCTTTGTGATTCAGTACTTCTAAAGAAAAGGAACTTTTAATCTTGTTAACACTATCAGGAAAGAAGAATGAGATACTATTGTGGGAAATGATTCTTCCGGCAAAGAAGGCAGAGACAGAGTATGAGGGCACATGAATGAAGTTTATTAAATACTGATTTGGGGACTCAGCTACTCCAAATGAGCTGAATAGGAAATGAGACTAAGATTTCAGGTAGTTTTTGAGTCTGGGCATTTTAAGATGAAAAAATAAAAAACATTGTAATCTTAACTGGAATAATCAGTGCACTCGAGACAAAAATGTAGAAAAATATTCCACTTACCCACTACTGCAAACAAACTACCCTCAAAAGTTGATGTTTTTTGAACAAGTCATTTTACTATATATCATGATTTTGCAGGTCAGAAATATGGCCCAGGCTTGCTGAATGATTAAAATGTTATCATTTTTTTCTCATTTACCAGTTGGTATACTTTCATAAAGAAATACTTTTTCTCAACTATCATTTTATTACCAAGTAACACCCTTCATAAAGACAGGATAAAATCTCGATTCTTCTCTTTCATTTGTCAGTTTTCATGATAATGAATTGTCTTAACTTCATTCTTCAAAGAAAGCAGTTTAGAAGGAAAATATCATTAATAACTCATGGGATTAAACATATTCGATGGCTTTCATATCACTGAAATTTTTAATCTTATTGAAGCAAAAATTATTTCATCTTTGATCAGTCTGAGCCTCTACCAGTTGATTCCCAGATGTTTTTGACATAATGTTACAGGTCTTTGATAACTTCCTTGCTTTTCATTATAGGAAGTCATTCCAGGTTCATTCTGTACATTTCCTATCCCAGATGGAATCTGTCCTTTCCCCCAACAAGTCCTGGTTTCCTTTAGTGGTAAATGACATTTCAATCTCAGGAGTAGGAATGGGTATTGAGGTACTCAATTCTTAGGCCTTTTCAGTGGAAAAGGTAATACACATGCAAGTTATATTTGCATGTACATAATGTGTATGTATCAAACCTCATAAGTTTATATGGACATTTCCAATTCAAATAAAAGACCATGCTACACTTCAGGATTTTTGTTCTAACCTCTCTCTACTACATCTACATTTCCTTTCTTCTACTTGAGAAACAGGAAATAAAAAAATTCATTTTATTTATCCAACAATATACACAGTAGAACAATCCTAATATACTTACTCCAATACAATTACTGAAAAATTAAAAAAAAATTACATATGTACCTACCATTCTCTCCCCATTTTAAGAAGTGTGCATTGATAGATAATACAGCCATTGTATACTACACTTTTTTTCTTTTAAGCCTCATATTGCCTTTGCTATACAGTAGCTATACAGCTAATTCTCAGTATCTTATATATTGCCTCTACAGATGTTTTGGTTTAAGGAAGTTCATTCTGTCTAAAAGAAAAGACAATAACAACAACAACAACAAAAAAGGAAGGTCATTCTCTAATAGATTCCTCTGGAATGCTCATGAGAACAATATCCACAGAGTTCTTACATGATGTCAATAGTTTTTCTGTGCCTTTACATTTGAAACACACTTTTGCACAAAATAATATCCTGGATCACATTCTATTTCCTTGAGAATCCTAAATACAAAATTTCTATTTTCTTTTAGTATAAATATACTTGCAATTGAAAACTGTGAAGATAATCCAATTTCTTTCCATTATAGATTGCTTTTATCTAAATGTTGAAGGAATTCAAAACTTTTTCTTTAAAGTCTAACTTCTATTAGAATATGTCATGGTGTTGGACATTTGGATTAATATTCTCAAGTAAATGATGTGTTCTTTCAATATTTAGGTTGAAATCATTATTTTTAGGAAAATGTTTTGAATTACAGTTTTCAGGTACTTCCTGTATCCTTTGGGAATCCTTTGGGATTCCTTCTTCAGTGACATCTAAAATAATAATGTTGGGTCTTCTTTTCTTAGTCTCTATGTTTATTATTTACTTTTGAAATCTACCTTACATTTCTATTTTTTTATTTTTACTTTTCTTTCAACTTTTATGTTTTATTCCTCTTAAGGCATTATCTTACTTTCTGTATGTTACATCTATTTTAATAATTTTTCTAGATTTCTCTAAATTTCTAGAATTATGTCACTACTTTCCTGAATTTTAAACTCTGGTTTATGTTGTTTTCCCATGGCATGTTTCATTTTGAGGATACCCAGCTTATTTAAAAATTTATTTGTTTATATATATATATGCATGCCTGGGCATTTCAAGTAGTTACTACTATCTTTCATACACTCAGTAAATATTTATTGAGCATGTACTATGTGCAAAAATGCATTGCAGCCTGAAGTTGGGTCACAGTAGTCAATCAAAATTGTTTTGGGCCTCCCTGGTGGCGCAGGCGGTTGAGCGCCGCACTGTGAAGCTGTCCGCAGCCTCTGCAGTGCAGGTTTGATCCAGGCTGGCGGGCAAGAATCCCACATGGTGCAGCAGATCTCTCCTGCCTCGCCCGCTGCTCCCCTCAGCAGTGCTTTCAGTCTGTCTGCCTGTTCTGTTCCCCACTCTGTCTCTGGTGAATCCTCTCACCCTCCCACGCGTCTGGCCTGTACCCCAGTTCTTGTATAAATAAATAAATATTTTAAAAAATTATTATTGTTTTATGCAACTAAAATTTTGTGGTTGTTTGTTACACAATAATAGGAGACTAATATACCATAACAATAAGTACTAACCATTTTTAACAAAATACTTTTATATCATGAATTCTCTGTTCTTTAAAATCTCATTTTTTATTTAGCCTTGAAGTTGGATTTATTTCTTCAGGAGCATTTTAAAGGTGATATATTATCAAGGAACTAAAAACTTTTTCCCAAGATATTGTTAGTGCATATTTTCTTTTAATTAGTTCTGCCTTAAATTTGGTTGAGTTGTTTTATGGTGACTAATTAGAACCATGACCATTTTCTATTATATTTTTCATAATTCTGTTCACTTTGTATGTGTATTCTTTTCTTTATCTTATTTAATCAAAGTTGCTTCTCTGTTCTCTGAATCTTATATTATTTCTTTAAACCTCATTGATTTCATGTCCTTGTCTTTATCATCTGCATTTGGGGGTGAAGTGGTTTTTAACTGTTTTCCATATGTTTATAATCACTTTAGAAACATTGTATTTGTTGAGTTATAATTTATAAACCATAAGATTAACCCTTCTAGAGTTAATAGTTGAATAAAATTTGACAAATATATTTAGTCATCATCATAATTAGCTCATTCTGGGAAAGAAGAGAGTGAAACAAGCAGAAGACCAAAGGGTTGGAAGGATGAAAAATCAGAGGACAGGTTGTTAGACCAACTCCTGCTAATATTTGAGATTTCAGGGTCCACATAATCTTTCCACTTTCTTGATCCCTGTTATGGACTGAATTCATTTGTTGAAATCCCCAGTAACTCAGAATGTGACTATACTTGGACATGGAGTCTTTAGAGAGATAATTGAGGTAAATTATATAGAGAGAAAATTAAGTTAAATGTGGTTATTAGGGTAGGCTAATCAAACAAATCAAATATGACTGATGTCCTTCTAAGAAGAGGAAATTTGGGCATAGACAAGTACAGAAGGACTGTGGGAATACACAGGAAGAAGACAGCCATGTATAAACCATGGAGAGACACTTGGAACAGAGTCTTCCTTTAAGATCCCTAGAAAAAAAGCAACCCTACAACACTTTGATATTCAACTTCTGGCCTTCAGAGGTGAGAGAAAATAATTTTCTGCTGTGTAAGAAATCCAACCTGCGGAACTTTATTAGGGCAATCTGTGGCACTTTATTATATACTCCTTTAACCTTTTGTTTTACCATCAAGCAAAATCCTAATAATGGCTTATTTCAATTTTCCCAGGTCAATGAATGCTGCAGAACTTCCCTCTCTCCATCTTTAAAATGGGCAAGCATGGTCTCTGTATTAAACCTAATTATTTAGAAGGCCCAATATGGCTCTTTTCCAGCTACTCCCAACCTCAAAGAATAAGTTTCTGTCCATGAGGCCAAGAAGACATGTTCACTTCGAGCCTTTCACACAATACTTTTGAGTATCTGGCCCCTGAAATTCTCTGATCCCAGCTCCAAGTAGGCCAATGAAGACTATTTCTCAGGTACTTTTTCTTGGTCCTACTGAGGACCAAGAGTGCTTTCAGTATTTATACACTTCAACCCAAAATTTTGACAAACGGTCCTAAATATAAGAGGTGAACAAGCAGTAAGGTGTGGGTAAGTTTGTTAAATAAATACAGAGCACCTTTTAATATTTAATTTCAGACAGATGACTTCTTATTATAAATAAGTTCCAAATACTGAAATTGGACATACTTACAATAAAAAAGTATTTAATTTATCTAAAATTCAAATTTAACTGAGCATCTTTTTTTTTTTTTAACTTTTGTATAGAAGAACTGGGTATAGGTCAGAGGTGAGGGGGAAGTGAGAGGACTCAGCAGAGTGAGAAGCAGAACAGGCAGATTTAGTGAAATACATTGCTGAGGGGAGCAGCGGGAGAGACAGGAGAGATCTGTTGTGCCATATGTGGGTTAGTTCCCTGGCCAGGGATCGAACTCAGGCCATAGTAGTGATAGCGCTGAGACTTAACCCCTAGGCCACCAGAGAGGCCCTGAGTACTTTTTTTTTTTTTAAAGATTTATTTATTTATTAATACAAGCACTGGGTACAGTCAGCAGCGTGGGAGGGTGAGAGAATTCACCAGAGCCAGAGCGGGAAACAAAACAGGCAGACTGACGAACTACACCGCTGAGGGGAGCAGCGGGCAGCAGGAGAGGTCTGCGTGCCATGTGGGAACCTCCCCCGTGGCCGGGGATCGAACCTGTGCTGCAGAGGCTGCAGGCAGCTTTGCAACCCAGCGCTCAACCACTGCGCCACCAGGGGAGGCCCCCTGAGCACCTTTAAAAAAAAAAATATATATGGCAACTCTAGGTGGGGTGAGAGTAAGACATTTCAGCAGTGTCCATATCATGAGTGTAGGCCTTTAATGGTATCAAACTAAATGGTAGGAGGTGAAAACGGAAGATAGTACACATGGGCAAAACAATTTTCAAGTCACTCACAACCTGTCTGATACACAGGAATCTTAAATTGAACCTGACTTTGCAGGTCATTTTCAAAACAGCATAGAACATATTTTTACATTGTGTAAACTATATTTACAATTTTTAAATATTTAGCCATATGGTACGTTTAAGTCCATTTTCACTCTTGTCCTAACTGAACAAATATGAAAGGTTAGGACTATTGCAGAAAACTGCCCTAAAAGGTGAACAATGATCAATCAAATTAAACAGGTGAAAAAAACCTAATGAATGAGGAAGTTAGGCTGGGTCCAGGCAGTCAGGTAGGGTCAGGGTACCCCAACTCAGTGAGAAAACTGAGTGTTCAGAAAACCAGCACAATGCAAAAGCAACAGACCAAAAAGCTCATTCCCAGAAAACAGACCAAATAACCCGGAAGTCCCCATGGGCTTCAACTAATCAAAAAGAGACACAGGAGACACTCAACATCCAAGTCCTAACTCCTTGCCCACTATACCCACATAAATCCCTACTTCTTGGCCCTATACCCACATAAATCCCTACTTCTTGGCCCCCTCAGCGGCAAACGCAGGTGCCCGCATCTGCTTAGAGTTTTCCTGTCCTCATCTGACAAAAATCTCTTGCTTTCTTGCCTAATTCTGGTCTCCAAGTTGAATATTTTCCTCATTGAGACAACTGAGAGACCCTTAGGGTCCGATTCACTAAAGCTTAGTGAAACTCATTTTCTAGATGAATTCATGTTCAGAGTTAGAGCTGTTTGAATATAAAGCAAATGCTCTTCATTACCAAAATAATTTACTATCTCTAAGTTAATATACCTTTTATCATGTCATATAACTGTTCATGTTATAATTATAAAATTCAAAATACTGATTTATAAGACAATGCCAAGAGTTTATGGCCAATGTATTTTAACAAAATCATAGGTAATAATTCCTCTTGAAGGGAAACACCAACGAGAGAATCAAATTACAACTCAGAAAATTGCCTAAAGTGTATTGTTAAAACAAAGAGAGTAAATATTCTTAAGTTCCTTCACAATTGTCCAGCCGAGTTGTCATATTCCACTCAGAACAATCCAGTCGACAGAGTGAGGCAGTTCATGTGATTTGAAGCTCAACATACCTGGATTTTTCTCCCTATTAATTAATCACTTAACATCTGCAGGCTTCAGTTTGTTTTGTAAAAATAGGCATCTCACAAGGGTTGAAAACCATACAAGCAAAACATTTAGCACAATATGGTTATACTATCTATATGCAATACAAATACTACAGGTTACAAGAGAGCAAATACTCCAGGATGCTATTTGTTGTCATTGTGCTATTTATCATTGCCCTATTTAACAGCTAACCTGGAGCCACAGGCCACAAGCGCGCTTCCTAGGCAAGGGGCGGGCACAAGTTACCATGACAACCGCGCGCTCCGAGGCTTTTTCCGCTTGCGCGTAGCTGAGGAAGAAAAAAGGGCTTAAGCGGCGTGTTGCGTCATCATTACGCGCTCGCTAGGTTTTTCCGTGCTGATTTGGATGGTCCCGACACGGCTACCGTCGCCCCACGCCAGGAATTATCCTTTTCTTTACAATCTTTGTTACATCGCAGCGTGGCTCCAAAACCGTAAGTACTGAGGAAAGAAGGAAAGAAAGAAAGAAAAGGAGCGACTGAGCATTAAACGAGATGGCGCCGCACACTCCCCACCTCTGTGCCTTCTCTGTGTTTTCTTGATCCTATCAGCTTCCTTTCAGCTGAGATCGCGCCGCGTCAACTTCCGGGCGGGTGCCCGCCAGCACGGCCTCTTGCCGCTCCCCTTCTTTGGCCTCTTTGTGTCCCTGCATTGTCGAGGCGCGGGCCCTGGCACGTCCTTTCTCGGGGCCCGGCGCACCATAGTGCAGGGAACCTCTCATTGTGGGCGGGCGCGCGGCCCGCAGGGGGGTTAGTTTGGGGAACGTGTCTGCGCGTGCTGGGGTAAGAGGAGGTTGCACGAGGGTCAGCTTTGTGGTTCGAGGAAGGAGAGGGGTGTGTGTGGGGAGGGGGGAGGTGTAAAAAGAGCAATGGAAATTTTTTAGAAGATACCCCTGTCCACCTTATGCTCCTTGTGGCCTAAAAATGAGGCGCAGCCGTAATAGTAACCCTGAACCACTGGCATGCTTGCGGCTTTTAATTGAATTGGAACAGGCTGCTATTGCTTTGTATTTTACATTGTTTTTATGGCCTCTTTTTTTCTTTTTATTTTCTCCCCTTAGATAGTTCATTTAAAGGCCCCAATCCCACTGGGTGGTGGTTTCTACCAATATGAATCTTTTCAACTTGGACCGTTTTCGCTTTGAGAAAAGGAATAAGATTGAGGAAGCACCTGAAGCAACCCCTCTTCCCTCCCAGCCTGGTCCTTCTTCACCAATTTCCCTTAGTGCTGAAGAGGAGAATGCTGAAGGTGAAGTTAGCAGGGCAGGCACCCCTGATTCTGATATAACTGAAAAAACAGGTGAGTTACAATGTTACAAATCGATGTAGCATCATCAGGAGATATCTTGAAAAGGCAAAAAGCAGGAGAGTCTTAATTTTTATTTTTGATGTCTCATGTACTGATGCATTGCCCTCCAGTGCCCTTTTATACACAGCTTTAGGTCTGCCATAGGCACCTTGTAACTTTAGCTGACTGACTAGCCATCCATAGTTTCACTTTTATATATGTGTTTTTTGGAGTACGGCCCAATGATGGAAACAAGTCTGAATGTAGGTCATCCTTAGGTCAGTATGGTTGTTACTGGAAGAGGAAGGTGATTCAGTGCTCTGATAGACTGCGACAGTTATTTAGTTAGAAGTTTACATTCATTCTAGTAATCCTCCAGAACATTGACCACCTACTATGAGCCAGACTTTAACTGGTATTCTTTATGGTGAATGAACCATTTTTAACCTAATCAGCAGATTGTCACAAAGAAGCCAGAATAATTTGCCTTAATATTTGTTCTTCCAGCAGTTAGCAATTAGAATATTTTCTGTGTTTTAGGCATAATTCTGAGTGCTTCATGTTCTCTCATTTAATTTGCACAGCAGTCCTACCAGATATCATCCAGTTTTGTAGAAATGTGACCCAGTAGGTTAATAATGTTAGGAGGTTGGTGAAACCAGAACTTAAATCCAAGCAATCTAGTTCCTTAGCATAAACCTTTAATCACTTCCATTATACAATTTCTTGTGAAAGGTGAAAAGGAAGTTAGGAATTTTAATGTTTAGTAATAACCTTTTTTAAGGAAATGTAAAACTCAGTATTTCACAAACAAGTGTTAGTTTGGCCCTCATGAAATTGGTAATACATATGTCTTCATTCTTGGTATTCCTATTTTTGCTACTTTTC
The DNA here is from genome assembly GCF_964194135.1 of Talpa europaea. NCBI lineage: Eukaryota > Metazoa > Chordata > Mammalia > Eulipotyphla > Talpidae > Talpa > Talpa europaea. The sequence continues at coordinate 83,310,813 of NC_140071.1, read as the reverse complement.
CTTAACTAACTGTGATGGCTGAGTATTTGGTGTTATTGAAACATGGTAGAATGATTTGGTAGTTTGGATTAAATGGTAATTGTGAGTCAAATTTTGAAAGGCTGTTTGTCTAAAGAATTTTGAATTTGTCTAAATTCTCTAGGGAACCACTGAAAAAATTTTAAGCACAGGAATGACATCCCTGTGTTCATTCCTCGAACAGATTATTTTATTTACATAATATGCCATAGCTAATGTCTAAATATCCAAATACTTTAATATTTTAAGAATAAATATAGTAATCTTTTCCTTACGTAGTCAGAGAAGGCAGGCAAGATGAGGGGGTAAATGGGATTTGACTTCTGTTTCTTCATTTTGGTTTAATGGGACATTGGACAAGTCATTTAAAATTTGAGGTCTATCCACAAGTTTTTATCTCTAAATTGTAAATGGGGATTAATGAAATGTTTTAGTTTCTTATCAATAATGCTAATGATTTTTAAAATTTTTTCTAATCTAGTGTTTCTGTTTTACTGTTTCTTCTTTATGAGGAGACTTATTTATTCTTTATTGGGACATTTTCATTATAAATCCTTTTTGAAACTATTACCTATAGGAGTATCACATGGTCAGTCTTGTTGACACTGAAAATTATGAAAATCTAGTTTGTTCTTGGAATGGTGAGAATTCATCTTACTGGAAATAGAGACCTTTGTTCTAAGAAAAAATTGTAAATGATAATGTGGATTTTGGGGGCTCTTGAAAACTAAACTAAATATAGGTTTTAAATTATAAGTACTACGATCCACTAAAGACTTTTCAAATAGAAGGGTAAAATGATGGAAGAAGTTGTACTTTGAAAAAGTTAGCCTTGCAGTCATGAATACTATACGTTGGTTGAAGGAAGAGAAATTGTTTATGAACTTCTTGCACTCCATACTTGATGGCAGAAGTAATGGAGAAGAAAGGGATGTGAGAGACTTTAAAGTAGGAAAGGGCAAGGTTTTACAACTAGATCTGTGTAATGAATTTTAGAAAGTTTAGGAAATTTTTAAAAAGGTAGTTCTATAATTCAGAATAGGTATGAAATACCTTTGTAATCATGCCTTTAAAAACTTAAATAGTGGGCCTCCCTGGTCGCACAAGGGGTTTAGATGCGACCTGTGAAGCTATCTGCAGCCACTGCAGCACGAGTTCGATCCCTGGCCAGGGAGCTACCCACATGGCGCAGCAGACCTCTCCTGTCTCGCCTGCTGCTCCCCTCAGCAGTGTATTTCAGTCAGTCCGCCTGTTCTGTTCCCCACTCTGTCTCTGGTGAATCCTCTCACCTCCCCAATCCCCCGTACCTCTGGCCTATACCCCAGTCTTGTACGCATAAATCAATAAACTTTTAAAAATCAGTCAATAAAAACTTAAATAGCAATCAAAGACAGAAGCCCTCAGGTGAACATAGGAGAGATAGGTGCTAACTTGAGTCTCAGGCCTTCAACCTCTGGAAAAGACAGGATATTGAAGTTGAATTTAAGAATAGGACTGGATATGGATGGAGATTCGGGAATCATCAGTAGGCTATGACTGGGGACCATAGTACCTTTACATCATAAGGTTACTCCTGAATCTGCCATTGTGGGATAATTTGTTTTATTTACCATAGAGTGTAGGTGTCTAGTCACCTTATAGGGTGGAATTGTTTTTTAGTTGATTGTATAATCTTTTTCAGCTATTTTTGTTGTTTTTTTGCCTAGTGTGTGATAAGACTTAATATCCTACCTCTCTCTCCTTACTGTGCCACAACCATATGTGAACATGCCAAGCACACTCCCATCTTTTTTCATCTTTCCCAATTAATCTTCCTTCTGCCTCCAGGACTCTGCTGATATTTTCATATAATTCTGCCCTATTTCATTAGGGTTTTGTCAAACATTACTATTTTTAGAAGGTCTTCTGTTGATCACTTTCTCTGAAGTAACACTCCCCCCCAACCATTGCTGTACTGCTTTTTCCTATGTAGTGTAGCTTTACTATACTATCTTTTTCTATATTTTGTTAATTACTGCCTAACATTAGATTATATAATTTATGCTGCCTATATCAGAATATAAAATCCCCAGGAACGGAGACCTTGTCTGTCTTATTTACCTCTTAATCCATGTTTCTTAGACTAGTACAGTATGGGGTATGCCCTCAGTAAATATATATTGAAGGAAGGGGTATTGGATGTTTTTAATGGATATAAGTGGATGCTATTAGTACTGTGTACATATTTTTTTTTATATATTCTGCCTACTGTGTGATCTTTGAACAGTCCCGTAGCCATCAGGTATTTTTAAGCCATGTATACTTGATGAAACTACTTTTTATACAGAAGGCTCTCTTTTTTTTTTAATTATTTTTTTTTATTTTTTACATCATTGTTCATTTTTAAACAATATTTGTTTCCCCCACCCCCTCAGGTGTAGTCCCCATAGAGTTTCCTTCACCAATGCACCCGTGCACCATCACCTCAGTCCCCTGTGCTTCTCCCTCCCTTCCTCTGATCCCTCTCCCTCCTCCTCCCCTGCAGTGTGTCTCTGATTTATAATTGTCTGTTTCTGCTTTATTGTGTTTTGTACTGTTATTATTTTTTTGCATTGATGTCTTATTTGGTTCCCCTATATTTCTGCTATAAGTGAAACCATCCGATATTTTTCTTTTTCCTTCTGGTTTATTTCATTGAGCAGAATTCCTTCTAGTAGTATCCACATTGCTGCGAATGGCATGAGTTTATCTTTTTTGATTGCTGAATAATATTCCATTGTGTATCTATGCCACACCAGTCATCTATTTTTGGGCATTTGGGTTGTTTCCAGTTGTACCTATTGTAAATAGTGCTGCAGTAAACATAGGGGTACAGGTGTTCTTTTGAATCAGTGTTTCTGTGTTCTTCGGGTAGATCCCTAGGAGTGGAATTGCCGGGTCATATGGTAGCTCCATTTTTAGTAGACTGAGGAACCTCCAGACAGCTTTCCATCGTGGTTGGACCAGTCTGTACTCCCACCAGCAATGCAGGAGAGTTCCTTTTTTCACCACATCCTCGCCAACATTTGTTGTTGCTTGTTTTTTTGAAATGTGCCATTCTTACTAGTGTAATGTGGTATCTCAGTGTGGTTTTAATTTGCATTTCCCTGATTATAAGGGATGTTGAACATTTTTTCATATCCCTGTTGGCCATTTTCATTTCCTCTTTGAAGAAATGTCTTTTAAGTTCTTCTGCCCATTTCTTGACTGGATTGTTTATTTTGTTTTTGTTGAATCATGTGAGTTCTTTCTATATCTTTGTGATCAGTCCCTGACTGGAGTGCAAAGATTTTTTTTCCCAATCAGTGGGGTGTCTCTCTGTTTTGGTTAATGTCTCTTTTGCTGTGCAGAAGTTTTTCAGTTTGATGTAATCCCAGGTGTTTATCTTTTCCTTGACTTTCTTTGCTTTGGGTGATGAGTCTTTAAAGATGTTATTGCGATGTATGTCTTGTAGTGTTTTACCTATATTTTCTTCTCTATATTTTATGGTTTCAGATCTTATGTCCAGTTTTTTTATCCATTTTTAGTTGATTTTTGTGCACAGTGAGAGGTAGTGGTTTAGTTTCCTTTTTTTGCATGTGGTGGTTCAGTTTTTCCAGCACTATTTATTGAACAAACTGTCCATGTTCCATTACATATTCTTTGCTCGTTTGTCAAAGATTAGTTGTCCATATACATGTGGTTTTATTCCTGGGCTCTGTATTTGGGTCCATTGGTCTGTGTGTCTGTTTTTGTTCCAATACCAAACTGTTTTAATTATTATGGCTTTGTAGTATAGCTTGAAGTTTGGAAGTGTGATACCTTTTTTCTCCTTTGTTTTCATCAGTAGGACTTTGGCTATTTGTGTTTTTTTGTGGTTCCATATGAATTTCATCAGTATTTGTTCTATTTCTTTGAAGAATGTCATTAAGTTTTTATTGGAATAGCATTGAATCTGTATAATGCTTTTGGTAGGATGGACATTTTAATAATGTTAATTCTTCTGATCCATGAGCAGGGGATGTCTTTTCATTTCTTTGTGTCTTCTTCAATTTCTTTTAACAGTGTTTTATGATTTTCTTTGTATAGGTCTTTTACCTCTTTTGTTAGGTTTATTTCCCAGTATTGATTCTTTTGTTTCAATTACAAAAGGGATGGCTTTTTTGATTTCTTCTTCTTCAGATTGATTGTGTATAGGAAGGCTACTGATTTTTTGTGTTGATTTTGTATCCTGCTACTGAACTGGTTGATTATTTTGAGTAGTTTTTCTGTGGAGTTTTTAGGGTTCTCTATGTATATTATATCTTCTGCAAATAGTGATAGTTTTACTTCTTCTTTCCCTATTTGGATTCCTTGTATGTCTTTCTCTTGTCTTATTGCCCTGGCTAGGACCTCCCATATTATATTGAAGGGCAGTGGTGAGAGAGGACATCCTTGTCTTATTCCTGATTTTAAAGGAATGGCCTTTGGCTTTTCGCCATTGAGAATAATGTTGGCAGTGGGTTTGTTATATATGGCTTTTATCATGTTAAGTTATGTTCCTTCTATCCTGAGTATTTCAAGGGCGTTATACAGAAGGCCCTCTTAATTTAGCTTTTGAATGTGAGGGCATACACAGTATATGGATACCACCCACCCACCTCCAGATTATTTTACTGTCACAGTGCCCAGGATTATCAATGGATATTACGTATACATTAGTTCTCTTTATTTTTTTTTTTACTTTTTGGAGTGGGCTTCATTTTTAGAACAAGTTTTGAGGGAATATAACGATGGCAGATAAGTGAAAAAGGAGTCTCTTGTGTTGTGTACATAATGCATACAAATACGAGCAAGGCGTGAGCCCCAGTGAATACCAGGAAGAAAGGATATATAAAAATAGGAAGTTAAAAATGATACAATATAATTTATAAATAGGGGAAGATATTAAGCAGTATGAGATTATAATCTAATTCACAAATCATTCAATTACCCATTCTTTCTGGGGAGTGTCAGGAAAAGTCACAGAGAGTTGATTTTGAGTGGACCCTAAACAATGAATCATTGCTCATTTGGTGAATGAAGGATAAAAATAAATGTTGCCTTGAAGAGTGTGGTAGGTTTATGGGGAGGGCATGGTTACCTATGAAGAGGAGGTGAGGAAAGATGGAACTGAAAAGATAGAAATGTAAATTGTTGGGTTGTGAGAATAAGGAGAATCCAACATTATTTGCTACTCAACATAGAGCATTTCAGTATTGGAAGACAATAGTGAAACTTGTATTAATTGAAGGCAAACTGTTGGGAAATTATAGTAGGGTTGACAGGTGGCAATTTTGGTATATTTTAGAAGACATAGTTGATGGTATTTCGTGATCAGTTAAAAGTGGAAGATTTAAAGGTACTTCAAAGCTGAGTGATTGGTACTATTAAATGAATAAAGAAGTAGGCTTAAGAAGAAGATTCTAAAATATGCAGTTTGATTTACATCTCATTCCTGTAGCAGTGTCTAATAGAGGGTTAAACTCAACATGGTCAGAGTACTCGTGATAGTAAAAGATGCCCTAAGCAAGGTAAATGGTAAAAAACAGTTATTTAATGATGGACAAAGGAAGGGACACCATTGAAAAATACAAAGGATGATTAGAAAAGTTACAGAAAATAATAGTGCCCTAAAAAAAATGACAGAAGAAGAGAGTTTCCAGTTTGGTATTTATTGAACAGTATCAGACACTTAGAGAAGTCAAGTTGAATGAGGACTGATCAAGCAGTTTCAGTAGAAAGGTAAGAAGATAAGGTCAACTCTTTCAAGAAACTAAAGTGAGAAGCATAGCTTCAAACATATACATACAGGAAGCAGTGTCAAGAAAAGATATTTCAGATTGTTAAAAATTTAGCATATTTTTTGGTCAAAGGGAAGAAGCTAGTGGAGAGGATGAAGCTAAATTATCATTTCACCTTCATGATTCTTTAACTTATAATACTCAGCCCTTTTTAGGTGTATGTGGACAAAGTGAATCATTACTGTACTTTCGGATAGTCATTCTGGTTCTTACTGTCTGCTAGTGTTAGTTGAAAAGCAGTACTTTTTAGTGCTGATTGTAATAGAAATACAATATATGTAAAAATCTTAAATATATTTTAAATGTAAATGTTTTATCTGTTTTCCTTCTTTACCTTTTTATTTTCTTATTTTTTCAAAATCAAATATATGAAAAGTTTAATGATACATTCTATCATTAAGTGTTCTGTATTAAACATTCTGAAGAATGTTCTGTAATCTTTTCTGCCTTTTATTTTGACTTTTAAGCTAAAATAGTATTATATTACAAATTTTTATTAAAAAATAGTTTTAATGCTTTCTGTGTCAGACTGTATAAAACACAGCAGTCACCCCTTATACATGGTTTCACTTTCTGTGATTTTTTGTGGTCTGAAATACTTATGTACAGTAAGGTACTTTGAGGCATTTCTATAACTCATGTTACTGTTTTATTATGAGTTATTGATAATTTCATAGTAATGCTTAGTTTATAAATTAAACTATGATGTTTAAGGAAAGGATAAAAAGAGGGGTAGCTAAAGAGAGGTATCAAAGAGATAGAATGAGATAATAGCTGGGCATTTTAAGTTTGCATATATTAGTATATACAGTTCACTCTTGATCAACATGGGTTTGAATTGCTGGAGATCTACTTGTTATGGGCATTTTTTCCAATAAATACAGTTGGCTTTCCATATCCATCATCCAGCATTCATGGATTCATTGCATTCATATAGTGCTGGTTGGCTGAATCCACGGATGAGGACAAAACAAATGGATGTGCAGGACTGACTATAAAGGGACTTTTGAGATGTCCTGGATTTTGTCATCCTTGGGGGTCCTGAAACCAATCCTCCCTGGATGATTTATCAAGGATCAGTTATATCGGGTTCTCTCCATGCTCGGATTTGGAACTATCCCCTACTGACAAGATGAGTGTATATTATACTACAGTTTTTTAAATGACTACAGTCTTATTTTTTCCTAATGTAAGAATACTGTGTTAGGGCCTCCCCTGGTGGCTCAGCAGTTGAGTGCTGGGCTGTGAAGCTGCCCGCAGCCACTGCAGCGCTGGTTCGATACCCGGCCGCTCGCGAGGGTCCCACATGGTGCAGCAGACCTCTCCTGCCACCCGCTGCTCCCTTCAGCAGTGTATTTCGTCTCTCTGTCTGTTCTGTTCCCCGCTCTGGCTCTAGTGAATCCTCTCACCCTCCCACACTTCTGACTGTACCCAGTGCTTATATAAATAAACAAACAAATAAATAAATAAATCTTTAAAAAAAAAAAAAAAGAATACTGTGTTACCAGCTTTTTACAGACTTGTTTTTGAATGTGTACAATATGGGAAAAGTTCTAGAAATGGATTTTCAGGGTAGAGGGAATATAAATAATATTCTGATAATTGTGAAACTACCTCACACAGAAATCTCACGACTTTTTACAAAACACAGCGTGACTTTCATATATCTGCTTTTTAATACTAGATCAAAATATCACAGACCTTTTTAATTTTTAACAAGCTAATGGACAATTGTTGCTGTATTTTTTATTCTTTATTTTTAAGCTTAGAAGTATGTTTTCATAAGTATGTTAGCTATGTGGATTTTTTTCTGTGTCCTTGTGTATGTGTTTTTCTGGTTTTATTCTTGGAATTCCTTATTGTTTGCCATAGAGAAATTTACATTTTTATGGTCTATTTGTTCATCTTTTTCTTTACTGTTTCTGGATTTTAGATCCTGATCAGACAGGCTTGCATTCCCTGCTCTCACTTTATAGATACATTCATCTACATTTTCTTCTACTACATTTGCATTTATTTTGATTGTAGCTAAATATATATATAACAAAATTTACCTCTTAACTATTTTTAAGGGTACAGGTCAAGGATAACTTAAGCAGCCAATCTTCAGGATTCTTCTTGAATTCTTCAGAATTCTTGCAAAACTGAAACTCTATACCAATAAACAATTCTTTCCTACCCTCATACTCTGGCAACCACCTTGTATATTCTGTCTCTGAATTTGGCTACTCTAGCTATGTCATTGCAGTGGAGTAATAACGTAGGATTTGTGTTTTTGTGACTCACTTATGCTTTGCATAATGTTTTATGCAAAAGTTTTATCCATGTTGTACCATGTACCAAAATTTCCTTTTTGAGGCTGATATGTACTCATTTTGCTTATCCATTCAACCCATGGATGGACACTTGGGTGTCCTTTGACTATTATAAATAATCCTGCTTTGAAGATGAGTGTATAAATATCTCCTTGAGACCTTGCTTTAAAATCTTTTGAATAGGGCCTCCCTGGTGGTGCAGGTGGTTGAGTGCAGCACTGTGAAGCTGTCCACACCTCTGCAGCGTGGGTTCAATCTAGGCTGGCCAGGGAGATACCCACATGGTGCAGCAGACCTCTCCTGTCTTGCCCTCTGTGCCTCTCAGCAGTGTATTTCAGTCAGTCTGCCTGTTCTGTTCCCCGCTCTGTCTCGGGTGGATCCTCTCACTCTCCCGCACATCTGGCCTGTATCCCAGTTCTTGTATGGATGAATAAATAAATCTTTAAAAAAAATAGAATAAAATCTTTTGGATATATGTATGTATGTGGGTATATGTGTATATATGTGTATATATGTGTGCATATATACACACACACAGACATACACACACACACTCTTAGAAATAGTTACTAGATCTTACGAGAAACTATCTTTTTTTTTTTTTATAGCAAGCTGTACCATTTTACATTCCCACAAGTAATACATTTTCACTATATCTTTGCCAACACTTTTCTGTTTTGTTACTGATAGCTAAAGTAATGCATATGAGTTTGTTTTTTGTTTTTTTAAACCTTAAATTTTTTTCTAACAAGTTTTTTTTATTAAAGTAGCATTGCTTTAGAAGGTGATATGTTTCACTTAATGTTAAATTTCATCTGAAATTAATTTTGTCATAAAGCGTAAGGGAAAGATTGATAAATTTTCTCCTTTGCTTATTTGTCATTTATAAGTTACTTGCCCCAGAACCATTTACTTACAAATCCTTTCTCTTACATTTAAAAAGTCATCATTATGGTTTAGTGATTTTAGTTTAATGTATTTTTAAATCTTATGCTCTACTAATATTTTCTCTAATTTTGCATTAGTTTAACATGATTTTAATTTTTATTTTTTTTAATTTATTTTTTTTAATAGAGGCATGTTTTATTTATTTATTTGTTTGTTTGTTTGTTTGCTTGTTTGTTTATACATGCACTGGGTACAGTCAGAAGCGCGGGAGGGTGAGAGAATTAACCAGAGCCAGAGCAGGGAGCAGAGCAGGCAGAAGTCCGAAGTACACTGCTGAGGGGAGCAGCGGGCGGCAGGAGAGGTCTGCACGCCATGTGGGACCCTCCTCTGGTGGCCGGGGAGCAGCCGGGGATCGAACTGGCGCCGCAGAGGCCGCGGGCAGCTTCGCAACCCAGCGCTCAAAACGCTGTGCCACCGGGGAGGCCCATGATTTTAATTTTTATAGATTTATATTTACACGATATAGATTTTGATATTTTCTTGATTTTCTTCCTCTTTAACTTGAAATTTTAAAAAAGTGTTGGTATTTGTGGTTTTTCTTTTTTAAACTTCCAAGTGCTGAAACTTTGGTTTCTTGTTTTCATTAATGTTTACTTCTAAATTCACTGTTTTGTATCCAGAGAATGTGATCTGTAGTATTTCCTCTTTGATGAATTTAATAAAAGTTCTAAGAGTACTTGTAAAGAAGAAATAATCTGAAGTTAGGATTTAATTATATGGCAAACAATAGACAAGTTTTATTATTTGTATCATTTATTTCAAATAGTGTATTTACAAACATTATGTGATAAAGTCAGCTTCTTGGGTCCTGACTAATTATGTGTAACTTGATGGAGTTGAATAAATGAAACATTATTAAAGCATATCATAGTAAAGATTCTAAAACTTTTGTTTGAAAACTTTTATTTCACCTATATATATATATTTAAATCTGTGTTTAGGATAATCTAAAATAGGTGGATCCCAGTAAAACATGTTTGAAAAATAGTGTTCAGTATCTTAATTTTTTTTTGGTGCTCTCTTTAGTAAGAGCTTAGAGAAGAGAAAATACTTTTTGCTCCTATTGACTTTTTGCTTTACTGCAGTGCTTTTTTTTTTTTTTTTTTTTTTAAGATTGATTTATTTATGCATATAAGAGCTGGGTGCAGGCCAGAGCTGCGGGGGGGTTGGTGGTGAGAGGATTCACCAGAGACAAAGTGGGAAGCAGAACAGGCGGATCTACTGAAATACACTGCTGAGGGGAGCAGTGGGTGAGAAAGGAGAGGTCTGCTGCGCCATGTGGGTCACCTCCTTGGCATGCTGCAATACTTGCTGATAGCTTCATAGTGCTGAAACTTAAACCCTGACACCACCAGGAGTCCCTTAGTGCAGTGTTTATGCATTCATTATAAGTATGCGTTGAGTTATATCAGTTATATGTGTATTGTAGATGTAAATTGTTATTACACCTACTTGAAACATACAACATTATAATGGTATACTAATTAAAAGGTATACTAATCATAATTGTAAAGTCCCATATTTTTCAATGAACATACTGTTTGCTATTGCATAAAATTGTTTTCTTCCCATCTAATATGAATGGAAGAAATAATGTACATTTGAACTAAATAAAATAGAAATTTTAAAAACAAAAAGAGAGGCATCTCAAGTTTAATACTGTTCTCTTGTCCAATATTATAAGACCTTTCCTTTACATTTTTAAATTTATTTTTACCCCTTTAGCCTTCATCTGAAATGTTTCTTGTTTCATCATGAGTAATATTTGTTAAACACTACACTTCAATCTTATATTCAGCCTATTCTTGTCCTTTTTTTTTTTTTTAAGATTTTTTTTATTTATACTAGAGCTGGTGTACAGGCCAGAGGTATGGAAGGGCGAGAGTGAGAGGATTTACCAGAGACAGAGTGGGGATCAGAACAGGCAGATGGACCGAAAGTACTGCTGAGGGGAGCAGCGGGTGAGACAGGAGAGGTCTGCCACATCATGTGGATGTCTCACTGGCCTGCCAGGAATCAAACCCATGCTGCAGAGGCTGCAGACAGCTTCACAGTGCTGCACTCAACCCGCCGCGCCACCAGGGAGGCTCTCTTGTCCTATTTTTTTAGAACTTTCATCTAGTGATTGTATAGATGAACTGTTTTGTGATGGTTTAGTCTTGGTAAAATTTATAAATTCTTTTTCTAAGTTGTCCATTTGTTGACATATAATTATAGTCTCATGATCCTTTGTGTTTCTGTAATAGCAATGTAACTTCTTATCATTTTTGATTTTGAGTACTTTGTTTTGGAGAGTTTTGCAAGATGCTTGATACAATTTCAGTTAAGTTTATTAAGACTTGTAGCATGTTATACTTGGAAAATGTTCCATGTGCATTTGAGAAGAATATTTATAGTCTGTTGCTTATGGATGGAATGTTCTGGATACTGTTAAGTTCACCTGATCTAACATGTCACTTATGGCCAGTTGTATCCTTCTGATTTTCTGTCTGGAAAATCTGTTAGTAAAGGGGGGGGGGGCTCCCCTGGTGGCGCTGGCGGTTGAGCGCCGCACTGTGAAGCTGCACGCAGCCTCTGCAGTGCCAATTTGATCCCGGCTGGCCGGCGAGGGTCCCATATGGCGCAGCAGACCTCTCCTGTTGCACCCACTGCTCCCCTCAGCAGTCTATTTATTTCATCAGTCTGCCTGTTCTGTTCCCCGCGCTGACTCTGGCGAATCCTCTCACCCTCTTGCGCATCTGGCCTGTACCCTGGCGAATCCTCTCACCCTCTTGCGCATCTGGCCTGTACCCTGGTTCTTGTATAAACAAATAAATCTTTAAAAATAAATAAATAAATAAAAGAGGGGGCTCTAAAGCTTCCTATTATTACTGTATTGCTGTCTATTTATCCCTTTGGTTTTGTTGACATTTGCTTTGTTATTTAGATGCTCCATATTGGGGGCATAAATATTTACAAATACTACATTTTTTGGTTGGGGTAAAATCTTTATTATTATGTAATGCCCTTCTTTGCCTATTATTAGTCTCATAATAATCTTATTGCATCTATATAAGTAGAGCTATTCCTGCTTTCTTTTGGTTTACATTTGCATGAAACATCTTTTTACATTCCTTCACTTTTAATTTGTGTACCCTTAATATCTGAAGTATCTTGTAGGTACACGAGTCTTGTCTTCCTGTCCATTCATTCACTGTGTCTTTTTGATTGGAGAATTTAGTACATTTATGTTGAAAGTAAGTATTAATAGGTATGTACTTACTGATTATATTAATTTTTTGTTAATAGTTTTGCTGTTCCGCTCTTTTGCTCTTCCGTTTTGATTAGGTGCTTTCTTTGGTGGTGTTAGTGTTTAGATGCTTTAATTCCATTCTCTCTATGTTTTGTTTATTAGTAGTTCTTTGCTTTCTGGTTACCATGAAACTTTCCTTATAACAACTTGTATTTATAATTAGAATATTTTGATTTGTTAACAATTTAAAATTACATGCATTTTATTTTTTAAAAAGATTTATTTATTTATTTATATAAGCACTGGGCACAGTCAGAAGTGCGGGAGGATGAGAGAATTCACCAGAGCCAGACGGGGAACAGAACAGGCAGACTGACGAAACACATTGCTGAGGGGAGCAGAGGGCGCGGCAGGAGAGGTCTGTGCGCCATGTGGGACCCTCGCTGTCAGCTGGGGATCTAACCGGCACTGCAGAGGCTGCGGGCAGCTTCGCAGCCCAGCACTCAACTGCTGCGCCACCAGGGGAGGCCCAAAATTACATGCATTTTAAACTTATATTTTTATTCTTCCCCTCATGTTTCGATGTCACATTTTCCATCTTTTTATTTTGTGTATTCCTTAATTAGTTATTGTAGCTATAGTTATTTTTAGTAATTTTGTCTTTTAACCTTTACACTATCCTAAGTGGTAAATGTAACCATCTCACAACATTAGACTAATCTAAATTTTATGATACAGTCATGAGATGCTTAAGTGATACCTTCTGAGAGATGTGTTGCTAGGCAATTTCATCCTTCCATAAATATCGAGTGCTATTACCCAAACTTAGATGTGGTTACACAAGCTTAACATAGCAGAGCCTACTGCACACCTAGACTATATGGTATATCCTACTGAGATCAACATCTTACATAGTCTTTGAATCATCTAAGGGACACATGGCTATATTTTTATGTGAGGTTTATACATACATATTTTCCTGGTACTAGTTAGTGCCCTTTCCTGCTTATTGAAATCCTTTTAGCATTTCTTTAAGGTCAGTTTAATAGTGGCGAACTTCAGCTTTTGTCTGGAAAATTCTTTCTCTTCAATTCTGATTGCAAACTTTGCTGGGTATACTTGGCTGTACCTTTTTTTTTCCTTTTTTTGGCACTTTGAATGTATTGTGCTATTCCTTTCTAGCCTACAAAGTTTCTGCTGAAAAATTTGCTGGTTGTAGTTATGGGAGTTTCTTCATATGTATTAATTTGGTCTTTTTCCTGTTACTTTTGAAGTTCTTTTTCTTTTACTGTTGACCTTTTATTTATATGGTCTTTGTGTGATTTTCTTTGGGTTCCTCTTACTTGAAACTTTCTGGGCCTCTTACATCTGGATGTATGTTTTCTTAGCCCGGTTGGGAAGTTTTTCACCATTATTTCTTCCCCTGTTCTCTCCTTTTATATCTTGAGAATCCTGTAATGTGAATGCTAAGACCATTAGTTTGAACGCTTGTTAGTTGTATTACAAATCTCGATCATTCATTTGGATCACTTTTGTGTTTCTTCATTTTCCTCTTCTTTTTATTGTTCATATTTATTAGATAAAATAGCCGTTTTTTTCCGATTCTTGGAGGAGTAGACTTATGTGGAATATTAACCATATCATTCAACCCTCCCTTAGTACTTGGTTTTCTCTAAAACTTTTCTGATTGTCCAAGCAGTCTGTTTTCTTTTTAGTGGCTACTGGTTATTGATGGTGAGTAGTCTTGGCAAATGACCCAAAAGATACTATCTCTCAGTCAGCACTAAGATTAAGGCTGTTTGGAAGCCACACTCTCAATGAAGCAGTTTATAAAGTATGCAAATATATACAATCCTGTGGAACCACAAGTGTAAGTTCCATTGGACCTGAGAGCTAGGCCATCTAGATATATCCCTTGGGCAACAGTCACAAAAATTGGTTCACGAGAGTAAGACTTCCCTTTGGAGTTACTGGTACACTGAAGCAAGGCAAAAAAAAAGTCTCAAAGATGACATTTATTGGCTTCAACTTATCAGTAGGTGCCTCATTAATATATTGTGAAATAAAATAAGAATTTTTGCTGCATATACCTTGGTACAGTGGTACAGAGAAGTATTTGATTAGTTGGTTTGACTTGTGAGCTCAACTTATCACATTTTTCCAGAACACTATTTTTTTAAAAGATTTTTTTATTCGTGCAAGAACTGGGGTACAGGCCAGAGGTGTGGGGGTGATTCACCAGAGACAGAGTGGGGAACAGAACAGGCAGACTGACTGAAATACACTGCTGAGGGGAGCAGCGGGCAAGACAGGGGAGGTCTGCTGCACCGTGTGGGTAGCTTCCTGGCCAGCTGGGTATTGAACTTGTGCTGCAGAGGCTGTGGATAGATTCATAGTGCTATGCTTAACCCCTTGTGCCACCAGGGAGGCCCCCAGAACACTATTTTTACTTGAAAATTAAAGTATGCTGGGCCTCCCTGGTGGTGCACGGGGTTAAGACACAACCTATGAAGCTATCCGCAGCCACTGCATAACAAGTTTGATATCTGGCCAGGGAGCTACCCACATAGTGCAGCAGACCTTCCTGACTCTCCTGCTGCTGCCTATTCTGTTCCCCATTCTATTTCTGGTGAATTCTCTCACCCCCCACATGTCTGGCCTGTACCCCAGTTCTTGTATACATAAATAAATCTTTAAAAAAAAAAAAAAAGAAAATTAAAAGTATGGTAAGGGCCTCCCTGGTGGCACCGGCGGTTGAGCGCCATTCTGTGAAGCTGTCCACAGCCTCTGTAATGTGGGTTCGATCCCGGCCGGCTGGCGAGAGTCCACATGGCATGGCAGACCTTTCCTGTCTCGCCCGCTGCTTCCCTCAGCAGTGTACTTCAGTCCTGCCTGTTCTGTTCCCCGCTCTGTCCTGGTGAAAATTCTCATCCTCCCGCATATATGGCCTGTACCCTGGTTCTTGTAGAAATGAATAAATATTTTTAAAAAAAGGTATGCTAAAATATGGACTACAGTATTTAGCAGGCTTTCTCCCCACCCCCCACCCGCCCAAAAAATGATATCAGTGAAAATAAACTGGCAATATTTATTGCCAGTAATGAGATTCCCATTTTCAAAAGGAAGTTTGAATTTTAAAAAACTACTGTCCAGGGCCTCCCTGGTGGCGCAGCGGTTGAGCGCTGGGTTGCGAAGCTGCCAGCAGCCTCTGCAGCGCTGGTTCCATCCCCGGCTGCTCCCCAGCCACCAGAGGAGGGTCCCACATGGCGCGCAGACCTCTCCTGCCGCCCGCTGCTCCCCTCAGCGGTGTACTTCGGTCCTTCTGCCTGTTCTGTTCCCCGCTCTGGCTCTGGTGAATTCTCTCACCCTCCCCCGCTTCTGACTCTACCCAGTGCATGTATAAACAAAAAAACAAACAAACAAACAAATAAATAAATAAAACATGCCTCTATTAAAAAAAAATAAATTAAAAAAAAAAACAAAAACTGTCCACTGTGGTGAGTTTGACAATTTCTGTTATCTAGAAAACATTGATAATGTTGAATATAATTTTTTAGTTTAATGTCATTAAATGTGTCAACAATTGGAGCATATGTGTTAGTTTACATTAACCAATGAGTAAGCTAATATTTTCCAAATGATTAATGCAAACAATGTTACAAAATAATGTATGAGGTAAATACTCATAAAGGTTCAAGATAAATGAGTACATTGTTTTTTTTTCTTGTGAAATTGTTTATTGAGGTAACATTGAGGTTTATAAGAACGTATATATGTTGTCTGGCATACACAGTGACTTTTCCACAAAGTTATGTTATCACATCATGCCCACCACCAAGGCACCTACAGTAATCCATAATCAATTGAGTACTCTGCCTCCTTTGCTTCTACCCTGCTGCTCTCACATTCTGGTAGCAGAAATTCTGCGATCGGATTGGTTTTGTTTTGTTTTGTTTGTTCCTTAGCTTTGCTTTTTATACTCCATTTGAGTGAAATTTTCCAGTATTTGTCTTTCTACTTTTGACTTATTTCACTTAGCATAATCTAGTCCAGTTCCACTGTGTTGTCACCAGTGGAAGAGTTCAGCACTTCTTATAGTTGAATAGTATTCCATTGTATATATGGACCACATTTTTATCCACTTAACTACTGTTGGGCACTTATGTTGTTTCCATAATTTGGCAATTGTAAAGAGTGCTGCAAGGAACATAGGCATGTATATCCCTTTGAATTAGTGTTTTTGCATTCTGTGGAAGGAATTCTTGGATCATAAGATATGTCTATTTTTATATTTTTAGAAACCTCCATATTATTTTACAGAGGGGCTCGACTTGCCTTCATTCCCATTAACATTTTATGTGGCTTCCTTTTTCTACACATCTTCGTCAACACATGGCTGTTTCCATTTTTTTGATATAGATCGTTCTCTCAAGTGTGAGGTGGTATCTCATTGGGCTTTTGATTGCATATCCCTAATGATAAGTGATGTTTAACTTTTTTTCATGTGCCTGGTTGCTATCTGTGTGTCTTCTTTGGATAACTGTCTAGCTCTTCTACCCATTTTTTGATTGTGTTTTTTGTTTTCTTTTTGTTACAGTTGTATGAGTTCTTTGTAGATCTTGGATATTAGCCTCTTGTCAGATTTTGATGTGCAACTGTTTTCCCCCATTTAGCAGGGTATCTTTTCATTTTAATGATAGTTTTATGCCATGCAGAACCTTTTTAGTTTGGTGTACTCATATTTATTTTTGCTTTGTTTTTTCTTGCCATTGGAAGCAGAGCATCAAAGGCATCACTTAAGCCAATGTCATGGAGTGTTTTGCCTATAGTTTCTGTGTATTTTATGGTTTCAGGTCTTAAATCCAAGTTTTTAATATATTTTTAGTTAATTTTTGTTAATAGTATGAGATAGTAGTCTAGTTTCATTGTGGAAAATTATGGTTATCCAATTTTCCCACCACCATTTGTTGAAGAGACTTTTCCTTCTCCGTTGTATACTCTTGGTTCCTTTGTCAAAGATAACAGTCAACTAAGTGTGTTTTTCAACCCAGTTCTTTTCTATTGGTCTGTGAGTCTGTTTTTATTCCAATACCCTACTGTTTTAATCAGAATAGATTTTTTTAATAGTTTGAAATGTCAAAGTGTGATGCATCTGTACTATTGTCAGGAATGCTTTGACTGGGGTGCTTTGTGACTGCATATGACTTTCAGTACTGCTGTATTTCTTGGGAGAATATTCTTGAAACTTTGATGGCAGTTGCATCAAATCTGGTTATTGCTTTGGTTAAAATGACCACTTTAACAATATCACTTCTGCCACTCATGAGTAGAGACTTTTTCTGTGTATCCCCTATGTAAGTTTAAGTTGTCATTTAAGATGGGATTGTAGACGAAATTTTTTTCTTTCCCACATAGTTCTTTGTTTGCAAATAGGAACACAGGGGTGTGTGTGTATGTGTGTTTCTCATTTTGTAGCCTGATAAGGGTTTTTTTTTTTTTTTGGTGGAATCTTTATCATGATAGTTTACCATAAAGTTTAATTTTCTTCCCCAATTTAGATTCCTTTTATATCTCTCTCACCTAACTGTTCTAGCTAACACATACAACACTAGTGAATAGTAGTGATAAAAGTGGACGTTCTTGTCTTGTAACTGATCTTCGAGGAAAAGTTTTAAGTTTTCCACCAGTGAATATAATGTTAGCTTCTATTTGCAGCTTTGGAGTTGTTATTAAATATGGATGTTGAATCTTGTCAAATACTTTCTCTGTATCTATTACATATCGTTTGTGTCTTTGTGGTGAGTGACTTTCACTCATTTGCAAATGTTGAACTTTCCTTACATCCCTGGAATAAATCCCACTACACATAATGTATGATCCTTTTAATGGTTTGTTGAATTTGGTTTGTTAAAATGTTATTGGGGATTTTCGCGTCTATGTTCATCAAGGATACTGATTTTAGGTTTTTTGTGATGTCCTTGTCTGCTTTTGGTGTTAAGAATTTGGATCATAAAATGTGATTGGAAGCATTTCCTCTTCCTTGTTTTCTTGCTACAGTTTAAGAATAGGAGCCGGTTCTTCTTTAAACCCTCAGGTCCTGGGTTTTCATTTCTTGGAGTACTTTTTTTTTTTTTTTTAAAGATTTATTTATTTATGCACACCAGACCTGGGGTAAAGGCCAGAGGTGTGAGGGGTGAAAGGATTCACCAGAGACAATGGGGAACAGAACAGGCAGACTGACCGAAATACACTGCTAAGGGGAGCAGCAGGCAAGACAGGAGAGGTCTGCTGTGCCATGTGGGTTGCTCCCTTGCCGGGGATCGAACTCTTGCTGCAGTGGCTGTAGATAGCTTCATCAGCTGCGTCTTAACCCCTTGCGCCACCAGGGAGGCCCTCTTAGAGTACTTTTGATAGTTGTTTCAATTTACTTCTTTGTAATTGGTCTATTTAGATGTCCCATTTCTTCCTGATTTAGTCAAAGAAGTTTGTATGCTTCTAAGAATTTGTCCATTTCTTTTAGGTTTATGGGCATAAAGATGTTCATTGTTGGTCTCTTAATTTATGGTATTTCTGAGATGTCATAAAGCCTCTTTATTTTTCATGTTTCTCCCCTTTTTTCTTGATTAGCCTAGCAAGCAGTTGGTCTAAACTGTTCATTTTTCCAAAGAACCATTTTTTTTTGTTTTCATTGACCCTTGGATTTTTCTTTTTAAAATTTTTATTTCATTTATTTCTGCTCTGATTTTTGTTTCCTTTCTTCTACTGGTTTGGTTTGTCCTTCTATTTCCTTAAGGTTTAAGGTTAGATTGTTTATTTGTGCTCTTATTTCTTATTATTTTAAAATTATCCCCACTCCCATCCTTTTTATCCTGCTGTCCTTTTCCATTCATCCCTTTCTTCATCTAGACTCTAAGTGTTTGTTGATATCCAGTAGTTTTTGTAAGTATTTTGTTTTATTATCTCCCTGGGATATATACAGTATTTACTGTTGTCGTTCTTTAGGACACATAAATCTCTCAAACTTACTCCATTTTACAGAAAATGGGGGTGTTTCATCCTTTCTTATTACTGAGTAGTATGCCACAGTGTGGATATGCTCATCATCTTAATCCAGTCATCTTTTGATAGACACTTGGGCTGCTTTCATGTCCTAGCTATTGTAAATAATGTTGCTATGAACATTTTAGAACATAAGTTTTTTGTGTTGGTGTTTTATGTTTTTTGGGTAGACACCCAGTAGTGAGATAACTGAATAATATGTTTTTTCCACTACAGTTTTTTAAGATAAAACCAGGGCCTCCCCGGTGGCGCCGCAGTTGAGCGCTGGGTTGCAAAGCTGCCTGCAGCCTCTGCAGTGCCAGTTCGATCCCCGGCTGCTCCCTGGCCACCAGAGGAGGGTCCCAAATGGCGTGCAGACCTCTCCTGCCGCCCACTGCTCCCCTCAGCAGTGTACTTTGGTCCTTCTGCCTGCTCTGCTCCCCACTCTGGCTCTGGTGACTTCTCTTACCCTCCCATGCTTCTGACTGTACCCAGTGCTTGTATAAATAAATAAAAATAAATCTTTTTTAAAAAAAAAAAGATAAAACCAGATTTCCTCCGATAATTTTGTGCTAGTTTACATTCCCAACAGCAGTGTTGACAGGATTCTCTTTTCCTATATCCTCTTTAACACTTGTAGTTGGAGTATCTTAATATGTGTGGCCACTTTAGTGGGTGTGAAGTGGTATGTATTGTGGGTTTAAATTGCATCTCTTATTGGAAGCAGTGATGAGCATGTCTTTTAGCTTTCTGGTACTCCTGGTGAATGTTGTTTTTCTATCTGCCACACATCTGTTAATTTTTTTTTTTAATTTTTGAATTGTGTGTTTTTAATGTATATTATTTACCCATTATCAGTTATGTATTGTGTGAATATTTCCCCCATTCAATAGGTTTTTTTTTTTAATATCATATTTTCTTTCATGTTTAAAAGATTTTTAGCTTAAGATAATCACAATTGTTTACTTGTGTTTTTATTTTTATTTTATTTTATTTTTTTAAAGAGGCATGTTTTTATTTATTTGTTTGTTTGTTTGTTTTGTTTATACATGCACTGGGTACAGTCAGAAGCGCGGGAGGGTGAGAGAATTCACCAGAGTCAGAGAGGGGAGCAGAGCAGGCAGAAGGACTGAAGTACACTGCTGTGGGGAGCAGTGGGTGGCAGGAGAGGTCTGTGCGCCATGTGGGACCCTCCTCTGGTGGCCGGGGAGCAGCCGGGGATTGAACCTGCGCCGCAGAGGCCGCGGGCGGCTTCACAACCCAGCGCTCAACCACTGTGCCATCGGGGAGGCCCTACTTGTGTTTTTAATTCCTTTTTTTAGGTTACCTCCTACTTCTCTCTAGTCACCTTCGGTATTCTTTCTTTCCTTCATGAACACTTGGTTGTTTCATTACTATGCATCTTGGTGTAGGTTTCTTTACATTTAGAAACAAGTATTATCTTCACTTCACAGACTTGTATTATTTTCTTCCCCAGGTTTGGGAAGTTTTCCTGTACTACTGAGTCTTTGAATTAACAATCCATTCCCTTCACTCTTTCTTTTCTGTGATACCCATTATTTTTATGTTGTCTTTCCTTATGGATTCAGATAGGTCTTGAGGTATAGCTTCATATTTTTTTCCCTTGATATTTCTCTTTCAAGTCCATGTAGATATATTGCGCATAACTTTATTCGATGTCACTGATAATTCCATCCTCCATTTGGTCTGTTCTGTTTTTATAGCTTTCTGCTTAGATACCTAAGCTTATTAAATGTTGATTTTAAGTTTGTTATGTCTGCTCACTGTATATTTTATATCATAATAAGTAAATGGGGTAAATTATAATAAGTAAATGAGTAAATAGGAGAAAGGGTGAGTATATGACCAAGTTCATGAATCTATAGTTCTAATGTTAGTGGGAAAGGCTGTCCTGAGCTAATTCCATACAGGCTTTGTGGACTCCACCCCCCACTCCAGACCAAAGCCATCAGGACATTGGGAAAGACAAATACCATCACCATCAAAAGGAAGGTTGCTGGAACCTGAGGGTGGAGTTAAGCAGCCAGGTTTGGTATAAAACCAGACACGTGGGCCTTGGGGGGGGACCCTTTTAGGCTCTCCGCCAGTTCGCAGAGTGCCATTGGGTTTCGAGGTTGGCGGATCGGGTAGGACGCAGTTAAGATTTTATTTTCCTGTTTTTTCCCTGAGTTGTACATTTCCTCATTTCCCCTTCCATTGTAAATAAACCTTTTATTAACCTTTTGTGTGTGTATGCAGTGGAGTATTAATAAGTCCCTTTTAATTGCGCGGGTGAGGACCCACAGCCAGGCAACCCGTTTTATATCGGGGCTACCCTGTAACACTAATACTAATAGACTTTTATACCTCCAAGTAGTAGGTATTTAATAGACGCTTTGAAATGACTTTTCTTCATTTTGAATATTTTTTTTTAATATTTTATTTTATATAATTCTTACATCATTTTTCATCTTTGTACAATGTATGCATTTTCATTTTGGTTATATACCCCATACAGTTGCACCCACCCCCCTTATTTTGACTCTAGTTCTTCCTGCCCCTCCTTAATACCCCCACCCCAGTGTGTCTCTGGTTTATAGTTGCTTGTTGATTTTGATTATTACTTTGCATTGATTGGTCTTTTTCCTGGTCTCTTATTTAGGTTTTCTAAATTCCTGCTATGAATGAGACCATCCGGTGTTTTTCTTTTTCTTTCTGACTTATTTCGCTGAGCATGATCCCTTCTAGCTCCATCCATGTTGGCTGCAAACTGCATGTGTTTATCTTTTTTGATTGCTGAGTAATATTCCATTGTATATATATACCACATCTTCTTGATCCAGTCATCTATTTTTGGGCATTTGGGTTGTTTCCATATCTTATTGAACTTTAAAAAAAAAATAACAAAAAACAGACAAATCAAAACATTTTATTATACCTCTTTCAAAATAAAAGTGGACGCTATAGATACACTTCCTTTTGTTGGGCCTTGTTTCATTGTTCTTTGTGGATAGTGTCAGTTTTTTTGTTTTTAAAAATTTAAGGTTTGTGGCAAACACTGCATCAGCAAGTGTATTAGCGCCATTTTCTCAAAAGCATATGTTCACTTTGTGTCTGTGTCACATTTAATTAAGGTATGTATATGTTTATTATTACTATTTTGCCCTACTATGACGTACTTGCATAATTTTTCTTAGAAGAAGAGTGCCCAGACACTAACAATGCATAACATTTTAACAACAAACTAATGTTTGAGAGAGATTTCCAAAAACTGGGAATTTTAGGGTATTGTGAGAAATTGGTATCTTGCTTTGGCACAGATTGATGGCATATATCATTAATGGGAAACTTCTGGCAATTATGCTTATATCAGAACCCTCTGGAATGACACTTTCTTCTAAAGTTGGCTTTCCTTCCTGTCTTCTTGTCCTTGAGGAGTGCCATCACATAAAACTGGTAGCACTTACCTTAGGTTTTAGTCTTCCCCTTGATTAAGAAAGAGCGTGAAGAGGTCATCCCATGCTTTCCCTGCCTCTCCTTGACTTGATTCTTCTGTATTCTCCGCCTCTTACTGACTTTCCTTCTTCTCTTGCAACTTCTCTTAAGCCTTTTCTGAAGGTGTCACTATCATCCCATCCCACTATTTCAGAAGCAAGATATCTGGCATTACCCTCCTGGCCAAGGATCATCCTAAAGCCAATATAGGAGAGGATTCACATCAGTCTGAGTGGTGTAGCAGACCATATCCTATTATTCCAGTGTGATAATTCTGTATATTCTGCAGTTGCCACTTTCACAGGGGTCAGTGATGGTCATTGACCCTGGTAGAAGCAATCCTGCGAACGATGCCTGTATGCCATATTTTAGGAGCAAAAGCTCTGGTGGGATTATTCATCACAACATAGTGACCTAGTAAGGATCCAGGGTGTGAGAGGCTCAAAGCCAGGAAAACAAATTCTCAGGTCCTTCAGCAGTCTGGTAAGAATTTTAACTGTGGACTGAGAAGCATTTTCCTCAAACCAGCAGACATGCTGGATGACTGCTAAGGTACTCTGCAACACCTTAGTATCCTAAAGAAGGTCTGAGTTTAGTTTTCTAAGATTGGGTGGCACTGCTGTAATGAGAATCTTCACTGTAGTATCAGAATAGCTAGTCTAAAAGCCAGTTTCGTTGGTCAGCATGGTCAGAACTTCAGAAGGATTCTGTGCTCTTAGGATTTCCATGACTTTGTTCCCCAGGGCAGCTACAATTTTCAGAATCTTCAGGAATACCACTGTCAGCCACATTGTATTTTCTAGTTATCATTTCCTTTTCATAAGAGCCCACCTATTGAGCTTTTTGGGTTTGCACTTCAAATGTCCATGAAAGTACAAATTATCAATAATTTTTATTTTTGTCACCAGAGGAAGGGTAAAAGCCTACTCAGTAGAATTAGAAGCAAGGTCTGATTCTTCTTCAGTAAGGCCTTACTGAAGGAACTTTGATTAGGCACTGGCTTGACCCATCAGGGGAAGGCCATTTCACACATACAGAAATCAAGTAGGATATGGGGCACAAAGGGCCTGGATCCTCCTCCTAGACCTCTGAAACCAAAATGCCCACCACAGCCATGGCCTTATGTCACCCTTAAATCCCAAACAATGGAGGCTATAGCAATCTCCCTTTCACTACCTTTTTTTTTTTTTTTTTTTTTTAAGTAATGTTCTTAATAGGCTGCAGTGTAATATGTTTACACTGTACTTTTTGGGAAACCAAAAAAATTGATGTGACTTGCTCTGTTGTAATGGTCTGGAACCAAATCCACTATATTTTGTTGAGGTGTTCCTATGTTATTAAGCTGTTCAACTGATAATGCATTAGCTTTCTGTCAAGTCTTTAATACAGTAAAGATCTAAATTCTTAGTTTTAGGTATGATTTTTGATATATCAACACTTCGTAAAAGCAGAGTCCATAGTATCTTTATACTTATTTTTACAGAAGTATATGCTAGGTATGTGGTAGGGCACATCACCTGCATTTGTGTAAGTACACTCTTTGTACTATATGTACACATAGAGGAAAAGTTGACTAGCAATACACTTTTCAGAATATATCTCCAGTTACCAAATGAGGCATCCTTACAGTGTCACTAAGACTTCATTGTAGGAAGTAAAGAAATGTCTTTGTTTTAGTACCCTCCAGGAGAATGGTAATTATGTAGGCCTTGGCGATGTTCACAAGTCTAATAATAATGGTTGTAATTGTTTTTGACAGTTAATGGGGAAGGCTAAGAGTTTTAAAGTATGAAGATTTAGACTTTTGAACTTGGATTTCAGATCCGCTACTTTCTCCTATTTGACTTTGGACATGTTTCTTTCTCTAAATAAATAAAATGGTTATAAAATTTATGCTCTTGGGATTATTATAAGGATTGAGTTTGTGTTTCACTTGAGGACATGTTAGTGACCTTGGAAGTAGTTAATAGTAACTTGTTTTTTAAATATCTTTGAAGTAAAAATTCATCTGGTAATTGCTACTTGAAATGTAGTCACTGAATTAAGGTACTGAACACTTTTACTTTAATTTGAATTAAGTCTTCCTTGAAAAAAAAATATGTATGTGTGTATGCATATATGGGAGAATGGTGGTTTTACTGGTAAAGGGGAGAATAATTTTGAAACTCAGCCTTTGGAAGGAAGAGACCTTGGTGGAATAATTTATTCACCTCTTTTGGACAGACAAATGCTCTTAACTTCATTAGTTTGCAAGGACCACTATAGCAAAGTACCACATACTAGATGGACTGAATATTTTCTCACAGTTTTAGAGGCTAGATCTCGGAGACCAAGGCATTGACAGTTTTGACTGTTTTTGAGGCTTTTCTCCTTGACTTACAGATCTCCTTGCTATGTCCTTAATGTAACCTTTCCACACACACATATCCTTGGTGTCACTTAAAAGACATCAATCATAATAGATTAAGGCACTACCCTTAATTGCTTCATTTCAACTTAATTACCTTTTGAAGGTCCTATCTCCAAGTATGTTCCATTCTGAGGTACTAGAGGTTGGAACTTAATTCATCATACAGATTTTGGAGGATACATAATTAGCCCATAACACTAGCATTTATGTAAGAGCTAATGCTTATTGAGTATTGATTATATGCCAGTTATGTAACTAAATTATTTTTTTTTTAAAGATTTATTTATTTATACAAGAACAAGGGTACAGGCTAGATTCACAGGAGAGTGAGAGGATTCACCAGAGACAGAGCGGGGAACAGAACAGGCAGACTGATGAAATACACTACTGAGGGGAGCAGCAGGGAGCAGCGGGCAGCAGGAGAGGTCTGCGTGCCATGTGGGACCCTTGCCCAGTGGCCGGGGATCGAATCGGTGCAGCAGAGGCTGCAGGCAGCTTCACAACCCAGTGCTCAACCACTGCGCCACCAGGGAGGCCCCATCATCTGATTTTTATATGCGTATTAGCCCTGTGATTATTAGCATTCTACTTTACAAGTAAGGACATTGAGATAAGTAACTTTGCTTAAGAGACCAGATTGAAATTCAAGTCTTTTGGGTTCTAGTTCCCATGTTCTTTTTTTAGATAAGAACTGGGTACTGGGACTCCCTGGTGGCGCAGCGGTTGAGCGCTGGGTTGCAGAGCTGCCCGCAGCCTCTGCAGCTCCGGTTCGATCCCCGGCTGCTCCCCAGCCACTGGAGGAGGGTCCTGCATGTTGCGCAGACCTCTCCTGCCGCCCGCTGCTCCCATCAGCAGTGTACTTTGGTCCTTCTGCTTGTTCTGCTCCCCGCTCTGGCTCTGGTGAATTCTCTCACCCTCCCGTGTTCCTGACTTTACCCAGTGCTTGTATAAATAAATAAATAAATCTTTAAAAAAAAAAAAAACTGGGTACTTCTAGGAAATAAAAGTATAGGGAAAGACTCTGTTGCAGTTTCCAGTAGGATTGTTTTAGTAAGCATCTTGTGAAATAGAAAGAAGGTAATTTAATATTATTTTATTAAAGTGGTTGGAAATACTAGCTTTAGAATGGAAACACTGGTTAAAAATTTTAGCACATGATTGTAATTATCAAAAACCAATTTTATTTTCAAGTCACTCAGAATCATTTTCCCTTTGCAGAAGATTCTAGTGTTCCAGAAGTTCCAGAAAATGAAAGAAAAACAAGCATATCCTATTTCAAGAATCAAAGAGGAATACAGTATATTGATTTGTCATCTGATAGTGAAGATATTGTCTCCCCAAATTGCTCCAGTACAGTTCAAGAGAAAAATTTCAACAAAGACACAGTGATTATAGTGTAAGTTACCTAATAGATTCATTATATTCATATGTGTAACAGATTTTTTTTAGAATATTTTACTTTAAAAAGGTGACTTTCCCTTTTTTTTTTCCTTTTCTTTTTAATGACTAAATCCTGGTCGTTTTTCCCTGACTTAGAGATATTTAAAGGCACTATTTGTGTGTATCTGGTAACAGTGATTTTCAATAGAAAGGTTTGGTGAGAGCATTACTTTTTTTTGGGGGGGGGGCCTCCATATATAGGGAGATTATTTTAACTCCTTTTATAATCTGTAACTCTTAATGATTTGTTCTTGGCTCCAGGAGTCAAATTGTTGAAGCATATTTCTTAGGCACATTCTGTGAACTAGGATGGAGCTTATATTCTACAGGTAGAAAGACAATAAGCAAAATACTCAGTATGTTAAATATTATAGGAGGGGATATACAGAGTTTTGGGGTAGGGTTATGATTTCTAAAGAGCAGAGCTGGAAAAGGTTTCATTAAGATGATGATACTTGAGAAATGATCTGGAGGAAGTAAGAAAGTGAACGATAAGGATGTTGAAAGAGTTTTTAGACATTGATCCTGAAGTGATGTTATGCCTAGTGTTTTTGAAGAAAGTGGGAAGCAAATGATAACAGAGTGAAAGATTTGAGGTCATAAGTTTAAGAATGGAGTAGAAGAGTGCTTAATCAAGTCCATAAGCTATTTGGCTTTTATTCTGAATGAGATAGGAAGGCAATGGAGTATACTAAACAGAGCAGTAATTTGATTTACATGTTTAAAGGGTCTTTGAGGATGTAGTGAAGTAGTAGTGGAAATTTGGATAATATTAATGCAATAACCCATGTAAGAAATGATGGAGGCTTAGACCAGTCTAATTTAGAAGTGGTTTAGATTTTTTGTTTGTTCTGTTATTGTTATTAACTGAAGATTTTAAAGTAAGTTACAGACATTCCATCTTTTCCCCCCTTACTGCTTATTTATACATTCTCCTTCCTCCCCCCCCCAAAATAATACTGTTATCAATGAATAGTTCTGTAATTGTTACCTAATTCCCCATTTATATTCAGACTTTATAGCTGGTTTTTGAAAGTAGGATCTAAACAAGGAATTCAGATGTTAGTATTCTTAACTCTCTGGGTGTTAAACAGTCCACTTCCCTCCTCTCCTCTTGAGGATTTTCTTACTAAGGGGCCAAGTCTTTCCTCAG
The DNA here is from genome assembly GCF_964194135.1 of Talpa europaea. Taxonomy (NCBI): domain Eukaryota; kingdom Metazoa; phylum Chordata; class Mammalia; order Eulipotyphla; family Talpidae; genus Talpa; species Talpa europaea. The sequence continues at coordinate 83,282,945 of NC_140071.1, read as the reverse complement.
ACAAAAATAGATTTTTCTATTTTTCCTTTATGCTGGTATCATTTCTTTTATTACCACTTTTATTTCCTGTAAACTGAACATAAACTCCAAGGCATGATTAGATTTGTGACCAGCAAGGATACTTACTACATCAAGAGGTACATGCGTTTTTCCCAATGAATGGCTTCTATTATGTAAGAAACTTTGGAAGGGGTTATCCAAGGCAGGAATTGTAAAGGATTGTAGCCTCAATGTTTTCATTCTCCATGAATTAAGAGGCAAAATCAGGTAGATAGGTGAACTCAGTGAGACAGTGAGAATTAAGAGTTGAGTACATCAGGAAGGAGAGGTCTGATTGTAATGGAAAAAGAAACACGTGGTCACCTTCAAATATTGAAGGACAGGTATGGAGACAAAAGAAGAGATATATTTTACCTTGTTTCTTAGAGCAGTTTCACAGAGCGAGGTTCAAGAAGTGAACCTAGAAGTCTGATAAAATACATGCTTCTGCAATTTGGGAATCTGTCTTTAATTGTGTTCAGGGTATTGATATACATATACACGTCCAGTGTCATAACAAGTACAACTGAATTAGCGTGAATAGATACAGAGAAGTTACCAAAATACAGATAATACATATGTATCTTAGAGTGCTGTCCACAGCAAAGCCACTTTACACTAGGGATATAATTAACTGTATTCGAACCTTGCTTTCTTTTTCTTTATGACTTACAACTATTTCTTATATTTCTACATTCTGATCTCCAGAATGTCTACCATGGTAAACAGACAAAATTTCAAAATAATTTTTTTTTTTGTTTGGGAGACAGATGAGTAAAATTTGGTCCCAAATATCTTTTTATATGGATAAATATATAAACAGAAATGGAATGAGACTTAATTGTTGTCGAACAAAGTTTCATATGGAATAAATGTTCCCTGTCTGCTTAAGACATGTTTTATTCCTGGCAAATTCTGATATTGAATAGGACCATTCCAGTTTTAACACTTAGGTTCTGGTCACCCTGGAAGGTCATGAAATTTCTCTTATCTTTGTATTAGCATATTGTTTGTAATTTTTCAGGAGCAACATGACAGTGCTCATCTATATGCAGAGTATAGGTGATAAAAGAGTAAGAAAGAGATGATGAGCTGCAGTAAATGTGCATATATCTTAAAAGCCATGAATTTTGGTTTTCTTTTCCATCCCAGCACAGGTAATTTGAGAATCTTTCAGAGTATTCTGCTATGGGAATTTAAATTTACATACACAACCATACTGAAAGGAAAAGTTGTATTCATCTCTGACAGGTATAGATTACATTTTACTATTGAACAGAACAGTAGATGTGTTGGATTGCATATACACACGTACAGCAATACTGATTATAATATTAGCAAAACAATTAAAATACTGTTTTTATTCCTTTAACAATATTTTTAGTTCTGAACCATCTGAAGATGAAGAGTCCCAAGGCCTTCCTGCCATGGCAGGTAGAAATAATGATATTTCAGAATTGGAAGACCTTTCAGAATTGGAAGACCTTAAAGATGCTAAACTTCAGACCTTGAAAGAACTTTTTCCACAAAGAAGTGACAGTGATTTACTTAAGGTTATACCCTTTTATAGTAATTGGCTATTGTAACTGTAATGATGATTAAAATCTGTTCTGTATCCAGTGCTATATTTAGTGGATAATAAGTTTTTCAAAATATGTTTGAAGATAATTAATAGCTTTCTTGTAATAATACAGGGAATAACACTATTTCCCTCAGTAGCTCATATAGTTTGTGATTTTTTTGTGCTTGAACATGGTTCTAAATGAGCAACTTCTTCCTCCATCTTCCGCTTAGTCTTGGAAATATTAGGAGGCTTATATTTTTCATAATAACAAGGGGCTCCTGGGCTTTCCTGGTGGCACAGGCGGTTGAGCGCCGCACTGTGAAGCTGTCCTCAGCCTCTGCAGCACGGGTTCGATCCCTGCCGGCCTGGGAGAAACCCACATGGCACAGCAGACCTCTCCTGGCTCGCCCGCTGCTCCCCTCAGCAATGTATTTCGTCAATCTGCCTGTTCTGTTCCCCACTCTGTCTCTGGTGAATCCTCTCACTCTCCCGCACATGTGGCCTATACCCCGGTTCTTGTATAAATAAATAAATCTTTAAAAAAAAAAATAACAAGGGGCTCCTATTGAACTTTATTGCTGTGGCACCAAAGATGCTAAACCCCCTACAAATTGAGGACAGTGCTGCATAGCATAAGATTTCTACTAAAAAAAGTTTTCCTTTTAATAGCACCCTTACTGAGAAATAGTTATGGAACTATGGATATAAGTGACTGTAGTTGGGCTGTAGTAGGTATCTCTACTTTTTTATTTTATTTTATATTTTTTTTGTATAGAAGAACTGGGGTGTAGGCCAGATGTGCGGGGGGTGAGAGGATCCACAGAGACAGAGTGGGGAGCAGACAGGTGTATTTACTGAAATACACTGCTAAGGGGAGAGGCGGGTGAAACAGGAGAGGTCTGCTGCATCCTATGAGGGTTAGCTCCCTAACCAAAGATCAAACTCAGGCCAGTAGTGGTGGTAGTGCTGAGTTTAACACCTAGGCCATGAGGAAGGCCCTGTAGTAGTTATCTCTTGATATAAGAATAAAAATTCAATTTAGCATTAGGTTGAGAATAATTCTCTGAAGATTAGTAGTTTATCCCTAGCTCTGCTTCTTATTAGTTAAATGATCTTAGGAGAATCATTTAATTGCAAGTACATGGTTTTTTCACCTTTGTATATATCACCACCATTTCCATCACAATTCTCCCCTAATCTAAGGCTAGAAGATACCATATCTGTATGATGGCAGGTAACTGAAAGTAAGGGGCACAGGCATGCCATTTAGTATTAGCGTTTTTTTAAAGGGTGTAGTTACTCCTTAGTCCAACAGGATATGCTCATATGTTATCAGTTAACCCATTTTTATAAGATTTTTCAAATAAAACAAAAAATCTAAGTATTTAATGTTGATCATCAATTTAATAGTATTAGTAAATGCTATCATTTTTATGCCATAAAGAATCACATATTTAAAGTGTATAATTTTGTGGATTTTGGTATATTTACAGAGTTGTACAATTAATACCATAATTTTTGAATATCTTAATTATTCAAATATAAATCTTATACCCATTAACAATCACTCCTTAGGGCTTCCCCTGGTGGCGCAGCAATTGAGCGCTGGGCTGCAAAGCTGCCCACAGCCTCTGCTGCACCAGTTCCATCCCCGGCCACCAGCGAGGGTCCCACATGGCACGACAGACCTCTCCTGCCTGCCGCCCTCCCGCTGCTCCCCTCAGCAATGTATTTTGTCAGTGTGCCTGTTCTGGTCCCTGCTCGGACTCTGGTGAGTTCTCTCACCCTCCCGAACTTCTGACTGTACCCAGTGCTGGTATAAATAAATACATAAATCTTAAAAAAAATAAAAAATTAAAAAATCCAAAACAAAATAACAATCACTCCTCATTTCTCTCCCTTAGCCCTATGCATCCACTGATCTCTGTCTTTATGGATTTGCTTGTTCTGGATATTTCATATAAAAGGGATCATAATACTATATTAACCTAGCACTAGATGGGGGAGGTTCACCATGTTGTGTTAAGTGCTTCATTTCTTTTTATGGTGTCTAACTATGAAAGACAAAAACAAAACTAATATTTAGGCCAAACAAAGCATGTCTGAATTCAGGATGCTTCTGGACCAGCTAGTTTGAACTCTTCAGTGTAGATTAAATTGTTCCTATTCGTTATTTTTAACTTTCATCTTTTTTTTTCCCCAGGTCCTTTTGATACCTTTTTATTATTAGCTAAACTAGACTTTAGTGTTTTGGGACTGCATTTTCCCCTAACAGGGTTATTTATCTCCAGATGTGATTTTATTGCCTTAGTGGAAGAAGGAAAATGTATCTACTCACAACTACAGGGGCCACTTACTAGTGTTGGAAAGTTTCCAATAGAATAATCATGATAGGATATAAAAATTCAACCAAAAGGAATAAACTTCACTTTAAAAATATTTCAGCTTGATTGCCAGGTTTTTTGTTTGTTTTTAAAGATTTATTTTATTTATTTATTTATACAAACAAAAACTGGGGTCTAGACTAGAGGTGGAGGGTGTGAGGGGATTCACCAGAGACAGAGTGGAGAGCAGAACAGGCAGACTGACTAAAATACACTGCTGAGGGGAGCAGTGGACTAGACAGGAGAGGTCTGTTGTGCCCTGTGAATTAGCTCCCTGGCTGGGGAAATCAAACTCATGCCCTCAGGCGATAGCTTGATGATGCTGAGACTTTAACCCCTGCACCACCAGGGGGGGGCAATTGATTGCCAGGTTTTCATGTAAAAGAAAATTTTTATCATGTAGACACATTTTAGAAATAGTTTCCTCTAATTTTATGATTATAGTGAAAAAATAGGACTGATACACATAATTTGTATTTCTGTTACATTAATTAGAATCTTGAAATACTGGTAATTTTAGCATACCACTCACTTTAAGCAGAGCTCTCTTGAAATAATCTGTATTGCAAGTGATCCTCATCACTTCAAGAGATTTAAAAGTGTTGTTTATAAAATACAAAGCCTTTTAGACCCATATAAAAATTCACAAAGTTTTAAAACATAAACTTAGTCCTGAACTTACTAAGAATTTGCTTTGGGGGTTTTGAAAATGGAAAGGAACTTACAGGATATCCGAGTGTCCGAGAATCAGACACCTAGTTTAAAAGAAAGCATCCTGATTTGAAAACTATTTAATGGAATAGCTTATAAAATAAAGGTCTTTTTAGAACAAGTAACTCATTCTAAATATGGGAATCTGAAACCCAAATGTTACAGGACAGTATAAAAATGGTACATTGAAACTTAATTATGTAAGTTTCTTATATATAGGTGTTCTGGAACAAATTTAAGCAGTTCAGAAATACAGTAAGAATCAAGAGTCCTTGATACTACTCCTCTTATTATTAGATTTTTAAAAAGGACTACAGAATTGCGGTATAAGATAATGCTTAGGTAACTTTGAACTTTATAGATAAGTCAGGTTTTCAGAAACCTATTTAATAAAGCTTGTTACTAGTAATAGTATATATTGAATATTTAATGTATTCTTAAATATTTTGTTAATTTTTTAAAATAATTCTTAAAGTGTTACTTTTAAAATTGTCTTTTTCTTATTGTTAGTTGATTGACTCAACAAGTACTATGGATGGAGCGATTGCTGCTGCCTTGCTGATGTTCGGTGATGCAGGTATGCCTGATTTTGTTTCAAGCTGTGTTGATTTATTAGCTATATAATACAAATATCTTCTCATTGTAAATATGCTCTATAATTTACCAGCATTTTCGTACATTCTTACAGGAACTTTATGAGGTAACCATTTTTTTCTAGAGGAGGAGATTGAAGCTTAAGAAGGTTAAGTGATTTACTCTGAGGGCTTATAGCTACATGGGAACCAAATTTGCCAAGTTGATTTCTATCCCGCTCCACCCTGTCCCTCCCAAAAAAGGGGGGGCAAGTTTTCATTGATAATTTTGCTTGTTTTTCACAGATCAAATATCTAACAGTGAAGTCTTAGAAGGTATATTTTCATACTTTTTAAGTGTCCTTTCTGTTTTTACTGTAGTTTTAGTTATAGGTAAGCAAATTTGAGTCAGTAGGAGTATACTTTTTTGAAAAATATCCTACCTGCTAATAGCTTCTTTTATTTACACCATATTCCAGACTTGAATACAAAAATAAATGCTATTGAAATAGTGTGCTGTATACCAAGTACCTCCTTCTTTGTTTTTTTTTTTAAGCTTTTTTTTTTTTTTTTAGAGGCATTTTTTTTTTTAATTTATTTTATTTGTTTGTTTGTTTTTTTGTTTATACATGCACTGGGTACAGTCAGAATCGAGGGAGGGTGAGAGAATTCACCAGAGCCAGAGCGGGAAGCAGAGCAGGCAGAAGGACCGAAGTACACTGCTGAGGGGAGCAGCGGGCGGCAGGAGAGGTCTGCGCACCATGTGGGACCCTCCTCCGGTGGCCGGGGAGCAGCCGGGGATCGAACCGGCACTGCAGAGGCTGTGGGCAGCTTCGCAACCCAGCGCTCAACCTCTGCGCCACCGGGGAGGCCCCTTTGTTTTTGTTTTAGTAAATGCGGCTTACATTTTTTTTTTTCTGGCTTGTACATGCCAAATAAGTAAACCTGTAATCACATTAACAAAAAAGTATTTAAAGGACTGAAAGGAAACTGACATTTCATTAACTACTATTAAATTTGCTTTGTGTCATTCTCATCTTTTCCCATGCTTGTACATACCAGGCAGTATACTCAAACATTACTTTATGATATGAAATAATAGTATTGGTTTGCATTTAAAAAAATTGATGATTTATTATAGGTAGGTCATCATTACTATCATTTTTAACTAATTTTTAGAAAAATTACTCCATAATCTGTGAATACTCAAAGGATTAGTTACTAACTTATATTAACATTTATTTTTCCATTATTTCATTTTGTAGTACTACAGTGAAAAGTCTTATAAGTAAATCTTTGTTATTTATGTAGGCTAAATTTCGAATTACTATGCTAAGTCAAAGGGTATGTACATTTTAAAATTTAGCATTTCTGTGTTACTTTTTAAATGTGCCATTTTATAATTTCATCAACACTGTGTGAATAGGTGTCCATTAACCAAACTGGTTTGTTTTCTTAGCTTTTTAAATTTTTTTTGAAACTTTAAATTATATTCAACTTTAAATTATATACACCAACACAATAGTGTATTGTGTTCCCACAGACCCATACCTCTCTGCAATTATATCCTTATTTTATCCTCAGAGACCATTAGGTCCCCTGGCCCTTTTGCTCCCCACTTATTACCCTCTACTGCTATAACTTCAACTCTGCTTTCATATATTTAGGATTGGTTTTGGTTAACTTTTTTCTGTTATTTTGTTCTTGTTTCATTATAGTCCAGATCTGGGTAAAATCATCCAATATTTGTCTTTCTCCTGCTGATTTATTTGACTTAGTGTCCATATTGTAAATGCAAGAATTAATTTTTTTTAATAGTCCATTGTCTGTGTATGCTTCTGATAGTTCTTAATCCACCTATCTGTCTTTGGGCATATAGTTTACTTCCATAACATGGCTGTTGTAAATACTGCTTCAGTAAACAAATGAATGCAAACACCCTTTGATATGGTGTTTTAGATTCTTCAAGTAGATGCCAAGGAATGAGAGATCATATAGTAAATCTTTTTAATATTTGGAGAAAACTCCATACTGTTTTCCAAAGGAGCTGGACCAATTTACATTCCTCCCAACAGTGTAAAAGGCTTCATTTTTCTCCACATCCTCTATTACACTTGTTCTTTCTGGTCTTGATATGGCCCATTCTCACAGATGTTAGGTGGTATCTCATTGTGGTTTTGATTTGCATTTCCCTGATGATAAATGATGGTGAGCGTAATTTCATATGCCTGTTAGGTCATCTGTGTATGTCTTATTTGGAGAAGTTTCTATTTTTCTCTTCTACCCAATTTGTTTATATTTGAATTTTTGTTTTCTTGTTGACTTATATGAGTTATTTGTAGATCTTAGATATTAGCCCCTTGTCGGATTTTGATGTGCAGATATTTTCTCCCATTCAGTAATGTGCCTTTTGATTTTAACGATAATTTCTTACACTGTGCAGAAGCTATTCAGTTTGATATACTACAAGTTGTTTATTGTTTTTTTTTTTTAGTTCCCTTGTTGTTGGAGTCATGAGTCAAAGACTTTCCTGAAACCAGTGTCATGGAGTGTTTCACCTATTTTTCTTCTATGTATATTGTGGTTTTTTGTTGCATACAAGTCTTTGATATGAGATATGATACGAGATACATATTTTTGCATGTGATTGTCTAGTTTTCCCAGTGCCATTTGTTGAAGAGACTTTCCTTTCTCCAAAGTATATTGTTGGCTCATTTGTTGTAGAATAACTGTCCATATATGTGTGGGAGATTTTTTCTCTTCTCTCTATTCCATTGCTTTGGGTGTTTGTTTTATCCCAATATCATACTACTTTGATTACTACAATTTTGTAGTGTGGCTTGAAGTCTGGGAATATGATGCCACCTCCTATTTTTCTGTTTTTTTTGCCAGAGGAGCTGGGAGGGTGTCAGGCATGTTTTTTCTATTCTGGGTCTTTTGTCGTTACATATGAATTCCAGTAATGTTGGTTCTTTGTCTTGGAAGAATGCCATTAAAACTTTGATAGGGAATTACATTGGACATGTATATTGTTTTGGGTAAGATGGCCATTTTAACAATGTTAATGCTTCCAATCCATGAGCAGGGATGATCTTTCAATTTCTTTATATCATTTTATTTCTTTAAATCACCTACATTTAACAGTGTCTTAAAGATTTCATTGAATAGGCCCTTCACCTGCTTTGTTAAATTTACTATTATGATTTTAATATAATTTTTGATGTTATGGTTAGAACAGTTGTTTTCTTGATTTCTTTGTTTTTAGAGTTATTTGGTTGCATATAAAAATGCAGCTGATTTTTTTTAGATTGGTATTTAACCTGCAGTCTGTTGTACTGATATGTTTCTAGTAGTTTTTTAGTGGCGTCCTTGCATTTTTTGTATATATTATCATGTCACCTGTAAATAGTGATAGTTTTACTTCTTTCCCAATTTGATTCCTCTTAATAGCCTTTTTTGGCTTGGTTGCTCTAGCTAGGACTTATAATATTATGTTGAATAAATTGTAGTAAAAGTGGACTTTGTCTTAAACCTGAACTTAGAGGGAATACTTTCAGTATTCCACAATTGCTTAATATGTTAGCTGTGGGTTTGACATATATAGACTTTTATCATGTTAAAGTATGTTTCTTCTATCACCATTTTTTTAATTTTTATAAGTGGATGTTGAATACTATCAAATGTTTTCTCTACATCTATTTATGATCATATGAATTTTATCTTGTTGATGTAATGAATTAAATAGATTGATTTTCAAATATTCAATCATCTTTATGTCCATGGAATAAATTCCACTTGGTCATAGTATATGATATTTTTCATGCATTGTTTATTTTTGTTTCTAAGATTTTGTTGAGAATGTTTGCTTCTATGTTCATCAGGTACATTGGTCTAATTTTGTGTGTGTGAGATCCTTTTCTGCTTTTGTGTCAGAGTAATGACACATAATGTCATTACACATAATGACAGAATAATGTTGGCCTCATAATATATGTTTGGAAGCATATCCTTTTCCTTAATTTTATACAAGAGTTTGAGAAAGATAGGTTATAGTTTGAAGGTTTGGTAGAGGAAGAAACCCTCTAGGCAGGCCTGGGCTTTTATTTTTGTGGGAGATTTTTATTTAGGGTTTCAGTTTCCTTGGTTGTAATTGGTTTTTCAGATTTTTTATTTGCTAATAAAAAGAGATGAAAATATCCTCAACAAAATCTTAGCAAGTGGAATTCAACAACGCATTAAAAGAATCATACTTCATAACCAAATTGGATTGAGAGACACAAGGGTGGTTCAAATTCCAAAATTCAATCAATATAGTTCACCTGTTCAGTAAAAGGGTCATAAAATACTTATGACCATTATCAGTAGATGCTGAGAAAGCATTTCATAAGATAAAACTATCAATTTATGATTAAAAAACCCTCACAAAAGGCATGGAGCATGCCTCAGCATAATAAATATCATACATGATAAACCCACAGTTTATCATTTTCAGTGGTAAAAAACCAAAAGCTTATCCACTAAGATCTAAAACAAAGCAAGGCTGTTCTCTTTCACTGCTACTCTTCAACATGGTATTGGAAGTACTCTCTAGAGCATTTAAGCTAGAGAAGAATACAAGAGGAATCCATTATTTGGAAAGAACTTTTTGCAGGTCACATAAAAGTATACTTAGAAAATCCTAAATATCCTGCTAAAAATGACTAGAACCAAAAAACCATTCAGCAAAGGAGCAGGTTACTTTATCAGTATATAGAAATCAGCTGTGTTCTTTAGAGAAAGCATGAGCTAAAACCATAAGAAATTAAGGGAAAAATCCTATTTATAATCTCACCAAAAAGAAATGAACACCTAGGTGTGTATTTAACAATAGAGGTGAAAAGGACCTTACAGTGAAAATGTTGTTAAAAGAAGCAGAACACATAAAGAAATGGAAAGATATTACCTGCTTATAGATTGAAAGAATTAACATTCTGAAATGACCATCTTACTCAAAACAGTGTATAAGTTCAGTGCAATCCCTATTAAAATTTCAATGATATTCTTCCAAGAAATAGAATAAATATTAAAGAAATTCACATACAACTACAAAAGACCCTTAATTGTCAATCATCTTGACAATAAAGAGGAAAATGGCAGTATCATATCACACTTCCATCTTCAAATTATGCTCCAAACCTATAGGCAAAACAGTATGGTAATGGAGCAAAGACAGACATACCTGCCATTATTAAGAGCCAGAAAACACAGCTATATGAACAGTTCATGTTAGACAAAACTTCCAAGAATATATATTGGGGAAAGGAAAGCCTCTTCAGTAAATGGTGTTGAAAAATTGGAAAGACGCATGCAGAAAAAATGAAAACAGGTCACTATTTCACACAGTCCATAAAAATTAAATGAAAGTAGATAAGACTTGGATTTAAGACCTAAAGCCATAAAATACATAGAAAAGACTCCGTAACATATGCTTCAGAGATGTCTCTATGGATTCATCTCCAATGGCAAGGAAAATTAAACAATATAAACAGTTGGGACTACCTCAAACTAAAAAGTTTTGTATAGTGAAAGAGACAGAATCCAAAATGAAGAGACACCCTTTTGAGTGTGAGAAACTATTTGCACACCATACATCCTAAAAGGGACTGACAGCTAAGATCTACAGAGAACTCATAACTCAATTAAAACAAAACAGCCCAATCAAAAAATATGCAGAAGAGCTAAATATCTCTTGTCCAAAGAAAACATACATATGGCCAATATCAACATGCCTGTATGCTAATCATCACATACCAGGTCATTGCAGATCAAAACCACCTATGAGAATGACGCATATCAAAAGGACCAATCAAGTGTTGGTGAAAATGTGGAGAAAAAGGAACTTTTTTTCTCTGTTTATAGGAATGTAGACTGTTGCAGCACCTATGGAAAGCAGTATCCAGGTTCGTCACAAATATTAAAAATGGGGGCCTTCCTGTGGCGCTGCGGGTTGAGCTCAGTGCTGTGAAGCTGTTCACAGCCTCCGCAGTGCGGGTTCGATTCCCGGCCGGCCAGGGAGATTTCCACATGGCGCAGCAGACCTCTCCTGTCTTGCCTGCTGCTCCCCTCAGCAGTGCTTTCAGTCTGTCTGCCTGTTCTGCTCCCCACTCTGTCTGTGGTGAATCCTCTCACCCTCCCACGCCTCTGGCCTATACCCCAGCTATTGTATAAATAAAAAAAAAAAAAATCTTAAAAAAAAATCTTAAAAATGGGTCTGTCACATGATCCAGCAGTTCCTTTCCAAAGTATCTAACTGAAAAATACAAAAAGACTTAATTTGAAGGGAAATAAGGAGTCCTTTGTTCATTACAGCACTGATCACCACAATCAAGTTACAGAAATAACCAAAGTGATGAAAAATCAGTGAGTGAATTAGGAAGATGTGGTATATGTACACAATGGAATACTACTCTGCTATTAAAAAGATAAACTTTTTCCATATACAGCAGCATGGATTGAAGTGGAGTGAATTATGCTATGCGAAGGAGAGATACTGCATGGTCTTAGTTATAGGTACAATATAATGAAACAAAACAAGATCATTTAAAAACAATTCATTACAAATCCTAGAAATCTGTAAAATTGAGGCTACCAGAGGTGGAGAGAAGGAAGGGGGAAAGGCAAGAATATAGTAGTGGACTATGCTGAAATACTGTAGGTGATTTGTTGGTAGGTGTGGTGATTACCTAAAGGGGAAGATCCTATACCTCTAAAATATACAGTCAAAATTGCAAATCAGTGTTACGACAGTAAAATTATTGTAAAAAATTCTGGCAAGCTTTGGAAACAGAATAGAACAAATGGAGGATCAACAGCGACATTGAAGAAAATAATGCTAAAAGGAACCAGTTAGAATGATGAAGGGAAATAAGAAAAAGCCATAAAGAAATATTTTATTTCTTTTTATTTTAGATGTTGATAATAAAAATAATTAGTTTTAGGGGTTTTTTGGTCCTAAGCTGCGCGCGCATGTGTGTGTGTGTGTGTGTGTGTGTGTGTATATACGTATATATATTTTTTACATTATTTTTCATTTTTGCACAATGTATGCATTTTCTTCTTGGTTATAGTCCCCATACAATTCCCACACCCCTTATTTTGATCCTACTCCCTCCTCCCCACATCTGTAGTGTGTCCTGGTTTATAGTTGCTTGTTGATTTTGATTTTTACTAAAGTAAAAATAAGTAGTTTTAATGTTTTCCCTGCATTTGAGTACACTGTCCTGTGCAGTTGTGCCAATACATTCTCATGTGAAGTGTGCTATTTTGGGGCTCATTATGAACCAACTGAGTTTCATAACAAAGGTGATAATAATGATAATTCCATAGAATAATTTAAATTTTTATAGACCCTTTGGATAACATTCTTCACCCAAATCTTGAGGCTTGGTTCCTTATTACTCTTTCTGCATGTATAAGCTAGAACTCTAGTACTTTGAGATGGTAGTGAGTCTTTTAGTTATTGCTACATATAAGCCATCCCCAAATATAATGGCTTTAAACAAAGATCAGCAAACCGTGACCCATACACCAATTTATTTCCTTTCATTTTTTAAATAAGTTTTATTAGAACACAGCTGCACCCAACCACTGTGTGTTCTCTGTGACTGCTTTTGCACTGTAATGGCAGAGTTGAATGGTAACAGACACACATGGCCCACAAAACTTAAAATATTTACTGCTTGGCCCTTTACAGAAAAAAATGTGCTCACTACTGTTTTAAAATGAGAACCATTTATTACTCCCGTGTGTCTATGCATCCTCTAGGAGAGTCTGCTGATCTTGGTCAGACTCAGCTGATGTTGGCTGGGCTCATGTGCCCACAGTCAGATGGAGGCTGGCTGCACTAACATGGCCATGGCTGGAACAACTTGGCCCTTCTCCCCAAGCCTCTCACATCTCTGCAATGGGCTACCCTGGGCATGTTCATATGGCTCTGACTTGGTTTGAGAAAGAAAGTAATGTGTAAATGCCCTTTCAAACCTCTGCTTGTATCACTTGTTACAGTCCTTTTGGCAAAAGCAACTTGGCCATACCTAGAACAAATGTATAGAGTCTTCTACCAAAAGGGATGGATATAGGAAAAATATAGGGCTGTTTATGGAATCAGTCAAGTCCAAGAGGGGACAAAGGTACATCCTAGTCACCTTATTTTCTGATCACCATCTTAAGAAACTAACTTAATAACTCTGAACATGAAGAAATATTTTTAGAGCTAATACTAAAAGCAAGTTGTTTATCCCAGTAGGGAAGAGATCTTTTCCAAGATAGTCATAGAGGAAATGTTTCCAAATGAGGGGAAGGAATTATACAGATGAATAAAGCTAAATGTCACCTTGTTATCTAAAGTAATGAGATCTGTACCAAAATACATGGTTTTGAAAGTGTCAAGAGTTCAAGACAAAAACAGAATATTATAGGTGCTTAAAGGGTAAAAAAATATAAGCACTGAAGCTCCTGTCTTACATCAGACTTCTCAGAAGAAACCCAACAAGCAAGCAGAGAATGAAACTACATTCAAAATACTGAAAGAGGAAAACTGCCAGCCAAGACTCTTGATATATGAGGGAGAAATAAAGGCATTCCCAGATACACATAAGCTGAAGGATTTTGCCAACATGAGTCTCCCCTCTACAAGAAATGTTGAAAGGAGTTCTCCTGTCTAAATCAAAGGGGAAAAAAAAATCCACAAAAATTAAGTAAAGGAATTAATAGAACAAGAAAATGAAAGCAATAATGGCAGTAGTAAGTTTTCCTATATCAATAATCATTGTAAATGTACATGGACTAAACTCACCATCACCAAATGGACTTCAGTCACCAATCAGAGGATGATCAAATCGAAAAATAAAACCCAATTTTCTTGCTGTTTTTAGGAGATCCATTTGAGCTCCAAAGATAAACATAGGCTAAAAGTAAAGTGTTTGAAAACCATCCTACAAGAAAATGGGACTCAAAGGAAGGTAGGGTCAGCCAAACTTAAATAAAGTAGAATTCCAGCAAAAAAAGAGTAACGACACAGAGATGGACATCATATAATGATTAAAGGATCCTTGGGAAGTCTTAGCACTCTAAAATGCATTTACACCAAATTAAGTAACATGAAAATATATATAGTAACTATTAACAAATCTGAAAACAGACACTGGCACTAACATATTAGTGGTAGGGCACTTCAATACCCCATTTATATTAATGGCCAGATCAATCAGACAGAAAACAGTAGCCTTCAATGAAGAATTAGACCACGTTGTCTTAAGACATTATAAGGCACTGCACCTTCAAAGCTTAGTGTACATTCTTCTCAGTTTCACAGAACTTCTCTGCAAGTGATTGTATGCTGGGTCACAAAAGAAGTGACAGCAAATTCATGAGCATTGTATCATATCAATTATCTTCTCTAGTCAGAATGGTATCAAGCCAGAAATCAACCACAGAGAGAAAGCAGGAAAATAGTAATCTCTTTGGATTCTTTGAATTTCAGAAATGTCTGTTGCAAAATTCCCTCTTTTGTTTCTGATTTCATTGATTTGAGTTTTCTCCCTTTTTTCTTTGTGAGCCAAGGTAGCAGTTTGAATATTTTAACTAGTTAGAGAATTAGCTTTTGATTTCATTAATCTTTCAGGCTATCTTTGATTTCTGTTTCATTTATCTCTGCTCTAACTTTTATTTCCTCCCTCTATTGGCTTTGGGTTTGTTTGCTCATCTTTTCCTAGTTCCTTAAGGTATAAGTTTAGATTATTTGACATTTTTCTTATCTCTTTATGTTGGCCTGTACTGCTATATACTTCCTTCTTAGTACTGCTTTTGCTTATCCCCTAAGTTCTGAAACTTTGTGTCCTCATTATCATGTGTCTGAAGATGTTTTCCTTTTCTCCTTTGACTTTTGTATTTACCAAATAGTGAATAAGTAGTGTGTTATTTAGTCTCCACATGTTTGAGGTATTTCCTGCTTTCTTTTTGTGGTTAATTTCTAGTTTGATACCATTATTGTCAGATTAGATGTTTGATATGATTTCAGTCTTCATGAACTGATTGATACTTGTTTTGTGCCTGCACATGTGTTCAGTGCTGGAGAATGTTATCTGTGTACTTGAGAAAACAATGTATTCAACATTTTTAGTTTGCAGTGCCCAGTAAATGTCGATTAAGCTCCTGTTCTAGTTCTTTAAGGCTATTTTTTTCCTTGTTCCTTTTCAGTCATCATCTATCTGTGAAAGTGGGTGTTGAAATCCCCAGCAACTAATGTCTTTCCTCCAATGTCTGTTTTCAGATTTAATAGTAATTGCCTTATATATTTTGATGCTCCTTCGTTTGGTGAGTATATATTGATGAGTGTCATGTCTTCCTGGATGTATTGTTTCTGTGGTCATTATTTCATGTCTGTCTTTTTGTCTTCTTACCTTTTTTCAATGGGAAGTCTATTTGATCTGGTACAAATATGGCCACGTGTCCCATTTGCTTGTAGGATTGTTTTCCAACCCTTTACTCTGAGCCTTTGTTTATCTTTGAAGCTCAGGTGCATTTCCTGGAGGCAACAAGAAAGTTGGATTCTGTTTTCTGATCCAACCATCCAGTCTGTGCCTTTTAATTGGTGAGTTCAGTCCATTTACATTTAGTATGACTGTTGTCATATAAAAATCTGCTACTGCCATTCTGTCCTTAGTTTTCTGTTTCTGTTTATTTCCCCATTCAGTTTTTGTTGATGTTCTTTTCTTTAATTTAGATACAGGAGTTCCTTTCCACAGTTATTTGAGGTTGGGGTGAATGTGTCCACTGTTTGCAAATTCCTTCAACTTGTGTTTACCTAAGAAGGCCTTTATTTCTCCCTAATATCTGATGGAAAGGCTTGTAGAGTAGAGTATTCTAGGCTGGCAGTTTTTAACAGTTTTAATCATGTGTATCTGTTCTCCTCTATTCCATAGTGTTTATTTTGAGAAGTTAGATATAAGCCTGAGAAGAATTCCTTATAGGTTATATGGTTCTTCCCCCTAGCAATCTTAAATATTTTTTCTTTGTCTTGAACTCTTTGAAATTTTAATACATTTAGGTAAGCAGGTGTTGTTTAAACTGGTATGTTTTGTTCCTTCTCCAGGTTTGGGAGGTGTCCCCCTGTTATTTCTTTGAATAAGTTATTCCCTTCTCTCTTTTTCTGGGATATCTGTTAGTCTTACATTGCCTTTTCTTGTAGAATTGGATAATTCTTAAGTGTTCCTTCACTTTTCCCCACTGTGTGTTGCTCTTTCTTCTTACATCTGTATTTTTTGTGCATTATATAATCTTTATAGTCACTGATTCAATCTTTCATTTAGTCTATTCTATCTCCAAGGATTTCTCCTCTTTTTTTTTGTCTCTTCTATTCTTTTTTTCTTTTTATTTTTTACATCATTAGTCATTTTTTTAAGACAGTTTTGTTTTTTGTGTTTTTTTAAGATTTTTATTTATTTATACAAGCACTGGGTACAGTCAGAAGCGTGGGAGGATGAGAGAATTCACCAGAGTCAGAGCGGGGAGCAGAACAGGCAGAAGGACCGAAGTACACTGCTGAGGGGAGCAGCGGTCGTGGCAGGAGAGGTCTGCGCGCCATGTGGGACCCTCGCCCAGTGGCAGGGGATTGAACCGGCACTGCAGAGGCTGTGGGCAGCTTCACAACCCAGCACTGAACCGCTGCGCCACCAAGGAGGCCCCATCATTATTCATTTTTAAATAATATTTGTATCCCCCCACCCTCTCAGGTGTAGTCCTCATAGAATTTCCTTCACCAGTGTGCCCATGCACTATCACCTCAATCCCCTGTGCTCCTCCCTCCTCCCTGTGATCCCTCTCGTTCCTCCTCCCCTGCAGTATGTCTCTGATTTGTAATTGTCTGTTTTTGCTTTGTTGTGTTTTGTACTATTATTATTTTTCTACACTAATGTCTTATTTGTCTCCCTTATATTCCTGTAATAAGTGAAACCATCCAATATTTTTCTTTTTCCTTCTGGCTTATTTCACTGAGCATAATTCCTTCTAGCTCCATCCACATTGCTGTGAATGGTATGAATTTATCTTTTTTTGATTGCTGAATAATATTCCATTATGTATCTATGCCACATCTTCCTGATCCAGTTATCTATTTTTTGGCATTTGGGTTGTTCCAGGTTTTGCCTATTGTAAATAGTACTGCAGTAAACATAGGGGTACAGGTGTTCTTTTGGATTAGTGTTTTTGTGTCCTTTGGGTAAATCCCTAGGAGTGGATATGCTGGATCATATGGTAGCTCCATTTTTAGTAGACTGAGGAACCTCCAAGCAGCTTTCCATAGTGGTTGGACCAGTTTGCACTCCCACTAGCAATGTAGAAGAGTTCCTTTTTCACCACATCCTCGCCAACATTTGTTGTTGCTACTTTATTTGATATGTGCCTTCTTACTGGTGTAAGGTGGTATCTCATTGTGGTTTTGATTTGCATTTCGCTGATTATAAGGGATGTTGAACATTTTTTCATATGCCTGTTGGCCATTTGCATATCCTTTTTGAGAAAGGTCAGTATTTTCTTAAAGTTTCACTTTCCGCCTTCATTTATTTTGTTTCTTAGGACATGCATTTGTTTTTCTGAATTTTTTAATGTATCATTGATGATCATCTTTGGGTTTTTTTCCATTTTTTAAACATTTCTTTTATCATGTCAGTTTTGTACTCTGTCTCTGATAGGAATGCATGATATACCATGTCTTTGTGGTTAGCCTCCAGAAATTTGTTCTGTCATGTAACATTTCCTTGAGGGTTCAAGTTGCCATTTGTTGAAATTTTCTGTCTCCCCATTTGCTCCTCTAAGAATTAAGGATATGGAATTTCCATTTTTCTAGTATATGGTGCTGTATCTAAGGAAGAACTAATCTGTAAATTCCTCTTTTAGAAGTGGAGGGAGGGTTTTGGGGTGGTCCCACTTTGGTGAACATTATGTGCATGGATGCAGTTCATGCTTGTGGTACTGCAGAAATAGCCTCCCTCTCTGGATTTCAGACTTGTGTTTCTGCAGTCTGTGGATTGGGTTTTCCACACGACTTCATAGTATTTTTAGCTCTGTCTCATGGTGCCTACTTAATCCCTATGCATTATCCTGGGGCAAGTAGGTGGGGAAACTTGTGCTTTTCCAAACATTGTCTTCTTCGCTAGCGGCCCTGTCCACCTACCTCGCCCCAGTACTCTGATGCTTATCTTCCCACATCTCCACCGTAAATCCACAGCAAGTAGTTCTGCCCTCCCTGGGAACCTGCAAACTGTGGTTGCAAGCCCAGCTTATGCCCCTCCATATGCCCTTCTTGTTGTCCATAATTTAATATCTTCCTCATCTCTTTTTTGAGTTCTGTCAGCATGGGTCTCTGATGTTCAGAAGGTGCTCCACTTTTGCCCCAATGCATAGGATCCTCCAAGTCCAGTGCCTACCTGGAGTATACTACTTTATTCTTCTGACAGAGAAGCAGGGAACTTTCTGACTCCCCTCTTCCACCAATAATCCCTCATCTAGAATTTTTTGCACCTCATCTTTTGATCATTTTAGACCCTTTAACTCCTGTTATTTTCTTAAAGTTTTAATTTCCACTATCTGTTTGTCAATTACATTTCTCCTGTCATTCATTTCCTTTTCTGAATTTTGTTGTTTCTCTTTGACTAGCTTTCTGAGTTCTGTTGTGTCATACTGAATTTATTTTTTGTGTTTTCTCCATTGCTTTGATTTTTTTTATGATGACAATTTTGATCTGTGTGTCTGATTGGAAGGTAAAAATCATGCCTTTGTGGTTAGGATCTGATGAGTTTTTTCCCTCCTTGTTACAGTGTATCCCCTTGGGGTTTCAGTATGCCATATGCTATATTTTTCTGTCTCTCCATTTTGCTGCTGTAAATTTACTGGTTTTTGTTTTTTTGTTTTTTTTGGTTTTTTTTAAGTCTTTGTAGCAGTCATTTAGAGATTTGCTTTACTTCTGCCTGGCACTGTAGGTTATATGTGTGTTTATGTCTGTGTTTAGTTTTCTTTTTGGCCTTTCTCAGTTTCTGTAGGTTTTTTAGACCTGATTTTGCAACTGCTAAGTAATGCGGTGGGTGAAGCCCCTGAATGTGTTGTCATTGGTAGGAATGTTTTGGCAGAGAAAGGTACTGTTTCACATTGGTGGCACTGCCTTATCCATTCTATCTAGGGCTCAGTGCACTGAGTCTGTGCACTCAGCACTTGCCGTCTACTTCACAAGGTCAGTACCGTTTCTGAGGGTTGATGGACAGAGGTTTTAAGTCTAGTGCACTGTCCTTTACAACATTCACTTCACCCATCCACAGACCTGCAGAGAGCATTGCAATTTGTGTGGGATCCTCCTTGTCCCAGAGCACAGCTTCCAAGTATTTCTCTCCAGTCACTTTTGTTCATTGACGCATGAACTTCTCTCATCTGGTGAGGTCTGTTGATCCTTAGTGTTTGTTAGGATCTTCAGTTTTGCCCCAATTTCACTGAACCCTCTGGGTGCAGCACCTCTAGTTAACTTTCAGACTATTCTTCTAGGTGTGAATCAAGGAACCTCCTCTGACAGCATCTTTTTTCCAGTATCCAGTTATTTGTTCTTAAGGGATATCTGATCATAGAACATCATATAGAAGTTGTGTCTTCCTCATTTCCATATGCCCACCACTTACTTATGTAAGTTCCTAAAATGTACTAGGGTCAACTAACATTTGTTGAGTTCCAAATGGTTTGGGAAAATTTACAAATTATTGTCTAATACCAAGATTCTGTAATTTTTATTGAGAAATTTGTAGACTGACTTTATTCCATAGTAAACTAATATATTTTCTCTGCAGAAATTTATATCATTCAGCTTACTCATTAGTTTATTGATATTTATTGTGTACCTACTACAGACTCCAGATGCTATTTTGGGCACAGAGGATATACTTAAGAAAACAAAATGAACAAAATCTTTGCACTCATATGTTTTATAATCTTGATTAAATGTAAAATCAGCTGAGTTTTTTTTTTTTAATTCCTAAACTAAACTTTCATAATCTCTCTCTTTTTCAAATGTTGTCAAGTGGCATATTACAAGGAAAGAAGATACAAGGGTTTTCTTGTATTTTAAATAAACTTTCAATCTGTTATAGGGCAGGGAGAGGAACACCCCAGATCCCACAAACCTGCATGCTCTAAATAGGTTCTGCCATCCGCCGCATAAACACGAAACAAATGCGACTTTAGTGGGAAGGAACTTTAACACAATTAGTGAACAATACAGAAAAGACAAAGAATATAGTTTCTAATTCAAGCACCCAAAGTTACCCGCCCAGAGCAAGGCCCTAAAGCCTGCAACAAGTCATAAGCATCTTCCAGTGGGGACCCACAGAAAAGGATCAGAAGCAACCAGGTAAGTCTGGTGGGAAAAGAGCAAAATCAAAATCAAGATTAAAAGCTGCCATTGTCACCTCCCCACAGGTCTTTCACCCACCTCTGTATCAACCAGTCCATGACCAAAAGGCAAGTGCAGTTTCTTCACATGTCTCTCTGCTCCCTGTGCCCCATCCAGGTCTCCTGCTCTCCATCCTGCTTCCTTCCTTCCTCAGTCTCCTCTGCAACTTCTCTCCCTGCTCAGCTCCACCCTCCCTTGGGTGAGGCAGGGAACCTGGAACCTCCCCCTTTCCTGGGACCACCCTGTTACAGTTCTACCTCTTGGAATGGAATATGCATTATCAGTCACCTTCATTTAGTACAGTATACTTTATGGGTATTTACTCTGCCAAAATGACATAACCTTCAATATACTATAAGTACAAAATACATATTAGGACACTTTTCAAAAAAAGGTCTTTGTAAATACATGTAAGAGATCTTGAACAATTTCACAAACCATGATACCAAACTTATGTTTTACCTCAAATTAGTCTCCTGTTGACAATATCATCTTGCATATTGAAGAAGAATAACTTTTATATATTATTTTCTGAAAGTGAATACTTTTTTTTAAAATGTTTTGTATTTATTCATACAAGAACTGGAGTGTAAGCCAGAGGTGCAGGGGGTAAGAGAATTCACCAGAGACAGAGTGGAGAGCAGAACAGGAGGATCTACTGAAATGCACTGCTGAGGGGAGCAGCGGACTAGACAGGAGAGGTCTGCTGTGCCATGTGGGTTAGCTCCCTGGCTGGGATCGAACTCATGCTGCAGTGGCTTGCAATAGCTTGACAGGGCTGACACTTTAACCCCTGCACTACCAGGGAGACCCTGAATACTGTTTTAGAGACAGACAAATCCAAATCTTTTACCCTACTTTAAAAGATAAAAATACGAATTTGCTAATGTAATGAATAGACTACCTATTTTTCCATTTCTGTCTCTCCCTATGTATAAGAATAGGCAAAACATTTTTATGTAACTGTGATACTATTATTTTTGGGCAACATTTTGTTTGTTAGAGAAATCTTTCCATGTTATTTTATTTTTAATCATCTAGTCTTTGTGATAGAGGCATTTCTGTGGGTATCCTAATTTCTCTGATATAATATCCCTTTAAATATTTTGGTGCAGTTTTTATGTAGGCCTACGCAGACATTTTCCATCAATTCTACAGAATAAATTCCTGGAAAAGTTATTTTTAGTCTAGGTGATAAACATATCTAAAATTCTGAGAATTATTATTCAGATTGCCTTCCAGAAAGTCTGTAACAGTACATAATTTTTAGAAGCACCAATTTGCCTATGCTCTTCTTAGACTTCCATTTATTATACTTTTTAATCTTAGAATAAAAGCAGTATTTTATTGTCACTTTGTCTTTAATAATAAGGTTGAGCATCTTTTAATTCTTTTTTTCCCTGAACGTCCTGTTTATGTTCTTTGTTCATTTTTTCTTTATGAAGTTTCAAGTTTTATTTTTAGATGAAAACTTGTTTTGTCATACAAGGTAATCTCTAACTTACAGATTTTTCCTGAAATCGATGATGTGTTCCTAAAAAGAAAAGATGAGAATTTATGAAACTGTAACAGGGTGGTCCCCAGGAAAGGGGGAGGTTCCCTGCCCCACCCAAGGGAGGGTGGAGCTGAGCAGGAAGAAGTGAAGCAGCAGAGGAGACTGAGGAAGAAGGAAGTAGGATGGAGCCAGGAGACCTGGAGTGGAGCCTAGAGACATGTGAAGAAACTGCGCTTGTCTTTTGGTCGTGGACTGGGTGACACAGATGTGGGTGAGACCCATGGGGAGGTGACAATGGCAGCTTTTATCTTGATGTTGATTTTGCTCTTTTCCTTCCGGGCTTGTCTGGTTGTTTCTGGCCTTTTTCTGTGGGTCCCCACTGGAAGATGCTTTAGACTTGTGGCAGGCTTTGGGGCCTTGCTCTGGGCCATTCCCATATGGATGGACTTTTACCCACGAGGGGACGGGTAACTTTGGGTGCTTCATTTAGAAACTAGACTCTTTGCCTTACCTGTATTGTTTCCTAGTTTTATTAAAGTTCCTTCCCATTAAAGTCTCATATGTTTTGTGTTGATGCGGCGGATGGCAGAACCCATTTAGGATAGGCAGGTTTGCGGGGTTTGGTCTTCCCCTCTCCCTGTCCTATAACAAAACAATATGGCATTGCTACAGTATAAAACATTAACTTGTTTTCTTTAGTATATGTAAAAATTTTTATTAGTAACCATAAAAGATTTATTTAGATGTAATCATTGTGCTCTCATATAACCTTTTGTAATAAAATTTTAGTTTTGCATTTTCTAAACTTTTTATATTTATATGATGATTTTATGCCATAATGTTAACCCCAAAACAATATGTAGGCAGATATTTAAGGTGAAAGAATACTTTCTTGACAGAACACAGCTCTTGTTCTTTCAAGAAAAGAATTAAACATATCTGGGTTAGTTGGCATAAATCATTTAACTCAAAGCTATTTCAGCCTTAGAATATTACTAACAGTGTTCACTTAACCCTGACAAATATATAGATGGGGATGGTGGTTATATTTTGGCCCTTTCAAAGTGGGTGCTGAAATTAGTTGACATGCAAGATGTACATTTACTTTATGAAATAAATATGGAGAAAAAAGTTAAATGTTTATGCAAACGTACTTAATTGCTATAAAGTGTTAGCAGTATCCAATTACTTTGTTTAGGGATTTTCAGACTCAAAACCAAACGGCTATCTATCTTGTTTTTATTTATTTTAAATATTGTATTTCTGTAAGTACATATGGTTAAGGTACTAATATAATTAATATTGAAACTTTAAACTTTTCTAAGTTTTAGTAGACGTTTTCTTATTAGCACAGCATTATGCCTGAAAATATGTTTTCTGGAAGTGAAAGTATTTAAAAAGTAAATGAAAGTGTAATTATGTAACATAATTTCTCAAGATCATGTTAAGTTGGTTTTTCTTTCAGTCATTGTCAGTATGCAAATTCCTGTTAGTGTTCTACTCTGGTTTTTAGGTTGAGGGCATTTTAATTACTTAAGCTTAGCTCTTCCTCATTTGTAAAATGAAGTTACTATACTTCGCAGGTTTGTTGTGTGAAGTTAACGAAACAACAGCTTAGAAGAGCCCTCTGCAAATCTTAGTACATTGTAGACAATTGTTGGTGTCCCTTGACCTTTAGATAAACTACACTAGTGGGAACTTAATCCCTTTATGCTGAATACTCAGTCATTGGGGAGAACCCATTCATCCTGTATTGCTCTTAATTACTTGTCAATTTAGAGATAGATGCTTATAGCATTAAATAATGTGGTATTTTACATGCATAATTACAGTGGTTTCTACTTTTGAAAGACTAAAAGGCTCTGTTCACTTTTCCTTCACTTGAGTTGACATTTTATGTAGGAAAAAAATAGTACTGGGTCTGATGTCAAGAGGTCTACAAGAATGAATTATAATAAAATTTTTGCCTTTGTTTTGCGTTAGTGATTCCTAAACATCTTTGCAAACTTTGAGTGTTCTTCCTTCTTTGGTTTAGAAGGCGGTGGACCCAGGAAAAGGAAATTATCTTCTTCTTCAGAGCCATATGAAGAAGAAGAATTTAATGATGATCAAGCTATTAAAAAGAAAAGACTGGATCATGTAAGTTTAAACTGCAGTATCAAAATAGCTATTTTAGCACAGAATATGTTTATATGTAGTTTTGTTCATGAGAAGTAATAGGTGAGCATGAAAAACTGCACTGACTTGAACCAGGAGACTTACATAAAAAGCACACACTCCAGATTTCACTGATTGCCTCATTTCAGCATGTTTGTTATCCACCAAGGCTGTATTTTGCTTTCATTTTATATTAGTGACATTATCTATTTGAAAAAACACTTAGTTAATATCCCACTCATATCTTAAGTATTCGGGCTTAAAAATACCAAGCAGTGAACCTAAAAGGGAAAGTATACTGAGGAGAAGCTGGAAACAAATGGAAAGATAATGAGAACAGGTAATATCAGTACATCCTGAGCAGTAGGCATAAAGCAGTTCACTTTGCAGACCACCAGAGAAAATGCCACAAAAATAAAGGCATGATTTGGACCATCTTCAAGCGCTGTAACATCAGTAAGAATAGGTGTAAAGGAATAGAACAGGAAAGATTGTCAGGCATTTGGATTAAAGACCAAAGAGTAAAAAAACACATGGGTCTTTATAAACAAAGACCTTAAACGAAATCAGTGGGTCCTGCAGAAGTAGCTCCTCTTGGTTCCAGTAATAGTTGCTTTTGCTCTTTCAAATAGTGCAACAAATCCCTAAGCCATCAGCTGTTGCACAAAAGCATGAGTGCAGATGGCAAAGGTGCAAAAGAGTTTTCTAACAGTGATACAGAAATGAAACTGAAGGTGGCCAAATTTTGTATTAAATCCTTGATTTTGATGGAAACAGGTATTTGCTAATGAATGCATGCCTTAAAGGATACAAATGTAAGATAGAGAAAATACACTCTAGGACTTAAGACTTTCAAAGGTAATATTATTCTGATGTTTGGCACCATTGCGGCATAGAGAGTTGGAGCCAATAGTAGTCTATCACTTAGAGAACAGAGACTTTAAAAGAAATTGTTAAAGCCAACCTTTGCATTCACTGCAGTTACCTTAGCATTCAACAGAAATGGGTGAACTCCCCGAATCTATATTAATATTTTTACATAATTCTTCCTTATTGTAGGAGATTGCAGAATCAAAACCACAAAAAACATAGCCTTTAAAATTCTTTTAATGCTTCAGTACTATTCCTATACAAAACCTGAACTCAATCCAACTTCTTTATTTCTTGTTTTTGCCACCTCACTGATACAACCTCTTTATAAAAGTGTGATAACAGCATTTATAGCTTATTATTATTTATAGCTTATTATTATTTCAAATGTTACTTGCTGTTACTGAAGGTAAGGATGCAGATACATAGTTATAGAATTTTGAAAGAGATTTCACATTAAAATAACTGTTGCTACCATTGTAGAAGGATGAAGAAACAGAACAAAAGCATGTTTGTATTATGTGTCATGGAAAATTCTCCTTAACTTGATTTGTGATTTTGAAGGATTTGATCCTTCAGAGAAGTTTTTAAAATTCAGACAAGTTGTGTTGATTTAGAAAAACAGGTTGGAATTGAGGAGGTAGAAAATAAAAATGTCAGAGAGCTTCTAGTGTACCACTCTGATGATCAAACCACAGAAGACTTGGAGCAGTTGGCTGATGGCTATTTGGATGCTAAAGTTGATGATAGGTTGTGGATGATGATGATGAAGAAAAACTAAAGGTTGTGCTATGACCAACTAACACATCATGTCATCAAGTTCTTTGTGTTACTCAGAACAGTTGTATTGAGTTGAAGATAACTGCTTTAGTGCTTAATGTAGTGGGGAGTCTTGCATGCCATCTAGATGAATTTGGAACCATACAGGCAGCTTTAATATGAATGGAGGAGGTGAGCCGAAGCAACCAAAATTTCTTTATTTTTCAAATAAGTAAGTAATTTACTTAATTAAGTAATTTTTTAATTACTTTCCGTCAGTACAACAGATACACAAGGAACAGTGCCCTTCCATAACTGGTATTACAATAGCTGCTTATTTTCAGATGACCCTCCTCCTACCACTTCATAATAATAGACTTCAGCCTTTCCAGTGTCATATCCTCAAGCAAACTTCAGTTTATATTTAACGTGCCATATTTATTATAGTATTTTAACTTGTTTTTTATTAAGGGGAAATTTATGACATAAAATTAGATACTTTAGAATGAGTAATTCAGTGGCATTTAGTACATTCACAATATTTTACAAGTACCACTCCTACTTAATTCCAAAACATGTTTGTCACCCCTTACTTAATAGCATACTACACCTTTAAAGCAATTTTTCTCGTCCTTACCACACCACCCCCCCCCCACCCCACACTGCTAAGCCCCATCTGCTTTCTGTCTCTGGATTTACCTGTTCTGGATATTTCATATAAATGGAATAATACAATAAGTGGCCTTTTTTGTCTAGCTTCTTTCATTTAGCATAACAGTTTTCAGGTTATCTACGTTGTAGCACATATTAATACTTCATTCTTTTTTTAAGGTAAAATAGTATTTTGTTTATGTATATATTACAATTTGTTTATCCATTCATCCTTTAATAGATACTTGACTTTTTTTTCAAGCAGGCAATGTGCTGTGTGAAAGAGTAAAGTTTAGGGAACACTTATATAGTGGAAAAATACTGTTCTCTATTTAGACACCTAATTTTCTGTTCCCTCTTCAGCAGATTATTATCCATCTGTAAACTTTAAAAGACTTTTTCTTAAGGTTTCAGTGTCCTCAGCTGTAATTTAAGGATGGCAAAAGAAACTTCCTAGAGCTCTGAAATAATTTCTCCAAATATTTAGTGTTTTATTATTTCACTACTCAAAATCTCTGTTGCTTTCTCAGTAAAGATTGACTTCACTTTGGCACCTTAGTAATATTTGCTCTGGTTTAAATTTTCTGCTTTGTAGTCAATTCATGTTTTCTGTTCCAGCCCAAATAGGTCACATACTACAAAACATGTAATTTTCATCTTCTTATTCTAAACTCCCGTATATTTCATTTATCTTAGCTTTGTGTAACTTCATCTTATTCCTTTACACAAGAAAGATATCACTCACAATTTAGTTACTTCTTTATTAGGTAGTAAAAGGAAAATACAACATTCAGTTGCTGGATAGTAAGGGAAACAATAGTAAGAATAGTAACAGTTTTTCCCTTAATAGTAAGGGATAAACAATTGTAAGAATATTCCATATTCTTATATGCAAACTATAAGAATATATTTTTCTCTATCTTGTTTGTTTAATATATGTTACATTACTAAACACAGTAGATAAAGCTTTCTGGTTGATAATAATATATGCTTTTTTCTTATGCATGATACCAGGGAAATCTTTTCTTCTTAAATGCAGAATTCTAACCCGTTTCTGCAGATGAAGTTAAGTGACAGCGAAAGAGTGTATGTGTAAATGAGTAGTCACAGTTCTCATTAATGTTTCATTTATATAGTAACTTAGTTACATAATTTTTTTTTTTATCATTGTGTTATTTGTGTTGTGCCTGAGTGGTTAATATTTAAGCCTTTCTGTGTGTTAGGGCTGATTAAAAGTAACTTTTTTCCTCTCAGTTATTTGCAGGGAAATATGAAACTATAAGCATAGATGAGATATTTGAGTTTTATTTTGCCATTAATATTTTTGTATCTTTTTATTGAGATAACACAGTTTAAATTTGAGGAACATTTTAGTTTTTTTATAATAGCATATTAATCTCTTTTTGAACACTGAATAAAGTGTGAGTTATCAGATATGCTGGGTCTTTCACTGATATTAAGCCAAAAGTGTTTTTTGTCTTTACAGATACATATTATCACAAACAGTTTTGGATTGTTGTGATTGAACCTGATTACTTTCAAATCAAGTGACAATACAAGTGCGATTGCCTGTCAGCTATTGTTGAAGGTCTCTTAAATCAATGTTTTTTAACCCCTTCTTTTTAGGGAGAGGAATCAAATGAGTCTGCAGAATCTAGCAGTAATTGGGAAAAGCAGGAAAGTATTGTACTGAAATTGCAAAAGGAATTTCCTAATTTTGATAAGCAGGTGAGTATTCAAGTATAGATATTTAATCCTTGCATATTAATTACATTACAAAAGAGTATTTGAGGTCAGCCATGTAAAAGCTTAGGGTGAATTTTGCACTTTTCCAATTAAATATTCTCCTTTATCAATACATATAGTATAAAATGTATAGCTTTTGTATATATAGCTTTTGTATATATAGTATATATAGCTTTTGTATATATAGTATATATAGTATAAAATGTACAGCCTTTGTAAATGTATAGTATAGCTTTTGTACTACTTGTTAATGCTTTATGTAACTTATTTACCTTGTTTCCTCACTACGGTATCATTATAGCCTCATCATGACAGTTATAACTGTAAAAACAATAGTGAACTCATTTATGAAATGCAAATCTAGAGAGCCATCTATACCTGCAACTCAGCTACTTTAGCTTTTTTCATATTCTCATCCTTTAAATTTCTCATAAGAAATTTAAAATCTCATATTACATTTCAGTGTATAATATTCCAAAAATGATTTCTACTTGCCAGAGTGTAGGAATACTTTGAGTCCGTAAATATCCACGCCAAACATGCCAGTTCTAAAAGGGCTTTGATTTAATCACACATTTATTCATTCATTCATTCATTCATACATACATACATATAAGCACATTACTTATTTAACACTTGGAATATATTTGCATTGCATTATTCTAGCATATGCACAGATGGTAAATCGGCTTAATTTCATTGAGCTTAATACAAAATCTGGTTGCTATACTGGTTCTTTACATATATTGAAACTAAATTAGTTTTGAAATTGATATTTTATAAAAGCATAGCCGCATATTAATGTTTCGTTTAGATTGAATAAACAATATTTGACCCTCTAATGTTTAAAGCACCTCCTAAGGAGGGTAGAAATGTAAAACAAGTCAAACTTCATTCCTTTTGAAGAACAGTATATTCGCAGAGTGAAATTAAGTAGTAGTCCTCCCTTATCTGCACTTTCAATTACCATTGCTCGATCACAGTCCAAAAATATTACATGTAATTAGATAGAGACCACATTCATGCAACTTTTCTGCTGTAATTATAATTGTTCTAATTGTGCCTTATTTTATTTTTTTTTAAGTTTTATTTATTTATGCATACAAGAACTGGGGTATAAGCCAGAGGTGCAGGGGGTGAGAGGATTTACCAGAGAGACTGGGGAACAAAATAGGCAGATGTACTGAAATACACTGCCGAAGGGAGCAGCGGGTAAGTCAGGAGAGGTCTGCTGTTCCATGTGGGTTGCTCCCTCATCGGCCAGGGATCGAACTTGTGCTACAGTGGCTGGTGGTAGCTTGATAGTGCTGTGTTTAACCCCTGCGCCACCAGGGAGGCCCCTGTGCCTAATTTTAAATTAAATTTTATTATAGGTTTGTTTAATAAAAATCATACTTATATAAGGTTCCATACTATCCACCACTTCAGGCATCCTCTGCAGGTGTTGGGCAGCATTCCCCCCTGTGGATAAGGGAAACTACAATACACAGAAAGCATTTGTAAAGCAGCATTAAAACAATTGTAAAATAATCAAAGATAAATTCTAGTGATTTGTTAGGTGATTATTTTGCAGAGAACATGAAAGTTTTCTATAAGTCCCTAAATATAGATTTTTAACAAAAAGATCAATGACTTATTTCTAGGAACTAAGGGAAGTACTCAAGGAGCATGAATGGATGTACACAGAAGCTTTAGAATCATTGAAAGTGTTTGCAGAAGACCAAGGTAATTATCTGTTGTATGTCATTATAGAAAATGCTTGCTTCTCGTTGTACTCTTTATTTTAGTATAGAAGGAAATAATAAACTTTTTAGCAACAATCAATGAAATGGCAAAACATATTGGAAATAATATTTGTAAAAATTGCTGGTTCCCAAATGTTTTATCCTGTTCTTTATGGCAATGTAAAATTAAATAATAATTATCTTTTTTATTGGTCAAGTCTATTCATAGTTAAGGCTGCTTTTAAACCACTGTGATTTTAAATTTTAACAGTTCTCATGATGGTTCTTATAATTAATGGTGTCTTATAATCACCGACATAGATATTAGTATCACCTGCGTGAATATCAAAAGCAGCAATATCAGAAACTTATAAGATAGGTATTACTGGAATGAAAGAAAGTCCCTCAGCCAATAGTGGAACACTCTCAACTTTAGGAGCCAAATGATAGGAAAGAAGCAGTGGGGATGAGTTTACTATAACACATGTTCAATAATATCCATAAGGAAAAATCAGGTAGACTAGATCTTTATAATTGCAAAAGTTCAACACATTGACCTTAGGGGTTTGTTTTGTTTTGCTTTTATAATGAAATAATTTAATTCTGTCCTATCAGTGTTCTTAATGACATAGAGAGTGATACTGTGAAAAAAGAAAGCCAATGGTGTCACCAGTTCTGACTGAAATGATTCAGAAGACGTAGATTACGAATGTAAAGGATTTGAGAAATACCTTACTCATTTTCTATTTTTGCACATGCACAAGAATAAATGTATATTGTCTGTGTGATGAAAGGCCTTTGAGTTTGCAAAACAAACATTCTAAATTAAGTTTCATAGAATAATTGGTACACATTTCTTAATGATACATCAAACAGCTTTACTTTCAATCACAGTCATCTTAGAAATCTACAAAATATGATAGTCATCAGTGATAATGTAGTAGTGCTTTTCAATAGTATATTTATATAATGATAAACTCAGAATAAGAGTGAGATGGTGATAGAAAATTATAATGTAGATGATTTTAATTAAGCATGAATATTTTTTGTGCTATATATCCATGTTGGATGTGCCTGCTAAGTGGCATCAGACATCTTGTGGTTATGCAACTGCCATTTATATTCTCAGGACACTTGTTTGAAAATGGATATTGATATTTAACTCCTCAAAATCAACCTGTGTTTTAAACTGTTTCAACTCATAACTTCAAGGAATACTTCAGTATTTTTCTTTAAAAAGTATCAAGATTTAACAATAAATTACAATTATTCTATTCAAAGGGAAAATATACCTGTTTAATTATTTTTCTTACTTGATGATTATAGATTTGTATTTATCTCTTTCTAATTTAGTTATTTTTGTCTTTCTTTGTACACAGATATGCAATATGCCTCACAAAGTGAATTTCCAAATGGAAAAGAAGTTTCTTCAAGAAGTCAAAATTATCCTAAAAATGCAGCTAAAACAAAACTGAAACAGAAATGTTCTATGAAACCACAAAATGGTTTTAACAAGAAGCGTAAAAAAAATGTATTTAATCCTAAGAGAGTTATTGAAGATTCTGAATATGATTCAGGTTCTGATGTCGGTAGTTCACTAGATGAGGACTATAGTAGTGGTGAAGAAGTGATGGAGGATGGCTATAAAGGTAAAATTCTTCACTTTCTTCAAGATGCTTCAATTGGTGAACTTACTTTGATTCCTCAGTGTTCTCAGAAAAAGGCTCAGAAGATAACAGAACTCCGGCCCTTTAATAGTTGGGAAGCTCTGGTAAGGCTACATTCTTTTTTTTCCTGTTTGTGTATGTGTGTATGTAATTCACAGTTCCGTTTATAGGCAAGGTGTCTTCAGCCTAGGGAAGCATAGATGGGTGGCCTTATCCTGTGTAGAGTCAAGCATTACTTTCATTGTAAGCCAATAGTATTTCAAATAGTGTCATATGACCTAATTTTGAATGAATTAAGGGGTGATTTTTCTGAAAAAACCC
This sequence comes from Talpa europaea, assembly GCF_964194135.1. NCBI lineage: Eukaryota > Metazoa > Chordata > Mammalia > Eulipotyphla > Talpidae > Talpa > Talpa europaea. Next base: position 83,250,819 of record NC_140071.1, on the reverse strand, counting down.
AAGCTGATTGGCTGGGCATACTGTCACTCATTCTTTTGCATAGAAACTTGGTTCATTTAACTGCAGAAGAAGAAATTAGAGCTTACATTTAGGAAGGAGTCGTTTGCTAGCCTGTTCTGATCTGTTACTGCTGAGACACCATGCAGAAAGCAAGAATGTGGCAGAAATTTTACTACAACTACTTAAAGAGCAATAGCAACGTCCAGGGAAGCTCCATGATTGAAAATGCCAGCCTAAGTGTTTTATGCTTCACTACAAAAGAAGCAATTGTTTATTTTCTTTTTCTTCTAAAAGTGACAGCTCAATCTCTAACATGTTTTTCTTGGTTAAACAATGTGGCCATTTTATGGAGTGTAGCAGGCTGCAGCGTTTTGAATTGGAAAGATAGAAAAGTGTGTGGAAGCTAGAATTCAAGCTTTAGGTGAAGGGAAGGCATAAGCACTGGTAAGTACACTTTGCATGATCATTTTCTGGAATTTAATTTCCAAAAGTTTTATCCAAGATAACCTGTATTTTGAGTTTTGTAAATGTCAATGGTCAGCAAATCTTATTCATACAGAGAGGAATATAAGAAAAGAACCCTTTAAAATTGTGTTTTGACTTTTGTGAGAATGTGGGGTTTTATAGCATGAATTGTGTATAGGCCCTGCTATAAAAGCAGAATGGATGATTTTTTACAGCTTTCGAAGATGAAATGACTCTTGATTGCTTTATAAATTTTTAGGAAGTATTGTTCCCTAACTTGGGGGAGCAAAGTTGCTTCTGTGATTAGTTTTATACTTGTGACAATTTATATGAGCGTAAGTTTCCTTAATAAGTGTCTGGAAGGATCCCTGAATAATGGTTGTAAAACATTTTTTAAAAATTAAAATATTTGAGAAATATGGAACCATTACTAGTATTTCATAGCTAAAAAAATAAAGCCATTTGTTTTGCCTAAAGCCTTTACTTTTCTAGAGAACATCTGTCAAAGCAGGCTCTTTCAAAACTTGTTCAGCTTTGTCTGAGTGATTTATTCCTTAAAGTATTTGCTGAAGGGCTTTCTTGCTTTTCTTTTCTTCCTTTTCTTCTTTCTTTTAATCTTTAATGGTCTCCTATGTTATTGCAGAGTTGGGTTGCTCAGGCTTGTTGGGATTCTAATTTATTTAACAAGGAATGCAATTATCTGCACCAGTGTTTAGGCACTGTAACTACTTGCCCAAATATCTTAGAGTAAAAGTAAATCATACCAGAGTTATATGTGCCAGATGCTTTTTAAAATATTCAGTAACTTAACATGTAGAAAGTATATTTCCCCTACTAATTAATTGGCATAGTTTAAATTAGTCTTAACAGGAATTTGTAGTGTACATTACCTCCTTAAACCTCCTATAGCATATTTCCCCCTTTGTGAAAGTTGAACACAAAGAGATTATGTATTTTGCTGACCATTCATGAAAATGATGACTATTTGGGGAAACAATTAAAAAATAAATTTGCTGCTTGAGTTCAGTAAATATAGGACTTGCTGTCCTGATAAAGTAGGTAAATGATGAGTTTTGGGAAATGAAGTCAAAAATAGCAGCATATAAGCTTTAGCTTTTAATTTGCTTAGAACTTTAAATCTTCTTATTTCAGTTGTTTGGAGGTTTGAATAGAACAGTATTATACCTTTAAAGCACCAAAGGAAAGTCCGTATTATGTGCATTTTAGTGAAAAGCTATATAATTTACTCTTTTTATTTTTATTGCGACTTTTTTTAGAAAATTCCTATAGAATACTTGCACTTTTAATTGTCACGCATAGTTTAATGAAAATTACAAGGAGTTATGTATTAAGAACAGCATGCAGATGTCTGGTAAACTCTTAAAATTATTGTTGAAGCTTATTTAATCTTAAGGATTGGAGAATTCAGCAGAACTTTAAAATTAATAATTTATAATGGCATACTGAGCCAAAAAAATGAAGTACACACATTTTAATTATGATTTTTGTTAAAACTGAAGTGTCTATAACATTAGTAGGTTAAATGTAATTAATAGTATTGTTTTATTATAAAAGTAATTTTAATGTGAGCATTATGTTAGTATAGTGTCTTTTAAAAGTTTGAAAACTTACACATCTTTGGTTTTTGTCCTAGATATTATACATATAATTTTACATCAGTGTCATATATTAAATGTAAATATATAACAATATACTTAGTTACTTAGTACTTAGACTGATTTAATCACAATCATTTTAAATCCAGAGATTATATATATAGTCTTCTGTATTGCAACTTTATTGTCAGAGACTTACTATACTTTTTTAAAAAGTAAAATGCTCTGAGTTATTATAATCACCTATTTTTACATGAGAAATATATAGAAGTATATTATAAAGAATGTGTTTATGTTTGCAGCTTTCTGCTCATTGTAATTTTTTCTTTGAATCAAAATATAGTTTCTCAAGTTTTCTTCACAATATTTTTGTTTTACTCAATTTTTTTTTTTTGCTTAATACCAGTAGAGCACTCATCCTAATAACTACATTATTAAGTTATGAAGACTTTCGACCCATAGCAAGTCAAAAATGTCATTAGTTTAAAAACATACTGTTATATGGGAAAATTGGAATTTTTATAGCCCAATTTTACAAATTTGATTACCTCAATTCATCAGTTACTTACCTGAATTTTTGTCTAGATTTGTGCAAAGTAGGGTGCAAACTTTAATAAGAATAGTAATGTTTTCTGACCAGTGTAAGATTCTTGACTAGATTATTCATGAATATATCACCCTAAAAACTTTCCATATATTCAGCTACTTTCTTAACATTTAAATCAGCGTAGGTGTAGTTTTCCTTTATTGTTAATCAGGCAACACAGGTTTAGTACATAGTGACATACTGCATGCTCATCATTATACTACCCAATTTAGTAATAACTTATCACGTTATTTTCTTTTTTGAATTGTTTCCCCACTGGTTATTGTCAAACATCTCTTAAATTAATCACTTTAAAGGAATGGATTGCCCATTACTTCTTTCTGATACCCTAATTTCCAAATACAGATTTATATATAAGATTGTTATATTCACACTTTAATTTTATAGGTATTCATTCCTTAATATATGCATTCTGAGCACTTTGTAGGCTGCTGCTAGGTATTTATAGTAGTGGGATAGGATTAGAACTTCGTGCTCCAACAATATTACTTGTTAGCTGGAATTAAATCTTTTTTTAATTCTACAGAAATTAAAAAGTAATATTTACACTGTAAGAGCGACACACTGTGGCAAGAAATAATATTTACACTAAGAGCAACACACGGTGGCAAGGGGTACTTCATTTGACTATTTAAAAGAAAAAAGTTCTTAGTGTGAAAACTTGAATTTTTAATCAAAGAAGTGGTAATCAGGACCATATTGATGTTCTTGGGGTTTTTTTTGTAATTATCCAGCAAATAGCAACTTTTTATTTTCCTTTTTCTTTCTATCTTCCTTGAAAAAATAGCTGTACATGTTTTTTGAAAAATGATTTGTCTAAAATTGATGTAGTTCATACGAGAACAAAGAAGAAAATGTAGCCAAATTTCTACCAAACATATCTACCACTTAACACTTTATTGAACATTGATTATTTATGCACCCATGCTCATCAGTACCTTGAGATTTACTAATGGATCCTGCATATACAAAATATTTTCTGTTTCTTAAATCCTTGTTTGGTAAATCTGAATAACTTACAGGATTGTACCAAAGACAGAGTGGGGAGCAGAACAGGCAGATCCACTGCAGTAAACTGCTGAGGGGAGCAGTGGGTGAGACAGGAAAGGACTGCTGCACCATGTGGGTAGCTCCCTGGCCGGGAATTGAACTCATGCCGCAGTGGCTGGTGATAGCTTGATATCCCTGAGACTTTAACCCATGTGCCACCAAGAGGCCCAGTTTACAGGATTGTTAACTGCATGTCTTTATAAAATAATAACATGTGAACTGTCCTTACACCTTTTCTTAACTGCCAACTTCTCTGTTCACACCACAAACCTAACAAATAATATTGTACAATTAAATATTGGGATCTTAAAAATATGTTTGCATGTATTAAGTAATCTACAGGCTCATTCTTCCCCCAAATCCATACCTATCCCTTTCCAGCCTATTTCCCACAATACTTTTGACTGCTTTCACTTCTTTTGTCTGGTTCTTATCACTTCCATATCTCTAGGTAATATAAGCATAAGACTGTCTACAGGTGCGGGCCTTATCTATTGACATAACATTATTGACTTTGCAGTAACATTGCCTAACTTCTGAGAATAGCTTCCTTAGGTGATTCTGTCATTAGGTAATTTTGTGCATAAAGTATAATTGATATCATGACGTGTAAATACTAAAATTAGATGGTATAACTATCAAGACCGCTATTAGCATATGTGCCCTATTGACCAAAACATTAAGTGATACATGACTATGTAATTTAGGTTAGATATTTTCTCACTATCTTACTTCACATTCCCATTTCCTATTGCAAGATCGTACCCGTATTGAGTAATAGAATGGTAATTCTGTAGATTTATTTTAGTATTCACATTATTAACACTATGTAAATACTTCTCATGACTGAGCCGTGTAGTATAGTGTATGATCACTTTATTCCTTGTTCAGAATCTTGTTTTCTCTAGTTGTAGAGTGTGTTGGGTTTTCTTTGCTTAATTTTTGTATGTCAATGCTACTTTTCTCCAGTTTTCTAAAATTTCCCCTCAGCTTTTAGACATTTCAGGTAGTCTGTCAGTTCCTCTTCTTGTGGAAGTTCTTCTGAAGTCTTTTTGACCTGCTTTGGGTTGGCCTGGTTCTGTTATAGGCCAGCTGACATTGGTAGCCTTGACATCTCCTTCCCTGACATTCTGAGGGATGTGGCAGTTTCTTTTGTGTTGAATATCTTGTTTCTGAATTCCATACATGTGTTTATTTATTCCCTTGGTTTTAATAAGTGCATACAAGGAAGTGGGTGCATAATATAGTGGAGCTATTTGACCTGGTTTTTAAATCTCAGTTCTGATATTTTCTAGCAATTTATGTGACATGAAGCAATTTCACTCTTTCTTCATTTGTAAGTGAGGTGTAATTGTGTTACCAACCTATGGGAAAAGCTAAGTATTAAACAGAGACTCATTCAATTGCCTGACCCTTAGAAAATGTTAGCTACAGATAGTTACAATATTCTTGCATTGGAAGTAGGGGGTGTGTGTGTGTGTGTGTGTGTGTGTGTGCGAGAGAGAGCAATAGAGAGAAAGAGAGAAACCATGTCTGTTATTGTCTGTTTTCCCGAATATCAGTTCTTTAAAATCTTATCATTTTTAACCCCTCTCCAATCTCCCCAGTTCTCCCCCCTACCCCCCTTTACTGGACTTTTCATACAGATTGATGGCTGGTCACAGTACCCACAATACATAAAGACTACAATTTTCAGGCTTCTTTGTGGTATCTTGACAAAGTTCTATCCAGTGGACTGTAATCAGACTTATATTAGGCCTTTTGGAAAGTGTGCTTGGAGGCCTTCCCCTTGTTGGTTGAGATGATAGTGTGATAGTGGGAACTATATTTTGAGGATATTGTAACAGTAAAGTAGAAGAATCCTTGATTTTGTAAACCATCATACCAGATCTGAACTGCTTCCTTTAATCTTCATTTACATGCGGTAGAAGTGAACTTTTATTTAAATCCCTGGTGTTTTGGGTTTACTATTACTAATAATTCAACCTAGTCCTAACAAATTCACTCAATGAAACTTTTTCCCAAAAAATCTGTTTTCTTAGATTTAGCATTAGTATATAGTAGATAACTTCTAGATAGATCTAAATTTGTGACCTTAAAATAGAACCTCAGTTTACTTACTGGAATTGTTGGACTGATCTTACAGTTGTGAGGATTTAATGAGTTAGTGAATAAAAGCTATCTAGTAATTTCTAGGACATACGCAGCTCACAATATATGTCCGTCCTTTATTTCTTCTTATTTTTGTTGGTTCTTCCCAGACAACACACACTTTTTTGGTGTATAAAAATACCAGATTTGGTATATAAAAAATAAAATATTTTGTATATATTTTAATTAAAGGTTCTGATAAACATTCAGATCTTCAAAACACTAATTCTTTATCTGCCCTGCTGTTTGTGTGTAAATCTTTTCTCTGGAAAGCACAGAATGAAAACATTGTGATTTTTGAAAGTTGTCATTCTGAAAATATAGTTTGCAAATAACTTCATACTTCACAGTACTGTTTTGTTAAGTTTTGTTTTGTTTTCAATTCTGCAGTGTATTAGTAACATAAATTTTAAATAGATCGGAAATTGTATTTCTTACTAACTTATCACAGGCTAGATATGAAAAATGTATATTATTATGAACTGCATTTTTTATAAGATTATTTTAGTTTTTCCAGTAAGTGTTGAGTTTCTGTTAGGTTTGTCTGTGAATATAGAAATAGTGTGAGCCACAGCATTATTTAGAGTTGTTTATGTGATTCCTGTTGTAACTTGAAAGAATATGCTAAAATGGCATGAATCAAAATCATGTGCGGTTTTATTCCAACAGATGGTTTTGCTTTAGTTTCCTTTATTTACTTCTGAATTATGGCATTTTTCTTTTTCCCAAGGTTGTTAGCTTTAAAGAAACTACAGTGGGCTTTCTAATGCTTTTCACTAAAAATATTTTTGTCATGTTATTTTTTTTAGTTATTGATACAGAAAATAAAAACAAATGCTATTTGAAAGAAATTCCTTGAATTTTCATACAAAACCACTTAAATGTATTGTCTGGAAAATGATTTTTTAAGAAAGTTTTGTCAAATTACTGAATTGGCTGTTGTTAACATTTGATCCATGCATTATCTTTCCAAATGATAGCCTTAGTTTAGGAGTAAAATATGAAACAACAAATAATAATTGGAGTTTTGAATGCTTGATTAGTTGTACTTTGATATTAAATGTAGAAAATTATTATTAAACATAGTAGTAATATGTGGTAGTCATAGGAAATGACAAAAATGGAGATCCACTATACAGTTATCTCATTTAGTACTCTTGCTTTTGGTAATAAAGGCAAATCTGAGATTTTAAGACAAGAAATAACAAGGAAACATTAGCAACTACTCCAGAGTTTTCTGCTGTAAGGTAACAGCTTCCATGGTCAAAATAATAAGTGTGGGATTGTGTATTTCAAGGAGAAAGATATATTTTATTTCAACATGATTAGCTTCGAGGTAACCTACTAGTAGAATATAAAAGTGAAACATAGGAATTCAGAATGTGGACATGAAGAATCTGGTTCTTTTAGCCTTTGATTACGCTTGCTAGTAAAAATTTAACAAACTTACTTCCCTTGTAAAGAAAGAAATTGAGATTGGCTTTTTTTTTTAAAGATTTACTTATTTATTTATACAAGAACTGGGGTACAGGCCAGACTCGTGGGAGGGTGAGAGGATTCACCAGAGACGGAGCGGGGAACAGAACAGGCAGACTGACGAAATACACTGCTGAGGTGAGCAGCGGGAGAAACAGGAGAGGTCTGCCACACCATGTGGGACCCTCACCAGCCAGGATCGAACTGACGCTGCAGAGGCTGTGGACAGCTTCACGGTGCTGCGCTCAACCGCCTGCGCCACCAGGGGAGGCCCGAGATTGGCTTTTTGTTAATGAGATTGACCTGTTAAATTATTTTTCTTTTCATATCATAGTTCACAAAGATGTCCAAAACAAATGGCTTGTCGGAAGATTTGATATGGCACTGTAAAACACTGATCCAAGAAAGGGATGTAGTTATAAGACTTATGAACAAATGTGAAGACATTTCAAATAAATTGACAAAACAAGTTACCATGCTCACTGGAAATGGAGGTGGATGGAATATAGAACAACCCTCCATTCTAAATCAAAGGTAATATTTATTTTATCTCAGTTGTATGAAAATTCCGAACCTATTTCTGTTTTGTACCTTAGGAACTTAAATTGTGCAATGATAGGAACACTAATGCTAAAAGAGAAACACAGGGTTTTCTTCTAATGACACATTGTTTCATGAATTATTTTTTATTGATTCCTTCTCCCCAGTTTATTCTACTCTATTTTAGCATTATAAATTAGAAGAGGGTGATATTTATTAAGGTTCTTTATAACCTGTGCTTTTCCTTGCTTGGAAACAACTTCATTTATAATCACGGAAACTGAAAAGGTAGTCTTAGATACCACTATACATAATTTGGTATTTCAAAAATGGCAGCTGCTCAATTGCATCAGTATAAAAATTTCTGTCTTAGCCCATTTTCTTTTTAGTCATATATAGAACAAAATAAGCTATCTATCATTAAATGTTTTAAGTGCTTTCAATTTGTTTGGAAATAGAAGCACATCAAAAATGAAAAGGTCACTTTAATTAAATAGATTATATAAAGAAACATTATATGGTCTAGAACTATTTTCAGTGAAATACCATATCAGAATTCTTGTAAAAAATAAACTAATTGTTATTAAAAATTTTTATACACAGTTAATACATAATAAAATGGCATTTTGTAACTGTGAAAGCCCCATTTTGCATGGTTTTTGGATATTGCAATGGGGAAAATTGCTTTGAACTCCCTGTATATGTTTATTTTTAAATAGTTTGGAGATTCAGAACTGTTCAGGATATTTTCTTTAAAAAAAAATGTTTGCTGTGATAATATGTATAGTGGCAAAAATATACCAGCAATTCAAGTTCTTAAAATCAGAATAGTTTGAATGAATTATGATAGTATGTAGTGTTATCCAGCTTTAGAAATGATTTATATCTCTTCACAGTATCTCTTATAAGCATTTAATAAGATTAGAACGTAGGGTCTCCTTTAAATTTAGTGACTTTATTTGATGATTTTATTTACTTCTGGTATTTTTCTAAGTTAATGCTCAAAGCATATTTACTGATCACAGGTTAATTAAAAGAGTTAAAAACAATCAAGGTATGATTACTGACCTTTAGTAAGCTCCAATCTTTTCTGTGCCCTTCTAGGGTGCTTTGGGATGATGTAGGGAAACGTGATGCAGTTTCCACAAAGAAGCTCTTTTCTCTGTTGCATAGAAAGAATTATGGCCATGTCAGCAAATTGATCTCCTAAAAGTGTAGTTGGAGCTGCTCCTTCTTGTTCTACAGCATTGGATATGGGGAGTTCTTCACTCTACAAGACTTACCCAGTTGAGTTTATTTTATCATAATTTGGGTTTTAAAAAAACCAAGTGCTTTATTGCATTACTTAAAACATTTCTTTCTTAAACTCTCACCCACAAAGTCCTATCACTTGTAAATAGCTTAACCAGGTTATAGACCATTCTTCCATTAGACTGAGGACTTATTAAATGAAATATTTAATAGATGAAGAAAAAAATATTTTAAAACAGTACTTATTGGCTCTAAAGTACAAACTTCCAAAAACCAGTATGCATAGCCTTTTTATATTTTAATATGGTGATTTATTAATTTAAATGCACTTTTAGGGGGTGAAATTTGTTGTCTTGGTTTTTGGTTTTTTGCTAAAGTTAATAATTATACAAACAGTTTCCTTGGCCAGGCTTTTTGGCTGCTCAGCCTGCTTAGTGTAGAGAGCATTTTGTTTCCTTGCCTTGAGAAAGGATTTATTAACACAGAAGAAAATGTTAGATTGTCCTGATGAAGAAGCTTTCATGTTTGCAACTTCCTCTTAAGAGAATAAATTCTTAGTAGCAAAGTTTACTTTGAAACAAAATTATGTTAACAATATATATGTATATATTCATATCTATAACAAATGTATATGAGTTAGAAAAGAAGAAAAATTGCCTTTTAGGCATAGGCATAAAAGAAATAAGACATACCATAATTCCTTATTAAAAATAAACTCTTTGCAGGGAAGAATAAAATTTCTCATGTCTCTTAAACATCATTTTAAAATGTCAAAACTGAAATTGAAAATGTAGTACAGTTTAGGGAAAACCCTCAGTATTTCTATTTTATTTCTACTATAGAGGTAGCCATCTCTCAAGTTTTAGCAATTTGTCTAAAATTTATCAGCTAAAAAATATTCTAAAGTTTTCTCACATATTCAGTGTAAAATATACTTAACCTTATGTGTTTTTTTGGGCAAAATTCACCAAGGTTCTGATCTTGTTCATGAGATCCTTGATGGAATCTAGCCCTATCCTCTTCCTAAACAGTTGCTTTGGAATTATTTGATGATAATGATGATGATGATGTGAGTGCAAGTCAGTATTGCAGATGTGGTTTGACCAGCTCAAAATACCATGATGTGAATATTTTTGTAGTGCTTACTACCGTTAGTACTTAGAAATGTTATGGTAGTATTTCATTTAGCCTTGTCACCCATAAGGGTCATAAACCTTTGGTCCAATCTTTTTTATTTGAACTGTTACAAACAAGTCTCTCTACATCTGTATTTGTGCATTTGAAACTCAGATTTAGTACATTATACTTACTCTGTTGTTTCTATTTCAGATCTTTCTCACCTTTTGAAATTATTTAAAACTAGTTTTTTTATTTTATATATTTTTATATCATTTTTCACTTTTGCTCAATATGCATTTTCACCTTGGTTACAGTCCCCATATAATTCCCACCCTCCTTGTTTTTTTTTTGTGTTGTTTTTTTTTTTAAAGATTGATTTATTTATATATACAAGTACTGGGTACAGTCAGAAGCACAGAAGGGTGAGAGAATTCACCAGAGCCAGAGCGGGCAATAGAATAGTCAGACTGACGAAATACACTGATGAGGGGAGCAAGCAGGTGCCACAGGAGAGGTCTGTCTTGTCATGTGGGACCCTAGCCTTAGGCCAGGGATCTAACCAGCGCTGCAGAGGCTGCAGGCAGCTTCTTCACAGCCCAACGCTCAACTGCTGCGCCACAGGGGAGGTCCCCACCTCCCTTGTTTTGATCCTACTCCCTTCACCCCCTTCTACCCCCCCCCCCAGTGTGTCTCTGGTTTATAGTTGCTTGTTGATTTTGATTTTTACCTTATTATAATTAATCTTTTCCTGGTCCTTTATTTAGGTTTTCTAAATTCCTGCTATGACTGAGACCATCCTAAAGTAGTTTTTCTGACAGATTTAAACCTAGTGAATTTTCATTCTGAAAATAAACCATTATAAACTGCCTGGAAGAATTTTTTTCACATCTAACAAAATAGTTGATTTCAAAATAACATGGTCCTCATTTTCTTTCCTGGTCGTAAAATCATAAAGTTCTTATTTTGTCTTCGTGAGAAATAAGAAAGCTTTCAGTTTAAAAGTGTTTGTAGTACCCTGGTGTGAAGACAGCACTGAACTAATTCAGAAGGTTCAGGATGTAGTTTTTACAATTTGGTTAACGCTGAGCAAATCATTACATTTTACATTTTAATCAATAAAATGATGATTAATGTTGATATGAAGTCATGAAAATTCTTAAGAGAACTATAAATGTCAAAATATGTAGGAGATTTGATTATATATCATTAAATATTTTAAAATAACAAAGCTATTAAACATCCTGTTCAAAGTAGATGCCAGAGCTGTTTTATGAATGTGGGTCAAACAATTTTATTTCAGTGAAAAATTCTGTAGTAGATACTTTTCAAAATTTTTTCCTCATTTTTAAGTTTTGTGTACAGTGAAGAATATTTTAATAAGTATGCTCATTTCTCACTATGTGTTAGCGATGAAGAGATTTAGTAATTTTTTTGTGTTAAGAATATTCCTTGACTATGATAAATTTCATTAGAATAGCATATTGGCCCATGGGTTCATTTATAAATGATAAAATATGCCTACCTTATCAAGTTTCATCATTTTCATCATTTACATGTGTGGGAAAGGCTCTGGAAAAGTTTCTTAACTTCTCAGAGTCCCAGAGAACTTCTCACATATAAAATGGGAATAGTAGTAGTGTCTACTTTATCATGTGGATTAAATGAAGCAGTAATGCTTGTAAAGCTCATCATGTAGTGTCTGGAATATAGTAAACATTTCAGTATTGGTATTCACTTTGATCTGAAAGTACATATATGTGTAATGTTCTTTTTATTATTACTTTCATAGTAGTATCAAAAGTATATTGGCCAAGAAGGCAAATACATTTTTAAAAAATGAACTATGAACACTTTGGCAATACTGCTGACTTTTTCCTACCTATATTTAATTTTTTCAGATGAGAAATATTTCATAGATTGTATATCCTGAAGATGAAACATAGATTCTGATTTAAGGTGGTTAAGATGGATCTTTCTTCCCCACCACCTTTGCCTGTTTCCTAATTAATATATTTTGGTTTCCGAAGTTTACCTGTTAACCATTTATTATACCATGGTTTATGTCCTTTACGATGTGCAGATAGGATGTGAGTAACAGGAAATTGAGGCAACAAGATAAAAGCTGGAAAAGGCAGGCATGACTTTGTCCTAGGCTTTCATGTTACTTTGGGGTATATGTTTTCCTGGTGAATATGAGACTAAACTTCCAACAAATACAGACTTCCTGAGTTAAAAATCTTGGCCTTATCACTTTTAGCTGTGTCAACTCAAAATTATTAAGCCTCAGGTTTTTTTCATTTGTTAAAATTTTGATAATAGCTTACCTTTATAGGACTTTAAATGGTTAAATGGGGTGTGATGCTTGAAAATATCATTGTGTATCTATATATATTAAATTTTCAATAAATGATAACTGTTGTGAGTCTTAAACACTTGAACTTTAAGAAAAAACTATTTTCATCCATTTAAATTTCCCTGTATTACCTTGCAAATTAATAATTCCCAGCAATTGGTGTATTTGTTTCCAAATTAAATAAGATTTTTGACACTTGCCTGCTACTTTCTATTCATTGATGTACTTGATGTCTAGCAAATTTACCTTCATACAATTTTCAAATACACTCATATGTATACATACATTCATTTAGAAAGTGCTTAATCAGCCTTTAGCAGAGTAGCAAGTTGTGCTTACGTTTTTGTTCTAATGTGCTAAAATTCAAATCAGTACAATAATTTCTAGTACAAATATTAGCTTAGTAAAATGTTAATATTCTGATACTTCAATATATTAGTTAATTTGGTGGCATTTGTTACATTATCACTGAATATGGAGATATTTTTGTAATTCTTACTGTCAGATGAAATGAGACATAGAATAACTTTTGAGAAGACAAGATTTTAAAAATGTATTATGTTTTGGGCGTATTCTCTTAAGTAAGTATAAATAGCTTGTCAGTAAGTTAAAAGGTAGTACTAAACCTAGGTATTTTAGATTTTGTTCACATTATAAATCTCAACCTTGTCAGAAAATTATAATCTGTGATTCTTGTTAACTCTCTCTTTACCAGTTTGTCACTCAAACCCTATCAGAAGGTTGGTTTGAATTGGTTGGCCTTGGTACACAAACATGGACTTAATGGCATTTTGGCAGATGAAATGGTAAGTACTAGTATTGTATTACTAGACTTTGTCATAAAAAGGTATCTTTACTATCATAAAGAAATGAAAGTTTCCTTTAATCCTGTCATTTACTGTTCTTAGTTGTGTTTTTTAGCCCCTGTCATTCCTCTGTTTTTCATTGCTATCTTAGCTCTAGCATCCTCACTCCCCCCACCCCAATAAAAATTGGCTTATTGTCTTTCTATCAAAGTAGTAAATATATGAGTTTAAAAATTAGACGTTTTATGCATACATTGTGCAAAGAAGTTGTAAAAAATATATAAAATAAAATAAAAATACTCACAAAATATATATATAGAGAGATTTTCACCTAAATAAATTTAACCAAAGCTCAAGTAAATAATGTTCCTGAAATTCCTGGAAAACATTAATCACTATGTAGATATTAATAAAATCCTGACCAGCAATCTTTTTTTTTTCCCCCTGGAAATTGTTTTCTTCTCGATTGGCATGTTGCAGAATCATCCTTCTCCTCTTGCAGGCACTACCCCCATGGAGCAACTAGATTTTATAATGTGCTTACCTATGAGTCGTAAGAATGCATTTGCAATTTTAACAAACACTTAATGCCATTTATATTATGTGCCTAGTACTATAGTGTTACAGGAAGATACATTCAAAGAATCTATTATTTCACTTTTTGTGCAAATTCAATGTAGTAGATTATTTATACAAAAATAATTGAAGAATAAAAATCAAGAAGTTATACATTCCCTCAAGTGCTGTATCCACATTCAAAATAATTATTCCTTAAATGGAATTTTTTAAATTAAAACTTGTAAATACAAAGCTAAAAAAAGAAAAAGTAAAAATTAGACATTTTATAAAAATAGAAAAAAAAAAACAGAATCACCCATAATTCCACCATCCTAAAACAAGAAGTTTTTTTGTTTTTTTGTTTTTTGGAGTTTTTTTGGTGGGACCCTCGCCAGTGGCCAGGGAACAAACCGGCGCCACAGAGGCTGCGGGCAGCCTTGCAGCCCAGTGCTCAACTGCTGCGCCACCAGGGAAGGCCCAACAAGAAGTGTTTTTGATACATATCTTTCTAGATTAATTTTTTTGTGCAGGTCTTTTGTATATATACATACATGTAAAGCGAGCACCAAAGGAACTTGACTTTTAACCTTACCTTCCTTTGCCTAGTTATACTTTTTAAAAGTGTTTATTAAAAATGAGTCATATTTAACTGAGAAATATTTATTGAATGCATATGTGTTTCACTGTGTATTAGATTTCCAAAATAAAAATGAACAAAGATAACTTGTTCTGTAGTTAGCTTCCAGTAATCCTTAGTAACCTGAAGACTTTCCCTATATAAACATAAATACATTAAAATACAGATCCTGCTTTAATCTGATAGGAAAGTGAATAAAATAAGATTTGAAAAGATTAATAGAAATAAGGTGTGGCATATACAGTAGTTTCAGTTGTGGAACACTGAATTTGGGTATCAGTTCTAGGTTTTGGGTACTAACTGCCTGTCATGTGTTCTCTGATCGTTCCCAAGAGACTTACTCTCTCATAGCCAGTCTTCTGTATCATAAAATTATATCTCTTGGGAATAAACCTAACCAAAGAGGTAAAGGAACACTGTTGAAAGAAATAGAAGAAGACACAAGAAATGGAAATATATTCCCTGCTCATGGATTGGAAGAATTAACATTATCAAAATGGCCATCCTACCTAAAGCAATTTACAGATTCAATGCTATTCCAATAAAAATTTCAATGACATTCTTCAAAGAAATAGAACAAATATTGATGAAATTCATATGGAGCCACCAAAAACCCCAAAGAGTCAAAGCTCTCCTGAAAAAAAAAGAAGGGAACAGAGGTATCACACGCCCAGATTTCAAACTATACTACAAAGCCATAATAATCAAAACTGCATGGTATTGGAACAAGAAGAGACACACGGACCAATGGAACCGAATAGAAAAATCCAGAAATAAACCCACAGATTTACGGTCAACTAATCTTTGACAAAGGAGCAAAGAATATGCAATGGAGCAAAGAAAGTTTGTTCAATAAATGGTGCTGGGAAAACCGGGTTGCTACATGCAAAAGAATGAAGCTTGACTACTATCTCACATCATACACAAAAACCAACTCAAAATGGATTAAAGAACTAGACATAAGACCTGAAACCACAAAATATATAGGAGAAAATATAGGTGAAACACTACGTGACATACACCTCCACAACATCTTTAAAGACACATCACCCAAAGCAGTGATAGTGAAGGCAAAGATAAACAGCTGGGATTACATCAAATTAAAGAGCTTCTGTACAGCAAAAGAGACAGTAACCAAAACAAAGAGACGCCCCACCCACTGGGAGAAAATTTTCACACACAACACTAATGATGAATGACTGATTTCAAAAATATATGAAGAGCTGAAGAGACTCAACAAAAACAAAATAATCCAGTGCAAAAAATGGGCAGAAGAGCTAAAATGGACCTTCTCCAAAGAGGAAATGCAAATGGCCAATAGGCATATGAAAAAATGTTCAATGTCATTTGCAATCAGGAAAATGCAAATCAAAACTACTATGAGATACCATCTTACACCAGTGAGAATGGCACATATTAAAAAAAAAAAACTAGCTACAACAAATGTTGGCGAGGATGTGGAGAAAAAGGAACTCTCCTGCACTGCTGGTGGGAGTGCAAACTGGCCCAACCACTATGGAAAGCTGTGTGGAGATTCCTGAACCTGCTAAAGATGGAGCTTCCATATGATCCAGCAATTCCACTCCCAGGTATTTACCCAAAGGACACAGAATCATTAATTCCAAAGGGCACCAGCACCCCTATGTTTATAGCAGCACTATTTACAATAGCTAAGCTATGGAAACAACCCAAATGCCCCAACATAGATGACTGGATCAAGAAGATGTGGTACATGTACACAATGGAATATTACTCAGCAATCAAAAAAGATAAACCCATGCAATTTGCAGCAACATGGATGGAGCTAGAAGGGATCATGCTCAGCAAAATAAGCCAGAAAGAAAAAGAAAAATACTAGATGGTCTCACTCATAGCAGGAATTTAGAAAACCTAAATAAGGGACCAGGAAAAAGACTAATTATAATAAAGTAAAAATCAAAATCAACAAGCAGCTATAAACCAGAGATACACTATGGTGAGGGTGGGAGGGAGGAGGGATTAGGATCAAAATAAGGGGGGTGGGAATTGTATGGGGAATATAACCAAGATGAAAATGCATACATTGTGTAAAAATTTTAAAATATTGTAAAAAAATATAAAATAAAATTTAAAAGAATATTATATCTGGTATCAAATCAGATACATTATGTAAAACTTTTTATTACTTGTAAAGTACAGTATTTATGATAGGTTAGTATCTTATCTACTAGGGCTACCATAACAAAATAATAAAAACTCAGTGACTTAAACAAAAAATAATTTTGTCACAGTTCTGGAGACTGAAAGCATAAGATCACCATATTGCAAATTTGGTTTTGCGTGAGGCCTTTATCCTTGATTTGCAAATGACTGTCTTTTTGCTGTGTCCTCCCTTGGCTTTTTTTCAGTGCAGACACATCCCTGGTATTTCTTTGGGTACATACCCCCTTGTAACCACATTTAACCTTAATTACCTCCTTTAAGACCCTATCTACAAATATAGTCAGTGATGTTTACGGTGTCAGCAGATGAATTTTGGGGTGAGGGAGGACGACTGGTCAGTTAATAAAAAACAGTGCCATTTTTATTTATAATTTATAAATGTCTCTTTATGACTTGTAATTTATTTACTTATAATTCATTTATAATATACTTACAGTGAAACACATTAACAGTCAGTTTAATGACTATTTATATAATCAGACACCCATGTGACTATTCAGATCAACAATTCCATCACCCAGGAAAGTTTCCTATTAGTCCTTTTCAGTCATCACTCTTCTTATGCCTGTCATCATAATTTTTTTCTAATTTCAGCCCTTACTATAAGTGGAAAAATGGAGCATAAATTTTTTTCCATGTTTGTTGGATGCGATATAAAATTACGGAGATTCATCAGTGCTCTTACATGTATCAGTACTTTGTTCCTTTTTTAAATGTAATTATATTTTATATATAGTTTATATCATTCTTCCATTTTTGTACAATGTATGCTTTCTCTTCTCAGCTGTAGTCCCCACAAAATTCCCACCACCAATTCACCTGTGCACCATAACCAAAGTCCCTAGTGTAAGAATACATTCCCTCCACTGTTTTGATCCCTTATCCTCCCCCTCCCCTGCAGAGTGTCTGATTAATAGTTGCCTGTTAAGTTTGTTTTGTAATTTATTATTTTTTTTCTTGGTCCCTTATCTGGTTCCCCTACATTCATTACTTCTATAAGTGAAACCACTTTCTGGCTTATTTCTTTCTGGCTTATTTCACTGAGCATAATCCCTTTCAGCTCCATCCATATTGCTGTAAATGGCATGAGTTTATCATTTTTGATTGCTGAATAGTATCCCATTGGTATATATACTACTACTTCTTGATCCAATTATCTATTTTTGGGCATTTGCATAGTTTCCATATCTCACCTATAATAAATAGTGCGGCAATAAACATAGGAATACAGGTATCCTTTTGAATTAATGTTTTTGTGTTCTTTGGGTAGATTCCTAGGAGTGGAATTGCTGAGTCATATGGTAGCTGCATTTGTAATAGTTTGAGGAACCTCCACACAGCTTTCTATAGTGGTTGGACCAGTTTGCATTCCTACCAACAGTGTAGGAGAGTTCCTTTTTTTCTCCACATCCTCACCAACATCTATTGATTCCTGTTTTTTAATATGTGCCTTTCTGGATGGTGTAAGGTGGTATCTCATTGTGGTTTTTATTTGCATTTTCCTGATTATAAGGGATGTTGAACATTTTTTCATATACCTGTTGGCCATTTGCATTTCCTCTTTAGAGGAGTGTTTTTTTTTAGCTCTTCTGCCCATTTATTGACTGGATTGTTTACTTTGTTTTAGTTGAGCTGTGTGAGCTCTTTTTAGATCTTTGTGAGCAGTCCCTTATCAGTAGCATTGTTTGTAAAAATATTTTCCCAATCAGTAGGATGTCTCTTTGTTTTGATTAATGTCTTTTTTGCCGTACAGAAGCTTTTTACTTTGATGTAGTCCCAGCTGTTCATCTTTTCCTTTACTTTCTTTGCTTTGGGGCATGTTTATTTACAGGTATTACTGAGATGTATGTCATGTAGTGTTTTGCCTGTATTTTGTTCTATATCTTTTAACAGTTTTAACAGTGTGCCTTATATCCAAGTATTCAATTCATTTTTAGTTGGTTTTTGTGCATGGTGTGAGGTTGTAGTCTAGCTTCATTTTTCACATGTAGCAGTCCAGTTTTTCCCTCACCATTTATTGAACAAACTGTCCTTGTTCCATTGCATATTCTTTGTTCCTTTGTCAAAGATTAGTTTTCAATAAATATGTGGGTTTATTTCTGGATTTTCTGTTCAATTCCATTGGTCTGTGTTGTCTGTTTTTGTTCCAGTACCATAGAGTTTTAATTATTATGGCTTTGTAGTATAGTTTGAAGTCTGGGAGTATGATACCTCCATTCTCCTTTTTGGTCAGGATTGCTTTTGCTATTCAAGGTTTTTTGTGTTTCCATATGAATTTCATCAATATTTGTTCTATCTCTTTGAAGAATGTCATTAAAATTTTTATTGGTACAGCATTGAATCTGTAAATTGCTTTCAGTAGGATGGCCGTTTTAATGTTAATTTTTCCAGGCCATGAGCAGGGGATGTCTTTCCATTTCTTTGGTCTTCTTCTATGTATTTTAACCAACTTTTATAATTTTCTTTGTATTGGTTCTTCACCTCTTTTGTTAGGTTTATATCCAGGTATTTGATATTTTTTTTTGTTTCAATTATAAAAGGGATGATTTTCTTGATTTCTTCTTCATAGTGATTGTTTGCACATAGGAAGGCTTATTTTTGTGTGTTGATTTTGTATCCTGCTGCTTTACTAAACTGGTTGATATTTTGATTAGTTTTTCTGTGGAGTTTTTGGGGTTCTCTATGTATATTATGTAATCTGCAAATAGTGATAGTTTTACTTCTTCTTTCCCTATTTGGATTCCTTGTATTTCTTTCTCTTGTCTTACTGCTGTGGCTAGGACTTCAAGTATTATATTGAAAAGCAATGGTGAGAGTGGATATCCTTGTCTTGTTCCAGATCTTAAGGAAAAGGCTTTCAGCTTTTCACCATTGAGAATTATGGGTTCGTTGTATATGGCCATTATTATGTTAAGGTATGTTCCTTCTATCACAAGAATTTCGCAGGCCTTCATAATAAATGGATGTTGAACTTCGTTGAATGCTTTTTTAGCATTTATTGATATGATCATATATTTTTATTTTTATCTTTGTTGATGTGTTGGATTACATTATTTGATCTTTGGATGTTGAACCGTCCTTGTGCCCCTGGAATAAATCCAACTTGGTTATAGTGAATTATCTTTTTTGATGCATTGTTGGATTCTGTTGGATAGGATTTTTGCATCAGTGTCCAGTAGAGAAATTGACTTGTAGTTGTGCTTGTTCAGTTTTGATATTAGTGTAATGTTGGCTTTATAAAACATATCTGGTAGTATTTCTTCCTTCTCAATTTTTTGGAAGAGTTTGTGTAGGAGAGGCACTAGTTTGTTTCTGAACATTTGGTAGAATTCATTTATGAAGTCTTCTGGTCCTGGGCTTTTATTTTGGGAGAGTATTTTGATTACTGTTTCAATTTCACTGCTTGTAATTGGTCTATTTAGGTATACCATTTTCTCTTTATCTAGCTTTGGATGATTATATCGTTCTTGGAATTTGTCGATCTCTTTTAGATTGTTATACTTTTTGCATACAACTGCTCATAGTAATCTCTGATTATTCTTTTGATTTCTGCTGTCTGTTGTAGTTGCTCCTCTACCATTTATGATCCTATTTATTTGTGCTTGCTTCTGTTTTT
The DNA here is from genome assembly GCF_964194135.1 of Talpa europaea. Classification (NCBI taxonomy): domain Eukaryota; kingdom Metazoa; phylum Chordata; class Mammalia; order Eulipotyphla; family Talpidae; genus Talpa; species Talpa europaea. The sequence goes on along the minus strand of NC_140071.1, from coordinate 83,230,372 downwards.
GTTTTTGTTTGTTTGTTTGTTTTTTCTTTGTGGGCCTGGCTAGAGGTTTGTCTATTTTGTTTATTTTTTTATAGAACCAACTTTTGGTTTTATTGATCTTTTGGTTTGTATTTTTAACTTCTTTCATTTATTTCTGCTTTGATTTTTATTATTTCCTTTCTTCTGTTGGCTTTTGGTTTTTTTTGTTCTTTAACGTAGGAGATTATGTTGTTTCTTTGAATTTTTTCTTGTTTCTTGATGTGAGCCTGCATTACTATATATTTTCCTCTTATTACTGCTTTTGCTGTGTCCCATACATTCTGGAGAGTTGTGCCTTCATTGTCATTCATCTGAAGGTATTTTTTAGTTTCTTCTTTGATCTCCTCTTTGATCCAGTGGTCTTCCAGTAGTGTGGGTTTCAATCTCCATGAGATAGGAACGTTCCTTGCTTTCTTGTCATGATTTATTTCTAGGTTTGATGGTTTTATCGTGAGAAAAGATAGTTGTACTGATTTTGATCTTAGTGTATCTGTTGATGTTGATCTTGTGTCCCAGTATGTGATTGATCCTGGAGAATGAACCATGTGTACTTGAGAAAAATGTGTACACAGATTGTTTTGAGTGCAGTGTCCCATAGGTGTGTGTTAAGCCCATGAGGTCTCGGTCCTTATTTAGAGCTCTAATATCCTTGCTTATTTTTTGTCTCGTTGATCTGACCATTGGCAAGAGTGGTGTGTTGAAGTCTCCTACTACATATGTATTTTCTCAAATGTCTGTTTTTTAGAGATGATAGTAATTGTCTGATATATTTTAGTGCTCCTTCATTTGGTGAGTATATGTTGATGAATGTTATATCTTCTTGATGTATTGTCCCCTTTATCATAATGTAGTAACCATCTATTGTCTCTTTTTAGTTTTTTTTAGTTTGAACTCTGTTTTATCTGATAGCTGTTCCTGCCTTCTTTTTGGTCTATCTGCTTGTTTACCAATCTTTTACTGTCAATCTATGTTTATCTTTTGTAGTTAAACGTGTTTCCTGTAGACAGCAAAACTGTCTGTTTTGCTGTTAAAAAGCAGTTCTGTTTTTCAATCCATCCTGCTATGCTGTCTTTTTATTGATGAGTTTAGTCCATTTACTTTTAGAGTTAATTTTGATACATTGGCCATTTTGTTTGTCCTTTTGTGGTTCTATTCCTTACCTTATTCTGTTCTTCCTATTCATTTCTTTGTTGGTTTTGGCTTTTGGGTTTCTTGTCATGTTTTTTGGAGTAGGGGTTTCATAGTAATGAATTTCTGGAGATTTTGATTATCTAAGAAGGTTTTTATTTTTCCTTCACAGAGGAAGGAGAGCTTTGTGGGGTAGAGTATTATTCTTGGTTTGAATTTGTTGACTTGGAGTTTGTCAAATGTCACTCCATTCTCTTCTTGCCTGTAGTGTATCTTTGGAGAAGTCTGATGTCAACCTAATTGGTTTTCCTTTATAGATTATCTGTTTCTTTGCCCTCATCAGTTTCATTATTTTTTCCTTGTCTTGGACTTTTAGAAATTTTACTGTTATGTGTCTTTCTGTAGTTTTTCTTTCATTGTGGTAATTTGTTGTTCTTCTAGCTTTCTGCATATATTTTCATGTCCTTCTTCATGCTTGGGAAATTCTCTTTAATTATCTCCAATAGTTTTTTGGTTCCTTTGTCTCTGTCCTCACTTTCTGGGATTCCTATGGCTCTTATAATTCCTTGCCTCATGGTGTCAGATACTCTCAAAGTGTTTCTTCATTCTTTTTATTTGTACTTCTCTTTCCTTTTCTTTTCTTTTTTTTTTTTTTTTTTGGTTATTTTTATGTTTCTATCTTTGAGAGTACTGATTCCTTCTTCCATTTCTTCCATTCTATTTTCATGGCTTTCCCCTGAATTTTTGAGCTCCTCTGCTATTCTCTGGATTTCCTCCAGTTCCTTCACTGTCTTCCTCTGTTCATTGATTGTATTCTTATCTTTTTCTGCATTTTCTCTTAATTTTAATAGTTTTTATTATGGCCTTTATGAATTCTTTGTTAGGTGGAGATATTCTTCCGTGTCCATGTTTTCAGGTTCTGGAGGTTGACTTTCTGTGATCTATTGTTCCCAGAAAGGCCTGCTTGAGCATTTGAAATTTCCTTCTTCCCATAGTTAGCCTTTGGCTTTGTTCTATTCATAGTGCCCCTGTACCGTTGGTCTTGCTCAGGCATAGATATGTCTGCCTAGTGTCTGAGCTGCTATGGCTGGACACACATCTGGGCGCACTTCTGTTATGGTAGGTGTTGTTCTGAGCTATGCCTTTCTGGCCCCCAGTGTAGGATGGTATCTGACATCTCAACCTGTGGTAGTCAAGAGTCTTGTGTGAAGTATTGCACCTCCAGACACACGCTGAAGCCAAGTCCACTGGGAGGTGCCTGCAGTGTGGATGGGATGTATTTCTCTGTTGAACTGCTAGGTCCCTGTAGGTGTGTCTCAGAAGAATACCGGGATCAAAAGAATAAGGGGAGAAAGAAGGGATGAGAGGAGAGAGGAGGATAATACAGAAATGTAGAAGGAACAAAGGTAAGAGAAGAAGGAAGGGACCAGATACGGGGAAGAGGAAAGAGGAGGAGGAGGGAATATAGCAGAAGGAGAAGAGAAACTAGTGATGGTAGCGTTGAAAAGGGGAGAAAGAAGAAAGAAGAATCAGAAAACAGAAATAATAGGGAGGGAAATGAATAATAGACAACCAACTGATCAATAAACAAACACCAAACAGATGGGGAGAGAATTGCGTCTCAGGACTCTTATAGTTTCCAGCGAGCTAGTGTTTGCTGTTTCAGTCTGGTCTGCTGGGGGCCACCTCTAAGAACTGAGTAGGATAGTCTTCCCAGGGAGGGTAGAAAAAGAGGGAAAAAATAACACACAAAAGGGCTTGGAATGAACTGCAGCTGTGGGTGTGGGAGGATCGGCACACCTTCTGGGCCCATGAGGTAGTTGGGTGAGTGATGAGTCTCTTGTAGCCTTTCTCACCTTAGGGCTTGGGACACCAAGAGGCCCCCAGTGTAGGAATCAGCCCTATGAGGCTTCCCCTGGTGTCCTTCCAGCTTAAGTGTGACCAGACCAGCGGGTTAAATGGTCCCACCAGTCTTCAGGTGGGGGAGAAGGAGGCACCACAGTAGAGTGACCGCCTCACAGCACTGCATGTCTGTGGGGAGGGCCCCACTTGCCCACTTTTCATTGTTTAGATCCTTCAGATGTCTCAGGAGTCTCTTGGCTTCTTGTCTTCAAGCTTTTCCTTCCTTCTAGATGTAGTGGTCCAGCTTTGTGGGGAGGGGAGGGGAGGGGAGAAGCGTTCCCATGATTTTCTCTCTTCCTTTCCCCCGTCTTTCCAAATTCCCTCAGCAGTCTGAGTGAATCATAGGTGAAAGCTGTCCAGAGCATCCAGGTCCCGCCAGGATATTATTTCTCCCTATCAGATTATTTTTATGGGAGAATTTGATCCCAATATTCCTTCCCTGCCATGCTCACTCTCAAGTAGCTTGCTTCTTTTTATTGGTTTGCTAGTAGTCCAATATATAAATGGACTACAACTTGTTTATCCATTCTCATGTTAGGTTATTTATAGTGTTTAGCAGTTATAACCTACTGTGAACATTACTAGCCATCTTTTTATTGGATGTAGGCACTCAGATCGCTTGAATATGTTCTGAGGAGTCGAATTGCTGGGTTATAGAACAAGCTCTAATTAGTCATTGGAACATAGTTCTCTGTCCATCTAATATATAGTAAATATTTCCTTAATGTAAACAACTGCCAAAATTATATTCTTTCTATATATAATATATAATGTGTATCAAATATTAACTAACAATTAAGATCCATCCTGCTCATTTTAAAGTTGGTTATAATATCTTTGGGGATTATGATCAATTCTTTCTGTCTTTGAGATCTAAGAACATAGTAGAATTCTCAAAGAGTTGCTTTATGGGGAATCAAAAATAACCCAGAATTACTTCTTTTTCTGTTTTCCAAATTTCTGAATTTACTTTTAAGTTTCATATGTTGTCTTTTAAACTTTTAATTTTAGGGCCTAGGAAAAACTATTCAAGCCATTGCATTCTTGGCATACCTCTATCAAGAGAATAATAAAGGTCCTCATTTGATCGTTGTTCCAGCCTCAACTATAGGTTAGTAAATCTGTGGATAACCAGTAAATCTTTGGATAACCAACCATAATGTTATATATAGGAAGAAAAACTGTGTGTTGTGTGTGTGGTATTTCTTGGCTTGTGGAGGTGAAATATTAATATCTGTGGTCTCTATACTTTTTTCTCCCTTTGTGTATGTGATTTTGTCAATTGTATTGGCAATCTTTTAAAAGAAGATAATTTAAATACAAATTTAATTATTTGCCTTTTAAGTTATTATAGATCTAGGACCATTTGATAAAAGATCATTTGCTTTATTTTCATAGTACTTTTGAATTACTTAATGAATGACTAATTTAAGAAAAACTAAGTGCTTTCAAATATATAATTAAAATTTTATTTGGTTATCCAGTAAGCAATTAATCCCCCTCGAATTACTGTTCCATTATTTCAGTTGGAGGTAGAATAGAGTAAGAGTATGTTTATATGTATTTAATAAAATATTTTAATAAATTGGAAGTTAATAGCCACCTTTAAATATAATGGTTTTAGTCCTCTGCCACCTCAAGACGTCAGGATCATTTTTATCATCAGATATAAAATTGCAAAGAGTCTATAATTTTTAAAATCAGCTTCTTTGAATAATTTCCTTATAGTACTTGTTAAACTATAGTTTTCATTTCACTGTACACATGTATCTCTTTATAGCAGATTCAAGTAATAATCTCTCTTTGGTTTCACAGATAACTGGTTAAGGGAAGTTAATTTATGGTGCCCCACTTTGAAGGTGCTCTGTTACTATGGTAAGAGCATATCCTTTTGCTCTAATTGTTAGAAATTTCTTTGAAATCCTAACAAAATAGAGTAATACCAACATGTGTGTATTTTTTAAAATTTTAGGTTCTCAGGAAGAACGTAAACAGATTAGATATAACATTCATAGTAAATATGAAGAATACAATGTAATTGTGACCACGTAAGTATTAAGAACAATTTTTTTTTGAAAAAGAATGTGTACAATCTCTAAATTTAAAAACAAAAAAGTTTTTAATAGTAGCAGTAATGTGAAAGAAGTTTATGCTGTGACCTGCAGCAGGAATAATGGAATAACTTATGTTATAGATTCAGACATTTTATAGTTTGGTATATAAGACCAATAAAAGAATATTTTTTGCTAATTTATCAGCTGACTGACAGCAGTTATAAAAAGGTTTTGTCTACTTAATTGGAAACAGGGTCGTAACATTAAGAATCAGCATTTAGGGCCTCCCCGGTGGCGCAGCGGTTGAGCGCTGGGTTGCGAAGCTGCCCGCGGCCTCTGCGGCGCCGGTTCGATCCCCGGCTGCTCCCCGGCCACCGGAGGAGGGTCCCACATGGCGCGCAGACCTCTCCTGCCGCCCGCTGCTCCCCTCAGCAGTGTACTTCGGTCCTTCTGCCTGCTCTGCTCCCCGCTCTGGCTCTGGTGAATTCTCTCACCCTCCCGCGCTTCTGACTGTACCCAGTGCATGTATAGACAAAACAAACAAACAGACCAGCAAACAAATAAATAAAGCATGCCTCTATACAAAAAAAAAAAAAAAAAAAGAATCAGCATTTAAAGTAAAATTGAAGATAGCCCACCAAAATGATTTATATTTCTTACTCATGAGTAAGTATTAATATAGTGAAATCTTATTCTCAGTGAAAAATTGGAGTTAGAGTAGAAATAAGCATGGAAGTTATGTAAATAATCATTACATGGTAGTAACTCTTTGGCATAAATATTTAACAGAATGTTCTCATGCTACATTTATTGTATAAATTATTTCAAGCTTCACATAAGCTGTCAATACTTAGTTATGGGCCTCCCCGGTGGCACAGCGGTTGAGCGCTGGGTTGCAAAGCTGCCCGCGGCCTCCGCGGTGCCGGTTCAATCCCCAGCTGCTCCCAGGCCACCGGAAGAGGATCCCACATGGCGCGCAGACCTCTCCTGCTGCCCGCTGCTCTCCTCAGCAGTGTACTTCGGTCCTTCTGCCTGCTCTGCTCCCCGCTCTGGCTCTGGTGAATTCTCTCACCTTCCTGCGCTTCTGACTGTACCCAGTGCATGTATAAACAAAACAAACAAACAAATAAATAAAACATGCCTCTATTAAAAAAAAATATTATTCCTCTGTATTAACTTCTGTAACAGGCCAAGATTAAAAGAATTCATCCAAAATTTATGTTAATAGAATCCATTTTCATATGTAATCTTGAACTGCTAGCTATTAATTGATACATCTTGAATCTACTAGTTTAATACAATAGTAAATTATTAAGCTAGTTTAATAACATAATTTGTGTTCTAAACAAAAAGTCTTAGCTTCCTCTTTCTGTTGCTTCTTAAAATAGAACAGTTCGTGAAACAAATAGTAATAGTTGCAGATTTCGTATCATACTGAAATTGGCCTCTTCCTAAGTATGTAGAAAATGCCTATTAAATTTTCTTTTAACTACATATTGCAGCTTTCATAATTTGATTCTATGTATGTCAACAATTATTAGATACAACTACATTGGTATTTTTAACATCAGCTGTATATAGTGGTATTTTTTAAGACAGACTATTAGAAATGTGTAAAGAAAATCTTACAAAACATTAAATCTTCTTAGACTCTAGGCTTTTAAAGATGTGTAACCTTAGAAGTTTATTTTTCCTTTTTTGTAGGTATAATTGTGCAATCAGCAGTTCTGATGATCGTAGTCTATTTCGAAGACTGAAACTTAATTATGCCATTTTTGATGAGGGCCATATGTTGAAAAACATGGGTTCCATCCGCTACCAGCATCTTATGACAATCAATGTAAGAGTTTTCCATGAATTTTTACATTGAGTCTTTTAATGTATGTAGTATTTTATATCAGATATCAACAAAATTTACCTCTAAGGGTCCAGAGAGTAAATATCTCATGCTTTGTAAGCCATTTAGCCTCTGACACTTGTTCTTTCCTTTTCTTTGAATATGTCTTTCTCATGAGCCATAGTTCACCAACCCGTTATATATAATGTTATAAATTTAAAATAATTTTCTTTTATTAACTCATAAAAGTAAATGAGGATACAGACACAGGTTGCCTACTTATGAAATCAGAAGTAAACTAATAAAATTTTACCCTCATTCACAGGCAAATAACCGCTTGCTACTCACAGGCACTCCAGTACAGAATAATCTGTTAGAACTCATGTCACTGTTGAATTTTGTTATGCCACACATGTTTAGTAGTAGCACCAGTGAAATACGAAGAATGTTTTCTTCTAAGACGGTAAGTATAAATTTACATTTTCTCCCAAATTTATGTTACTTTGTGTTTTATTTGTATCATGCTCTTATTTTCTTTTTTTTCACAGTGTTAGTTGCTATCCCTATACTTATATGAGGTGAGCTGTAGGCAGAATACAATGGGAAATAAATTGGTGATTTCTATAATTGTCCGCAAGTTTTGTTTTTTAAAACCTCAATTTTAAGAGGAATGACAATTTTAAATTAATGGAGTGGTAACATGTGATGTTGTCCATTGCATCTTATTAAAATTGGTCAGGTAGGGCCTCCCTGGTGGTGCAAGGGGTTAAGAAGCAACTTACGAAGCTATCCTCAGCCACTGCAGCACGAATTCTATCTCTGGCCAGAGAGCTACCCATATGGTGCAAGAGACCTCTCCTGACTTGCCTGCTGCTCCCTTCAGCAGTGTACTTCAGTCAGTCCCCCTGTTCTGTTCCCCACTCTGTCTCTGGTGAATCCTCTCACCACCCCCCCCCACACACCTCTGGCTTGTACCCTAAAAATAAATCTTTATTAAAAAAAAATAAAATAGGGCCTCCCTGGTGGCACAGGCGGTTGAGCACAGTGCTGTGAAGCTGTCCACAGCCTCTGCAGCGCGAGTTTGATCCCGGCTGGCTGGGGAGAATCCCATATGGCGCAGCAGACCACTCCTGTCTCGCCACTGCTCCCCTCAGCAGTGTATTTCTGTCGTCTGCCTGTTCTGTTCCCTGCTCTGTTTCTGGTGGATCCTCTCACCCTCCTGTGCATCTGGCCTTTACCCCAGTTCTTGTATAAATAAAATAAATCTTTAAAAAATAAAATAAAATTGGTCAGGTAAATTAGCAGCCATTTCTATAGTCAAACTGTAGAACTGGGCAAAACTAGAATATCCAGAAAATTTTTAAACTGAAAACTACATTTTGAAATAAAAGTACATGAATGCAAAAATCACATTTTCTAAATGTTCCAGTATTGACTCAGTTTAGAAGAAAAGTTCAGTTTTCTCTTGTTGCTTAAATAAATACAATATAGTCTTGAGTAGCTCCCAAATTTTCTAGTATAGCAATGTTTATATAGATTGTTTACTCTTTCCTAAATCACAAGTGTTTTCTAAGAGTTTTCTGGTATTTTTCCACTGCAGATTAACTGCCTTTTTAAATGTCACTAATATGTTAGTGATTTACAATTCTTGAAATGACCTAGCACATCATGGGATATGAAGGACTTGTTTACATCGTAGAATACAATTCCACTCCTCTAATTTGTCAAAATGACCAAGTTTTGACTAGGAACTATCCCCCCTTTTGAACTATCCCTCCCTTTTGCATCATCTATACTAGCTTTCTTTGGGGGGCCATTTTCTACAAATAAATCCAACTTTTCTACCTTTCCTCCTTTTGCCTCATCCCCCATATTTTTATTTCATGTCAGTTTTCTAGGTAGTTAATAACTTATTAGTTACTGACTTTTGAATGCCAATATAGTGTACTCAAGTGCATTACCTCAACAGAATACATAATTACTTGTTATGAAATCTCAAATTACATAGGAGATTTAAGAAGTAATCCCAAATTCAGACATGACGTTCCATGTATAATGAATTGAGTTTCTGTGAAACACAACTTTCATTATGGTGAGGGAGATTTTTGGGTTGTGCAATATTGTTTTGTGATTATTTCAATGAATAATTTCTAAAATACTTTTTTTATTTTACTTAGAAATCAGCTGATGAGCAAAGTATATATGAAAAGGAGAGAATAGCACACGCAAAACAAATTATAAAGCCGTTTATTCTCAGAAGAGTAAAAGAGGAGGTAATTCGTATCTGCATATCTTTGATTATGATTGTTTATTAAAAATTGATTTCCTTTTTATTTGAATTATATAAAACTGTTTTCTTTCCTCAGGTTCTCAAGCAACTGCCCCCCAAGAAAGATCGAATTGAGCTCTGTGCAATGTCAGAGAAGCAGGAACAACTCTATTTGGGTCTTTTCAACAGATTGAAAAAATCTATCAATAACATGGGTATAATCTGATATTCACAATTTTATGTGAAAAATAGTCCTTTACTGGGCCTGCATTTTATTTAGTCATATGGTAGTGGGATTTTCATATTTTAAAAATTAGTTAGAATTTGAAGATAAAATTTTTAGATTTTTAAGTTGATCTATATTTCAACAAACACCTATCAGTTGGATACTGTTTTTAATGTGTACTCTTTGGATCACAGAAAAAAACACAGAAATGTGCAATGTCATGATGCAATTGAGAAAAATGGCTAATCATCCTTTATTACATCGCCAATATTACACACCTGAAAAACTCAAGGAAATGTCTCAGCTTATGCTAAAGGTAAGTATTTTATAGTAAGCTAACTGAGCTTTATTAACATTATTAACATTATTAAGCACTAAGTTTAATTGTTAAGCTAAAAATCAAACCTAATGAGTATGTTTTCCTTTTAACCACTTTTCCTTTTTTCCTTTTATATAATTTGGAGTATATGATAATCAAAGAGTGACTATATCAGGAGTCAGTAAATGGAATTTAGAGCCAAATATAGCAATTTCTGTTTTCACAAATAAATTTTTTTTTCAAATATAGTATGCATACAAGAGCTGGGGTGTAGGCTAGAGGTGCAGGGGGGTGAGAGTATTCAGCAGAGATAGAGTGGGGAGCAGAACAGGCAGACTGATGAAATACACTGCTGAGGGGAGCAGTAGGTGAGACAGGAGAGGTCTGCTGTGCCATGTGAGTTACTCCCTGGCAGGGGATCAAACTCATGCTGCAGTGACTGCTGATAGCTTCATAGTGCTGAGACTTAACCCCTTGCACCACCAGGTAGGCCCCCCTTCTTTCTTTCCTTACCCTTGCCCTTCCTTTTTTTTTTTCCAGATATATTTTTATTGAGGTAACATTACTGTACAACACATTGTATGTGATTCAGAGGTATAGGACCCACCTACGCAGATAAATGTATATCACCACACCTGCCCCCAGCATACTCATAGTCCTCCATCATAGTTCATTGTGTATCTACCCCACTTATTTTTCCCCCTCCTTATCCCCATCTTGTAGCACAGTTCCACAGTCAAGATTTCTGGGGCTTGTTATTGGTTTGGTGTTGTCAGACTCTTTATTTTGTTCCTTTATATTCCATATATAGTGAAATTATCTGGTATTTTGTCTTGCTGTCTTCTGACTTACTTTGCTTAGCAGTATCCCCTCCAGATCCATCATGTTATGTGACTGCTTTTCTTAACACACAGGCAGAGTTGATAAGTTTCAGCACATAAATTTTGCCTACAAAACTTAAAATATTTGCAAGGAAAAGTTTATCAATTCCTGATCTAGACTTAACATTATGTACTCCTTTATTGTTTTACCAGAAAGAACCCATCTAAGTATGGGTCGTTTTTCTCCATTTACTCTCTTCACTCATTTCTTCATTGTATTTTTGTGTATTTTACCCATTTTTATTTTTGCCTCAATTCCCCTGCACCTATCCTCTCTTTTTTAAAAAAATGCTTTATCCTTAAGCAGAAAATTTGAAACATGTAGAAAGTAAAGACAATTGTATAATGAAATCCTTTGCCCATATATAACCTTCATTCCTCTAGTTATCAGTTGGAGTAACACCACTCTTAATTTAGCTAGAACCCTCACTAACATTATTGTGAACCAAATCCTAGAAATTATTTTATTTTAAAATATTTTAATATATTATTTCTAAAATAATAAGAATTTTATTCTTTATTGTACCTAAGAAGTGAAGATTTCCTAAATCTGTTGCATTAAAATCTTCAATGATTTAGATATTTTATCAGATATGAGCAGTTTTATTAAGAGTATTGTGATCATTTTATAAACAATCTTCATTCTGAAGTATAAATTGTTTTGTTTTGTTTTGAGGAACCTACACATTGTGAGGCTAACCCTGACCTGATTTTTGAAGATATGGAAGTTATGACAGACTTTGAATTAAATGTACTTTGTAAACAGTACCGACACATTAATAATTTTCAGTTAGACATGGATTTGATTTTAGATTCTGGAAAATTCCGAGTTTTAGGATGCATCTTGTCGGAGTTGAAACAGAAGGTATTAAAAAAGAATTGTACTCATCTTGTATTTCTCAGTTAAACTTCTTTACAACATTTCTGGCATGATCTGACTTTCTTAAAGCTTTAGCTTATATCTATTTTAAATTTTCGAGAACTAGTGTCTTGAGCATTTGGGGATATATTTGGACATACATTTTCCTGATTACTTTTTCCCCATTGAATCTCTGAAAGGACAATAGAATTCAATATACATACACTAACATACACACACATATTTTTAAGTAGTGGTAATTCTCATTTCTTAGGTGACAATCTGTATGATTGTTTTAATATTAGTATTTTAAACTACTATGTTACAATAATTATTTAAGCATTTTTATATACTGCATTTTATATTGAAATAACTTGAATTTGCAAGATCATAATCGAAATTATGTAGCTATTCCTATTTGCTGATGAAGTTTAAATGTTAAGGTAATCTAAAACAAAAAATTTAGATGTCATTACTTGATTTTTATTGAAGCAGGTGATCATTAGATACTTATAATTTATTTGTCAGTGTATTTAATCTGTGTGTTTATTTTCACAGGGTGATAGAGTTGTATTATTTAGTCAGTTTACCATGATGCTGGATATATTAGAAGTTCTTTTAAAACATCATCAGCACAGGTACCTCAGATTAGATGGAAAGACTCAGATATCCGAAAGGTTGGTATACTTCTCTTTAGTTGCAGAAAATCTCTTTCCACTTTCTCCTTAAATAAGAGTAAATGTTTAAATTTTAAATGTCTAGAGCATTTGATAGAATTTTATTGCTTACATTTGGTTACTTTAAATTACTGCCTTAGATATGAGGAAAATTTTCTTTTATTCTGTCTGAGTTGCATACAAATACATATATATATATATTTTTTTTTTTAAAGATTTATTTTGTTTATATAAGAGCCAGGGTACAGGCCAGATGCACAGGAGCGTGAGAGGATTCACCAGAGACAGAGTGGGGCACAGAACAGGCAGACTGACTGAAACACACTGCTGAGGGGAGCAGCGGGCAAGACAGGAGAGGTCTGCTCACCATGTGGGTTGCTCCGAGGCCAGCGGGATCGAACTGGTACTACAGAGGGTGCGGACAACTTCACAGTGCTGCGCTCAACCGCCTGTGCCACCAGGGAGTCCCCACAAATATATTTTAAAAGAGCTGTTAGAATTGTATACTTCTCAGGGTCTTTCCCTTTAAAAATTGTTTAAAGTCTAAAGCTCCTGGGCCTCCCTGGTGGTGCAGGCGATTGAGTGCAGTGCTGTGAAGCTATCTGCAGCTCTGCAGTGTGGGTTCGATCCCCGCCAGCCAGGGAGATAGCCACATGGTGCGGCAGACCTCTCCTGTCTCTCCTGCTGCTCCCCTCAGCAGTGTACTTCAGTCAGTTTGCCTGTTCTGTTCCCCACTCTGTCTCTGGTGAATCCTCTCACCCTCCCACACATCTGGCCTGTATCCTGGTTCATGTATGCATAAATAAATAAATCTTTAAAAAAAAAATAAAAATAAAGTGTAAAGTTCCTAATCTTTAAACCAAGATTGTTTTAATCTTGAACTTTTGATATTTTAAGGGAAATAGAGAAAGTTTAATTTTTAATTGCCCAGAAGTTAAAAACAGTCTTAAACAAGGAATGCTTTTTTCTACTGTGTTTATACTGCATTGTATCGTTCATATTTTTTATTAGACGAGATGAATTTTTTCTCCCTTTGGTATAAGGGTGAAAGTCATGTTAAAAGAAGGTAATACTGATAAAGTTTGATATTGAGATCGTACTTCCATTAGGATATTGTCTATGACTGATAGACTTCTGAGAAGATTAAAGATTGAAACGCCAGAAGCCAGTAGTCATTAAGCAAAGGGCAAAATAGTCCTTTAGGAATTCATCACATCTAAACAGTTGAAATAGGGCATGAATCAGTAGGGAGATAAGTGGCAAGGAAAAGAAGTTGGTGAATTGAGAAAGTCTTTCAATAAATAAAGCTGCAGAAAAAAGTAACTACAATGCCAAGTGTATATCTTTACATCTTTAGGCTTATTTTACATGTGATATGATTGTTTTCAAACGTTTTAATTATAAACCATTTAGTAAGATTTCACCTAATATGTTTATCTTATAGAATTCATCTAATTGATGAGTTTAATACAGATATGGATATCTTTGTATTTCTGCTGTCAACAAAAGCCGGTGGCTTAGGAATAAACCTGACATCAGCCAATGTTGTTATACTTCATGATATTGACTGTAATCCTTACAATGACAAACAAGCAGAGGATAGATGCCACAGAGTAGGCCAGACGAAGTAAGTGTTTTCAGTTGAAATTTATTTTTAATCAAATGTTAGTTTAATTTGTAGAGAATATTAAAATATAGACTGTCAATGTGTCCTGCCTTACAAGGTTTTCATATTTTCTGCAAAGCATGCATGATTTCTGATATATTTTGTATCAGCGTTATCAGATATGAGCACTACTTTGTAATTTAATCATTTTCTAGTAATTGATAAAAATAAACCTCCTATCCCCATCCCAAACAGTTCTATAGCAATTGAAAAGATTTCAGAACCAGATAGATTTGTTAATAACCATGCTCTTGCTATTCTGTTACCCTTTGGGAAATAACGTTATTTGAATCGTAGATATTTTAGATGGAAGTTCATTTTGAAATTGGACATGAGGTATAAGGAGATGAAAATACCTGCAATTCAACTCTATTTTGACAAATAAACAGCATACAATGTTTTCTTGGTAGAATATTTCATTGTATTTACAAAAGACTGATATTTATGGACTAAATCTTTATCGGTATCTATTGTGAGAATGGAATTTCCCATGTAACTTGTGTACTTTACTACACTAATTTTTGAACTGAATTTCCTTGGAGCTAATGAGCAAGCATGTTCTTTTTAGAAATGGCATATATATCTGAACCCAGAACTGTTGTACTGTAATGTTACCAGTGGTTTTTGAAAAACAGCTGTCTTTATTCTCATTGACCAATAGGAAAGTTAAAGAGTGACATTCAAAAAATGCAATTCTCAACTAACTTGAATTAAGGAAAAACTTTAATGGTTATATTATACAATTTCAAACTATTCTTATTAAACTCTAAAGATAACTTTAGTTTATATGTATCCAAATAATTTTTTATGATAAAAAGTAATCAATGGACATATCTTATATTTTTCTTTAGAGAAGTGCTAGTTATAAAATTAATAAGCCAAGGGACGATTGAAGAATCCATGCTAAAAATTAACCAACAGAAATTGAAACTAGAGCAAGATATGACCACAGTAGATGAAGGTAAGCTGTTTGTAAGCAAAATCTTCAATATTTTTATATGGAAATTGGTCAAATTAACAGTAAGTCAAGGGGATAAGAATGATGGCCTCAGTCCTTCTGTGACATGCAGTTTAGGGATGGCTTCAGAGAAAATTGGAATACTAGTTTAAAAAGTACCGATAATACTAAGGACCATTTTACCAGAATTGATATTAATACTTGAAAATTTATGTCTGACAGCAGAACATCCTGGAATCATAAAGAATCTATCATTATAGTCACAATTTATGATTTACTTACTACATAAGTAATATTGATGAATTCAAAGGTTTAAACTACATGTCATGATATTAACTTACTAAGAATGTTAATGTTTACATTAATTTCACTTTTACCAGCAAATATGTATTATAATAGAGTGCAATAAAATGCAATTTTTTAAAAAAATTAATGATTTCAGGTTGAAAATAATTTTTTTATTTCATAAATTTAAAATTATTTTTTATATTTGTGTTTTGGATAACAATTAAATTCAAAAGATAGAAAAGCACAAACATAGCCCTTCTTACCACAACATCACCCACTTTCTCATAAAGTTGAATATGTCACTATTTTTTTAAGTGTGTAACCAAATAATTTTATGCAGAGAAATAAACAGGGTATACATATTTTTTTAAATAAGTTTGCATGCAGTCTTCTGCACCTGACTTTTTTATTTAATGTTAACTTTAATTGGAAACAAGTAATTTTTTCACTATTCTAATGCATATGATATTCCTAATAATTAATTTCAGCAAATGTCCTTTGAATATTTACTTTGAATATATCCCAGTATTTTGTTAGGCATTCTGTGCTTATGAGATCAATACATACTAATCTGTCTTCAAAGATTCACAGAGGTGTATGATCAATTAGTTCATGTGTTTCCTATATAGTTTTTATTTCAGGGTGCTATGCCAGGTTCAGGAAGCTGACTTAAGAGAAATTTTAACTGAGGAAGAAGCAACTGAGGGCCTCCCCTAGTGGTGCAGCGGTTGAGCACTGGGCTGCAAAGCTGCCCGCAGCCTCTGCAGCGCAGGTTCAATACACAGCCACCAGCAAGGGTTCCACATGGCGCGGAGACCTCTCCTGCCGCCTGCTGCTCCCCTCAGCAGTATATTTTGTCAGTCCGCCTATTCTGTACCCCGCTCTGGCTCTGGTGAATTCTCTCACCCTCCTGCTTGTATAAATAAATAAATAAATCTTTAAAAAAAAAAAAGGCAGCAGCAGCAACTGAGTTGGATCTGTAAGTGTGAAGATGAATAGGATGATCAGGGTAACTTAAATGATTAACAGTAGTTACTAGACTTTTTTAGAGGTAGCTATTTGCCAGTTTCAGATAATCCAGCAAAAGCAATAGAAGGAATCATAGGACAGATACCCAGATACTTGGGTAACACTGTTTCCTGATTATTTTGGTAGGGCAGCTTCTTTAAACTGGAAACCTAGGTAATTAGATAACTAGGTTAATTAGCAGTGCTAGCAAACATCAAGGCATATAGATTTTATGTTAACAGTAAGTCTCTAAATAAAACCCTTAAAGTTAGTTAATTGGGAACTCCCAACGGACTCTTCTTAACTGTAGATATTTTCTCATGACTAGTTCATTTCCACAGAAAGAGACTCTCCATCTTGTGAAATAAGATACTCTGATCTTGTGAAATAAGGTTAGTAGGAGAGCTAGAATAAACCTGCAAAGTACATTCTCAGAGTGAGGAGACAGAAGCAGCCTGGGTTGATGTCATATTCAGATATTTAATGTTCTGGTACAGTTCACACTGTCCTTTATACCCCCATGCTTTTCCAAAGAACCTTTTTGTTCACTTCAAGCAGATGATGGACTCAGTTGGGCAGGCCTTCTGTATCCTACCTTTTCAGCCCAGTCATATATATCCTACCTTTCAGAAGCACCATTATCTCCATCTCCTGAGCTTATGGGTGTTGTGTGGGCAAGGTAGATTGTGAGTGAAGTTGCCTTGTGTTTCCTACCTTCTGTTCCGGTAAAGTCAGTTTACATTTTCATTTTCTGTCTTTGCAAATTTGTCGACAACTGTCCCCACTGTTTTTTCTTATTCTTTTTGATTTAAAGTCCATTTTCTCATGGTACCTTAATGCTATTTCAATGAGAGTAGAAGTGATGAATATATTCAGTTATTTCCAATCATAATTCATGTCAATTATTTGTATATAAATTTAGTTAAAGTTTAGTATTAACTTTAAATTAAGATTATAGTAATGTCTATTTAATCCATGAACTATAATGATTTTTATCATCAACTTTGCATCTGGTGTCATTTTAATAATTTCAATACTGACCAGATATGAGAATTTTATATATTACCTATGTTTTCATCTTTCACAGTAGGTCCCTTCTCCTCTAGAAGCAAAAGATATATTTTAGTTGAGTGTGCATGTATTTCATGTTAAGATGTTTTATTTTCCTTTTGCCTTGAAATTATGAAAGTCTAGATAAAGACCATGATTTGGCTTATCAGACATATATGTGTTTAGAGCTTGTCTTAGTGGTTCTCACAGTACAGTTTCAGGACCAACAGCAACAACATATCCTGAGAAATTGCCAGTGTAATTCCTAAGCCCTACTCCATAAGTAGTGAACCAAAAACTTTTAGTCACACTCATTCTAGCCTTCCAAGTTATTCTGATACATACGAAAGTAAAGGACCACTGCTTTAGAGTAAGGATTATGTGTTTTGGCACTTCCTCACCCCCCAGCCCCCACCCCCCAATCCCTGTAAAGTAATACTAATTTTTACAGTTAAAATTGTTTCATTGTGGAATTTTCACACAAAATTATTGAAAACTTAATATGAAAGTACAGTTATTTAATGGTTGTAATATTTTGCCATGTTTGCTTCATTTATCTTATTGCCCCTAATAAATCTTTTCAAAGTCAATAAACAAAATGATCAGATGTAAATTATTCTAAGTGGCCATATTATTTTTTCATCCCAAAAAATTAATAATAATTTACACATCTTATCATCTATTGTCAAAATCTGGATTTTTTTCCCCAAAAGCCCCTTCCTTTATTTTTAATGTCTTAATAGCTTTTTTTAAAGATTTTTGATACATATTTTTTAATTGAGATAATATTGGTGTAAAATACTGTTTGATTCAGATGTAAAGAGTCACACCTCCTCAGCTGTTTCTTACCACACCACACTCACCACCAAGGAACCCATAGTTGGTGTTCATTGGGTCCATTCCACACTGTACTCTCCCCCTCACGCTTCCCTTTGTAACCTCATTTCTGCAGCCATGTTTCCAGGATTTGTATCAATTTAGTTTTATCTGTTTCTTTCCTTTATCTTCCCTTACATTCCACATATCCGTGAAATAATCCATTATTTGTCCTCTTCTGACATATTTGGATCAGTATAATTCCCCACAGTTCCTCTGATACTATCCATTTTAATTTTTGCCTGTGGTATGAAATAGTACTTTAGCTTCATTCTTTTGTATGTGTCTGTCCAGTTTTCCCAACGCTATTTATTAAAGAAGCTGCCCTTTTTTCCATTGTATATTCTTGGCTTCTTTGTCAAATTTTAACTCTTCGTATAGGTATGGGTTTATTTCCAGGTTCTATTATTGATCTGTGTCTGGTTTTGTTCCAATATCATGTTGTTTTGACTAACATAGATTGTACTATAGTTGAAGCCTGGCAATGTGATACCACCATTCTTCCTCTGTTTTGTAAAGATTATTTTAATTATCTGGGGTCTTTTTTTGTTCCATATAATATTTGTTCTATTTCTTAGAAAATACCATTGAAATTTTGAGAGGGATTGTATTTGAATCTGTACATTACTTTGGGTAAGATTATTCTTTCAACAATGTTAATTTTTCCAATCCATGAACAAGGAATATCTTTTCATCTCTTTATGTCTTCTATTTCTTTTAACAATGTCTTACAAATTTCATTGTACAAGTCCTTCACTTCTGTGTATACTCCTAGATGTTAAATACATTTTGGTATGATTTTAAATGGGATTATTTTCTTTATTTCTTACTATTTTAGCTAATGGTTTGCATATCAGGACACAGCTGATTTTTGTAAGTTGTTTTAGTAACCTGTCTATACTAAACTGATTTGTCTCAATTAGTTTTTCAGTGGAGTCTGTGGGGGGGGGGGGTTATGTATATTGTTATATCATCTGCAAATAGCAATAGTTTTACTTCTTTCCAACTTGAATTTCTTTTATATCCTGCTCTAGCTAGGACTTCTAATACTATGTTGAATAATTGTGGTGAGAGTGGATACCCTTGTCATGTACCGGATCTTAGTGGAAAATCTTTGAGTTTCTCAGCATTGAGGATGATGTTAGCTGTGTACCTGACCTATATGACTTTTGCATGTTGAGGAACTTTACCCTTATCCCCAGTTCTTCAAGACTTTTCATCACAAATGGATATTGACTCTTAACAAATGCTTTCTTAGCATCTGTTGATAATGATCTTACGGTTTTTATCTTTCTTTTTGTTGATGTAGTGAATTATGTTGCTTTAGTTTTTATTATTTCCTTCTGGCTTTTTGTTTGTTCATCTTTTTTTCTCGCTTCTTGAGATGAGAGATACGGTTATTTATTTGATCTCTTTCTTGTTAGTGCATATACTTGTATTATATGCTTGTATGTGGTATATGTTATATACTTCCTTCTTGTTTTTGTTGTTCATACCTAGTTTGATGCCATTTGGTACAAGAAAATGCTTGATAGAATTTTAGTCTTTTTTTTTTATTAAATAATAAATTTTATTTTTATATTCCCCCATACAACTGCACATGCCCCATTCTGACCCCAATCCCTCCCCTCCCGGCCCCCACCCCCCAAAAAGTGTCTCTGGTTCATAGTTTTTTGTTGATTTTGATTTTCACTTTCTTATACTTATTCTTTTTCCTGATCCCTTATTTAAGTTTTCTACATTCCTGCTATGAGTGAGACCATCCGGTATTTTTCTTTTTCTTTTTGGCTTATTTCGTTCAGCATGATCCCTTCCAGCGCCATCCATGTTGCTGCAATTTACATGTGTTTATCTTTCTTGAATGCTGAGTAATATTCCATGGTATATATGTACCACATCTTCTTGATCCAGTCATCTATTTTTGGGCATTTGGGCTGTTTCCAAAGCTTAGCTATTGTAAATAGTGCTGCTATAAACATAGGGGAGCAGGTGCACTTTGGAGTTGATGTTTCTGTGTCCTTTGGGTAAATACCTAGGAGTGGAATTGCTGGATCATATGGAAGCTCTATGTTTAGTAGGTCCAGAAATCTCCACACAGCTCTCCATAGTGGTTGGACCAGTTTGCACTCCCACCAACAGTGCAGGAGAGTTCCTTTTTCTCCACAACCTCGCCAACATTTGTTGTTGCTAGTTTTTTTAATATGTGCCATTCTCACTGGTGTAAGATGGTATCTCATGGTAGTTTTGATTTGCATTTCCCTGATTACAAGGGATGTTGAACATTTTTTCATATGCCTGTTGGCCATTTGCATTTCCTCTTCAGAGAAGTTTCTTTTTAGCTCTTCTGCCCATTTTTTGACTGGGTTATTTTCTTTGTTGTTGTTGAGTCTCATCAGCTCTTTGCAGATTTTTGTGATCAGTCCTTTATCATTAGTGTTGGGTGCAAAAATGTTCTCCCAGTTGGTGGGGTTTCTCTTTGTTTTTGTTATTGTCTCTTTTGCTGTGCAGAAGCTCTTTAATTTGATGTAGTCCCAGCTGTTTATCTTTGCCTTCACTATCACTGCTTTGGGTGATGTGTCTGTAAAGATGTCTTTGATATGCAAATCACATAGTGTTTCACCTGTATTTCCTTCTATGTATTTTATGGTTTCAGGTCTTATGTCTAGTTCTTTAATCCATTTTGAGTTGATTTTTGTGTATGGTGTGAGGTAGTGGTCAAGTTTCATTCTTTTGCATGTAGCAACCCAGTTTTCCCAGCACCATTTATTGAACAAACTTTCTTTGCTCCAATGCATAGTCTTTGCTCCTTTGTCAAAGATTAGTTGACCATAAATATGTGGGTTTATTTCTGGATTTTCTATTCGATTCCATTGGTCTGTGTGTCTGTTCTTGTTCCAATACCATGCAGTTTTGATGATTATGGCTTTGTAGTATAGTTTGAAGTCTGGGAGTGTGATGCCTCCATTTCCTTCTTTTTTTTTTTTCAGGAGAGCTTTGGCTATTCAGGGTTTTTGGTGATTCCATATGAATTTCATCAATAATTGTTCTATTTCTTTGAAGAATGACATTGAAATTTTGATTGGAATAGCATTGAATCGGTATATTGCTTTTGGTAGGATGGCCATTTTAATAATGTTTATTCTTCCAATCCATGAGCAGGGGATGTCTTTCCATTTCTTTGTGTCTTCTTCTATTTCTTTTAACAGTGTTTTATAGTTTTTTTTGTATAGGTCCTTTACCTCTTTTGTTAGATTTATTCCCAAATATTTGATTTTTTTTGTTTCGATAATAAAAGGGATTTTTTTTTTATTTCTTCTTCTTCAGATTTATTGTTTGTGTATACGAAGGCTACTAACTTTTGCGTATTGATTTTGTATCCTGCCACTTTACTGAATTGATTGATAAGTTGAATTAGTTTTTCTGTGGAGTTTTTGGGGTTCTCTATGTAGATTATCATATCATCTGCAAATAGTGATAGTTTGACTTCTTCTTTTCCTATTTGGATTCCTTGGATGTCTTTCTCTTGTCTTATTGCTCTGGCTAGGACTTCCAGCATTATATTGAAAAGCAGTGGTGAGAGTGGACATCCTTGTCTTGTTCCAGATCTTAATGGAATTGCTTTCAGCTTTTCACCATTGAGGATGATACTGGCTGTTGGCTTGTCATAGATGGCCTTTATGATATTGAGGTATGTTCCTTGTATCCCAAGAATTTCAAGGGCTTTTATCATGAATGGGTGTTGCACTTTGTCGAAAGCTTTCTCAGCATCTATTGATATTATCATATGGTTTTTATATTTCTTTTTGTTGATGTGTTGGATAACGTTGATTGATTTTCTGATGTTAAACCATCCTTGTGTCCCTGGAATGAATCCTACTTGGTCGTGGTGAATTATCTTATGGATACATTGTTGCATTCTGATAGCTAAAATTTTATTGAGGATTTTTACATCAGTGTTCATTAGGGAGATTGGCCTGTAGTTTTCCTTTTTTGTGTTGTCCTTATTCGGTTTTGGTATTAGTGTAATGTTGGCTTCATAGAACGTGTTTGGTATTGTCCCTTCCTTCTCAATTTTTTGGAAGAGTTTGTGAAGTATAGGCACTAATTCGTCTCTGAATCTTTGGTAGAATTCATTTGTAAATCCATCAGGCCCTGGGCTTTTGTGTTTGGGGAGGTTTTTGATTACCATTTCAATTTCGCTGCTTGTTATTGGTCTGTTTAGGTGTTCTATTTCTTCTTTATCTAGCTTTGGGTGATTGTAGAGTTGTAGGAATATGTCCATCTCCTCTAGATTGTTGAACTCGTTTCCATATAACTGTTCATAGTAGTTACTGATTATTCTTTTGATTTCTGCTGTGTCCGTTGTGATTTCTCCTCTTTCATTTATGATCCTGTTTATTTTTGCTTTCTCCCTTTTTTCCTTTGTGAGCCTGGCTACGGGGTTGTCTATTTTATTGATTTTTTCAAAGAACCAGCTCTTGGTTTCATTGATTTTTTGGATTGTTTTTTTAGTTTCAATTTCATTTATTTCTGCTTTGGTTT
Source organism: Talpa europaea (assembly GCF_964194135.1). Lineage (NCBI taxonomy): Eukaryota > Metazoa > Chordata > Mammalia > Eulipotyphla > Talpidae > Talpa > Talpa europaea. Next base: position 83,207,814 of record NC_140071.1, on the reverse strand, counting down.
TTATTATTTCTTTTCTTCTACTGGTTTTGGGCTTTTTTTGTTGTTCTTTTTCTAGATCTCTGAGATTCGAGATTAGGTTGTTTCTTTGAGTTCTTTCTTGTTTTTTGATGTGAGCTTCTATTGCTATATCTTTTCCTCTTATTACTGCTTTTGCTGCATCCCATACATTTAGGATATTATTGTCCTCCTTGTCATTCAATTCAAAGAATTTTTTAATTTCTTCTTTGATCTCCTCATTAGTCCAGTGGTCTTCCCGTAGTTTGGTTTTTAATCTCCATGAGGTAGAATAGTTCCTTGCCTTCTTTTTATGGTTTATTTCTAGTTTGATGCCTTCATGGTCAGAAAAGATGGTTGGTATGATTTCAATCTTGGTGTATCTGTTGATGTTTGTCTTGTGCCCCAGTATGTGATCGATCCTGGAGAATGATCCATGTGTGCTTGAGAAAAATGTGTACTCCGTTTTTTTGGGGTTTAGTGTTCTATAGATGTCTGTTAAGCCCAAATGCTCTAGGTCCTTATTTAGAGCTTTAGTTTCTTTACTTATTTTTTGTCTTGTTGATCTATCCATTGTTGATAGTGGTGTGTTGAAGTCTCCCACTACGTATGTGTTTTCTCTGATGTCTGTTTTCAGAGAGGACAACAGTTGTCTGATATATTTTGGTGCTCCTTCGTTTGGTGAGTATATGTTTATGAGTGTTATTTCTTCTTGAAGTATTGTCCCCTTGATCATAATGTAGTGACCATTGGGGTCTCTTTTTATCTTTTTGAGTTTGAAATCTGTTTTATCTGATATAAGTATAGCTGTTCCTGCTTTCTTTTTTGGTCCATTTGCTTGTAGGATTGTTTTCCATCCTTTAACTTTAAGCCTATTTTTATCTTTTGTAGCTAAATGTGTTTCCTGGAGACAGCAAAAGGTTGGGTTTTGTTTCTTAATCCAGACTGCAACTCTGTGTCTTTTTATTGAAGAGTATAGTCCATTTACATTTAAAGTTAATATTGATATGTTAGCATCTGTATTTGCCATTGTGTTTGTCTTTCCTTTGATTTTATTTATTTATTCTTTTAATAACTTTTTTTTTTTTTTTTTTTTTGGTCTTCTTTCGTTGTTATTCTTCCCTCTGAGGTTCTGGCTTTAGGATTCCTTGTAGTATTTTTTGGAGTGGGGGTTTAGTCGTAATGAAATTCCGGAGTTTCTCTTTGTCTGGGAAGGTCCATATTCTTTCTTCAAAGAGGAAGGAGAGCTTTGCGGGATACAGTATTCTTGGTTGGCATGTTTTCTTAGAGTCTGTTGACTATGTCCCTCCACTCTCTCCTTGCCCGTAGTGTTTCTTCAGAGAAGTCTGATGTCAGCCTGATTGGTTTTCCTTTGAATGTTATCTGTTTCTTCCCTCTTGTCAGCTTCATTATTTTTTCCTTGTCCTGGATTCTTGGGAGCTTTACTATTATGTGTCTTGCTGTATTTTTTCTTTTGTCATGGAAGTTTGGTGTTCTTCTTGCTTCTTGTATATCAATTTTCAGCTCCTTCTTCACATTTGGGAAGTTCTCTTCAATTATCTCCTGGAATATTTTCTCTGTTCCTACATCTCTCTCCTCTCCTTCTGGAATTCCTATAACTCTTATATTTCCTTTCCTCATAGAGTCAGATAGTTCCCGAAGTCTTTCTTCATTCTTTTTCCTTCGTACTTCTCTTTCCTTTTCTGTTTTGGTTCTTTTTATTTCTGTGTCTTCAAGAGAACTTATTCGTTCTTCCATTTCATCTATTCTGCTTTCCTTGCTTTTCCCGGAGTTCTTTAGTTCCTCCATTAATTCTTTGATCTCCTGCATTTCTTTTACTTCCCTCTTTAGGGACTCAATTTCATTCTTCTGACCATTGTTTTCCCTCTTTAGGGACTCAATTTCATTCTTCTGACCATTGTTTTCCCTCTTTAGGGACTCAATTTCCTTCTTCTCATCATTGTTTTCCTTTATGACTTCTGCCACTTTTTTAATCAGGGCAATTTTAAATTCTCTTTCTGGAAGGCTCAGAAGTTCTTCCAAGTTACTGTCGTTGCAATCTGGAGGGTGCTTTTCTTTTTGTGGTGTGCTTCTTTCCTGAGGCGTTGTTAGGTTGCGTGTGGTTCTTCTACTCCCTACTGTCTGTTTTCTAATTTGTCGTATGCATTGGGACACTGTGTTGCTTGGACTGGCCGGCATCTTGGGTGAACTTCTCCGCTCCCCTCTGGCTCCTCCAGGAACCATCTCTGGCTTCTGGGGGGGCTTTCTGCTGGTTTTAGGCAGTCTTTACTGAAGAAATGTCCCTGTTTTAAACTGGCGAAGCGGGACGCAGCATCCGGTCTCAGGCACACTCTTCTGCGTGCCCGGTCTGCCCCGGACGTGGGTGCCTGCTCCCTCTGTGGGCTCAGACTTCTGGTTGGAAGGGGCCTGGCGTGGGCTAACTTCCCAGCTGGCCACTGGGTCCTCCAGAAGCCTTCTGCCCTTTTCAAGAAGTCTTAAGAAATTTCCCTGTTCTATGGAGTGTTAGTGACTTTTTTTCTGGTCACTAGGTGGCGCCAGAGATCTCTCCTATTGTCCTTGGGGGGCTGTTTTTCAACCCTCCTACCCCAGTGGGACAGGTTACAGATAGCGAGAATGGTAGGGTAAACCTCAACGGCTTTGGGGTGCTGTGTCTGCCTTGTGCCCCACCGTCGTGGAGAACCCACGCCCTGAATTTCGTGCCCCGGGTCTCAGTTCAAAGCCCTCATGTCCAGGACACGGGCTGTAGCCCAGTTCAGTAGCGTGGGAATGGCGCCTTTTGCACCCCGCTCCCGTGCCTGGGCGCCTGGTTCCTGCTTACTCAGTGAGGGACTTTCACCCCCGTGAGGGCCTCCGCACGTCTCCCCGCAATCCTAGGTCGCAGGCGCGGGGACCTGGGCAGCCAAGATCCCGGTCCGCGTTTGCTTTTCAAGTGCGCCAAGCGCGCTGCTCTTCCGCGCAAGCTTACCGGCAGCCCGGCCTGTGTGCGCGTCTCCCGGGGTCTTTGTTCTTCTCTAATGGCGCCCGGAGCCGTTCGCTCACCGCCGCGGCGGATCCTGCAGGTTTCTCCACAGCTCCCGTTCACGGGGTGTGGTGTCTGCAATAGTTCCTTTCCACTCCCAGTCCCGCTTCTGGGTAGTTTGTTCTTGTTGGTCGTTTTAGTTTGTTGTTTTCCTCCTCTCTGCTGGTTGGAGAGTGCCGACTTTGTGGGCGGGGGAGGAGAGCAGGGTTCTGCGCTTTCCTCCCTTCTAGTCCACTTTTATGGCAACTTTCTTCTTCGGGCAGTTTGCTGGCGTCACCCGTTTATCTTCCGTGTCCCACTTCTCACTGGGACCTGCCGCTTTCCCTCCCTATTAACTTTTTTTAATGGGAGATTTTACTCGCAGCGTCTCCTCGCCGCCATGTTGCTCCGCCCCCCTAGAATTTTAGTCTTAATGCGTTTATTGATACTTTCTCAGCTGTGGCACTGTGGTTTTTTGTTTGTTTGTTTTTTAGTTTGTTGACCTTTGCTGGCTTCTGTTTTTACTGAAAACTGCTTTGGAGTTGCTGAGTTGGGGAGGTTGGTTGGGTGGGGGAGGGTAGCCCACTAGTCCAAATAGGCTGTGGGCACATGAGTACTGGCTCATGTTTGTAGCATTGCCGTCACCCTCCTTTCTGAGGTTCCAGACCTAAGGCTCTGTAGTCTATGTGCTGTCAGTTCACTTCACAAGGTCAATACCAGTCCTGAGGGTTGTAGGAAGGGAAGTAAAATGCAGTGCAACACATTGGCTTTTTTCTTTTCACCAGGGAGTGGCCTGGCCTGTGCGAAGCATCCACCTCCTTTGTCCTTAGTCCCTTCAGTCTAGGAATACACTCCCTCCACACCATTTCCACTGTGCTGTCCACAAACTCATAGCTGATTTGTGTCCCCCTGTTTGTGATTTCTGCTGAATCATGAATCTTCTCCATGGCCTATTGCTGGAGTTCCTGTTTTTCAAACTGTTACGCAAGAAGTGTTCCATTATACTCCAAGCTGCAGGACTCTTGGTTATAGTGTCCCTTGTGAAGATTGTCTTGGAGTAGAAGCAGGAAACCTCTGTCCGCCATCTTCCTTGCCAAGGCTAGGGGGCTTAATAGCTTATTTTTAAAAAGCTAGGATCCAATTAAAGATCACTCATTACATTTTATGTTGTTATATCTTTCGTATCTTTGTATTTAAGAGTCTCCTTGTCCTTCTTTCCATCTCTCCCTCCATTTCTTTTACTAATACTGAATTTTAGAGAGTCTTGTAGATTTGTATTCTTGTTGTCTTACTGTATTCTGAATTTGTCTAGTTACTTAAATGTGGTGTCAGTTAATTTTGGTTGAGTATCAATTTAGATTTTATGGACTATTTTCAAGTGTACACATAAGCTTGGAGACACCAGTGTCATTGAATTCCCTGAGAGTTTATGCAGTAGTTTGTGTTACTGCTTGTGTTTTTTGCTTTTTTGGGGCTGGGGCAGAGAGATTACTCTTATAATTTTAAATCATAGCTAATCTAAAGGAGAGAAAATAATAGTCTTGCTGCATTTTAAGCCTCATCTAATTATAAAAATATTCATTGCTATGAATGTACAAATATTTATGAATTGCCAACCATGCTATTCTCAGTAACCAGTAAGTTAATATATCAGTTCATTTTAAAAACATTCTGAGTGATTAATTTTATAAATCAAGGATTGCTAGATTCTCTCCTGACACAAGATGTTTTCTTAGAAAATGCTGACTATTTCTTGGATAAGTGTGTGGGTTGGGGTACCATTTAATTGAAATACTGGCATTCAAAAAAGATAAATACATGCAATTTGCAGCAACATGGATGGAGCTGGAAGGGATCATGCTCAGCGAAATAAGCCAGAAAGAAAAGGAAAAATACCGGATGGTCTCACTCATAACAGGAATCTAGAAAACTAAATAAGGGACCAGGAAAAAGAATAACTATAAGAAAGAAAAAAATCAAAATCAACAAACAACTATGAACCAGAGACACACTTTGGGGGAGGAGGCAGGGAAAGGAGGGATTGGGATCAAAATCAGGGGGTTGCAATTGTATGGGGAATATAAAAAAAAAAAGAAATACTGGGTAAACATTGTGGAAAGGAAATTTACAGTGGGATACTTAAATACCTAATTGGTAATGCTGTACTTAAGGTTTTTTTTGTTTTTTTTTTTTGGTTTTTGGTTTTTTTGTTTCTTTTTTTTTTAATGTATATATAGTAACTCATTACATTTTCAGAAAAATCAGGATATGATGATTTCTCTTTGGTTGAGATTTGGACTCTCTTGTCTTTGTTTACTCAGTTTGTTATATAAATGTTTTTATTTGGCAAACCCGAGGCATAAATACTATCTATGTGTCTTTATATATTCTATATATATTTCTTTCAAATCAAAAGCATATTCTATAGATAGCTTTAGTGGCAATATGAGCAGATGCAATGAGAAAGTAACCCTCCTAGATGTAGGTATCAGGGAACGTTTTTAAGAAGGAATGACACTGTGAAACAAATTGGGCCTTGAGAAAGCATTATGAATTCACCAAAAGTAGAGAAACTTGAAGAAAAAAATCTATTTCTTTAATACAATATTAAACTTTTAATACCACTTTCTGACCCACAGGTGATGAAGGGAGTATGCCAGCAGATATAGCCACATTACTAAAAACGTCAATGGGCCTCTGAAATAAGAATTCTGAATTCCTAATGAGGAAACATCAACTTGGTGCACTCAAGGACATTTACATTATGATGACCATGGGGTTTATGAACATTTATAACTTTTTATAATTTCCATATTACATTTCTCATAGTATGGACAATTTTTTGCCACTAACTGAATTCTCCAGATGCTCACACGTGAAATTAAAAAAAAAAAAGTAGTCCTGAAGATGTTGAATAATCATTTTACAAAACAGTTTTCTGAATGGGGATTAGTTGGTGATTGTTTGTAACAAATATGCTAATGCTTTAGAAATGTCAGTATTTTTGTAATTATTTCTACCTCCAAATATATATATATTGTCTTTCACTGGATAATGTGTGTAGATTTTTACATGTGCCTTATTTGACAATGCTTACGTCTTGATTTTGCTTGTCTCATTTGAAGTTCTTTTTTATGCTTAAATAACGCAGCTGTCTAGATTATATAGCTTTCATGTTTTTGCTATTTGAAGCAGATGCTCACCACTGTCAACGAGAACTCAGCCTGAGTGAAAAGGTGGCGTTCCGTGTGCTAACCCCCAGGTCCTCCCAAGTGCTCCTGTTAAGAAAAATTTGTTTGGCTAAGCACTAAGTTGTTTTCCAGTGAATAGTAACTAAAGAAGCCCTTGTTCCATGGATTAATTCCTTCTGTTCATTTCCCAGTTGCACTAATTGTGCTTATTATTCTACCTATTCTTGTGCATGTTTTCATTAATTTCCCTCCACTGCCTTTTGCTTCTCATGAAAATGTTGCCCAGTTACTTCTGCTCCAGTTCTCTTTACTCTCTAAATAGCTTATTCCTGCCATATCTCCACACTTCGGCAAAATATCGGTGACATTTTTCCAGCCTGGCAGAACAGATTAGCAGGCTGTTTTACTTCAAAGAAAACGGAATGTGACTCATTAAGGCAGCATTAGCTTACTGCATGGAAGTAGGTCATTAACTTTAAACTTTAAGAACCAAAACATAATTTACCAGTTTCCAGAATTTCCTGTATAGGACCTCCTAAAGAGAGAGCCATTGTTCAATTCCAATTCACTGTGGGTGACAAAGTGAAATTTAGAAGTTGTCTGTTTGATATAAAACTCTTTAAAATCTTTCTTTAAAATTTTGCCTGTCAGTCTCTATTGCTGTTTTTTATTACACATCAGTTTCTTTGTATAACTTGTGAGTTTTGTGTTTTTATTATGTAAATATCATTATAAATAAACTTATTTATAAATCATGGTTTTGTTAATTATTGGAGATTGTGGTTTTCTCAAGGCATCCTGACTGCTGAGATGTTAGGTACTAATAATACTCTGGATTTAGAAGGTGAAGCTCTTATAATGACTCTGAAAACTCATGACTCTGTAGCCTTACCCAATCTTGAAGGTATATTGAACATATTCAATATTAGTGTAATGGAACTAAAAGGAATCTGCAAATCTTATTTCTACCTCCTCCTGCATCACAGTACCCAAATCATTTAGTCAAATTGTTGGGAATATTAACTTTTGAAATCTCATAATGAATTTCTCTTAATTTTTCTGTATTAGTGTATCTTCAATAATAGGCTTTTTGTTGTTATTGTTAAATACATATTTCTATCTTTAGTGAAATGTAGTTGGGTTCTTGTAATGCTCTATTATGTCTTGGGCTTAATAAAACTATTTGTAATCATAAATTGTATTTTCACACCCTTTTTAATAATTGCTAACCCTCCCCCTTACCTTTGAAAAAATACTACGTTGAGCACAAATGAGATCATAATAATGTGCTTAATAATGTCTCTTTCTCAATAAACTGGAATTTATAACTTAGGATGTATTCTCATTAATCCCTTCATTGGACTGGTCAGTAAACTACAGAATCTATTATCAATAAAGAGAGTAAATGAAGTTGTAGTTGTTGGAGCAATAACTTGACCAAGGAATACAACTCAGAGGGATGGAAAGACGTATTTGTGTTTTCATGATGATAACCCTGATCCCACAGATTTGTAAACTTCTTATAGTAGATAGATTCAGTGCCCTTTGGTAGCTGCAAGAAAATAGGTTTCGGGACCCTGTAGATGCAGAATTCCATGAACTATTCAGTACCTTTTATAAAAAGGTCATGTTCACATATAGCATGCATATCCTCCCACATACTTCATCTCTATATTACTTGTAATACCTAATACAATGCAAATAGTTCTTGTATCATTTTAAGGAATAATAACAAAAACTACATGTTCAGTGCAGATGCAGCCATCATAGATTTAACTGCATGTTGCCTGTGAATGCTGGCTGGTTGAAACCTGCAGATACTGAGGGCCGGCTGTATATTGTAATATTAACTAATATTCATAGTTGGTGATGTTACATAGTGGAGAGGTAAGACTATCAGGAAGTGTGGTTTTTGTGTGACCTTAAGACACTTAAATGTGCCATAAAATTAATTTTTACCTCCTAAACTATGACTTTCTGACTACATGTACTATTTTTGCTCTCATTTCATTCATATTCACTCTTGCTCAGCAAGGAGTCATTTATTTGGGTACACAGTGGAACAATGGAATTTTATTATCCTTCAGTGCAAGATGACCTAAAAGAGTGATGCTAGGATTGCAATAACTGCTCTATAAAACTTATATGGGAATATGAACCCACCAACAAAAGCCCCGTATGTCCCACAATATTCCTAACAGCATTATTTGCAATAGGACATGGAAGCCTCTTGTATTTCTAAGTGTGGGATCAAGAAGATGTAGTCCATAACATACCTTAGAAGATCATACTACCGTAAGAAAAGATGGAATGCAGCCATTTTCAACAAAATGGAATTTGAGAGAATTTTGTGAAACTAAAGAACAGTCATATAGCCAATAATTTGACAATGTAAAACATTTTTCAAAAAGTGAAATCAACCCCAAAGGTTGCATTCTAACCCCTTGCGCCACTAGGCTGTCTCCCACTTCAGGTGCTGCTATCACAACACACCCACCAGTGATACCTTAATCCTTCCTCCTGAACTTGCTCCCCATTATTACCTCCCGGTTTAGTGGTATCACGTTTCTAGGGTTTGTTAATGGTTTAACTCTATCTGGTCATAGTTTGAAATTCTATATTCCACATAGTAATGCCATTTGGTATTTGCCTTTTTCTTTACTAATTTTGCTTACCATAATTCCCTCTAGTTCAGTTCCATCACTATTGCTACAAATAGCAAGAATTTATACTTTTTTTCACTTTAATTTTTTAAAGGTTTTTTTTTCTTTCATATGTGCACCAGTTCCACTCACCCACCATGCCAATATCCCATGCCAGTACCCCATCTGCCATTTCCACTCCTCTAGTAGCCTTTACATTCTTTCACTAACTTCAAAATGTATTCCTATTTTGTCTATGTTTGATTTTTGGTTATTTACATTACACACATGAGTAAAACATCTGTTTTCAATTTTAGAATTGTTCCAATTAAAATTACCTGGAGATTCACCATTTTGTCCCAAATGCCACTACTTCATCTTTTTTCACAGCAGTGTAATATTTCATTGACTATATCACAATTTCTTTATCCATTCATGTGTTTAAGAGCACTTAAGTAGGTTCCATTATTTGGTAGTTGTGGACAATGCCACTAGGTACACAAATTTTTTTTTTTAATGTTTTTTGAGGACCTGCTGTACATGTGTTCAATCAGCCTTTTTTTCTTTTAAGATTTATTTATTCATATAAAGAACCAGGGTACAGGCCAGATGCGCGGGAGGATGAGAGGACTTACCAGAGACAGAGTGGGGAACAGAACAGGCAGACTGACGAAACACTGCTGAGGGGAGCAGCAGGCGAGACAAAAGAGGTCTGCCTCGCCATGTGGGATTCTCACCGGCCAGCTGAGATCAAGCCCACACTGCAGAGGCTGTGGACAGCTTCACAGTGCAAGTGCTCAACCTCCTGCGCCACCAGGGAGGCCCTAGGTACATAAATCTTTTCATCTTAGAGTTTTCATATTTTTAGGAAAAATGTCTAATAGCTTGCTGGATCATATAGAATTTCTATTTTCAAATTCTAAAGAAATCTCCATACTATTTTCCAAAGAAGTGAATGAGTTCCTTTTTCACTGCAATTTCATCAGTATTGCTTGATTCCATTCTTTTTTAAATGGGCCATTCTCACAGGGATTATAAGTAGTATCTCAATGGGGTTTTGATTTGCATTTATAATAAGTGATATAGAGCAATTTTTCATTTGTTGAGGTCATCTCAATATCTTTAGAAAAGTGTCTATTTAGGTCCTTTGTCTTTATGATTGGGCTGTTTTTTGTTGTTAGATTGTATAAGAATATTGTAAATTTTTGTGGTTAGCTGTTTATCAGAGGTGTGCAAATATGTTTTCCCATTATGTAGGTTGCCTTTTGCATTTGGTGATGGTTTCTTTTAAAGTACAAATGCTTTTTGTTTGATGTATCCCACTTGTTTATTTTTGCTTTGGGGGTTGAGTCCCAAAATATATCTGTGTCACTTCCCCTAGAGTGTATCTTCTATGTTTCTTTTATGTACTTTATATTTTAGGTTTTTATGTCTGGATTGTTAATCCATTTTGAATGAATTTTTGTTATTGAAGTAAGTATAGATCTAATTCCATTTTTTTTTTTTGCAAGTGTCTATTCATATTTCTCACAAACATTTATTAAAGAGACTATCTTTTCGGGCCTTCTCTGGTGGTGCAGGCAGTTGAGCGCAGTGCTGTGAAGCTGTCTGCAGCCTCTGCAGCGCGGGTTCAAGCCTGGCCTGACAGAGAGATACCCACATGGTGTGGCAGACCTCCTGTCTCGGCCCGCTACTCCCCTCAGCACTGTATTTCAGTCAGTCTGCCTGTTCATTCCCCTCTGTCTCTGGTGAATCCGTTCACCCTCCCGCACAATCTGACCTGTACCCCAGTTCTTGTATGCTGAATAAATAAATCTTTATTAAAAAAAAAAGATGGCTGTAACTCCTTTTTCAAAAATTAGCTATCCATATTTGTGTGGGATTATCTCTGGATTTTCTATTCTAGTCCATTGAGGTTCTGTTCTTGCTTCTGTTCTTGTTCCAGTACCATACTGTTTTGATGACGGTAGCTGCATAATTAAGTTTGAAATCAGGAAATGTGATGCCTCCATTTTACTTCTTTTCTCTCAAGATTGCTTTAGTTCTTTAGGGCCTTTTGTGGCTCCATATAAATTTTATAATTGTCATATTTCATTCAAAAAAGTCACTGGTATTGATATGTATTTCATTGAATCTGCAGGAGCTTTTGGTTCTATGGCCATTTTAATGATTTAATTCTAATCTATGAGCATAGGATATCTTTTCATTTCTTTGTATCTTATTTCCTCTTAACAGAATTTTACAGTTTTCAATATGTAGGTTCTTAATGTCCTTTGTGAAGTTTCATGGCTTTTGGCATGATTGTGAATGGAACTGTAATCCTTATTTCCATTTCTCATGATACATTGGTTGCATATGAAATGTAATTGATCTTTGTGTATTATGTGTCCTGCCACTTCACTGTATTTTTTTATTATTTCTAATAGTTTTTAGCAGTCTTTTGTATTCTCTAAGTAGTGACAGTTTCACTTCTACTTTCCCAATTTGGATTCCTTTCTGTCTTGACTAACTGCTTAGGTCAGGACTTCTGGTACTATGTTAAATAGTAGTGGTGATAGTGAACATGCTTGTGTTTTCTTGATCTTAGTGATCACCATTGAGTATGTTGTTGGCTGTGTGTTTGTGATATATGGCTTTTATAATGTTTACAAAAGTTCCATTTATTCCCATTTTATTGAGTGTTTTTATCATAAATGGATATTGAATCTTATATAAGGCTTTTTAAGCATCTATTGAGATGATCATGTGTTTTTACCTTCCTTTTTGTTGATCTGATACTGATTTTCATATGTTGAGCAGTTTTGCACCCCTGGGATGAAGTCTACTTGATTGTGTTGTATGTTGCTGTTTTCAGCTTGCTAAGGTTTGGTTGCAGGTTTTTATATCTATGTTCATCAGAGATATTGCTTTATAATTTTTTTTTTTTGTCTTTGTTTTGGGGCCCAGGGGAATTATGTTGGCACACAGAATGGAATGTGCCGGGGAGTTTGCCTCCCTCTTTGATTTTTTTTTTTTTAAGAATGTGAATAGGGGGCCTTCCTGGTGGCACAAAGTGTTAAGCACCACAGCCCGCCAGGGAGCTACCTACATGGCACAGCAGTCCTCTCCTATCTCACCTGCTGCTCCCCTCAACTGTGTATTTCAGTCAGTCTGCCTGTTCCGCTCCCCACTCTGTCTCTGGTGAATCCGCTCACCCCCTGCACCTTTGGCCCGTACCCCAGTTCTTATATACATAAATAAATAAATAAATCCTTTTAAAAATGTGAATAGGGTAGGTATTAGGTCTTCTTGAAATTTTGGAAGAAGTCTAGGCTTTTGGTTTTAGACAGACTTATTCTTTCAATTTCAACACTTGTGATTAGACTATTTAAGCTGTTTCATGCTGATTCAATTTTAGAAGGTTATTTGAGTCAAAAAATTCATCCAATTCTTCTAGGTTCTCCAGTTTGTTTGCATAAATTTTGTAATAGTTTCTTATGATCCTATGATCCTTCAGTAACTGTTGTAATTTGCCTCTTTCATTTCTATTGATTCTATTGATTTGGGTTTTCTCTCTTTGTAAGCCTAGCTATGGCTGTCAATTTTGTTTATTCTTAGAATCAACTTTTAGTTTCACTTTTTTTGTCTTTTTGTTTTGTATATGATTTATTTCTGCTCTAATTTTTATGATTCCTTTCTTCCTACTGGTTTTTGGATGCTTTTGTGCTTTCTCTAATTTCTTCATCTGCAGTGTTCACTGGTTTATTTGAAATATTTTTTTCTTTTCTTTTTTTTTTTAATGTGGGCTTTTACTGATAGAAATTCCCAGGTAGTATTGCTTTGAGAGCATCCCATGGGGTCTGGTAGCTTGTGTCTCCAATTTCTTTAGTCTCTAGATTCTTTTTTATTTCTTCTTTGATTTCTTCATTAACCCAGGAGTTGTTAGACTATTTTGTTTAGTGTCCACATATTTTGGTTTATTCTAAGATATTTTTGTGGTTAATTTCAAGCTTAATATCACTGTGATCTGTAAAGATGCTGGATATAATTTCTATTTTCTATATTTTCTGAGGCCTGTTTTATTTTCTAGCTTATGAACTATCCTTAAGAATGTTCTATGTTTCTCTTTTGCTGTACAGAAACTCTTTAATTTGATGTAATCCCAGCTGTTTATCTTTTCCTTCACCATCACTGTTCTGGGTGATGTGTCTTTAAAGATGTTACTGAGGTGTATGTCATGCAGTGTTTTACCTATATTTCCTCCTATATATTTTATGGTTTCAGGTCTTATGTCTAGTTCTTCAATCTATTTTGAGTTGGTTTTTGTGCATGGTGTGAGGTAGTAGCCAAGCTTCATTCTTTTGCATGTAGCGACCGAGTTTTCACAGCACCATTTATTAAACAAACCTTCTTTGTTCCATTTCATATTCTTTGCTCCTTTGTGAAAGATTAGTTGACTGTAAATCTGTGGGTTTATTTCTGGATTTTCTATTTGGTTCCATTGGTCTGTGTATCTGTTCTTGTTCCAATGCCATGCAGTTTTGATTATTATGACTTTGTAGTATAGTTTGAAGTCTGGGCGTGTGATACCTCCATTTCTTTCTCTTTTTTTTTTTTCCAGGAGAGTAACCAAAACAGAGACACCCCACTGATTGGGAGAAAATTTTTGCACATAATACTAATGATAAGGCACTGATCATAAAAATCTACAAAGAGCTGATGAGACTCAACAAACACCAAGTAAATAACACTGTCAAAAAATGGTTAGAAGAGCTAAAAAGAAACTTCCCCAAAGAGGATATGCAAATGACCAACAGTCATATGAAAAAATATTCAACATTACTTGTAATCAGGGAAATGCAAATCAAAACTACAATGAGATACCATCTTACACCACTGAGAATGGCACATATTCTAAAAAACTAGCAACAACAAATGTTGGCGAGGATATGGAGTAAAAGGAACTCTCCTGCACTGCTGGTGGGAGTGCAAACTGGTCTAACCACTATGGAGAGCTGTGTGGAGGTTCCTTAATCTGCTAAAAATGGAGCTTCCACATGATCCAGCAATTCCACTCCCAGGTATTTACCCAAAGGGCACAAAAACTTTGATTCAAAAGGGCACCTGGCACCTCTATGTTAATTGCAGCACTATTTACATTAGGTAAGCTGTGGAAACAAATTCCCCAAAATAGATGACTGGATCAAGAAGATGTGGTACATATACATAATGAAATATTACTCAACAATCAAAAAAGATAAACTCATGCCATTTGCAGCAACATGGATGGAGCTGGAAAGGATCATGCTCAGTGAAATAAGCCAGAAAGAAAAAGAAAAATTCCAGATGGTCTCACTCAAAGCAGGAATTTCGAAAACCTAAATAAGGGATCAGGAAAAAGACTAATTATAACAAAGTAAAAATCAAAGTCAACAAGCAACTATAAACCAGAGTCACACTACATGGTGGGAGAAGGGAGTAGGATCAAAACAAGGGTGGTAGGAATTTTACAGGGACTATAATCAAGATGAAAATGCATACATTGTACAAAAAATGAAAAATTATGTAAAAATGTATAAAAATTTTTAAAAAAGTGTTCTATGTGCACTGGAGAAGAAAGTGTATTCATTTCTTTTGAGGTAGAACTCTCTATAACTGTCCAATATATCCATCTGTTTTGACACTATTTACAGTCTTTCCCTGTTAATTTTCTGTCTAGATTATCAATCTATTTTCATACTAGTGGTGTGTTGATGTCTTAGGCAATGATTGTGTTTTTGTTGATATGTTGTTTTAGGTCTGTATATAGTTAGTTTCTTTATGTAACTAGGTGCTCCTCTATTAACTGAATAAATAATAGCAGTTACATCTTATTTGTGAATTGTTCTCTTTATCATTATATTGTGTCCATTTTTGTCCCTGATTAAATTTTCAGGTGAAGATCTGGTTTATCTGATATGAGAATAGAAATTCCTGCTTTTATCTTTGATTTATTAACATGTTTTACCTTATTCCAAATCATTATTATTTGTTTTAATCTTTCAGTTTTAAATGAATCCCTTGTAAACAAAGTCTCTGTGGCTGAAACCTTTTCACCCACAGTTTTAGTCTATGCCTCTTCATTGGTGAATTTTGACCATTCATGTTTCAGATGATTATTGATGTGAACGCTTTATTATCAGCCATTTTGTTGGGTATTTTTTTGATGTTTTTTTTTTTTTCCTGTTTTCTTTTTTCACTTGTTTCTCTCTATTCTTTATGGATTATTTTCCTTATTATTTCTGTCAACTTCTTTGTTTCTCCTTCTGTGAGTCTCAATTCTGGGTTTTTGTTTAGGGCTTACTATGAGTGTTTTGCTTAAATTACTCTCTTAAGTCCTTTCTGAGCTGGTGAATGCTCTGCAACATTTAACAATAGTGTTTCTGTGCATTTCTTCCTTATTCTTCTGTTGTTGACTCATACTATTCTTGCTCATGCTTCTGGTTTTACATTGCTATTGTCATTTTACTCAGGCAATTGTGTTTCATTCTTTCTTTTGTTGAAGAACTTTCAAATTCTTGAAGGGCAGATTTGGCAGTGCTGAACACATTTCACGTCTCTTTGTCTTAGGAATCCTTAATTTCACCTTCATACCTGAATGATAATTTTGTAGTATAGTGATCTTGGCTGGCATTTCTTGTTTTTTAGAATTATAAAAACTTCCTTTCTTTCTCTTCTTTCCTGGAGGGTGTCTGGACTGAAGTCTTAGGAAATCTTAATTTGGAAACTTTGTAGGTTTTTTCTCCCTTGGCCCCTGCAAATTTTTTTCTTAACTTTTGATAGTTTGACAATGTAGGTCTTTTGCATTTAAAATTTGGGTGTTCTCTCTGATTCCTGGACATTCATACTTAATTCATTCTTTAGGTTTGGGAATTTCTCAGTTGTTATTTCTTTTATAGGGTTTCTGCTTGCATATATCTTTCTTCTCCTCCTGGGATCTCAATTATTCTTATGTTTCCTCTTCTAATTGAGACTGATATTTCTTGTAGACTTTCCTCATTTTTCCTTTGTCTTATTTCTCTTTTCTAAGTAGGTGTTATGTTGGGCCTCCCCTGGTGGCAGAGCAGTTGAGCGCTGGGCTGCAAAGCTGCCCACAGCCTCTGCAGTGCCGGTTCAATCCCCAGCCACCAGAGAGGGTCCCACATGGCATGCAGACCTCTCCTGCCATGCCCGCTGCTCCTCTCAGCAGTGTATTTCGTCGGTCTGCCTGTTCTGTTCCCCACTCTGGCTCTGGTGAACTCTCTCACTTTCCTGTGCTTCTGACTGTGCCCAGTGCTTGTATAAATAAATAAATAAATAAATCTTCAAAAATAAATAAATAAATGGGTGTTATGTTCATTTGAGTTTCTACTTCTCAAATTCTTCTGCTAGTATAATTTTCTCTAAAGTGCTTTCTAAATTTGTCTGCATTTTATTCAGCCTTGTTTTATGATCTTTTATATATTCAGTCTTTTACATATTCAGAACTCTCTATTCCTGGATCTCCTTTCTAAGAACTTCCACCTTTAGCCTTTGACTGACCTTGTAGTTTCTCCTTTAGCATTTTTAATATTTTTTTCAAGTCTTTGTCTTATAGGTCCACTTTTTCTATATTCTGTCCTTGTCATTTTGCTTTTCCATTTTATCTTCAGATGTTCCTTGCTTCCTAGGCATGAGTGTTGCCTTATTTACATTTTCGAGTGTGTGGGTTTTGTGTGTGTATATTGGAGATGCTGGAGATTTAGTTTTGTCTGTTTCTCTTACTGTCATTGAGGTGACAGTAAGGGAATCTGTGGCTTTAATATTTGATCTCAGATTGAGTGAATTTGGTTGCCTACACCTCCTCTTCTTTCATTCCATAACAAACTCTATTCTGTGTTGTCTTAAATTCTCGCCCCATCTCCCTGAATTTTATTATGAGGAATTTTTTTTAATATTATATTTGTGGGAGAAGGTGATCCCAACTTCTCTATTCCTACCTTCTCAGATTTTATACTTTTTATTACTCAGGATAGTATTCCATTGTTAACATATACCACATCTTCCAAATCCACCTGTATATGTGGGGCACTAGATTGTTTCCATAACTTGACAATTGTATTATATATAGTCATTCAGTGAACTTAAGGAGTGCCTATATCACTTCAAATTAGTGCTTTTGTATTCTTTGAATACATGCCTTAGGAGTGGAATTTCTTGATCACACACTAGATTCACTTTAAATATACGGACAAATTTCATACTCTTTTCAATAAAGGCTGGAGCAGTCTACATTAGTAGTATAGGAATGTTCCTTTTTCTTGACAACCTCAATAACACTTGTTGTTACTGGTCTTTTGATACGGTCGTTCTTAATATGTGAGGTGCTGTCATATTGTCCTGTTGATTTATATTTCCCTGATGATAAGTGATGATGAGTATTTGTTAATGTGTTGGGCAGTTATATGGCTTGTTTAGAGAAGTGCCTATTTGTCTCTTCTGCCCATTTTTTGATTGGGTTATTTGTTTTTTTTTTGCTGAATTGCATGAGTTATCTTGGTTATCAGGTTTTTGTCATATGTATTGTGTGCAAATACTTCCTTCCACTTACAGGGTGTCTGTGTTTCAGTGACAGTTTCTTTCTCTTTGCAGAAGCTTTTTAGTTTAATAAAGTCCCAATGTGTACATTGGCTTGTTTTTCTTGCTTTTGGACACAAATCCACAAAGACATCACTGAAACCTATATTGTGCAGTGTTTTGCTGTGTTTTCTACTTTGTCTTTTATGGTTTCAGGCCTTACATCTGAATCTTTTATCCATTTTGAGTTAATTTTGTGTATGATGTGAAATAGTGATCCAATTTCATTATATTGCAAGTGGCTGTCCAGTTTTCCCAACAGTTATTTAAGATGTTTATCTTTCTCCAGTGTGTGTTCTTGGCTCCTTTGTTGTAGATCAACTGTCATATAATTATGGGCTCACAGTTCTATTTCATTGGTCTCTGTTCTTGTTCTTATAAAATACCATTTTACTCATTATAATTATGTAGTATAGTTTGAACTCTGGCAGTGTGATACTGCTATTTGCAGATTTTTGTCAGGATAGGTTTGGCTACTCAGGCTCTTTTGAGATTCCATATTAAATTCAGTAATGTTTGTTATATTTCTTGGGAGATTGCCATTGAAACTTCAATAAGGATTGTATCAAATCTGTACATTACTTTGTGTAAAATGGCTTTTTTAACAATGTTAATTCTTGCAATCCACGGGCAGGGGATATCCTTACATTTCTTTGTATGTTCTCTTTCTTTTAACGTCTTAATGTTTTCCTGTATAGGTCTTTCACCTTATTTGCTCGATACAAGTCTAGGTATTTTTGTTTTCATTACTTCTTCTAGCTAATGATGTATATGTTGGATCACAGCTGGTCATAATGAATTGATTTAGTAACCTGCCTATGCTGAACTGACTTACTGTATCAATTAATTTTTGTAGTGGAGTCTTTATAGTTTTGTATGTATACTATCATGTGATTTGCAAAAAACAATAGTTTTACTTCTTTTTTCCCAATTTGGATTCCTTTTATATCTTTCTCTTGTTTAATTACTTTAACTGGGACTTCTAATATTATGTTGAATATTGGTGTTAAAGAGCACATTCTTTTCCCTGATCTTTGTGGAAAATCTTTCAGTGTTTTAGCATTGAGAATGATGTTTGCTGTTGGTTTATCATATAGGGTCTTTATTATGTTGAGAAATGTTCCATCCATCCAAGTTTTTTGAGGGTTTTGTCATAAGGGTATTTTGAATCTTATCAAATGCTTTCTCAGCATCTATTAACATGATTTCTTGAGTTTTAGCTTTCCTTTTGTTGATTTGGTGAATTACATTGATTTATTCTCAGATTTGAAACATATGTGTATTCCTGGAGTAAATCTGAGTTGACTATGGAATATGATATTTTTATTGCAATGTCATATTTGGTTTGCTAAGAATTTGTTAAGGATATTTGCATCTATGTTTATCAGGGAAATTGGTCTATCATTCACTTTCTGTGTGTTGTCTTTGTCTGGTTTTGGTATTCTGATTCCAGCAAATGGGTTTGAAAGTATTCATTCTTTCTCAGTTTTTTAGAAGCACTTGATAAGGACAGGTATTATTTCATCGTTGAGGTTTGGTAAAACTCACTAGTGAAACCATCTGGTGGGGACATTTTTTGTGTGTGAAACTTTTGATTACTGTTTCAATTTCCTTATATATCGTTGTCTATTTGGGTTTTCTATTTCTTCCTGATTAATCCCCTGATGACTGTATATTTCTAAAAATTTGCCATCTCTTCTTGATTATTCAACTTACTAGCATACAAATAGTCATGGGATTCTCTCATATCCTCTGTGTTCCTTAGATGGCTGTTGTAACTTTTGAATTTTTTCTTTGACTTCTTCTTTAACACATTTGTACTTCACTAGTGAGTTCTTTAGTTTCCAAATAATAGAGTTTTTTTTCTGCTTGCTTTTTTTTTTTTTGGATCTAGTTTGCTAACATTGTGATCAGAAAAGATACTTGCTATGGTTTCAATCTTCATGGTTTGAATGACACATTTTTTGTGATAGAATATCTTGTCTATTGTGGAGAATGCCATGAGAAGAATGTTTATTCAACTTTTTTGGCTTATAGTGCTCTATAAATTTGCCTATTAAGCAGAAGTGGTCTAAATCTTTGTTTAAGGTTATTTTTTAAGTGCTTATTTTTCTGTTGATCTGTCCATTGGTTAATGCGGGTGTTGAAGTAGCCAACCATTGTTGTGTTACTATAAATGTATGTTTTCAGACTGAAGAATAATTGCCTATGTATTCTGATACTCCTTCATTCAATAATATATATTAATGAATGTTATGTCTTCCTCACTACTTTGTGATTTTGATTAATGAGTTCAGTTCATTTACATTTCGGGAGATTATTGATATATGAGAATTTGCTAATGCAATTTTGTTCTTAGTTTTCTGGTTCTATCCATTTCCTTATTCATTTATATATATATATATATAAAATGTTCCTCTTTTCTACTTGGAGATCTATTTAGGAGATCTAGTGTTGACAAACTTCTTCAGCTACTGCTTGTCTAAGGCTTTTATTTCTCTTTAATATCTGAGAGAATAGCTTGTAGCATATAACATTCTTGAGTGGTAGATTCTATCTTTAAGTATTTTTAATATGCCTTCTATTCTCTCCTTCCATGTAGTGGTACCTTTGTAGATTGTCTGCCCCTTCCATTTAGCCACCTTCAATAATCCTTCTATGTCATCAACTTTTGGAAGATTTATAAGTATATGTCTTAGTGTAGATCTTGCTACATTTGTGTCCTCAGTTTATCTTTTTACATCCTGAATCTCCATTATTTCCTTATTTAAATCTTCATTTTCCATCTTCTCATTAATTTTATTTTTCAGAATATTTAGAAAGAATATTTTTATTCTTTTGTTTTTATAAATTTTCTTGTGTGCCTTTAATCAGGTTTCCTGAGTTTTCTTCCTTTTCTGGAGATTTGTTCTCTCTCTGGTAAAATACTCCCTTGAGGACAAAGGGTGCTGTGTAGTATATTTTTCCATCTACCCATTTTATAACTTTCACAACTCCAATTGTTGACCTTGTGTTTTAGGGAGAACTAAACTACAAATTAGTAGCTGCTGTGTCTGGGGATTAGGTAGAGGCCTGTAACTAGTAAAAATGATATGTGGGGCAGCTTTTGCCTCTGGTATCACTGGCAGCCTTCCTCCATTTTTCCACACCCACCTCTTTATAGTCTGAGAGCCAGGCATTCAGCAACACTTCACAGGATGGGCTCAAATAGGGATAAGAAATGGCCAGCAACATTCTAAACTGTCGTCTTCTCTGGGAACTCTTCTCACACATATCTCTTGAGAGTTAGGAGTTCACTTCCACACTAAACAACCTCCCTCCCCTGTACTAGCACTGGAGGGTAAGTTTGAATTGTTTATTCATACCTTGCAGGAACCTGTCTCCAGGCATCTCTCTCTAGAGGTATAGAGTTGAATTCCTTTAACTTCTTTTCTATGGCTGTCGGGATTAGTCTCCTTTCTTTAGGAGGCATTCTTGTTTTGCCCCAAGTCATAGGATCCTCTGAGGCCAATGCTTTTTTTGGATTACTTTAGATAATTCTCCCAGGAGAGAAACAGGGTACTTTCTTTTTTGCCATCTTCAAAGTTAGTATCTGAGCATTTGAATTTCTTTTGTGACACAAAATTTTGTCTTTATTTTTTTCAAGATTTATGTATTTATGCATACAAGAGCTAGAGTGCAGGCCAGAGATGCTGGAGGGGGTGCATGAGAGGATTCACCAGAGACAGAGTGGGGAGAATAACAGACAGATTGACTGAAATACACTGCTGAGGGGAGCAGCAGGAGAGACAGGAGAGGTCTGCTGCACCATGTGGGTCACCAACCTGGCTGGGCATCTAATTCATGCTGCAGTGGCTGCAGATATCTTCATAGTGCTGATGCTTAACCCCTTGCACCACCAGCGAGCCCCAAATTTTGTCTTTAGACTGCCCTGATTATATGAGTATTTTACAATGATGTTCACTTATAAGCTATTATCATTCACAGTCGCGAATGATAAGAAAATATGATCCTTGCCCTCTGGAGCCTTTTGAATACTTAGTTCTTCCATTTGTGTTCAGTTTGAATTTCACTCTAGTGTTATCACTAGATGCACTTTCATCATTGTTAGTGAGTTCCCTTTTTTCAAATATCCATTTTTATAAAATGTCAAGTGGGTTTATCCCTGAGAAACAAGTATGTAATCCAACAACTCACTTTGCTGTCTTTGCATGAATAACATATTTATCTGTTATATACATAGCAGCAAATTTGTATTTTATACAATTAATTGCAGAAATATAGCAAGGCAACTGAAGTCGAAACCATATCTTTGTGGGGAAAACATGTTGTTACTTATGCATACCATTGTGTTTGAAATTCACACATGTTCGAACAGGTGCAAAGTGAGACCTGCATATATTGTAAACAGTTTTTCCTTATTTGTAGATGATGTGAAAATATTCTGAAAAAAAAAAAGATACTAGAAACTAAATGCTGTTTTTCTGTTTATTTTTTTAAACAGAATATGGCAAAGATGAAACTCTTGATGCAAATAGGGAGGGAAGCGTGAGTTATGTGGAAGGTTGGGATAGCTGTATTTTCTGATGGGAGGAGGCTTGAAGAATCACAAAGTTAGGAGGCAGCAGGTATCACTTAGAGTTTGGTTTGGGGCCTTCGTTGTATCCAGTCAGCAATGGCCGGAATGGCTTGAACATTCTTCTGTAACATCACCAGCCTTGGATGGATGTCCAACAAGTCAGGTTTATAGACCAAAAGTGTGGTACTACAAATTTCCCAGTAGAAATCTGCCCAAGTTACCTGGTTCAAAAAAAAAATTTTTTTTTTCATTTGAACATGAAAGGTGTTATATTTTAATCTAACAATAATTTTAAATTGAGATTGTTATTACAATATCAAAATGTGTGCATAATAGAAAATTACAGGTAACCCATAGTCCAAACACCAAAAAGTTACAATATTTTTTATGCAGAAGCTTTTTAGTTATTTATGTTAATTTTTAAAATTTTTTTATTTTTGCACAATACGAAAAGTTACAATTTAATAGCACCAGGGAATGTAGGTGTGTGGGCATGTTTTTACTAAAGTGGAATCTTACAGTGTGTATTTTTTTTGTAAATTGGTTCAAGCTCTACCTCTCTGGGACAATATTTTCCTTTTATCTAGTAGTCAATGAACACTTTTCAAAAAAAATCTCCTTTATAAGACAAAGTAGAATTCATTCCAGGACCATGAATTTCATCTGTTGTGTCCTTTCTTTTAATTCAGAGCAACATTTTTTTCAAGCCATTGAATTATTGAAGACTCTATGCTAGTCCTACTGAATGCCTTATCTTCAGGATGTGTGATTATTTCATATTGTTTACTATGTTCCTTTATACAACAGAGTATAGGGATAGAGTGCAAGATCTCTCTAGAGAGTTTACAGTTTCAAGTTTAATATTTTGGGCTAAGACACATTATATTGCATCTCATTAGAAAACACATATGTCAATAAGTAGGTAGCTGGTCAGATTGACCACAGTATTAGGCTAAGGATAGCCTAATTCTACCATATACACTTGTTTTTGTTTTGTTTTGTTTTTTACCCTCCATGACAAGAATCTAATGTGGATGACGTTGGTTTGGCTCTTTATTAGTATCAATTCAAGAGTGAAGTTTAAATATGGATTATGCTTAGTTTTATTTTTGCATAGAATTTGAAAAAGCTGATTGCTACCATTTCATTAACTTACTAAACATCTGTCAGTCATCCCATATTGGTTAAAGGATTCAGTGTTCAGTCAACAAACACATAAGGAGCACTCACTCAGAACTATGAACTAGGTGCTGTGACTAAGGAGCAAAATGTGCAGTGAGTCCCTTCTGTGATGCAACTTTTGTGCTAGAAGCAGGGAGATAATCTTCTAAATTGATAAGGATAATGAAGAAAATGTGAAGTGATGAGAGTAACTCTCAGGTGGCCAGGGAGGGAACATCTTTCAGAGGAGATATTTCAGGTGCTATACCATTTTCCATTTCCATCAATAATGAATAGAAGTTCCCATTGTGCCACATTCTCCCTAACATTTGTTATCAGTGTTTTGGATTTGCCACTTTAATAACTATGCAGTGGTTTCTCCTTATTATTATTTGTAATTCCCTAGGCTCAAATGATACAAAGCATCCAACCATGCAGCAATCTTGGGGTTAAGCATTCCAAGTGGTGGAAACAGCAGGTGTGAGTGACTGTATGGGAGGAGCAAACAAAACACCAGTGTGTTCAGAATATTGTCAAGGAGTGAACGCTCAATGTGTTCATTTTTGGCACAAACAGATGGGGTTAGGAGATTGTTTACAAAGGAATTTTAATAGAAAACAAAACAAGAAACTTTTCAGTCCTTAGATTCAATCAACAGAACACAGGAACATTTTAGTAAAGGCTTTTAGGGACCCAACCCCCTGACTGGATATGAATGAGGTGTGTCGAGTTTAGTACAAAGATGTAGCAAGGGAGGAGCACAGGGGGACTGAGGTGAAGGTGCATGGGTGAATTGGTGAAGGAAACTCTATGGGGACTACACGTGAGGGGGTGAGGGGAAGCAAATATTATTTAAATATGAACAATGATGTAAAAAATAAAAAAATAATAATAAAATTTTTAAAAAAGATTATTTCAACATAGCAATGAGTAATATCATCAGACCTGGAGAGAATTATGTGGGTTGGCATTACTTGTAATTCATGCTATCTTCAAAATCATTAGTTTGTTATAGTTTAAAAAAAAAGTCATTTGTCTTGCAAAGAGTGGCGATCCTTACCTACCCTAAATCAGGTATAAATTTTATTTTCTTGGTAAGACCACTTCATTGGTGGTGGTGTGCTTCTCTATCAGTCCCTAATAGTAATATTATTATCAATATCAATTAATATTAATAAATAATTCATAATTATTAATATCGGAGCTGATATTAATGATTAGTGATAGTCAATACCTATGTCCATTCACTGATTGGGGTTAGGAAATGGCAATTGTTTCTTTTAATCTTTTCTTATTACTCATTAACTGGAATATTTTTAAGAAGACAAACTGTCCATTAATTTGTGTTATCCTAGGGTATAATTAGTATAGGAAAGGCCAGATAATTGCTTTATTCAAACCTTCATCTTTTTTTGTGTTTGTTTTTACATTCCTGGAATAATAATTTGGCTCCATACTATCTACTGAAAGTGCCCAATGAAGCTTTGGTTGGGGTGTGTGTGTGTGTGGGGGGGGTGTGTGTGTGGGTGCGTGGGTGTGAGTGAGAGAGCACCTTATATTGTGGTGGTGGTAGTTGTCATAAACTCATGTATTCATTCATTTTGATTTGTTTCAATCCATTGCAGTTAATATTACTGATGCTCAAATTGTCCCATCTTTGAGCAGGGGAAGCCTCTTCAGGTTAACTTCAGAGTTCTTTTTTTTTTTTTTTTGGAAAGCAATAAGGGAGTTTATTGTTCATGTGCAGAGGCAGCAACAGTTCTTGGTTTGGCTGGACCTAGGGGCTCTTATCATTTTATCTTGAATATTATACTCGGGGCAAAACGACTGCTTGCTCAGCACAAATGCAGCGGAGTCTCAGCGTACTTTTAGAAATTGAGATGAAATTTTTATCCTGTGAACTGCATAGATCATAATTGCATAATCCACTGAGTTGTGACAAACGCTACATTTCAAGATATTCAGCAATTCCATCATCCCTAAAGTTCCCTGAAGCCTTCGTGTAGCCAGTCTTCACCTCCATAGACAACTATTCTCTGACCACTATGGATCAGTTTTGCTTGCTTTTGGATTTCATATAAATGGAGGCATGCACTATATCTTCTTGATTGTCAGACATATGAATTATTTTTATTTTTTGACTATTGCAATTAAAACTTCCATATACAGTCTTTTACAGGTCTTAGTTTTTAGTGGTTTTGTCTCTATTCTTTTCAGGGGTCACCATGTTTTTTTGGTGATGTTTAAGTACATTTTCTCCTGCCTCATCTCTTTTCATTTTGGACTTTAATTGATTATATGTAAGATTGCTTAATATGTGTCCACAGGTCTTCGAGGATATGTTTTTCCCCAATCTTTAGATTTCTATTATTCAGATTGGATTTTTTTCACTGATTTATCTTCAAGTTCATATATCCCTTCATGTACTCTCCAATCAGCTATTAAGTCCATTTAATACCTTTTATATTTTCAGAGTTTATATTCTATTTTAAAATTTCCATTTTATAGCTTTCATTTTTCTAGTAAGTTCTTTTTTTTTTTTTTATAAATTTTATTGTTATATTCCCCATACAATTGCAGCCCCCCATTCTGACCCCAATCCCTCCCCTCCCGCCCCCGCCCCCCTAAAAGTGTCTCTGGTTCATAGTTTTTTGTTGATTTTGATTTTCACTTTCTTATAGTTATTCATTTTCCTGGTCCCTTATTTAAGTTTTCTAGATTCCTGCTATGAGTGAGACCATCCGGTATTTTTCTTTTTCTTTTTGGCTTATTTCGCTGAGCATGATCCCTTCCAGCGCCATCCATGTTGCAGCAAATTGCATGTGTTTATCTTTTTTGAATGCTTAACTTCAGAGTTCTTTTGACTGTCTTTGATAATTTATTTGCTTCTGGTATAACAAGGTACTCCTTGTTCATCTTTTACATTTCCTGTCCCACATTGAGAATGAGCCATTTCTCCAAGAATCCCTGATCCATTGTAATGTTTAGAGACCATAATTTGAGTCCTTATTGTAGCCAGAACAACTGGATTTACCATCGTTTCAAGAAAATAAAAAGATAGGATTCTTTTTTAATCTTAAGATAAAATACATTATGAGTTTATGTTACTATCTCTAGGTCACAGTCAGGATTGGGCTGTTTATTGAACCTCACTGATTTTACAGCTCCATCTTCTTTCTCCCACGCTGAAGATCCTGGTTCTTAATGACAACCACGTAATTTCTTATTGCTTTCCCCCAAAATATAGTTATATTACTATCAGAAAAACAATACAACTATACCCAGTTGGTACCACAACACTATCACCACTACATAAAACTGTATATGATTTTTTAGTTTTTATCCTGAGTGTACATCTGTAATAAGATGTATAGTCAAATTATTGTTTTTATTGGTAATGTTTTTCAAATAGTTCTTCACTAACAAAGGACACAGATACTTTTCTATGTACTCTGCATCAATATGACACAGGTTCATCCGTTTCACTTTGCTTTTGTTTCATTGTGATTGCTTTTTAAAATGATTTTTGATGTCCTTTTATTTATATAAAACATTGCAGTTGATGGTTCCAAAGCTAATCCACAACAAGAGGTTTATTCAAAGAAGTTTAGCTTTTACTCCTGTTCTTACTTATTTATTTCCTCCCTATGGTGAAATCTTTTTCAAAGAGTTTAATAAATTTTTGGCATATCCTTTTATTTAAAAATATATGTAGTATGTAATAAATGTGTATGTACATTTGCTATATATAATGAATGTAGAATATTTATTAAGGTACATATCTATCTACTTGTATTTACCTTTTTTAATTTTAATTTTGGGATTACATTTTTACCCTTTCACATGTGCAAATGTTCCACTCACATTTTACCAAACCAAACATGGCAATATCCCCTCTACTTCCCTCCCCAACCCCCTTCCCTCCCCTATTCCTTCTGGTAACCATTAAATTCTTTCACCGAGTTCAAGATTTACTCCTACTGTATTTTACCTGCGTATGTTTTTGGTTATTTATATTCCACACATGAGTGAGACCATCTGATATCACCCCTTCACTTTCTTTTTTATTTATTTATTTTTTTAATCTTTTTTAATTTTATTTTTATATTCCCCATACAATTGCAATCCTCTTATTTTGACCCAATCCCTCCCCTCCCCACACCCCAACCCTCATAGAGTGTCTCTGGTTCATAGTTTTTGTTGATTTGATTTTCACTTTCTAGTAGTTATTCACTTTCCTGGCTCCTTATTTAAGTTTTCTAGATTCCTGATATGAGTGAGACCATCCAATATTTTTCTTTTTCTTTCTGGCTTATTTTGCTGAGCATGATCCCTTCCAGCGTCATCCATGTTGCTGCAAATTGCATTTATCTTTTTTGAATGCTGAGTAATATTCCATGGTGTATATGTACCACATCTTCTTGATCCAGTCATCTATTTTTGGGCATTTGGGCTGTTTCCAAAGCTTAGCTATTGTAAATAGTGCTGCTATAAACATAGGGGAGCAGGTGCACTTTGGAGTTGATGTTTCTGTGTCCTTTGGGTAAATACCTAGGAGTGGAATTGCTGGATCATATGGAAGCTCTATGTTTAGTAGGTCCAGAAATCTCCACACAGCTCTCCATAGTGGTTGGACCAGTTTGCACTCCCACCAACAGTGCAGGAGAGTTCCTTTTTCTACACAACCTCGCCAACAATTGTTGTTGCTAGTTTTTTTAATATGTGCCATTCTCACTGGTGTAAGATGGTATCTCATGGTAGTTTTGATTTGCATTTCCCTGATTACAAGTGATGTTGAACTTTTTTTTATATGCCTGTTGGCCATGTGCATTTCCTCTTCAGAGAAATTTCTTTTTAGCTCTTCTGCCCATTTTTTGACAGAATAATTTTCTTTGTTGTTATTGAGTCTCATCAGCTCTTTGCAGATTTTTGTGATCAGTCCTTTAACATTAGTGTGGTGTGCAGAATTGTTCTCCCAGTAGGCGGGGTTTCTCTCTGCTTTG
Organism: Talpa europaea; assembly: GCF_964194135.1. Classification (NCBI taxonomy): domain Eukaryota; kingdom Metazoa; phylum Chordata; class Mammalia; order Eulipotyphla; family Talpidae; genus Talpa; species Talpa europaea. Next base: position 83,179,612 of record NC_140071.1, on the reverse strand, counting down.
GTTATTGTCTCTTTTGCTGTGCAGAAGCTCTTTAATTTGATATAGTCCCAGCTGTTGATCTTTGCCTTCACTATCACTGCTTTGGGTGATGTGTCTGTAAAGATGTCTTTAATGTGCATATCACGTAATGTTTTGCCTATATTTCCTCCTGTGTATTTTATGGTTTCAGGCCTTATGTCTAGTTCTTTAATCCATTTTGAGTTGGTTTTTGTGTATGGTGTGAGGTAGTAGTCAAGCTTCATTCTTTTGCATGTAGCAACCCAGTTTTCCCAGCACCATTTATTGAACAAACATTCTTTGTTCCAATGCATAGTCTTTGCTCCTTTGTCAAAGATGAGTTGACCATAAATCTGTGGGTTTATTTCTGGATTTTCTATTTGATTCCATTGGTCTGTATGTCTTTTCTTGTTCCAATACCATGCAGTTTTGAGGATTATAGCTTTGTAGTATAGTTTGAAGTCTGGGAGTGTGATGCCTCCATTCCCTACTTTTTTTCAGTAGAGCTTTGGCTATTCAGGGTTTTTGGTGATTCCATATGAATTTCATCAATAATTATTCAATTTCTTTGAAGAATGACATTGAAATTTTTATTGGAATACCATAGAATCTGTATATTGCTTTTGGTAGGATGGCCATTTAATGATGTTTATTTTTCCAATCCATGAGCAGGGGATGTCTTTCCATTTCTTTGTCTCTTCTTCTATTTCTTTTAACAGCGTTTTATAGTTTTCTTTGTATAGGTCCTTTACCTCTTCTGTTAGGTTTATTCCCAAGTATTTGTTTTTTTTTTTTGTTTTGATAATAAAAGGGATTTTTTTTTTATTTCTTCTTCAGAATTATTGTTTGTGTATAGGAAGGCTACTGACTTTTCATGTTGATTTTGTATCCTGCCATTTTACTGAACTGATTGATGAGTTGAATTAGTTTTTCTGTGGAGTTTTTGGGGTTCTCTATGTATATTATCATATCATCTGCAAATAGTGATAGTTTGACTTCTTCTTTTCCTATTTGGATTCCTTGGATGTCTTTCTCTTGTCTAATTGCTCTGGCTAGGACTTCCAGTATTATATTGAAAAGCAGTGATGAGTGTGGACATCCTTGTCTTGTTCCAGATCTTAATGGAAATGCTTCCAGCTTTTCCCCATTGAGAATGATACTGGCTGTTGGCTTGTCATGTATGGCCTTTATGATGTTGAAGTATGTTCCTTGTATCCCAAGAATTTCAAGTGCTTTTATCATGAATGGGTGTTGCACTTTGTCAAAAGGTTTCTCAGCATCTATTGATATTATCATATGGTTTTTATATTTCTTTTTGTTGATGTGTTGGATAACGTTGATTGATTTTTGCATGTTGAACCATCCTTGTGTCCCTGGAATGAATCCTACTTGGTCGTGTGAATTATCTTATAGATACATTGTTGGATTCTGATAGCTAAAATTTTATTGAGGATTTTTGCATCAGTGTTCATTAGCGAGATAGGCCTGTAGTTTTCTTTTTTTGTTTTGTCCTTGTTCGGTTTTGGTATTAGTGTAATGTTGGCTTCATAGACTGTGTTTGGTATTATCCCTTCCTTCTCAATTTTTGGGAAGAATTTGTGAAGGATAGGCACTAATTCGTCTCTGAACATTTGGTAGAATTCATTTGTAAATCCATCAGGTCCTGGGCTTTTGTTTTTGGGGAGGTTTTTGATTACCATTTCAATTTTGCTAATTGTAATTGGTCTGTTTAGGTGTTCTATTTCTTCTTTATCTAGCTTTGGGTGATTGTAAAGTTGTAGGAATTTGTCCATCTCCTCTAGATTGTTGAACTTGTTTTCATATAACTGTTCATAGTAGTTACTGATTATTCTTTTGATTTCTGCTGTGTCCGTTGTGATTTCTCCTCTTTCATTGATGATCCTGTTTATTTGTGCTTTCTCCCTTTTTTTCCTTTGTGAGCCTGGCTAGGGGGTTGTCTATTTTATTGATTTTTTCAAAGAAGGAGCTCTTGGTTTCATTGATCTTTTGGATTGCTTTTTTAGTTTCAATTTCATTTATTTCTGCTTTGGTTTTTATTATTTCTTTTCTTCTACTGGTTTTGGGGTTTTTTTGTTTTTTTTTCTACATCTTTGAGCTTCTAGATTAGGTTTTTTCTTTGAGTTCTTTCTTGTTTCTTGATGTGAACCTCTATTGCTATATCTTTTCCTCTTATTACTGCTTTTGCTGCATCCCATACATTTAGGAAATTGGTGTCCTCCTTGTCATTCAATTCAAAGAATTTTTAAATTTCTTCTTTGATCTCCTCGTTAGCCCAGTGGTCTTCCAGTAGTGTGGGTTTCAATCTCCTGAGGTAGGAGAGTACCTTGCCTTCCTTTTATGGTTTATTTCTAGTTTGATGCCTTGATGGTCAGGAAAGATGGTTGGTATGATTTCAATCTTCAGGTATCTGTTGTTTGTCTTGTGTCCCAGTATTTGATCGATCCTGGAGAATGATCCGTGTGCGCTTGAGAAAAATGTGTACTCAGATTTTTTTTGGGTTTAGTGTTCTATAGATGTCTGTTAAGACAAGCGCTGTAGGTCCGTATTTAGAGCTTTAGTTTCTTTACTTATTTTTTGTCTCGTTGATGTATTCATTGTTGATAGTGGTATGTTGATGTTTCCCACTACGTATGTGTTTTCTCTGATGCCTGTTTTCAGAGATGACAATAGCTGTCTTATATATTTTGGTGCTACTTCATTTGGTGACTATATGTTAATGAGTGTTATTTCTTCTTGAAGTATTGTCCCCTTGATCATAATGTAGTGATCGTTGGGGTATCTTTTTATCTTTTTGAGTTTGAAATCTGTTTTATCTGATATAGGTATAGCTGTTCCTGCTTTCTTTTTTGCTCCATTTGCTTGTAGGATTGTTTTCCATCCTTTAACTTTGAGTCAAGTTTTATCTTTTTTAGCTAAATATGTTTCCTGGAGACAGCAAAAGGTTGGGTTTTGTTTCTTAATCCAGCCTGCGACTCTGTGTCTTTTTATTGAAGAGTTTAGTCCATTTACATTTAGAGTTAGTATTGATATGTTAGCATCTGTATTTGCCATTGTGTTTGTCTTTCCTTTGATTTTATTTATTTATTCTTTTAATAACTTTTTTTTTTGGCCTTCTTTTGTTTTTATTCATCCCTCTGAGGTTCTGGCTTTAGGACTCCTTGTAGTATTTTGGAGTTTAGTCGTAATGAAATTCCAGAGTTTCTGTTTGTTTGGGAAGGTCCTTTTTCTTTCTTCATAGAGGAAGGAGAAGTTTGCCGGATAGAGTATTCTTGGTTGGCATCTGTTTTCTTGGAGTCTGTTGACTATGTCCCTCCACTCTCTCCTTGCCCATAGTGTTTCTTCGGAGAAGTCTGATGTCAGCCTGATTGGTTTTCCTTTAATGTAATCTGTTTCTTCCCTCTTGTCAGCTTCATTATTTTTTCCTTGTCTTGGATTCTTGGGAGCTTTACTATTATGTGTCTTGTTGTATTTTCCCTTTTGTCATGGAAGTTTGGTGTTCTTCTTGCTTCTTGTATATTAATTTTCAGCTCCTTTTTCACGTTTGGGAAGTTCTCTTCAATTATTTCCTTGAATATTTTCTCTGTTCCTACATCTTTCTCCTATCCTTCTGGGATTCCTATAACTCTTATATTTCCTTTTCCCATGGAGTCGGATAGTTCCCGAAGTCTTTCTTCGTTCTTTTTCCTTCGTACTTCTCTTTCCTTTTCTGTTTTGGTTCTTTTTATTTCTGTGTCTTCAAAAGTACTTATTCGTTCTTCCATTTCATCTATTCTGCTTTCATTGCTTTTCCCAGAGTTTAGCGCCTCCATTAATTCTTTGATCTCCTGCATTTCTTTTACTTCCCTCTTTAGGGACTCAATTTCATTCTTCTGATCATTGATTATTTTTCCCTTATCATTGTTTTCCTTTATGACTTCTGTCAGTTTTTTGATCATGGCAATTTTAAATTCTCTTTCTGGAAGGCTCAGAAGTTCTTCCAAGTAACTGTTATTACAATTTGGGGGGTGGTTTTCTTTTTTTGTGTGCTTTTTTCCTGAGGAGTTACTGGGTTGTGTGTGGTTTTTCTACTCCCTACTGTCTGTTTTCTAATTTTCTGTATGCATTGTTACACTGTATTGCTGGTATTGGCCAGCATCTTGGGCAAACTTCCCAGCTCACCTCTGGCTCCTCTGGGAGCCTTCTGCCAGTTTCAAGCAGTCTTTACTGAGGAAAGGTCCCTGTTCTAAAATGCCGATGTGGGGGACGAGCTCCCCTGCATGCCACGTCTGCCCCGGCGGTGGTGGGTGCTGCTCCCCTCTGGGCTCGGACTGCAGGCCAGAAGGGGCCTGACGTGGGCTATCCTCCCAGCTCACCTCTGGCTCCTCAGGGAGCCTTCTGCAGTTTCAAACAGTCTCCACCAAAGAAAGGTCCCTGCTCCAAATTCCAATGCGGGAACTCGCTCCCCTGCATGCCCGGTCTGCCCCAGTGGTGGGTGCCGCTCCCCTCTGGGCTCGGACTGCAGGCCAGAAGGGGCCTGGCATGGGCGAGCCTCCCAGCTCACCTCTAGCTCCTCTGGGAGCCTTCTGCTGGTTTCAAACTGTCTCCACCAAAGAAAGGACCCTGCTCCAAAATGGCGATGCTGGGGATGCGCTCCCCTGAATGCCCGGTCTGCCCTGGTGGTGGGTGCCACTCCCCTCTGGGCTCGGACTGCAGGCCAGAAGGGGCCTGGGGTGGGCAAACTTCCCAGCTCACCTCTGGCTCCTCTGGGAGTCCTCTGCCAGCTTCAAGCAGTCTCCACCAAAGAAAGGTACCCCTTCACTTTCTGACTTACTACACTTAACACAATACCACGTGGTCCATCCATTTTGCCCCAAAAGCAACTATTTCATCATTTTCAATTTTGTGTAGTATTGTATTCCATAATTTCTTTCCCCATTCATCTGTTGAAGGGCACTTAGTTTGATTTCATGACTTGGCAGTTTGGACACTGTTGCTATGTACATAGACATACATAAATCTTTCTGTATTAGAGGTTTCATATTTTTAGGATAAATATCTAATAGAGGTATTGCCTGATTACATGGAATTTCCATTTTTATTTTCTTAAGAAATCTCCATATATTTTCCCAAAGAGATTGCTCCAACTTGCTTTCGCATCAACAGCGGATGAGAATTTCCTTTTCACCACAAACTCACTCAACAACTGTTAAATTGTTGAATCCATTCTTTTACATATGGGCCATTCTCACAGTAGTTAGATGGCATCTTATTTTTTTTAAACTTAAATTAGTTTTCTTTTAAATGAAGTAACTTTTCCTTTCATCATTATTTATTTTAGATAGTATATGATTTCTCCTCTCAGGTGTGGTCACTGTAGTTCTCCCACCCATAATCCATGATGTTCTCCCCCCAGTTGGTTTTATTCCTTCCTCACCTCCTGAGTACCTCAGACTATGGTCAGTTTTTAAGCTTTGTCTTTGTCTAATGCTTTGTTTGGTTTCCACATACAAGAGAAACCATGCTGTATCTATCTTTTTCCTCCTGACTTATTTCATATAGCAAAAGCTCCATCCATGCTGCTGCAAATGACAGTTTATCTGTTTTTTTTAATCACTAAGTAGTATTCCATTGTGTATACATACCACATCTTTTAGATTCATTCATCTGTTTTAATTTGCATTTCTCATCTATTAAGTGACATGGAACAATTTTTCACATAGCTGGAGGCCACCTGAATGTCTTCTTTAGAAAAGTTTCTATAGAGTACACTGGTCAGTTTTTTGATTGGATTGTTTTTTGTTGTTGGATTGTATAAAAACATTGTAAATTTTGCTGATTAACCCCTTGTCAGAGCTTGCTGTGCAAACATTCTTTCCCATTCTTCAGGTTGCCCTTTTAGGTGTGTGATGGTTTCGTTTGAGGTACAAAAGTTTTTAGTATAATGTGGTCCCACTGGTTTATTTCTGCTCTCATCCCAAAAATATCTTTGTGTTAGATGCCCTGGAGTGTTTTCTCTATGTTTCTTTCAAGTCCTTTATGGTTTTGGTTCTTTAATCCATTTTGAATTAATTTTTGTGTACGGAGTTAAGTATTTATCTAATTTCATTTCTTTTTAAGTGTCTATAATGATTCTCATGACCGTTTTTAAAAAGACTGTCTTTTCTCCATTATATGGCTGTAACTCCTGTGTCAAAAATTAACTGTCCATATTTGTGTGGGTTTATCTCTGGACTTTCTAGTCTAGTCCATTGATCTGAGTTTCTGTTCTCGTTCCAGTACCATACTGTTTTGATTACTGTTGATGTTGAAATCAGAAAATGTGATGCCTCTATTTTACTTCTTTTCTCAAGATTGTTTTAGTTCTTCAGGGCTTTTTGTGGTTCCATATAAATTTTATAATTGTCCCATTTCCTTCAAAAAAGGCACTGGTATTAATAAGTATTGCATTGAATCTATAAATTGCTTTTGATTATATGTCCATTTTAATGATATTATTTCCAGGGACTATCTTTCCATTTCTTTGTGTTTTATTTCCTGTGACAGAGTTATATAGTTTTCAGTATATAAATCCCTAATCTTGTGAAGTTTACTCCTTGGTATTTCATGCTTGTTGGACTGACTATAAATGGAATAGTATTCCTTACTTCCCTTTCTCATAATATGTTATTTGCAAATAGAAATGCAACTGATTTTTGTGGATCGATTTTGTATCCTGCTATTTGACTGTATTTATTTATTAGTTAATTAATTTTTGGGTAGAGTCTTTGGGTTCTCTAAGAATATCACTGAATAATGACAATTTCACTTCCACTTTCCAATTGGGATTTTTTTTTCTTAATGCTTCAGCTAGAACTTCCAGTGGAACAATAGTGATGATCGTGAACATCCTATCTTGTCTGGATCTTAGTGGAATTTTCAGTTTTTCACCATTGAGTATGATGTTGGCTGTAGTTTGTCATTTATGACTTTTATGATATTTAAATAAGTTTCATTTTTTCCATTTTGCTGACTTATTGGATGTTGAATCTTGTTTAATGCTTTTCACCATCTATTGAGATGATCACATGGTTTTTAATCTTCCTTTTTTTGAGTGATGACTGGCATTTTTGAAATGTATATGTAAAACCAGCATTGCAACCCTAGGATGAAAACTGCTTGTCATGGTGGATGATTCCTTTCATATCATGCTGTATTCAGTTTGCTAAGATTTGGGTGAGGATTTTTGCATGTATATTCACTGGAGATATTTTCTTTCTTTGTATTGTCTTTGGTTGTAGTATCAGGAATCTTGGCTTCTTAGAATGTGCTGGGGAGTTTGCCTCCCTCTTTGATTTTTTAGAAGAATGTGAGTAAAATAGGCTTCTTCATAAAGGTTTGGTAGAATTGACTGGAGAAATCATCCGGTCCTGGGCTTTTGTTTTTAGGGAGACTTTTTTTTTTCAGTTTTATACCAAGATATTTATTTTATTATTATTATTTTATTTTATTTAAATTTTATTTTTATATTCCCCATACAATTACAACCCCCTTATTTTTACCCCAATAACTCCTTTCCCCGCCCCCCACCCCCATACAGTGTCTCTGGTTCATAGCTGTTTGTTGATTTTGATACTTTCTTTCTTATAATTATTATTTTTCCTGGTCCCTTATTTAAGTTTTCTAGATTCCTGCTATGAGTGAGACCATCCGTTATTTTTATTTTTCTTTCTGGCTTATTTCGCTGAGCATGATCCCTTCCAGCTCCATCCATGTTGTTGCAAATTGCATGTGTTTATCTTTTTTGAATGCTGATGTTCCATGGTGTATGTGTACCACATCTTCTTGATCCAGTCTATTTTGGGGCATTTGGGTTGTTTCCAAAGCTTAGCTATTGTAAATAGTGCTGCTATAAAAATAGGGGTGCAGATGCTCTTTGGAATTGATGTTTCTGTGTCCTTTGGGTAAATACCTAGGAGTGGAATTGCTGGATCATATGGAAGCTCTGTTTAGTAGGTCCAGAAATCTCCACACAGCTTTCCATAGTGGTTGGACCAGTTTGCGCTCCCACCAACAGTGCAGGAGAGTTCCTTTTTCTCCACAACCTCACCAACATTTGTTGTTGCTAGTTTTTTTAATATGTGCCATTCTCACTGGTGTAAGATGGTATCTCATTGTAGTTTTGATTTTCATTTCTCTGATTACAAATGATGTTGAACATTGTTTTATATGCCTGTTGGCCATGTGCATTTCCTATTCAGAGAAGTTTCTTTTTAGCTCTTCTGCCCATTTTTTTGACTGGATTATTCTCTTTGTTTTTGTTGAGTCTCCTCAGCTCTTTGTAGATTTTTGTGATCAGTCCTTTATCATTAGTGTGGTGTGCAAAAATGTGCTCCCAGTAGGTGGGGTTTCACTCTGCTTTGGTTATTGTCTCTTTTGCTGTGAAGAAGCTCTTTAATTGGATGTAGTCCCAGTTGTTGATCTTTGCCTCGATTGTCACTGCTTTGGGTGATGTGTCTGTAAAGATGTCTTTGATGTGCATATCATGTAGTGTTTCGCCTATATTTCCTTCTATGTATTTCATGGTTTCAGGTCTTATGTCTAGTTCTTTAATCCATTTTGAGTTGATTTTTGTGCATGGTGTGAGGTAGTAGTCAAGCTTCATTCTTTTGCATGTAGCGACCCAGTTTTCCCAGCACCATTTATTGAACAAACTTTCTTTGCTCCAATGCATAGTCATTGCTCCTTTGTCAAAGATGAGTTGACCATAAATCTGTAGGTTTATTTCTGGATTTTCTATTGGATTCCATTGATCTGTGTGTCTGTTCTTGTTCCAGTACCATGCAGTTTTGATGATTATGGCTTTGTAGTATAGTTTGACGTCTGGGCATGTGATGCCTCCATTCCCTTCTATTTTTTTCAGAAGAGCTTTGGCTATTCGGGGTTTTTGGTGATTCCATATGAATTTCATCAATAATTGTTCTATTTTTTTGAAGAATGACATTGAAATTTTTATTGAAATAGCACTGAATCTGTATATTGCTTTTGGTAGGATGGCCATTTTAATAATGTTTATTCTTCCAATCCATGAGCAGGGGATGTCTTTCCATTTCTTTGTCTCTTTTTCTATTTCTTTTAACAGTGTTTTATAGTTTTCTTTGTATAGGTCCTTTACCTCTTTTGTTAGATTTATTCCCAAGTATTTGATTTTTTTTGTTTTGATAATAAAAGGGATGGATTTTTTATTTCTTCTTCTTCAGATTTATTGTTTGTGTATAGGAATTCTACTGATTTTTGTGTGTTGATTTTGTATCCTGCCACTTTACTGAACTGATTGATGAGTTGAATTAGTTTTTCTGTGGAGTTTTTGGGGTTCTCTATATATATTATCATATCATCTGCAAATAGTGATAGTTTGACTTCTTCTTTTCCTATTTGGATTCCTTGTATGTCTTTCTCTTGTCTAATTGCTCTGGCTAGGACTTCCAGTATTATAATGAAAAGCAGTGGTGAGTGTGGACATCCTTGTCGTGTTTCAGATCTTAATGGAAATGCTTCCAGCTTTTCACCATTGAGAATGATACTGGCTGTTGGCTTGTCATAGATGGCCTTTATAATGTTGAGGTATGTTCTTTGTATCCCAAGAATTTCAAGTGCTTTTATCATGAATGGGTGTTGCACTTTGTCAAAAGCTTTCTTGGCATCTACTGATACCATCATATGGTTTTTATATTTCTTTTTTGTTGATGTGTTGGATAACATTGATTGATTTTCGGATGTTGAACCATCCTTGTCTCCCTGGAATGAATCCTACTTGGTCATGGTGAATTATCTTATAGATACATTGTTGGATTCTGATAGCTAAAATTTTATTGAGGATTTTTGCATCAGTGTTCATTAGGGAGATTGGCCTGTAGTTTTCTTTTTTTGTGTTGTCCTTGTTCGGTTTTGGTATTAGTGTAATGTTGGCTTCATAGAATGTGTTTGGTATTATTCCTTCCTTCTCAATTTTTTGGAAGAGTTTGTGAAGGATAGGCACTAATTCGTCTCTGAACATTTGGTAGAATTCATTTGTAAATCCATCAGGTCCTGGGCTTTTGTTTTTGGGGAGGTTTTTGATTACCATTTCAATTTTGCTGCTTGAAATTGGTCTGTTTCGGTGTTCTACTTCTTCTTTATCTAGCTTTGGGTGATTGTAGAGTTGTAGGAATTTGTCCATCTCCTCTCAATTGTTGAACTTGTTTCCATATAACTGTTCCTAGTAGTTTCTGATTATTCTTTTGATTTCTGCTGTGTCCATTGTGATTTCTCCTCTTTTATTTGTGATACTGTTTATTTGTGCTTTCTTAGGGAGAATTTTATTACTCTTTCCATTTCTGTACTTTTGATTCGACTGTTTAAGCTATCTATTTCATTTTGATTTTGTCTTGGGAAATTCATCAGTTTAAAAATTTGTCAATTTCTTCTTGCTTGTCCAGTTTGTATGCATAGAGACATTCATAACAGGATCTTATGATCCTATGTATTTTTAAATGATCTGTTGTAATTTTGTCTCTTATTTCTGATTCTGTTTATTTGGGTTTTCTCTCTTCTTTTCTTTGCAAACCTAGCTAGAGGCCTTTCAATTCTGTTTTATATTTCAAAGAATTGATCCTTGGTTTCTCTGATCCTTTGAACTGTCTTATTTTTTTCTGTTTCATTTATGTCTGCTCAATTTTTTTTTATTATTTCTTTCCTTCTACTGATTTTTATATGCTTTAGTTTTTTGTCTTGTTTTATAATTTTTCATTTTTTCTGAATGTCAGCTGCAGAACTAGGTAGCTTACTTTCCCACATGAACTGCCCTTAGAGTCTGGTAACTTATCTCTCTACTTTAATTAGTCTCAAGTTTTTTTTTTTGAATTCTTCTTTGATTTCTTATTTGACCCAGGAGTTTTTTCAGAAGCATTTTGTTTCATCTGCACATTCTTTTGGTTTATTTCAGGATTCTTTCTGTGGTTAATTTCTAGCTTTATAGCATGTGATCTGTGAAGATTCTTGATATAATTAATACTTTAATATATTTGCTGAGACATCTTTTATTTCCCAGTATCTATCCTTGAGATATGATCTATTCTTGAGAATTTTCCCTGTGTATTGAAAAAGAAAGTTTATTCATCTCTTTTGGAATGGAAACCTCTGTAAGTGTCCATTAAATTCATGTGATTCAACACTTCCTGTAAGGCCTTTACTGCTTTATTAATTTTCTGTCTGGGTGAATTATCCCTTCATATAGTCATGTGTTGAGGTCTCCAACAATAATTGTATTTTTGTTGATATGACATTTAGGTCTGTTATCAGTATCTTCATATAACCTGGCACAACTACATTAGCTTCATACATATGAATAACAGTTATATCATCTTTTTCCCTTGATCATTATAGACTGTCCATCATTGTCCTGATTACCTTTTTCAGTTAATAGTCTAGGTTATCTTACATTAGAATAGCAGTTCCTGCTTTTCTTTCTGGATTTTTGGCATGTATTACCTTGCTCTAACCTTTTAGTTTATTTTCCTTTGGTTTTAAATGGATCTCTCACACGCAAAGTATAGACAGCTGAACTTTTTCATCCACTATAGTCTATGTCCTTTAATTGGTGAATTCAGACTATTTACATTTAGGGCAATTATTGATATAAATTGTATTATCAATCATACTTTTTTAAAAATATTCAATTGTTTTCTTTATCTGTTGTTTCTTTTTTCTTTTGTTTCTCTCTGTTCTTTCTGGATTTCTTTCTTCATCTGTGGGCCTCTGTTCTGTGGCTACCATGGGGATTACCATAGCTTAAATTGCTATGTCTTATGTCTTTATGAGCTGGTGTCAGCTCTCAGATATTAAACTATTCAGGTTATGTCCATTTCTTCCTCCCTTTTAGTTTTTTTGTTGTTGGCTTGTAATATTCTGGCCATTGCTTCTGTTTTTTTACTCCTATTATCATTTTGTTCAGAATTTTGTGTTTCATTTTTTTCTCAGAAAATAACTCTTCAACATTTCTTGTAGGATAAGATTGGTGATGATAAATTCTGTTAGCTTTTGTTTCTTTTCTTATTTTATTTAGGATTTATTTATTTATGCATACAGGAACTGGGGTATAGGCCAGAGATGTGGGGGAGTGAGAAGATTCACCAAAGAAAGAGTGGGGGACAGAACAGGTGGATAAACTGAAATACACTGCTGAGGGGAGGAGCAGGCAAGACAGGAAACGTCTACTGTGCCATGTGGGTAGCTCCCTGGCCGGGGATCAAACTCCTGCTGCAGTGGCTGCAGACAGCCTCATAGGTTGCTCCTTAACCCCCTGCACCACCAGGGAGGTGCTGGGAAGCCTTTTAATTTACCTTCATATCTGAATGATAGTTTTGTAGGATAGAATATTTTTGGCTGGCAATTCTTATCCTTATCCTTTTGGATTGTGAACATTTCCTTCCAATCTCTTCTTGCCTTCAACAGAAGTCGAGGAAAATCTAATTTCTGGTGACTCTGTAACCTGTTTTTTCCTTGCTGCTTATAAATTTTTTCTTTCTTTATCTGAGGAAATGCACATGGTCAACAGGTATATGAAAAAATGTGCAACATCCCTTATAATCAGGAAAATGCAAATCAAAACCACATTGAGATACCACCTCAAAACAGTGAAAATGGCACATATTAAAAAAAAAAAAAAAACTGGCAACAACAAATGCTGGAGTGGATGTGGAGAAAAAGGAACCCTCTTACACTGCTGGTGGGAATGCAAACTGGTCCAACCACTATGGAAAGCTGTGTGGGGTTTCTCAAATTACTAAAAATGGAGCTACCAAATGATCCAGCAATTCCACTCCTAGGAATCTACCCAAAGGACTCAAAAACATTAACTCAAAAGGAAACATGCCCTCCTATGTTTAATGCAGCACTATTTACAGTAGGTAAGATATGGAAACAATCTGAATACCCAAAAGTAGATGACCAGATCAAGTAGATGTGGTATATATACACAATGGAATACTATTCAGCAATCAAAATAGATAAACTCATGCCATTAGCAGCAACATGGATGGAGCTGAAAGGGATTATTCTCAGTGAAGAAGGTCAGAAGGAAAAAGAAAAATACCAATGGTTTTACATATAGGACCCAAATAATGATTGGGGCGGGGGGGAGAAAAAAGAAAAAACTAATAGGCAACTATAAATTGGAGACATTCAGCAGTTGTGGAAGAGAGAGGGATTAAAACAGAAGAGGGAAGAGCACAAGAGACTGGTGATGGTTCACAGGTGACTTGGTGGTGGGAATTCTACAGGGACAACTCCTGAGAGGAGAAATCAAACATTGTACAAAAATGAACAATGATATAAAAATATATATGTATATTAAAATATTTTTTCTTTATCTTTGATTTTTGATAATTTAGACTTTTTACATTTTAATTATTTTATTTAAAAATTAGGGTATTCTTTCTGTCTTCATCTTATGGGGATACCAACTACTCCTAAGTTTTCTACGTAAGTCTGATATTTCTTGTACAATTCCCTCATTTTTCCATTTTCTTGTTTTTCTCTCTAATTTGGTGGTTTATTCATTTGAGTCTTCTACTTCTGAAATTCTTCTGCCTGTTTGATTCTATATACAGTACTTTCTATATTCTTCTGCATATCATTCAGAGTCATTTTTTGTGATCTTTTAACATTTTCTATGTCTTTGGTAAAAAAAAAAAAAACCTTTGTTCCTGGAGGTCCTTTTTAAGATCTTGGACCTGCCTATCAGCTTTTGACCTTACAATATATCATTTAGGATTTTCAATATTGCTGTTTTGAAGTCTTTGTCTGGTAGATACTCCATTTTTATATTCTATATATTTTTCTCAAAACTTCTGCTCTTCTCATTTTTCCTTTCCATCTTGTGTTCAGATGTTCCTTGTTTCTTAGGCATGATTATTTCCTTGTTTGCTTCTGTGTGTATATGTGGTTGGTTTAGTTTTAGAGGTTTATTTTCATCTGTTTACCTTAGTAAGGTGGGGGCAGGAGGGGCAACTGGGGCTTAAGTATTAGATCTCAGTTTGAAGAGATCTAATACTTAAGACTAAGTCTTAAGTATTAAGACCTCTACCTCCTCTCCTTTCTCCTCACATGAAGCTGTGTTCAGCCTTTTAGTTGTTCTAACTTTTTACCACACCTGCTGCTCCTTTCTACTGTGGTCTGTAAAGCTTTAGTTTGTTAGTGTGGGAGCAAGTTCTGGATTACAAGGCTCACTACACCAGACCATGTTGGGCTTGGAAGGCACATAGCTTGGAACCCACGTGTGGTGTGTGCCACTTTGTCTGGTTATGAATTGAATGCCAGTACCCACCACTGCCATCCTGTATCTGTGGGGCTACAAAATCTGTGTGCCATTTGTCATTTTCCTAGGGATTCATGAGGTATCTTACAAGTCCTTTTCTCTGCAATGAAGCCCAGCCTGGTGTCACATTGCTCTCTTCTGGCTGGGAGATAGGGTGGAGTATCCATTTCTGCACCAGAAGATGAATTTCCAATGTCCCAGGTCAGGTTGCACCCACAGAGTTCCCACTGCCCTGTGGTTGGACCTGTGCCCACACATGAGCAAAATTCCTCCAGGGAATTTCACAGTGCCCCAGGTTGTCCTGACATGACTCACATGGCTGAACTCCAGCCCATTCTGCTGGCTAGGTTATCTACCCTCCCAGTCATGCTCCACTTTGCGTCATCCCACTCCTTCCCATCAGCATCCACCAACCTTAGTTTTGATTTCTCCATGGGAAAGTCCTGGGGCTCGGTCAGTGCAACGTCTAGGTCTTTATTTGAGCTAATATTATTGCATAAATAGTTAATTTTAAGGGAAAAGTGGAGCCCAGCTTCTCTAATCCACCATCTTGTCTATTTGCTTGTATTTCTCAAGATGTAAAACATACTCACAGAGTTCCCGACAAGCCACTCTTTTTTCCCTAAATATGTGTCCAAAGCTTGCAGAAGATGAGGTGCATCAGATGTAAGAAGCTCATTAAATATCTTGTCCTAGGAGAAGGAGAAAATGATCTCTTTAAGAAAAAGGAAGAAAAATAAATTATGTGATTTGAAAAGGAATTAGATTTTTCCATCTTTGCTCTCCCAAATGAGTTCAGAAAGAAACAGAGGGTTCTACATGTTTGTTCATTCGTTTCAAATTTATGACACTCTGGTGACTCAGGTCTGACTCTATGAGTCTTACTTAGTCTTCACTATTCATGGATTAAAAAATAAATACTCTGGTCACTAATTTACAATGATGCATTCATGCCTATGTTCATTCAGCACTGTTTACAATTGCCAAGTTACATTCCCACAAGGGGATGGGTGACTTTGGGTTCTTCATTGGAAACTAATTTCCTTTCTCTCTTCTCACTTTCTATGCACACTAACTCTATTAAAGTTCTTTTCTATTGAGGTTTTATACACTAAGAGTATGTTTTTTCTATGTGGTATGTGGCAGAGCGCATTTAGAGTATGCAGGATTGGAGGTCTTGAGGTGCCCCTCATTCTGCCTGCTAATATCACCATTGAGATGTCATTTTAGAGAGGTGTTGGGTTTAGAGAATGGGGTCGAGAGGGACTGAGACAAAGGACTGGTGGAACTGGAAAGGCTGAGACATAAGACAATGATTTTAAACAATATAGGAACAGAAGGAACAAAACAGCTCCCAGAAAAATAGAAGTGCTTTGCTGAAATTTTGCTGAGCTAGCCACCATTGAGAGTAAGATCCAGTTACAGGACAAATAAGGAACAGAAAAACAAGCACCCAAAACTTCCTGACCCCCTAGTGCCTAATCAATAGTGTGGCATATTGAGAAACAGGAAGTCAGACAGTATAGAGTTATAGACAGGGGTGGTAAAATGGGCATCCTCCCGTGAACCCCCTCCTACTGTCAGGAGTCATTTCCCCTTGCTTTAATAAATCCACACTTGCTTGCCCTCACATGTGCTGTGGCGATTGTTATTCCTCAACTGACTTCCACACCCCTGACCCATGAGCATCCATTCTCCTAACAGTGTCTTTGGGTAACTAGAGTTCCCCTTTCAGCGACACATAGCATGTTTACCCAGGAGACAAAGACATTTTCCCAGACACAGGCAAAAGTTGCATTTTAAAAGGACAAGTTTATTAAGAAAAGGAGAAAGATAAAGAGAGACACCTGCATCGTCACAGGTGGGTAAGAAAGTTATTGCTGCTGCTTTGCAAAGGAAAAAGTTTGGGCATGGTGGGGGTGGAGAGTGGGGTGGGGGAGGTTAGAAACACCTGCATAGTCACAGGTGATCAGGAGAGCTGAATCTTGCTAGTGCAGCAATGGAACTAATGCAATATTCTTCTTTGGGGGAAGGCTTCATTCATTTATGGAATTGATATCTATTGTTAATTACTTCTAAGGTGTGACCAGGTTGATTTGTAAGGACTGGTGATTCTCTACAATACCCTCAATCTCCAGTTCTCCACCTCTGGTCTGCCCCTCTGGATATTTTCTATAGTAGTCTGATACTTGCTAAGCAGTTGGTGCCTAAAGATTTTTCATTTCTATGGCTGGTTTAATGACTATGTCAATCATTTCTACCCCCACCTTCATTGTCTGGTCTTGCAAACCTTCATACTAAATTTTCTATTCCTAACCTTCATCAATTGCATTTAACATAAATAATTCTGTTGAGTTATTCTGCGCTAGGGCCATCTTGTGTTTTCTCTTAATTGACAAGAGATTTTACTGCCTTGATTATCATTTATAAAACCCACCATCAAGGTGCTCCCATTTGAAATACCATGTAAGGTAATATTGCTAACTAAATAATATCCTGAGAAAAACTAACAGATATATTTTTCAAATTGTTTTTGTGTTTTTACTGGAATTTCTAAATATGTTGTTCATGATCTCTTTCTTGGTTAGAATTTTGTGTTTATATATGAAAAAATTGTCTGCTTTGTATCTTATATATGAAATGTTAGCCAAACTAAAAAATTAAATACATATAATTCATAATTCATAACATTAATACTTAGAAAATAAATGAGTTATAGTAAAATGCAACCTTTATTAAGGTAAGTGAGACAGTGAATAACTACCTCACCAATTTGCTGATTTTTACTACCTGTTATTGTATTTCCTTAGCGAGGTAAATTGGATTAGCACACATTAGTGCCTTATATTTGTGGAGTGGAGTTTACAAAAGCTTCATGTAGGTTTATACATATACATATATATATATGCTTTAAAATAGAAGTTTTATTTTATTTTTTTGCCTTTTTCATTAATTTTTTTACATCATTGTTCATTTTTTTTTAAGATTTATTTTTATTTATTTATACAAGCACTGGGTACAGTCAGAAATGCGGGAGGGTGAGAGAATTCACCAGAGTCAGAGCGGGGAGCAGAGCAGGCAGAAGGACTGGAGTACATTGCTGAGGGGAGCAGAGGGTGCCAGGAAAGGTCTGCGCGCCATGTGGGATCCTCCTGTGGAGGCCAAGGAGCAGCCGGGGATCGAACCGGTGCTGCAGAGGCTGTGGGCAACTTCGCAACCTAGCTCTCAACAGCTGCACCACCGGAGAGGCCATCATTGTTCATTTTTAAACAATATTTGCTTCCACCTACCCCCTATGTGTAGTCCCCATAGAATTTCCTTCACCAATGCACCCATGCGCCATCACCTCAGTCCCCTGTGCCCTTACCTCCCTCCCTCTGATCCCTTTTCCTCTTCCTCCCCTGTAAGATGTCTCTGATTTATAATTGTCCGTTTTTGCTTTGTTGCGTTTTGTGCTGTTATTTTTTTTACACTGATGTTTTCTTTGTTTTCCCTATATTCCTGCTATAAGTGAAACCATCCAATATTTTTCTTTTTCTTTCTGGCTTATTTTGCTGAGCATAATTCCTTCTAGTTCCATCCATGTTGCTGCGAATGGCATGAGTTTATCTTTTTTGATTGCTGAATAATATTCCATCGTGTATATATCCCACATCTTCTTGATCCAGTCATCTATTTTTGGTCATTTGGTCATTTATCTATTGTAAATAGTGCTGCAGGAAACACAGGTGTACAGGTGTTCTTTTGAATCACTGTTTCTGTGTCCTTTGGGTAGATCCCTAGTAGTGGAATTGCCAGGTCATATGGTAGCTCCATTTTTAGAAGACAGAGGAACCTCCAGACAGCTTTCCATAGTGGTTGGACCAGATTGCACTCCCACCAGCAATGTAGGAGAGTTCCTTTTTCACCACATCCTTGCCAACATTTGTTGCTTGTTTTTTTGATATGTGCCATTCTGACTGGGGTAAGTTGGTATTTCAACGTGGTTTTAATTTGCATTTCCCTGATGATCAGGGATGTTGAACATTTTTTCATACACCTGTTGGCCATTTTAATTTCCTCTTTGGAGAAATGTCTTTTAAGTTCTTCTGTCCATTTCTTGACTGGATTGTTTATTTTGTTTTTATTGAGTCATGTGAGTTCCCTGTATATCTTTGTGCTCAGTCCCTTATCAGTTGACTGGAGTGCAAAGGTTTTTTTCCCAGTCAGTGGGGTGTCTCTCTGTTGTGGTTAATGTCTCTATTGCTGTGCAGAAGCTTTTCAGTTTGATGTAATCCCAGGTGTTTATCTTTTCCTTGACTTTCTTTGCTTTGGGTGACCAGTCTTTAAAGATGTTATTGCACAAAAACATTGATTCAAAAGAACACCTGTACACCTATATTTTCTTCTATATATTTTATGGTTTCAGGTCTTAAGTCCAGTTCTGTTATTCATTTTGAGTTGATTTTTGTGCACAGTGAAAGGTAGTGGTCTAATTTTATTCTTTTGCATGTGGTGGTCCAGTTTTCCCAGCACCATTTATTGAACAAACTGTCCATGTTCCATTGCATATTCTTTGCTCCTTTGTCAAAGATCAGTTGTCCATATAAGTGTGGTTTTATTTCTGGGCTCTCTATTCTGTTCCATTGGTCTGTGTGTCTGTTTTTGTTCCAATACCAAACTGTTTTAATTATTATGGCTTTGTAGCATAGCTTGAAGTTTGGAAGTGTGATACCTCCTTTCTCCTTTGTTTTCATCAATAGGGCTTTGGCTATTTGTGGTTTTTTGTGGTTCCATATGAATTTCATCAGTATTTGTTCTATTTCTTTGAAGAATGTCATTGAGATTTTTATTGGAATAATGTTGAATCTGTGTATTGCTTTTGGTAGGTTGGATATTTTAATAATGTTAATTCTTCCAATCCATGAGAGGGGATGTCTTTCCATTTCTTTGTGTCTTCTTCTATTTCTTTTAACAGTGTTTTATAATTTTCTTTGTATAGGTCTTTTACCTCTTTTGTCAGGTTTATTCCGAAGTATTTGGGTTTTTTTGTTTGTTTGTTTCAATTATAAAAGGGATGATTTTCTTGATTTCTTCTTCTTCAGATTGATTGTGTATAGGATTTTGTATCCTGCTACTTTACTGAACTGGTTGATTATTTTGAATAGTTTTTCTGTGGAGTTTTTGTTGTTCTGTCTATATATTATCATATCATCTGCAAAATAGTGATAGTTTTACTTCTTTTTTCCCTATCTGGATTGATTGTATGTCTTTTTCTTGTCTTGTTGCTGTGACTAGGACCTCCAGTATTATATTGAAGAGCAGTGGTGAGAGTGGACATCCTTGTCTTGTTCCTGATCTTAAAGGAAAGGCCTTCGGCTTTTCACCATTGAGAATAATATTGGCAATGGGTTTGTTGTATATGGCTTTTATCATGTTATGTTCCTTCTATCCCGAGAATTTCAAGGGCCTTCATCATAAATGGATGTTGGACTTTGTTGAATGCTTTCTCAGCATCTATTGATATGACCATTGGTTTTTATTTTTCTTTTTGTTGATGTGTTGGATTACACTGATCGATATTCGTATGTTGAACCATACTTGTGCCCCTGGGATGAATCCCACTTGATTATGATGTATTATCCTTTTGATGCATTGTTGGATTCTGTTGGCAAGGATTTTATTGAAGATTTTTGCATCAGTGTTCATTAGGGATATTGCCTGTAAATTTCTTTTTTTGTGTTGTCTTTGTTTGGTTTTGGTATTAGAGTAATGTTGGCTTTGTAAAACATATTTGGTAGTATTCCTTCTTTTTCAATTTTTTGAAAGATTTGTGTAGGATAGGCACTAATTCACTGCTGAACATTTGGTAGAATTCATTTATGAAGCTGTCTGGGCCAGGGCTTTTGTTTTTGGGGAGTGCTTTGATTACTGCCTCAATTTTGCTGCTTGTAATTGGTCTGTTTAGGTGTTCCATTTCTTCTTTGTCCAGCTTTGGATGATTATGTTATTCTAAGAATTTGTCCATCTCTTCTAGGTTGTTCAATTTGTTTGCATATAAGTATTCATAGTAATCTCTGATTATTCTTTTGATCTCTACTGAGTCTGTTGTGATCTCTCCTCTTTCATTTATATTCCTGTTTATATGTGTTTTCTCCCATTTTTTCTTTGTAAGCCTGGCTAGAGGTTTGTCTATTTTGTTTATTTTTTCAAAGAACCAACTTTTGATTTCATTGATCTTTTGGATTGTTTTTTTAATTTCTGTTTCATTTATTTCTGCTTTGATTTTTATTATTTCCTTTCTTCTACTGGCTTTAGGTTTTTTTGTTGTTCTTTTTCTAGCTCTTTGAGATGTGAGATTAGGTTGTTTCTTTGAGTTCTTTCTTGTTTGTTGATGTGAGCCTGTATTGCTATATATTTTCCTCTTATCACTGCTTTTCTTGCATTCCATACATTCTGCAACGTGCGGTCTTCCTTGTCTTTCAACTCAAAGTATTTCTTAATTTCTTCTTTGATCTCCTCATTAATCCAGTGGTCTTCCAGTAGTGTGGATTTCAGTCTCTATGAAGTGGGAGGGTTCCTTGTTTTCTTTTCATGATTTATTTCTAGTTTGATGCCTTTATGATCAGAGAAGATAGTTGGAATGATTTTGATCTTCATGCATCTGTTGATGTTTGTCTTGTGGCCTAGTATGTGGTTGATTCTAGAGAATGATCCATGGGCACTTGAGAAAAATGTGTACTCAGAATTTTTGGAGTGCAGTGTCCTATAGATGTCGGTAAGTCCATGAGTTCTATGTCTTTATTAAGGGCTTCAGTGTTTTTGTTTATTTTTTGTCTCGTTGATCTGTCTCTTGGTGAGTAGAGTGTTCAAGTCTCCCACAATATATGTATTTTCTTTAATGTCTGTTTTCAGAGCTGATAATAACTGTCTAATATATTTTGGTGCTCCTTCATTTGGTGAATATATGTTGATGAGTGTTATATCTTCCTGATGTATTGTCCCCTTGTTCATAACGTAGTGTCCATCTATGTCTCTTTTCACTTTTTTTTTTTTTTTGTGGGACCCTCGACGCTGGCTGGGGAACGAACCGGCGCTGCAGAGGCTTCGGGTAGCCTCGCAGCCCAGCGCTCAACCGCTGCGCCACCAGGGGAGGCCCCCTTTTCACTTTTTTAAATTTGAAGTCTATTTCATCTGATATAAGTATAGCTGTTCCTGCTTTCTTTTTTTGTTCCATTTGCTTGTAGGATTGTTTTCCAACCTTTTACTTTCAGTGTGTGTTTATCTTTTGTGGTTAAATGTGTTTCCTGGAGACAGCAGAAGGATGGATTTTGTTTTTTAATCCAGTGTGCTACTCTGTGTCTTTTATTGATGAAATTAATCCATTTACATTTAGAGTTAATATTGCTATGTTGGCATCTGTATTTGCCATTTTGTTTGTCTTTTTTTGTGATTTTATTCCTCACTTTATTCTGTTCTTCTTGATCATTCCTCTGTTGGTTTTGGCTTTAGGACTCCTTGTAGAATTTTTTGGAGTAGGGGTTTTTAGAGTTGTAATGAATTTCTGGAGTTTCTGTTTGTCTGAGAAGGTCTGTATTTTTTCTTTGCAGAGGAAGGAGAGCTTTTCAGAGTAAAGTATTCTTGGATGGCATTTGCTGTCTTGAAGTTTTTGAATATTTTACTCCATTCTCTTCTACCCGTTGTATTTCTTCGGAGAAGTCTGAGGTTAACCTCATTGATTTTCCCTTATAAGTTATATGTTTCTTCCCCCTTGCTAGTTTCATTATTTTTTCTTTGTCTTGGAGTTTTGCAAGCTTTACTATTATGTGTCTTGCTGTAGTTTTCTTTTCATTGTGGTAATTGGGTGTTCTTCTTGCTTCTTGTATGTCTATATTCATCTCCTTTCTCATACTTGGGACGTTTTCTTCAATTATCTCTGAATAATTTCTCAGATCCTTTGTCTCTCTCCTCACCTTCTGGAATGCCTTTAACTTTTATATTTCCTCTCTTCATGGAGTCTGATAATTGTCTAGGGGTATTCTCATTCTTTTTCCTTTGCACTTCTCTTTTTCTCTTTTGGTTCTTTCTATTTCTGTATCTTCAAGAGTACTTATCCATTCTTCCATTTCCTCAGTTCTGTTTTCAATGCTTTCTCAAGAGCTCTTTGTCTCTTACAGTAATCTTTTAGTCTCTTCCTTTTCTTTCACTTCCTTTTTTAAGGTCTCATTTTTGTTCTTCAGTTCATTGATTATTTGTCTCATCTCATTATACTTTTTCATAATGATGATTATTAATTCTTTATCTGACAGGCAGAGAATTTCTTCTATGTCATTGTTGAGCTCAGTGACTGATTTTCTTTTTGTGGTATGTACTTCTCCTGTGGGCTTGCTTGGTTATTTGTATTTTTCCTTCTCCCTGCTGTTTGCTTTCTAATTTGTTCTTTGTGTTGGGTCGTTGTGCCACTGGTGTTGGCAGGCATCTCATTGGATTGCTCCTTCAGGGATGTCAAAAACTGTTTACCAGACTGAGACCAGCACTGGTAGGCTAAAACTCCACCAGAGTGTTGATGCTGTGGCTATGTTGCTGGGCGCTGTCTCTTAGGGTTCCCTCCCTCCTTATTTACTCAGTTCCAGCAGGGATTAAGTTAGTTGGTGATTTTGCTCTGGTCACTAGGTGGTGCGAGAGACCTGTACTTGCTGACATGCGCTTTTCCCCTGTACTTCTCTGGGAAATGGAGGGGGAGGGGAGCACCTCAAAACAGGGCCTGTAGCTCACGCTGGGTGCTGTGTCTGCCCTATGTTCACCTGGTGCTGTGCCCACGGCTGTGTGGATCCCATGCCCTGAATTCTGTGCTCTAGTTCTCAATCTCAGGGTCTCAGATCCAAAACAATGCCAGTCACCCTGTGCAGTACCCACTGTTATGGTGTGTCCCAGGCCCGAATCCTGTGCCCAGCTCTCAGTTCCAGAATGGGGTCTTGCTCCACACCTTGTTTCCCTTCTTGCCCCTGTCTGTGTGGCCCACCCCCTCTGCCTGAGGGTGGTTTTGGAAACCCTGGCTTCCAACTATTAGGAAGTTGGTGATTTTGTTCTGATCACTAGGTGGCACCAGAGATCTTTCCTAGTATCCTTCCAGAGCTGTGCTTTCTCCCCATGGGACTCTAGGGAACTGAGTGGGGGTGTCGTGGAATGGCTCAATGGTGTGGGGTGTTGTGTCTGTCGTGTGCCATGCATCGTGGGGATCCCACACCCCAAATTCCGTGCCCCAGGTCTCAGTTCCGAAGCCCTCAGATCTGGGATGTGGGCGGTAGCCCAGTTCAGTGTTCACAGAAATGGCGCCTTTTGCACCATGCTCCTGTGCCCGGGTGCCTGGTTTTTGATTACTAAGTGAGAGTCATTTACCTCAGTGACAGTTCCCACATGTCTCCCCACAAACCTAGGTCGCAGGCACGGGGATCTGGGCAGTCATGAAATGCATATGATTTTCTGCACAAGCTTACCCACTGGCCTTGGGCTATTTGTAGGTCTCTGTGGAGTCCTTATCTTCCTCTAATGGTGCCCGGAGCCTGCCACTCACCTCCGTGGTGATTCCTGTGTGGTTCTCCACAGTTCCCGTTCACAAGGTGCAGTGCCTGCAATAGTTCCTTTCCACTCGCTGTCCCGCTTGATGTGTAGTTTTTTCTCATTGTTGTTGTTGTTGTTTCTTTTGGAGTGTGCTGGCTTTGTGGGTAGGGGAGGGTAGCAGCATTCTGAGCTTTCCTCTCTTTTTGTCCTCTTTTATGGCAACTTTCCTCTTTGGGCAGTTTGCCAGTCCCGCGTTTGTCTTCCATGTCCTGGTTGTCACAGGGACTTGCTGCTTTTCCTCCCTAGTAACTTTTTATGGGAGGACTTACTCCCAGCGTTTCCCCACCACCATGGCGATCTTCTCTCTCTTGTGATTCTATTTTTTATTGAATTTTTTTTATTGAGGTAGCATTGGTTCACAACACTATATATGATTCAGAGGTGAGGATTCACACCTCTTCAGATGTTTGTTTCTGCATCACACCTAGCAACAAAACATCCACCAACTAAAGTTTGGAATGTTTATTATTTTGACATTATATTCTTGTCACTCGTCTACACCACCTTCGTACATAAGACTTTTTATTGTTAATATTGTCATATTTTTAAATAAAATAGCATAAGTCCTGCTCTTTACACAGAATTTTTTTGAGCTGAGAAGCAAGGGCTCAGAGCCTTAAGGCATTTCTCACAACTCACTCAGCTTAGCTTAGCAGTAATTGGAAAGTTAATGACCAATTTGGCTGTCTAACAACATCCAGAAAGGGAGGGTGTTGAATGGGATAGAAAGTAGCCACTGCAGCTTCCCTAAAACCCAGGTACTTACCTTTATACCTTTGTTACTTTTTCTAATGTTCATTCCCACAACTTAAATTATAAAGATGCCTATGTATATGAAGTATCCCCCAAATATCTGTTCTCTTGACTTCTATTTTAGCCCAAGTTCTCTTTACAAGTTTAGGGAGTCATCTCAGGTAATGATGAAATGTAAATTAATAAACAGTATAATCATTATTATTTAAGTCATTTTAAGAACTACTCGCCAAAATAGCATAATGAAGATTAATTCTAATTATGCATTCTTTTTTCCAGATTTCTACAAAGCATTATTTTTAAGTCTAACTCCCAAAAGTATTTAATACCAGAACTGAGCCAATAACACCCTCTCAATCCTATTCATCCTCCATCCCCATATTGTTCTCAGAAGAGGAAATGGTAAGAGATACCTTGAGTAAACAACATGCCACCAAAGAGACAAAAAGACAAAATGTTAAGTCCCGGGTTTGTCAAGGTGATCAATGGCCAAAGATATATTTTACCTTAACAGTTAAATTTAATTTAACTTTTTAAAAAATTTGAAGTGGAATTTTATAAACCAATAGGGAAACATAATTATGTGTATTTGGTAGATTTTTAAAATACATGTAATATTGATAGCTAGATTTTTTTGCTATCTTTAAATTTTATCTGCCACCAGGTGGCAGTAATGCAACCCTCCACAGAGTGACTAGGCAGTGAGCTATAAAAATGTATTTTTTATTGTATACTAGCCAGACCCTGCTTATTAATTAGATAGTCTAGAGCTATCTGCAATATATCCACAACATGTTCTCCCTTCACATGATTAATTCATGGATTTGGATTGTCATGTACTCTGAAAAAATTTTTTGAGGTAATGATATGTAAGAGCATTGTTATTCTAATAAAAATGTAGAATGTTATCTTCACGATAAACATTCAAAGCATATTTTCCTCTGAGAAGTGGCCTCTGTTATGGAGCCCACAGAAAAGCTTAGAACAGAGAAACAGATAGGGAGAGCTGATAAACTGACAGACTGCCAATTAGTAAGGTCTTTGGCATGACAAAGTTTTAGATACTTTTTTTTTAATTGGGGATTATGTATTAACTTTCCCTGAATTTATAAGGATATGTAAAATGCAGATGCCACCTCTGACAAACAAAAGGAAAAAAAAACAATGAACACTAAATTATATGACCCAGCATTAATTGTAAAAGCTAATGTTTATTAAACATTTACTACACAGTCATAGGTACTTATGCTACAATTAAATCCCCCCAACTACTTTATAGTAGTTTTGTTGTATATCTAATTTACAGACAAAGAATTTGGGCTTTCAATAGGGAAGTGAGCAACAACTAGTGAGAAGGGAATCCAAATTTAATCTCAGTGGCCTAAGATTCCAAATTGGTGTAAATGGTAATTGGTGTAAATAGCCTAAGATTCCAAAAAGAATTTCTTGTATTTCTATCATCAAAGCTGAGCTTTCATGTAAGGTGTTGCCTAGTGAGAAAAAAAAGTATGTGTGTGTGTGTGTGTGTGTGTATCCTCACCTTCCTGACCCTGGCATCAAAGAATCAAACATGAGTACTTTTATGTCCCCAATATCACTACTCAAATCAGATGGTTCTAATTCAATAAATGGTACTTAGAATAAAAAATGCTCAAATAAATTGGTGAGCATACCATTTGTTCTGTGCTATGGCTTTTGAACATCATCCATAAACTGTGCCATGTATTTAAGTATTCATATATGTCTGTTTCGAGCAGCTGCCGGCACTGTGACATAATACCCTGTACTTAAGAACATGGAACTGGGCCTCCCTGTGGGCCTAGGAGTTAAGTCTCAGCACTATCACCACAATCGCCCACATGGCACCCTGAGTTCAATCCCAGGTCAGGAAGGTGACCCACATGGCGCAGCAGACCTCTCCTGTCTCGCCCCTTCTTCTCCCCTCAGCAGTGTTTTTCAGTCTGCCTGCTGTGCTGCCCACTCTGTCTCTGGTGAATCCTCTCACCTCTCCTTCCTTCCCCCACCCCCCACACTTCTGGCCTACACACAGTTCTACAAATAAACAAACAAACAAATAAAATCTTAAAATAAAAAAAGAGCATGGAGCCTGGGTTTGAATTCCATATGTATAAGTAAATAACCTTAGACTAAACAACACTAAATAGCCATAGACAAGTTACAGTACATTCAGTTTCTTCATTAACAAAATGAGGATAACAATAGTTCATCTGTAAAGGATGCTTTGGTAAGGCATCACTAACTTAAGAGATAGCACAAACAGGTGACAAGGCTATCATTATCAGTTCTGCAGGCTAGCAATCTTGCTGTGCAACTCCATAACTTACACTGTTTCTCAGTTCTTCATCTGAGAAGTGAGCATGACAATAAGAATCTCTTATCTCATGGAAGGAGATAGAGAACTAGCTGAGAAAATGCAGGCAAAGAGACCAGAGAGGGCCTCCCCGGTGGCGCAGCGGTTGAGCGCTGGGTTGCGAAGCTGCCCGCGGCCTCTGCAGCGCCGGTTCGATCCCCGGTTGCTCCCCGGCCACCAGAGGAGGGTCCCACATGGCGCGCAGACCTCTCCTGCCGCCCGCTGCTCCCCTCAGCAGTGTGCTTCGGTCCTTCTGCCTGCTCTGCTCCCTGCTCTGGCTCTGGTGAATTCTCTCACCCTCCCACGCTTCTGACTGTACTCAGTGCATGTATAAATGAAACAAACAAACAAATAAATAAATAAAACATGCCTCTAAAAAAAAAAAAAAAAACAAAGAGACCAGAGAAACATTTACCCATGGTATTTGATGAACTTAGCTCTATCACTCATTTGACAAGTATTTAATGCCTACTTTGCAAAAGACCCCGATAATTGTGGGGTATACCATGAATAATAAAGATACATTCTGCTTGAGACAAACAGCAAGTAAATATAGTTTAAAATATAGATTGTGACAAATGCTCTAAGAAAACCACCCATTAGAATAGCCAAAAGTTATATTTACAATTCTGGATAAAATTTATGGGTTTGACATAGACATATAATTGTTTTCATCCCTAAACCACATTAAATGCTTACTATTGAAAAGATAGAAGGCACAAAGTGGTAGAAAATAACAGAGGAGACAAAAGCAAACGGAATTTGCACCTATAAAACAGATAGATGGATATTGCCTGCAAAGAGCTAAAAACTAGCACTACCTACCCCATAAAACTTTCAATGGTTCAGGAAATGTTGGTTTATCTGGAACAGAGGGACACTGAAAGTAGTTTTGGCATGAGCGTTAACACCTTCATCTCACCCTGCTAGATAACTGCCTCTTCCCCATCCTCAACACAAAGTTAGAGAATTTAAAGCAGATTACTATATATTTCCTATTATTCAGATATTGGATCTTTTCTCTATTTCCCATTTCTGAGCTTGTTTGTTTTGTTATTGTTGTCTTTTATTACTCTGGGTTGGAAATTATCATATAGAATGTATTGAGTAGGGAGGTGTTAAATGAATATATTCATACTGAAATCTAAATTCTAGCCTTTTTTCTCCTTCTTGTTCCAGAACTTAGGAGTTTATCTCATGCAGGATATTGGAAGTCTTCTCCAGGGATTCTTCATTACAAGAGGAAATACCTAGAATAGTAATATTGGGACAAAGCCCCAAATGATTTAGTGATGTAATGCTGGAAGTCAGCAAACCCTATCTTCATGCTGAGAGTTCTCAGTGAACTTTTTAATTTCCCTACACCTTATCATAGACTATAAAAGGTGTTCTGACCCCTGAGAAAAATATAGACCAAAACAAAGAGGAAAAGAAGCAACTTTAAGTAACCATACAATTCCAGCAGGGAGATTTTATCTATTATACAAAATGTTTTTTTAGTTTGGATAGCACAGGTTTATAATACAAGGACATGGAAATTATGTGCTTGATTAAAGACTTCAGAACTTCAGGGAAAGGGGAAGCTTCGCAAGATGCCATTTTAGGGGCCTCCCCGGTGGCGCAGTGGTTGAGCGCTGGGTTGCAAAGCTGCCCGCAGCCTCTGCGGTGCCGATTCGATCCCCGGCTGCTCCCCCGCCACCGGAGAAGGGTCCCACATGGCATGCAGACCTCTCCTGCGGCCCGCTGCTCCCCTCAGCAGTGTACTTCGGTCCTTCTGCCTGCTCTGCTTCCCGCTCTGGCTCTGGTGAATTCTCTCACCCTCCCGCGCTTCTAACTGTACCCAGTGCTTGTATAAATAAATAAATAAATAAATAAATAAATAATCTTTAAAAAAAATGCCATTTTAATCATGACTTCAGTCTACGTATTTTCCAAGAATGTTACCATTTCTAAATCAGGAGTGATCCTTGGTGTCAGAAACTACTCTAGTGCTTTCATATGCTAGAAGAATAATTTTATCTCCAGCTTTCACACTAATTGGTTGAATCTCTCCAGACTCTTTAGAGTCTGATTCAACAGCTAGTACTGTTGCTTGTCATACTTTCCTTGAGATTTTTCTGAAAGCATAATACTTCCTTTGGTTATAATTTCAGCTAAACTCCTTTCAACTAATATTTCATCAAAAAGGAAAGAAAATTCTAAATGCTGGGAGGTTCCTAATGGATGTGAAAAAAGCTAAAATAATATTTGTAAAGCAGATGCGGCGGAGCAACATGGCGGCGAGGAGACGCTGCGAGTAAGATCTCCCATTAAAAAAAGTTAATAGGGAGGAAAAGCGGCAGGTCCCAGTGAGAACTGGGACACGGAAGATAAACGGACGACTCCAGCAAACTGCCCAAAGAAGAAAGTTGCCATAAAAGAGGACCAGAAGGGAGGGAAGCTCAGAACCCTGCTCCCCTCCCCCGCCCACAGAGGCGGCACTCTCGACCGGCAGAGAGGAGGAAAACAACAAACCAAAACGGCCACCAAGAACAAACGACGCAGCAAGGGGGACTGTGAGTGGAAAGGAACTATTGCAGCCACCACACCCCTTGAACGGGAGCTGAGGCGAACCCTGCAGGATTCACCGCTGCGGTGAGCGAACTGCTCCGGGCGCCATTAGAGAAGAACAAAGACCCTGGGAGACGCGCACACAGCCCGGGCTGCCGGTAAGCTTGCGCGGATAGCGGCGCGCTCGGCGCACTTGAAAAGCAAGTGCAGACCAGGATCGCGGCTGCCCAGGTCCCCGCGCCTGCGACCTAGGCTTGGAAGACGACCTAGGCTTGCGGGGAGACGCACGGAGATCCTCACTGAGGTGAAGGTCCCTCCCTGAGTAAGCAGGAACCAGGCGCCCAGGCACGGGAGCGGTGCAAAAGACGCCATACCCGTGCCACTGAACTGGGCTACAGCCCGCGTCCTGGAACTGAGGGCTTTGGAACTGAGACCCGGGGCACGAAATTAGGGGCGTGGGTTCCCCACGACGGTGGGGCACAAGGCAGACACAGCACCCCAAAGCCGTTGAGGTGTACCCTACCATCCCCGCTTTGCTCCCTGTCCCACGGGGTGGAAAATCAGCTCCCCAAGGGCTCTAGGAGAGATCTTTGGCGCCACCTAGCGACTTGTAGACAGCACAGGCTCCTGAAGGAGCTAGTGGCCAGCTGGGGAGTTAGCCCACACCCGGCCCCTTCCGAACAAGTAGTCTGAGCCCACAGGGAGAGCGAGCACCCACAGCCAGGGCAGACCAGGCACGCAGAAGAGTGTGCCTGACACTGGACGCGCAGGGAGTGTGTCCCACATCACCATTTTAGAACAGGGACATTTCTTCAGTAAAGACTACCTGCAGAAGGCTTCCTCAGGAGCCAGAGGTGAGCGGGGGAAGTTCGCCCATGCCAGACCCCCTCTGGCCTGCAGTCCAAGCCCAGAGGGGGAGCAGGAACCCACCGCTGGGGCAGACCAGGCGCACAGGGGAGTGTGTCCCCACATCGACATTTTAGGACAGGGACCTTTCTCCAATAAAGACTGCTTGAAACTGACAGATGACTCCTGGAGGAACCAGAGGGGAGAAGAGAAGCCCACCCAAGATGCCGGCCAGTCCCAACAACACAGTGTCCCAACGCATACGGCAAATTAGAAAACAGACAGTAGGGAGGAGAAGAACCACACGCAACCTAGCAACTCTCCAGAGAAAAAGCACACCACAAAAAGAAAACCAGCCCCCAGATTGCAACGACAGTAACTTGGAAGAACTTCTGAGCCTTCCAGAAAGAGAATTTAAAATTGTCGTGATTAAAAAACTGACAGCAGTCATAAAGGAAAACAATGATAAGGGAAAAATAATCAACGATCAGAAGAATGAAATTGAGTCCCTAAAGAGGGAAGTAAAAGAAATGCAGGAGATCAAAGAATTAGTGGAAGAACTAAAGAATTCTGGGAAAAGCAATGAAAGCAGAATTGATGAAATGGAAGAACGAATAAGTGCTCTTGAAGACACAGAAATAAAAAGAACCAAAACAGAAAAGGAAAGAGAAGTACGAAGGAAAAAGAATGAAGAAAGACTTCGGGAACTATCTGACTCCATGAGGAAAGGAAATATAAGAGTTATAGGAATACCAGAAGGAGAGGAGAGAGAAGTAGGAACAGAGAAAATATTCAAAGAGATAATTGAAGAGAACTTCCCAAATGTGAAGAAGGAGCTGAAAATTGATATACAAGAAGCAAGAAGAACACCAAACTTCCACGACGAAAGAAAAAATACAGCAAGACACATAATAGTAAAGCTCCCAAGAATCCAGGACAAGGAAAAAATAATGAAGCTGGCAAGAGGGAAGAAACAGATAACATTCAAAGGAAAACCAATCAGGCTGACATCAGACTTCTCCGAAGAAACACTACGGGCAAGGAGAGAGTGGAGGGACATAGTCAACAGACTCCAAGAAAACAGATGCCAACCAAGAATACTCTATCCCGCAAAGCTCTCCTTCCTCTTTGAAGAAAGAATATGGACCTTCCCAGACAAACAGAAACTCCGGAATTTCATTGCAACTAAACCCCCACTCCAAAAATTACTACAAGGAGTCCTAAAGCCAGAACCTCAGAGGGACGAATAACAATGAAAGAAGGCCAAAAAAAAAAAGTTATTAAAAGAATAAATAAATAAAATCAAAGGAAAGACAAACACAATGGCAAATACAGATGTTAACATATCAATATTAACTCTAAATGTAAATGGACTAAACTCTTCAATAAAAAGACACAGAGTTGCAGCCTGGATTAAGAAACAAAACCCAACCTTTTGCTGTCTCCAGGAAACACATTTAGCTACAAAAGAAAAAATAGGCTCAAAGTTAAAGGATGGAAAACAATCCTACAAGCAAATGGACCAAAAAAGAAAGCAGGAACAGCTATACTTATATCAGATAAAACAGACTTCAAACTCAAAAAGATAAAAAGAGACCCCAATGGTCACTACATTATGATCAAGGGGACAATACTTCAAGAAGAAATAACACTCATTAACATATACTCACCAAACGAAGGAGCACCAAAATATATCAGACAACTGTTGTCCTCTCTGAAAACAGACATCAGAGAAAACACATACGTAGTGGGAGACTTCAACACACCACTATCAACAATGGATAGATCAACAAGACAAAAAATAAGTAAAGAAACCAAAGCTCTAAATAAGGACCTAGAGCAATTGGGCTTAACAGACATCTATAGAACACTAAACCCCAAAAAAACGGAGTACACATTTTTCTCAAGCGCACACGGGTCATTCTCCAGGATCGATCACATACTGGGGCACAAGACAAACATCAACAGATACACCAAGATTGAAATCATATCAACCATCTTTTCTGACCATGAAGGCATCAAACTAGAAATAAACCATAAAAAGAAGGCAAGGAACTTTCCTACCTCATGGAGATTAAAAACCACACTACTGGAACACCACTGGACTAATGAGGAGATCAAAGAAGAAATTAAAAAATTTTTTGAACTGAACGACAAGGAGGACACCAATATCCTAAATGTATGGGATGCAGCAAAAGCAGTAATAAGAGGAAAATATATAGCAATAGAAGCTCACATCAAGAAACAAGAAAGAACTCAAAGAAACAACCTAATCTCGAAGCTCAAAGATCTAGAAAAAGAACAACAAAAAAACCCCAAAACCAGTAGAAGAAAAGAAATAATAAAAACCAAAGCAGAAATAAATGAAATTGAAACTAAAAAAACAATCCAAAAGATCAATGAAACCAAGAGCTGGTTCTTTGAAAAAATCAATAAAATAGACAAACCCCTAGCCAGGCTCACAAAGGAAAAAAGGGAGAAAGCACAAATAAACAGGATCATCAATGAAAGAGGAGAAATCACAATGGACACAGCAGAAATCAAAAGAATAATCAGTAACTACTATGAACAGTTATATGGAAACAAGTTTAATAATCGAGACGAGATGGACAAATTCCTACAACTCTACAATCACCCAAAGCTAGATAAAGAAGAAATAGAACACCTAAACAGACCAATTACAATTAGCGAAATTGAAATGGTAATCAAAAACCTCCCCAAAAACAAAAGCCCAGGACCTGATGGATTTACAAATGAATTCTACCAAACATTCAGAGACGAATTAGTGCCTATCCTTCACAAACTCTTCCAAAATTGAGAAGGAAGGGACAATACCAAACACGTTCTATGAAGCCAACATTACACTAATACCAAAACCGAACAAGGACAACACAAAAAAGGAAAACTACAGGCCAATCTCCCTAATGAACACTGATGCAAAAATCCTCAATAAAATTTTAGCCATCAGAATCCAACAATGTATCCATAAGATAATTCACCACGACCAAGTAGGATTCATTCCAGGGACACAAGGATGGTTTAACATCCGAAAATCAATCAACGTTATCCAACACATCAACAAAAAGAAATATAAAAACCATATGATAATATCAATAGATGCTGAGAAAGCTTTCGACAAAGTGCAACACCCATTCATGATAAAAGCCCTTGAAATTCTTGGGATACAAGGAACATACCTCAACATCATAAAGGCCATCTATGACAAGCCAACAGCCAGTATCATTCTCAATGGTGAAAAGCTGAAAGCAATTCCATTAAGATCTGGAACAAGACAAGGATGTCCACTCTCACCACTGCTTTTCAATATAATACTGGAAGTCCTAGCCAGGGCAATAAGACAAGAGAAAGACATCCAAGGAATCCAAATAGGAAAAGAAGAAGTCAAACTATCACTATTTGCAGACGATATGATATTATACATAGAGAACCCCAAAAATTCCACAGAAAAGCTAATTCAACTCATCAATCAGTTCAGTAAAGTGGCAGGATACAAAATCAACACGCAAAAGTCAGTAGCCTTCCTATACACAAACAATAAATCTGAAGAAGAAGAAATCAAAAAAACCATCCCTTTTTTTATTGAAACAAAAAAAATCAAATATTTGGGAATAAATCTAACAAAAGAGGTAAAGGACCTATACAAAGAAAACTATAAAACACTGTTAAAAGAAATAGAAGAAGACACAAAGAAATGGAGAGACATCCCCTGCTCGTGGATTGGAAGAATAAACATTATTAAAATGGCCATCCTTCCAAAAGCAATATACAGATTCAATGCTATTCCAATCAAAATTTCAATGTCATTCTTCAAAGAAATAGAACAATTATTGATGAAATTCATATGGAATCACAAAAAACCCCGAATAGCCAAAGCTCTCCTGAAAAAAAAAGAACAGAATGGAGGCATTACACTCCCAGACTTGAAACTATACTACAAAGCCATAATCATCAAAACTGCATGGTATTGGAACAAGAACAGACCTACAGACCAATGGAATCGAATAGAAAATCCAGAAATAAACCCACAGATTTATGGTCAACTAATCTTTGACAAAGGAGCAAAGACTATGCATTGGAGCAAAGAAAGTTTGTTCAATAAATGGTGCTGGGAAAACTGGGTCGCTACATGCAAAAGAATGAAGCTTGACCACTACCTCACACCATACACAAAAATCAACTCAAAATGGATTAAAGAACTAGACATAAGACCTGAAACCATAAAATATATAGAAGGAAATATAGGCGAAACACTACGTGATCTGCACATCAAAGACATCTTTATAGACACATCACCCAAAGCAGTGATAGTGAAGGCAAAGATAAACAGCTGGGACTACATCAAATTAAAGAGCTTCTGCACAGCAAAAGAGACAATAACAAAAACAAAGAGAAACCCCACCAACTGGGAGAACATTTTTGCACCCAACACTAATGATAAAGGACTGATCACAAAAATCTGCAAAGAGCTGATGAGACTCAACAACAACAAAGAAAATAATCCAGTCCAAAAATGGGCAGAAGAGCTAAAAAGAAACTTCTCTGAAGAGGAAATGCAAATGGCCAACAGGCATATGAAAAAATGTTCAACATCACTTGCCATCAGGGAAATGCAAATCAAAACTACCATGAGATACCATCTTACACCAGTGAGAATGGCACATATTAAAAAAACTAGCAACAACAAATGCTGGCGAGGGTGTGGAGACAAAGGAACTCTTCTGCACTGTTGGTGGGAGTGCAAACTGGTCCAACCACTGTGGAGAGCTGTGTGGAGATTTCTGGACCTACTAAACATAGAGCTTCCATATGATCCAGCAATTCCACTCCTAGGTATTTACCCAAAGGACACAGAAACATCAATTCCAAAGAACACCTGCACCCCTATGTTTATAGAAGCACTGTTTACAATAGCTAAGCTTTGGAAACAACCCAAATGCCCAAAAATAGATGACTGGATCAAGAAGATGTGGTACATATATACCATGGAATATTACTCAGCATTCAAAAAAGATAAACACATGCAATTTGCAGCAACATGGATGGCGCTGGAAGGGATCATGCTCAGCGAAATAAGCCAAAAAGAAAAAGAAAAATACCGGATGGTCTCACTCATAGCAGGAATCTAGAAAACTTAAATAAGGGACCAGGAAAATGAATAACTATAAGAAAGTGAAAATCAAAATCAACAAAAAACTATGAACCAGAGACACTTTTAGGGGGGCGGGAGGGGAGGGATTGGGGTCAGAATGGGGGGGCTGCAATTGTATGGGGAATATAACAATAAATTTATAAAAAAAAAAAAAGATCATGCACAGAAAGGGAAAAAAAAATATTTGTAAAGCAAATAAAACATAGAAAGAGTCCTTGTCAATTTAAAAACACAGTATCAGGCATTTAGAACTTAAGACAAAGATTGATAAAGAAATTTGAGGAATTCTTCAGGAAAGTAACACAAAGAACCAGAGATGGGAAATAGAGAAAAGACCCAATATCTAAGCAAAAATAATTACAACTATAGTAGCATGAAACATAGAAAAGAAGTAGGGAGAACATCATTAGAGAAATAATAGAAGAAATTTTTCTAGAATTAAAAGACACACCTAGGGGCTTCTTTGGTGGCGCAAGGGGTTAAGCACCGCGCTATGAAGCTATCCGTAGACTCTGCAGCACGAGTTCGATACTCAGGCAGCCAGGGAACAACCCACATGGTACAGCAGACCTCTCCTGTCTCTCCCACTGTTCCCCCAGCAGTATATTTCAGTCAGTCTGCCTGTTCTGTTCCCCACTCTGTCTCTGGAGAATCCTATCATCCCCCACACCTCTGGCCTGTACCCTAGCTCTTGTATGCATAAATAAATAAATCTTTATTTAAAAAAAAACACATCTACCAGGTGAAAGATCCTTACATAAATAAAAAGATCATACCAGTGCTAATTTTAAAATTTTACAACTCTAGGGCCAAATGTTCTTAGGAGAAAAAAAAAGGTCACAAGCAAAGGTCAGTAATTATGTTGCAGTCTGACTTCTCAACAGCTAGAAGACCAGAGATTAGTAGATACTGAAGAAAAATTACTTTCAATATAGTAATCTAACCCAAATTATGAAATAAGTATGATGATTAAATAAGATCAAATTACATGATTTTCTAACAAAGAAAGCCCCAAATATTTTCCTATGCTGAGTTATTGGAGGAGTGCTACAAAAATGAGCCCAGTAGAGGATCAAAAGAAACACCTAAGGTGTAATAAACATTACAGGATGACAGGTGTGTGCTCAGGCAGTTGCATAAGCAAACCAGATGGAAGCAATGGGCCCCACAGATAGACATACCCATATCTTCGCCATCCTACCCGTCATCAGGAATTCATCATAATTTTAGAATAGTGGAGGATGTGTCCCAGATAAGCGAGGGAGTAAATGAAGACAGAGGTTGTCATCCAAGAAACAGGATTCCAACTCAAGAGAAAGATACTTCTGAGGGGTAGTGATAGGAAGTTGATGATAACTGATGTGCAGAAAACCCAGATGGTGCCGCAAATTTGGGAAATAGAATCTCTGGGCCAGATATCTCCAAGGAAATATTGGAAATAATAATTACCTGATCACCAACATTGGAAATTCATATTGTCAGGCTATTGTATAGTGTGGCAGGTTCAGCAGTAAAAATAAGAATTGAGCAAATGAGAAAAAGCTGTAACTGACTTTGAGCAAGATAAATGAAAAAGGAAATATAATCTCAGCACAATATACTGCAATGCATTGTCTTGCATAATATTCACACAGGCATACTAATGTAAGCAGGAATATTTATTTAACCAAAAACTTTAATATCATTATATACGTATATATATTATTATGTCACTATATATTAGGAATGGGAAGCAAAGTATTCAATTATGTAAGAGGTAATTTCTTACATAATTCAATAGAAACTAAAATTAGTGACTCAAGGAATGTCATATTTACATATCTTATAGAAATGTGAAGATGTGTAAACCCTAAAAAACTAAAAGTGTTAAAAACAGGGTAGCACCCAAGGAGGGGTAATGTGAAGAGGTAGGGTAGAGAATGCCTGTACTTCATTTTAGCTTTTAAGTATAATTTGATATTTTAAAGCAATAAATTTATATTACTTTGATAAAAAGGAAATTTTTATAACATATAATAGACTTGTATAAGTATTTTATAAACAGGTATTATATGATTTATATTAAACTGAGCACATTACTTTTATCTGTTGTTTTTTCTCCGCCCAAGGAAAGCGTGACATGAAATCATCCAAAGTGTCTACAATTGCATCAACTTGACATTGTTCCAATTCTGTTTTTCCAGCCAAATCTATGGAATAGAGAGAAGTCATTTTATGCTCAAGAATATGTTCAATTTAGGGGCCCTTCCTAGTGGCGCAAGGGATTAAGCACCACACTATTAAGCAATCCAAAGCCTCTGCAGCATGAGTTCAATCCCCGGCTGGCCAGGGAGTAACCCGCATGGCGCAGCAGACCTCTCCTGACTCGCCTGCTGCTCCCCTCAGCAGTGTATTTCACTCAGTCTGCCTGTTCCCCACTCTGTCTGTGGTGAATCCTCTCACCCCCCGCATGTCTGCCCTGTACCCCAGCTCTTGCATGCATAAATAAATAAATCTTAAAAAAAAGAAAATGTTCAATTTAATCTGCATAGTTTATTTTTAATAGGCAGCATTCATACAATTCAAAATAATATTAAATAGTACCCAGTGAGGACTAACTTCCACTCCTGCCTATCCACTTTATCTTGTTCCCCTTATTGATAACCACTTTTATTAGTTTCTTTTGTCTTCTTCCGTTCTTTCTTTATAAAAATTAAAAAAAATAAAAATAGAAGCATGTGAGAATGTATTTCCCACTCAAAATGCACCTCCCAGGCCTCCCTGGTGGCGCAGGTGGTTGAGCGCAGCACTGTGAAGATGTCTGCAGCCTCTGCAGCGCTGGTTAGATCCCGGCCGGCCAGGGAGCAACACACATGGCTCAGCAGACCTCTCCTGTCTCGCCTGCTGCTCCCCTCTGCAGTGTATTTCAGTCAGTCTGCCTGTTCTGTTCCCTGCTGTGTCTCTGGTGAATCCTCTCACCCTCCTGCACATCTGGCCTGTACCCCGGGTCTTGAATAAAATAAATAAATCTTTAAAAAAATTTTTTAAAAAAATGATTCTCCCTCATAAATTCTAAAGCTCTTTCTTTACATGTACCTTTAGGTCATTCTCTGTCCTCTTTCAGCTATAAGGGATTTTTAAGTAGAAGTGCTACAGTTTATTAACTAACCCCAACTAATTATGTGTGTTTCCAAACATTTGCTAATACAAAAACACTACAATAAATAATTTTACATACATTATCATATAACCTTTTGTAAAACTTTTATTGAAATAGCATTGGTTTATAACATTATGTAGCCTTCACATTTACATTATTATGTCAGCATCTGTATTTACGTTGTGTTCACCACCAGAATTGTTTTTCTTTTAACTGACAATTTTTGTCAGGAACTTTTGTTTTCTTCCTAGAAACTATAATTTAAAATAATAAAGTCCTTTTTTTCCCCTGCTATTTATTTATTATCATTTTGCTAAGAAATCATTGAACTTTCTAAATAATTTCTCATTGATACAAATTTAAAATACTTCAGTGTGGAAGAATTCTAAAATATATTGCTATTGTACAACTATATATTTTACTAAAAATCTAGACGCTATATACTGACAATGGGTGAATTCTACTTGAATTAAACTTCAATAAAGCTGAAAGAAAATGCTTTAATGTTTAGATTCTTATGTAACCTATGTTCATTCTTTTTAACAGTCAAATGTTGATTCTTACTTCTGACCTTGAAATGTCCCATTGAATTGTATCACATATTCTCTTCACTGATTTCCATACTCAAAGCTTCAGCTATCAATATTATGCAGATGCCTCCTTATTCAACACTTTTAGTCCTAAATTCCAGGCTTATATTTTCAGCCTCCTTTTGGATATGTTTCTGTTTATTATTTTGACCCTGAAACTTCCTTCAATAGATCCTAAAATGCAGTCATCACATTATACTTCAAACAAGCTCTTCATTATTCTTTCATTCAATAATTAGTTACTGGGCTCCAACTGTGATTTGGCCCCCACTGTGACTTTGCAGTGAACAAAAAATAAAATCCCTGTCTGTATGGCACTTATGGCCGATTGGAGAAGACAGATAGACATTGGAAAGGAGTGTAAAGAGTGGGGATTTTTAGTTAGTTTGTTTTGTTTTTTAAAGACAGGAAGAGGAAACAAGGTATGAGAACAACATCTATATCCAACTGTTGTTTACCTAGTCCTTATTCTTCAACTCAGATACACTGCCCTCCAAACATTCCCATTTCTCCCACATTCCATCTTGTTCATTAATTTCTGAACTGTTTCAATGACATCCAAATGTGCATCCCTGCTAAGTCATGCTAATCAAATACAGAGTTTGGCCTGGGTAATACTCTCAAACTAATAGCAATAGTTGTTACTTTTCTATAAAATGTCCTACAATTGAAGTCAAACAGAAAAAGGTAAATAGTATAAGATATTTTCTTATAAAATGAATGTATAGATACAGAAAACGGGTTTGTGGTTGATAAAGCTGAAGGTAATCAAAAGATACAACCTTCTAGAGATAAGTGTGGGGATGTAACATGTGGTGGGGTGACAATAGTTAATAATACTGTGTTGTATAGTTGAATATTATACAAATTGTTAAAGTTCATATCAAAAGAAATAAATTTGTAATTGCATACTGATGAATGTTTACTAACATTTAATTCCATTCTCCTTTGCACAATAGTGTTCAATAATTAATGAATAATAAATATATATCATACTTTTTTTAGTTATCAAAATCTTAAACAATAAACATTTACCTGTTTTTCTGGCCAAGTATCTTGCTATTGCTAGGCTCTGATGAAGGATAAGCCCATCAACTTCCAAAATGGGGATTTTGCCAAATGGAATTGCTTAAAATAAAACAAAGAATTCAACTCCTATTACAAAATCAAGGGTTATAATATTTCCCTTTTTAGTCACAATTGTTGAAATAGATCATGACTTTATTATTTTTTTCTTTTTAAATATAATTTATTTAGATATATTTTACATCATTGTTCATTTTTGTACAATGTTTACTTTCTCCTCTCCGGTATAGTCCCCATAGAATTCCCACCACCAATTCACCTGTGCACTATTGCCATAGTCCCCTGTGCTCTTCCCTCCCTTGTTTTGATCCTTCTCCCTCCCCCTCCCATACAGAATATCTGATTTATAGTAGCCTGCTAATTTTTTAATTATTTTTTCACCCAATCCTTTATTTGGTCCCCTATGTTCCTCCTATAAGTGAAACCATCCAATATTTTTCTTTTTCCTTCTGATTTATTTCACTCAGCATAATCCTTTCTAGCTCCATCCATGTTGCTGTGAATGGCATTAGTTTATCTTTTTTGATTGCTGAATAGTATTCCATTGTGTATATATACCACATCTCTTCTCAATCCAGTAGATCATGATTTTTAAAGGCATGAAATTCTTGAACAGTTACTCTAAAAGGTACATTAGGCATTCTCTAGTGGAATCTTTATATTTTATGTTTCTTTTAAAAATAAAAAAAGAAATGTTAGAAGACCTACTATAGTATTAATGACAGAATAGGGCTATAGCTCAGGTTTACAGTGATACTGTATACCGAAGCATATATTATCTCATATATTTACATATATTTACTACTTAGCTTTTATAAAAACATCATTTTTAAAGGGTTTCATTAAGTTTTGTGACCTCAACCAGATATCACATTAGTCATTTTGTGAAGTCATACTCTGAGAAGTATGGAAACTTACCATGGAGTTACAATAAGATATCTAGCCAAATTCATATTTGATGAGGGACTATTTGAAGTATATGGTAAGAGAGCAGCATATTTTCACAAATTTAAGACAGACTCATAAATATTATATTAATAATTTATCTGTAAATCCTACTCTTTTCCTTATTTGAACATATCACATTTTGATCAGAAACTAACAAATATTTAGTATAGAAAAAATTTAAATTGATGATAAAAATAACTAACACATAGTTATAAAAATTTTAATAGCTTTCCCATATATTAAAACAACAAAATCATAACATATTTAATGCTTGGTAAACTACCTTTTTTTTTAATTGGCTTTTAAAATTCAATGAAACACCATCTTTTTTTTTAAGATTTATTTATTTTATACAAGAACCGAGGTACAGGCCAGATGCACGGGAGGGTGAGAAGATTCAACAGAGACAGAGCAGGGAACAGAACAGGCAGCCTGATGAAATGCACTGTGGAGGGGAGCAGCGGGCGAGACAGGAGAGGTCTGCCTCGCCATGTGGGACTCTTGCTGGCGGCCAAACCAGCATTGCAGAGGCTGCAGACAGCTTCACAGCATGGCACTCAACTGCCTGCACCACCAGGGGAGGCCCTGAAACACCATCTTTTTAATAGTTGCTTAATATTTCAATGCACTAATTGGTCACTGTTTTCCCAACAAGTGCCTTAATTTTGGATTTATAATTATT
The DNA here is from genome assembly GCF_964194135.1 of Talpa europaea. NCBI lineage: Eukaryota > Metazoa > Chordata > Mammalia > Eulipotyphla > Talpidae > Talpa > Talpa europaea. The sequence goes on along the minus strand of NC_140071.1, from coordinate 83,137,548 downwards.
TTGGAAAGAGGGATAAGAATAAAGTGCCACTTATAGTCCCATGACCCTAACACAACTACAGTAAGTCTTCATTTACTGTCTTCCATAGGTTCTTGGAAAATTTGACTTAAAGTGAAAATGAGTATAATAAAAGCAGTTCTTTGAATAACATTGCTTTGGTTAATATCAGCTATGTTAAGAAATGATGTTGAAAGAAAAATTATTGAAGGTCCTGATACACTAGAACCAACATTGTAAATTACTTTCAAGTGTCTTTCATATGCATACTGCATAAGTACAGGTGAATATAGTTCATATCAAGAATAAAAATGTCTTAGAGCTATAAAATGCCTGAGCTATTTCATTGAGCAAAACAAAATCCCAAATAAAGCTAACACTAATTTTGATAATTTGTCTGAAACAAAATAAATGATCAAGAAGAAAATCACAATTTTGGGTGTGGTTTTCTTTGTGCTAAGCATTGTGCTAATATTTGACATGTTGATTAGGTCATCTAGTATTTAAAACAACCCTATGAAACAGCCATTAAATAGGGTCTCATTTTAAAAATTAGCAAATTAGGTGAAGAGTTTTATGAGTTTTTTGCAGACCCGACAAATCATTTTCTTGTCAGATACTTAGTGTGCAAATATTTCCTTCCATTCAGTAGTATTTCTTTTTGATTTAGTGATAGTTTCTTTTTCACTGTGCAGAAGCTTTTTAGTTTGATATAGGCCAAAATGTATATATTCTCTATGGTTTTCCTTGTTGTTGGAGATCTGCACTGTTTTGCCTATTTTCTTTTATGTATTTTATGGGTTTAGACCTTACATTCAAGTCTTTCACCAATTTTTAGTAAAATATTGTGTATGGTGTGAGATGGTGATCTAGTTTCATTTTTCTGCATGTGTTGTCCAGTTTTCCCAACACCATTTGTTGAAGAGACTTCCCTTTCTCCATTTTATACTCTTGGCTCCTATGTCATAGACTAACTGTCCATAAAAGTATTGATTTATTTCTGAGTTCTGAACTCTTTTCCAATGGTCTGTGTGTTTGTTTTTGTACCAGTAACATTCTCTTTTGATTTGTAGGATAGTTTGAAGACTGGCAGTGTGATACCACTATTCTTCCTCTTTTTAATTATTTATTTATTTTGGGAGTCAGGATTGCCTTGACTCTTTAGGGATTTTGTGTTTCCATGTAAATTATAGTAATATTTGTTGTATATCTTTGAAGAATGCCATTGAAACTTTGATAGGGATTGCACTGAACATGTATAATGCTTTGGGTAATATGGCCATTTTGACAATATTGATTTTTCCAATTCATGCAAAGACACTATCTTTTCATTTTTTTTGCATTTTTTTAATTTTAACAGTGTCTTATAGTTTTCATTGATATGTCCTTCATATTATTTCTTTACCTCCTCCTATCCCCTACATTCACATCTTTTCTTAAGTTTACTAGTAGATATTGAATTCTTTATGATGCATTTGTAAGTGGGATATTTTTTCTCTTCTAGCTCATAGTGTCCATATCTGTCTCTTATTATCTTTTTTAGCAGTGAGTCTACTTTATGTTATATAGTGTGACCATCCATACTATTCTTTGGGATCCATTTGTTTGTTTTTAAGATTTATTTATTTATGCATACATGGACTGGGGTACAGGCCAGAGGTGTGGGGGGTGAGAGGATTCACCAGAGACGGAATGGGGAAAGAACAGGCAGATTGACTGAAATACACTGCTAAGGGGAGCAGCGGGCAAGTCAGAGGAGGTCTGCTGTGCCATGTGGGTAGCTCCCGGGTCAGCCGAGACTCAAACTCATGCTGCAGAGGCTGTGGATAGTTTCACAGTGCTATGCTTAACTCCTTGCACCACCAAGGAGGCCCAGGGATCCGTTTGTTTGCAAGGCCTCTAGTGGCTGGCTATCTCACCCCAAATAGTGTTCACAATGTCCAGAAGTTCCAAATAAAGGCCACTTCTGGAACACGAGGTGAAACCACAATAGCTCACAGCAGCAGTCTGAAAGTTGGCCAGATACTATATCAGACAGTGATGGATTCTACAGCACCAGAAGGTGGTACCAGAGAACCAGAGGGTAAGGTATGCTCTTGGAAACCCTGGGCCGAGCCAAATGGTGCACCTTGCAGGTGATGTCAGAACCAGGGCTGGAAGTAGGTTTAGTGGCTGAGTCTTAGCAAAAGTCTATGGAAGTCTGGAGTCTACAAAGTCCCAAGGATGTCATCTGCTGGATGCTGCTTTTTCTCCAGAGGCCATATCAGGAATCCTTTTTCTTTCTTAAGAGGCTGGGGGGGCCTGGGAGCAGAATGCTTCTTCTCTGAAGGCGGTCTGATGAATGCTACCTCTTCAAAGGCCAGAAACAGAATGAATCAATCTGGCTCTTGCTTTGCCTTATATTCCCTTATACATTCCCCATTTTATAAACCTGATTTGACCATTTTCAATCCTAGACATCTGATTGGACTGTTTAGCACCAATCAGCATCTTTTCTATTTTCAATCTAAATGATTAACTAAGCTTTCGACAAAGTGCAACACCCATTTATGATAAAAGCCCTTGAAATTCTTGGGATACAAGGAACGTACTTCAACATCATAAAGGCCATATATGACAAGCCAACAGCCAGCATCATTCTCAATGGCGAAAAGCTGAAAGCATTCCCATTAAGATCTGGGACAAGACAAGGATGTCCACTCTCACCACTGCTTTTCAATATAATACTGGAAGTCCTAGATAGAGCAATAAGACAAGAGAAAGACATACAAGGAATCCAAATAGGAAAAGAAGAAGTCAAACTATCACTATTTGCAGATAATATGATAATATACATACAGATATGATAATACATACAGATATGTAATATACATACAGATATGTAATATACATTACAGATATGTAATATACATACAGATATGATAATACATACAGATATGATAATACATACAGATATGATAATACACACAGATACATACATACATACAGATATGATAATACATACAGATATGATAATATACAGATATGATAATATACACAGAGAACCCCAAAAACTCCACAGAAAAACTAATTCAACTCATCAATCAGTTCAGTTAAGTGGCAGGATACAAAATCAACAGGCAAAAATCTGTAGCCTTCCCATACACCAACAATAAATCTGAAGAAGAAATAAAAAAAAGCATCCCTTTTATGATTGAAACAAAAAAAATCAAATACTTGGGAATAAATCTAACAAAAGAGGTAAAGGACCTATACAAAGAAAACTATAAAACACTGTTAAAAGAAATAGAAGAAGACACAAGGAAATGGAAAGACATCCCCTGCTCATGGATTGGAAGAATAAACATTATTAAAATGGCCATCCTACCAAAAGCAATATACAGATTCGATGCTATTCCAATCAAAATTTCAATGTCATTCTTCAAAGAAATAGAACAATTATTGATGAAATTCATATGGAACCACAAAAAACCCCAAATAGCCAAAGCTCTCCTGAAAAAAAAAGAAGGGAATGGAGGCATCACACTCCCAGACTTCAAACTTTACTACAAAGCCATAATCATCAAAACTGCATGGTATTAGAACAAGAACAGACACACAGACTAATGGAATTGAATAGAAAATCCTGAAATAAACCCACAGATTTATGGTCAACTAATCTTTGACAAAGGAGGAAAGAATATGCATTGGAGCAAAGAAAGTTTGTTCAATAAATGGTGCTGGGAATACTGGGTTGCTCCATGCAAAAGAATGAAGCTTGACTACTACCTCACACTATACACAAAAATCAACTCAAAATGGATTAAAGAACTAGACATAAGACCTGAAACCATAAAATACATAGAAGGAAATATAGGCTAAACACTACGTGATTTGCACATCAAAGACATCTTTACAGACACATCACCCAACGCAGTGATAGTGAAGGCAAAGATCAACAGCTGGGACTACATCAAATTAAAGAGCTTCTGCACAGCAAAAGAGACAATAACCAAAGCAGAGAGAAATCCCACCTACTGGGAAAACATTTCTGCACACAACACTAATGATAAAGGACTGATCACAAAAATCTGCAAAGAGCTGATGAGACTCAACAAAAACAAAGAAAATAATCCAGTCAAAAAATGGGCAGAAGAGCTAAAAAGAAATTTCTCTGAAGAGGAAATACAAATGGCCAATAGGCATATAAAAAAATGTTCAACATCACTTGTCATCAGGGAAATGCAAATCAAAACTACAATGAGATACCATCTTACACCAGTGAGAATGGCACATATTAAAAAAACTAGCAACAACAATTGTTGGTGAGGTTGTGGAGAAAAAGGAACTCTCCTGCACTGTTGGTGGGAGTGCAAACTGGTCCAGCTGCTGTGGAGAGCTGTGTGGAGATTTCTGGACCTACTAAACATAGAGCTTCCATATGATTCAGCAATTCCACTCTCAGTTTTTTACCCAAAGGACACAGAAACATCAATTCCAAAGAGCACCTGCACCCCTATGTTTATAGCAGCACTATTTACAATAGCTAAGCTTTGGAAACAACCCAAATGCCTAAAAATAGATGACTGGATCAAGAAGATGTGGTACATATACACCATGGAATATTACTCAGCATTCAAAAAAGATAAACACACGCAATTTGCAGCAACATGGATGGCACTGGAAGGGATCATGCTCAGTGAAATAAACCAGAAAGAAAAAGGAAAATACTGGATGGTCTCACTCATAGCAGGACTCTAGAAAACTTAAATAAGGGACCAGGAAAAAGAATAACTATAAGAAAGTGAAAATCAAAATCAACAAACAACTATGAACAAGAGACACTCTATGGGGGGAGGAAAGGAGGAATTGGGGTAAAAATAAGGGGGTTGTAATTGTTTGGGGAATATAAAAATAAAATTTAAATTCAAAGTAAAAAAAATAAAATAATATAAAACACATCAAAAATAAATAAGTAAATGATTAACTAATGAATTAAGCTTGAATTTGATTGGTTCATTTAGCTTGCACCTGATTGGTCCATTTAGAATCCTAGAGCCAGATACAAAGGGGGGGAATCCAGTCCAGCCTCCACTCAGGTCAGGGCAGGCTGTTGGCTTCAGGGAGCCATGGCCAGAGGTGGACTCGTTGGTGGGATAGAGGGCTCCCACAAAAGTGGGCTGAGGCTGTCATGCTTCAGTCCCATAAGGTTGCTTTGCCTATAGCTTATGGGTGCCATGGGGATCCCTTTACAATTATGGTACTTCATGCTTTTAAATGACATGTGGCAATATTTATTTTTAACATATCAATTAGCATAGTGTTCTTGTTGTTCCCATTATCTAGTGCAAATTATCTACTTGGCTACAGCATTAAATTGTATTTGAAACTCACTTCTACCTCACCTCTACCTGTGAACTGGGGAAAATCATCTAAACTCTGTGTGCTTTGGTTACCCATGCTATAAAATAGCAATAGGCATGTTGGAGAGTATCAAACAGGTACCAGCTAGTGTTCAAGTACTCAGTAGCGGTTTTCTTCAGTTTTGTGTTCATGATTAACAATAATCCAAAAATAAAATGTGAATTTTAGACATTTCACATAGTTAATTTTTAATTATGTTTTCAAATATTATGGCAAACATCTAAGAATGACTTCCAACTTACTGAGAACCACATACATACGGTTTGTTTAATATAATGATATTTCTAATTCTTCCCATTGTAGCATACCTTCATTCAATTACCAGTCCCATTTGTAAATTTGCTCTTTCCTCTGATCAAACAGACCCAGTTTCACTCATGTATCCACCCCCTCATATAGTCCAACACCTCATGAAAATTGATTCCATGTCCAAAATGAGAAGTGGAGTACATACTTCTAAGTTTTTTCCTACCTGCTTTGCTCTTTACTGATTCAAACATGGACACACAACCCAATTTGAGTCCATGAGACATGAGATGTTTGCTGAAGTCTTCTTTGTGCTTCTGGGAACACCTAATGAAGAAGTGTTCTTTTTTTCTTTTCACATATCCATTCAGTGTTGCTGTTCAAGCCTCTGAGGTTTTAACTACAGCAAACATCTTGCAACCAGCCTTTGGACACAGCCAACAGACCGAAGAGGAAACATGAACAAAGCCATCCTTTGAAACTAGTCTTTCTGGATTGTGAGTTATGCAACACAATTCAGTGCCTTATTATTTAAACCATTTTGTGTTTGGTTTTCAAGCAGCATAACTAATCCACTGTAAAAATGTGATAAATATGTATAGTAGCATGTGCAATTCCAATTGTCAAATATATTGACATCAGTGTTCACTCATTTCAGCTCTTCTGGTTTATCTTTATACTCTTTTTCTGTGAGATTGTGTTTCCACCTCTACCAGAAAATTTATGAGTCACATAACATTTACTTAATGCAAAGCTACAAAATTCTCAATGCAAAACTACAAGAGATTTAAAAACCTTTATTTTTCATGTTCTGGAGGAAAGACAAAAGGGTGTGGAAATATATTTTCCCCACATTTTCAAGATCTCTTATTTGTGTGCCTTACCTGATTTAATTTCAGGCCAATCAGCTTGTTCTATTCTGTGGTCATCATACTTTATGTCCAAATATGCAAAAATGTAACGAATAATCTCTCCTCTCCCTCTCATGTTAAAATAAGTGAGTTTGAAGTATGGCATGATGTGATTCTGGAAAGAGAAAAATGGAAGGAGTATTTTAAAAGTCCTGTAGAAATGTTTACAATTTTTTTCTATGAAGGTTTTTGAAGGCTTACACCTTCTTCTTAGGTATTACAGCATAGCTCAAAATATGTTTTTTTTAAATGTATTATTTTTTATTGAGATAACATTAATACCTCCTTAAATTAATGTACCACAACACACCCACCATCCAAGAACCCATAGTCCACCACCGTAGGTCATTGAACCCCAATTTCTTTTGTTCCCCATTTTCACACACTTTTACAGTCAGTTTTCTAAGATTTTGTATTGGTTTATTTTTGTCTGTCCCTTTGCTGTGTTTCTCCATATTCCACCTATGAATTAAATTATCTGGTATTTCTCTTTCTCTTTCTAATTTATTTCAGTCAGCATAATTTCCAGTTCTATCCATGATGTCAAATGAGAAGATTTCATCTTTTTCGATAGTGAGTAGTATAGTGAGTAGTATCTTTTTCGATAGTGAGTAGTGAGTATATATATGTACCATATCTTCTTAATCTACTCATCTGTCATTGGACACTCAGTTGTTTATACAATTTGTAAATGGTGCTGCAATAAATACAGTAACACATATATCCCTTTGAATTAGTGTTTTGCATTCATCAGCTTTAAGACTAGTAGAGGAATTGTGGATCATAAGGAAGATATATTTTTAATATTCCCATATTGCTTTCCATAGGGGCTAGACTAGTCTCCATTCCTATTAATATTGTATGTGAATTCCTTTTTCCTCATATCCTCACCTTATTGCTTCTGGTCTTTTTGATATGGACCATTCTCACAGGTGTTAGGTGGCATCTCATTATCGTTTGACTTGCATTTCTCTGTTGATAAAAGATGAATATTTATTCATGTGCCTGTGTATCCCATGTACCACCTGTATATGCTCTTCAGGAAAGTGTTGATTTAGCTCTTCTGTCCATTTTTTTGATTGGTTATTGTGTTCTTTTTGTTAATTTATATAAGTTCTCTATGGACCTTGAACTTTAACCTTGTCAGATATATGAAGAACAAATATTTTATCGCATTTGGTAGAATGCTTTTTAGTTTTAATCATAGTTACTTTTACGATGTAAAATCTTTTTAGTTTGATGTAGTCCCAATTGTTTACCTTTGCTTTTGTTTCCTATGTCATTGGAATTGAGTCCCCAGCTAGAGTGTTTTTCTATATTTTCTTCTATGTTATTTATTTTATGGTTTTAGGAATGAAATGAAAATAGAAGCCCGGACTAATTGATTAGAATTGAGAAACCTGAAATAACTCCAAACTTATATTGACAGTTAATTATGACAAAGGAGCCAAATGTATATATTGGAAAAGGGAAAATCTCTTCAACAGATGGTGCTGGGAAAACTGGACAGCCACATGCAAAAATAATGGAAACAGATCACTATCTCATATACCATACACAAAAAATTAGCAAAAAAGAATATAAAAATAAAATTTAAAAAAAATTATCAAAAAAGTTACTAAAGATTTGGATGTAAGACCTGAAAATAAAATGCAGAGAAGAAAACATAGTCAAAACACTCTATGACTTTGGTTTTAGTGATGTCTTTGGGGACTCAACTCCAGTAGCAAGGGAAACAAAAGTAAAAATTTTAAGTATGTGACTACATAAAACTGAAAAGCTTGTGAATACCTAAAGAAAATACCATTTAAACTAAAAGACACTTTACCAAATGGAAGAAAATGCGTGTACCTCATACATCTGAAAAGCGGCTAATATCCAAGATCTATAAATAACTCCCACAACTCACCAAGCAATAAATAACCCAATCAAAAGGTAGACAAAATAGCTAAATAGAGACTTCTCTAGGATAGACATAGAGATGACCAACAGACACATGAATAAATTGTCATCATTATTTATCATCAGGAAAATGCATATCAAAAACAACAATGAGATACAACCTCATCCCTCTGAGAATGGCACATATCAAAAAGACCAGAAACAACAAGAGCTGGTGAGGATGTAAACAAACAGAACTCACAGGCGCTGTTTGTGGGAATGCAGGCTGGTTTAGTCCCTATAAAAAAGAATACAGAATTCTCCAAATATTAAAACCAGATGTACTATGATTTGGCAAATTCACTTCTAGGTATCTTCCAGAAAAATTAAAAAGCACTAATTTGAATGGGTATATGCAATCCTATATTTATTGCATTGCCAATTAAAATTGCCAATTAATTGAAGCAACCCAACTGCCAAATGACAGATGAGTAGATTAGCAGAATGTGCTACATGTGCACAGGAAATACAACTCATCTATCACAAAAGATGAGGTCTTGCCATTTACAACTGTAGAACTATTGAAGATAATGCTGAACTGAGAAAGAGAAATATTGGATTTCATTCCTAGATGGAAAAATAGAGAAAATAAGTGGAAAATAGAGACACAGAATAAAGAACAAACAAAACTAAACCAAAACAAATGCTACAAGACTATAGAATTGAGGCTACCTGAGGAGGAAGGTGAAAGTGGCAATGAAAGGGTCGGAGGACTCAGTGGCCTTTTAAAATGGCAATTTTAATAGTTTATTCTCTAACTGAAGTTTTTCAAGATTATTAATAGAATATTATATAAAAAGAGAATTTGCTTTCAAGCCTCTGAAGGTGAGGCCTCCCTAAAATGTCCACAACAGGTTTTTTCAATGACATGTCACTTTGCCAAGTGCATTATTTTGAGCAAGTTCAATCCAGGCCCTACAGGTTCAAGAGAAGTTTTTGCCACTTCCTTACTTATCTGGAAGTATGAAATTTTGCAGTTTGACTCAGATTTAGGGTTATCCCCAGAAACGACTTTTTTAAATAATGGAAACTCATCTATATGGCAAACATCTAGTAACAAAGCATCTGGTCATAATCATAAAAGCCCCCTCCCTTTTCCTGAAGTGAAAGCCCCTATCCCATTTCATAGCTCAGAATACATACCCTCAATTAGCACTATTGGTTTTAGAGTCTTCATTCCTGTAGATTGTCCATACATAGGTAACTCAGTTTTCCTACTAATCTCTTTGGACTTAATTTGATGGCTGAATCAAGCCAAGAAGAACCCAGAGAGGCAGAGGATAATTTCTTTCCTGGCTTTATTCTTCAAAGCTACATTCCATCTAAACACACATCATATGAAAGGTCAAACACAAATCATAAAAATCTGGATTGCTGAATGCATGCCTTCAGTTCTTGCATTCTGGCTGTGGAAGAGACACCCTGAAAATAATTGTCTGGTTGCTCTTTTAGACTCCCTCAGGACCCAGGGAATGATGGCGATAGCAATTTCTATTGAATCAATTTCGATGGGCCCTGGTTTTCCATGTCCAGATGTCATGGAGTAGAGGAGGCAAAACAGAGTCACTCTAATCACTGCACGTCCAGCCCCACTTCCATTAGTCAATCCTGTACTCAACCAAGTAAAATGTGGCTAACTCACACGTCTCCATATGTGAGTAAATGTTCTCTCTAAAGAGAAGAATTCACTAGAATAACTAATGAAATTTCCAAGATACGCAGCTTCAGATAACTTTGAGGGTAAAATGTGCATATAGAAAGTTCAAATTTGGGAACAAAGTCAAGTTCATATCAGTACAGTAAGGCTGTTTCTCCTTTTTCTTAGAAATATTAATCTTAGAAATAGGTAATAGCAAAGATATGAGGGCACAACAGTCACAAATGAAAAATCAAAAGTAATACATTTCTCTCTCGCTCTGAACAAAGAAAACATTTTCCATAATCATAATCATCTTTGTTTTATACCGTAAAAGAACAATAAATGTCTTCCAAATAGAAAAAGTATTCTTATGCAGTTTTTATTTGAAAAATATTTTGTACTATTTTTAAAATTGATTTTTGCTGTAATCTCAATGTTCTACAGCAACAAAAATTACAACGTTTTTCCTCATAAGCATTATGTGTCTATAGATTAATATCTATCTATTACGAACAATTTAAAACATTTAATTTTTTTTTAAAGATTTATTTAATTATACAAGCGCTGGGGTACAGTCAGAAGCGCGGGAGAGTGAGAGAATTCACCAGAGCCAGAGCGGAGAGCAGAACAGGCAGAACGAAGAAATACACTGTTGAGGGGAGCAGCGGGCGGCAGGAGAGGTCTGCGTGCCATGTGGGACCCTTGCCTGGGGGCCGGGGATCGAACTAGAGCTGCAGAGGCTGTGGGCAGCTTCGCAACCCAGCGCTCAACTGATAACGCCACCGGGGAGGCCCTAATGTTGGTTTTAACATGTGGTCTTACTTGGTCAAACACCACATAACCAACAATATACACCTGAGTGCTAAATGAAGGTAAAAGGATTGTAGTTAATTTAAAATTCAAGCTATTTTATATTGCAATTCACTGGAGTAAAAAGGACATTAAAAATTCTAGCATGAGCCAGATAATACTGGAGCCCAGCGGCTGATCTGAGAGGTTTCTTTGCACCCAGCAGTGGGATCTGCATCTTCCAGGGCTCACCAAGCCTGGTAGCCCGGGTCTTTTTCAAATTAGGGCTGCCGATTTCTATTTCTCCCCCGGCTGCCGAAAGCTAGAAGATTTTTATCTAGCTCAAACCAGGCTATTGGTATTCCCTCTTTTTTTTTTTCGCCCCACAAGGGTGATTTTGGCGGCACTTGCATGAAATCCCAATGGTATAGACCAGAGGCGATGGATCTAGGAGTTTACCAACTGAGACATTTTTCCATTTCTTTCTTGTTATCTTTGCTGGGGACTGAAAACGCCGCTATGTGACTTGACAATAGCTCCTCTGGTGCAAGTGTGGTAGCTATTGACAACAAAATCGAGCAAGCTTATGGATAATGGTGAAAAGCCATTAGATGTATGCGGTTAGAGAGGAAGTGGAGGTCCTCAAAGAGCAAATCAAAGAACTTACAGTGAAAAATCCCCAGCTGGAGCAGGAAAACAACCTGCTGAAGACACTGGCCAGTCCAGAGCAGCTTGCCCATTTTCAGGCCCAGCTGCAGACCGGCTCCCCTCCTGCCACCACACAGCCTCAGGGGACCAGGCAGCCCCCAGCCCAGCCAGCGTCCCAGGGCTCAGGACCAACCGCAGAGCCTCCTATGCCTCCTCAGGACCGGCTGTTGCTGTCTGAACTGAACAGATGGGTGATGTACTAGGGGGAATCCACCTCCACAGTCACCCATTTCATTGCTCCCTGCGAAAGAGACTTGAGACTGACATATGCCATTATCTCTTTTTTTCCAGTATTAAAAAACTCATGCTTTTGGCTTGAAGAAATTTCTTAGTTGGGTGAATTAAAGGTTTATCAGAGAATTAGCATGGATATACTGGGACCTCATGACTCAGCTTGGCAGATATGTGAGAAATGGTCTAATTGATGCTGAGGAGCTGCATGCCTTTCCTTCCTGCTTGCACGTATTGTACGACATGGGGTCACGAAGCAGTAATGCCCACTGGACTCTCCTCTCTTCTCCCCCATGGGAAACTTGCAGGGAAGGCAATGTGTAATGACTGATGCATAGTCTCACCTACAGAAGGGGAAGGAAACTATTTATGGTACAGATTGACGACTGTCACCAACATCCATAAAACACAGTACTGTGCCTCTTTCTGAAACAGTGGATGACACAAAACTATTTGAGTGACTAAATGGTGACAGGTAGCTGGGACCCAGGGTATCTTACTACCATAAAGGTTGTTTTGCTAATTGTATATTTGTGTATGTAGTGTAACTTTTGTGCAACAGAGGACTGTAACTACTATTTAGGTTGTACAGATTGAAATTTTGATGTTTCATTGGCTGTCTGAAGAGGTGTGAAGTGTCTCTTACATAGAGACTTACATTAAAATATTACATGAAGAAAACCACACTGAAAGAAATTTATGAATTTGGCACAGTTAAGTCTCTCTGTGTAACCTGAAATCTAGCCGCTGAGTATCTTGAAGTAAATCCTTGCTCAATGAAGCCTTTTGATTGAGCTGGTTGAATACTTTGAAGAATGAGCAGTGCTAGCTAATGAAATGGATTCCCAGTAGGGGCTTCTACGTATTACCTGTATACTAGTTATATGTATATGTTTCTGCGCATGTTCTCTACACAGTTGTGAGGTGTCACTATATTTAACTGTTAAACTTGTCAACTTTCAAGAAAGCATATAAAATATTGATTAAAAAATTCTTAGCATGAGTTGCTAACTATCTGCATGTCTCTGCATTCATATATTTACATCTAAGATTGGTTCAGGTTCATGAACATCTGAGAAATGTTTATCTTTCCTTCTAGAACACCCTTTCAACAGCCATAACTCATTAATGAAGCTGTACTTGTATTATCAAATTCCTCTTGTTACATGCATAGTTATATTTTCTGTTGAGAAAAAGTCTATTTTCTTAATTTATACAGCTACAAAATTCCAAATTTAAAGGCTTGCTTTTTAGGATATATATGCATATTTTCATAATAAAAATAATTAAAGGTAAGTATAATTGGAAATATACGTTGATTCTAAAAATCTGTTCTATATTTTATGCAGAATCCTGTTGCATAAAAGTTAACAGAAGCAATTCCAAGTAAATGTTTCTTTGGCTAAAGGAAGCAGATAAGGAAATTTACAATGAATGTGGCAATTATAGAGGATTCTGTCTAGAAGAATATATTTTTTCTACTTGTTGCCTTTAACAGATACCTCTGTTATAATAATCTCATTTTGTTAAAGCTTTATTTAGGTAATATTATGGACTAAAAAGATGAGGAAAAAATATATCCCCACCCCTCACCATGAGATTCAGGGAACAACAAGTTCAATGGTAGAGCAGGTGGGTGGCAGAAGGAATAGAATGGCTGTGGAGTTGCCTGCACCACTTAACTATCCTGGGAAGGTCACTAGTTCATTACAGAGCTTTGGTTTCTTCACCTGTAAAATAGTAATTAAAACATTGTAAAGTTTTACAATGTGTAAAGAAAGAAAATAAATAGGGAAAGAAAAGGGAAGAGAGGGAAGGAAGGTTGGTTACCATCATAGCAGAGGTTAGAGCGCAGCTTTGTGTGATTTGATAAGATTCAGTTCCTCAAGTGCATGTTCTTCGGTGCATGTTCTTCTTCAAGCACATAAAAATAAGATATTGTGTGTGTGTGTGTGTGTGGGGGAGAGAGAGAGAGAGAGAGAGAGACAGTTAATTTGGTTAGTTAGCATTAAAAGTAAGATAAACCTTACCTGAACCAAAATGAACAAACAAAATGCAGTAAGCAGGACCCTGAACCCTGAATTCTGAGAGACATCGGTCAGTCAGGATTGTAGCTTTTTTAGAATAACAGAAAATAAATTCTCTGCACATGATTGGGGGCTGGAGGGATATACTTGAATGTAGGGCCTGGGAGGCTTGTTTTTAAAAGGTCAAATTGCAAGCTTCTAGAAAAAATTACAAAGAGGTGGGCCTCCCTGGTGGTGCAAGGGGTTGAGCACGCACTATGAGGCAGTCCGCAGCCTCTGCAGCACGAGTTCAATCCCAGGCCAGCCAGGGAGCTGCCCACATGGCGCAGCGGACCTCTCCTGTTTCGCCCGCTGCTCCCCTCAGCAGTGTATTTCAGTCCGTCTGCCTGTACTGTTCCTCGCTCTTGTCTCTGGTGAATCCTCTCACCTCCCCCTGTCTCCGCATCTCTGGCCTACATCCCAGCTCTTGTATGCATAAGTAAATAAATCTTAAAAAAAAAATTACAGAGGAAAAAATATGTCACAAATAATATTAAAAATAAAAAGAACTCATAGCAGTTAAAATAGATGTAAAAAATCATAAGCTAACTATGAATAACTTGACTAAATCTTAACACTTAAATGGAAAAAAATTAGACATATATATATATATATATATATATATATATAAACTAGCACAATCAATTCTAAAAGAAACTGAGAGCTGACATTTAACAATGACCATTAAAGAAACTGAATTGGTAATTAGATATGCCCATGAAAGGCCCAGATGATAGTACAGGCTAATTTCATTTAATCTTCAAAGAAAAGGCAATCTTTATCTTTTGTAAGTAGCTTGACAACAGAAAAATGGAAAAAGATCAAAGAGGTTAAAAGATGAAGTTAAGAGGCTAATATCACTTACAACCATAGACACAAATATCCTAAATAACTTATTAGTTATTCAAATTTAATAATATGTAGAAAGAATAAAATGTAAGGACAAGATAGGTTTTGTCCCAGAAATGCAAGATGTTTCAATCTCAAAACAGCCAGCTATATAATATATTAAAATAAAATATTTAAGAGAGAAAAAACATGATCATTACTATCTTATCAATAGATCTTTCCCATAGATCACTCTTTAAAACATTTTTTCAGCAAATCGGGAATACCAGAAAACTTCTTTATCTTGATAAGTCTCAAAAAATTTAGATTTCATACAAAATGGAAAATGGATAAAAACACTTTCCTTGTTAGGAATTACAAGAACATCACTATTCAACATCATCCCAGTGGCCTAAGTCAACGTATGACAACCACAAATCACATATACATAAAGACTGGAGAGGAAAAGACAAAATTCTCCATATTTGCAGTCAAAATGATTGTCTATATTCAAAATCCAGACAAACCTGATCCTAAATGACAACGGAAATGCTAAGGACCAAAATGCCCAAGACAAATTCAGAGAACAGAAAGTCATTACACACTAGATTGCAAGACTTACCTAAAAAGCTTGTAATTAAGGTAATGCGATAATTGTTCAGGACTAGACCCATGAAGGCGCATGGAGTCTCAAACAGAATCTCAGATGTACAAAAGATACGCCAATACAGTGGAGACATAAAGATATTAGACTAAAATGGCTCTGAGAAATAAAAATATATATATATATATAAAATAGTTCTCCAATTTCACATAATACATAGAAATAACATCCAGGTGCATTACAGACATAAAATTCAACTAGGCTAGGTAAATTGCAAATAACAACCAGGTGAATTTGAGTCCTAAATATGATTTGACAAGCTTAGGCAAATTGCAACATTCTATTTCCTGTTAACTTCTTTCTGAATCCTTCTATTGTCCTTCTGTGTTAAGAATCCAATGTAATTAAAGATGAATATATTTCCTGAAATGAAGCAGAGACTGAAGCAAAAAGGTTCATCATGTTTTAAGACATCTTTTACTAAACTAACCATTGGCTTCCTTCCATTCCTAAGAAAGTTCCTGATTCAGCAGATAAATACAAAGATCATTTAGAATTCTGTTTGAATAATAAGCTATATAGATTCTGAAAGAACAGATGAATGAATGACTAATATATAACTTGATTAGAAACTCCCAAATATGAACTTAATATAAGTGTAGCTATTTAAGGTAAAATTCTATTTTAGCTTTTAATATACACTAAACTTATTTAGAAATTAAATATTTTACATGAAAAATAACTTTTTTTTCAAGTTCTAAGTTGCATGCTTTTCTTCTTTCTCCTAGGTTTATATCTCTTTCTACTTTCTGTAACACTAATACATTTCAGCTGTTTTTTTTTTTTTTTTTTAATACAAGCACTGGGTACAGTCAGAAGCATAGGAGGGTAAGAGAATCTGCCAGAGCCAGTGCAGGGAACAGAACACACAGACTGACTGAAATACACCGCTGAGGGGAGCAGTGGGAGCAGCAGGAGAGGTCTGCGTGCCATGTGGGACTCTTGCCCGGGGGCCGGGGATCGAACCGGTGCAGCAGAGGCTGCAGGCAGCTTCACAGCCCAGCACTCAACTACTGCGCCACCAGGGAAGGCCCTCAGCTGATTAACAACAACAAAATGGAGGAAATCCCAGAAGCAATTTTAATTCAATAATTGATAAAATGCAAATTATTATAATCAAACCATTTAACTCTAAGCAGATATTGTATTCTGTATATTGTCAGGAGAGCTCAGTAAAACAATCTAAAAAATTTCTAGTGTTTGTGCCGAAAGTTGAAAACAATCCAAACTCAGCATCCTCGCAGAGAAGATTAATGTTCATTTACTAAGTTACGCATCTTTAAGATTTCAGTAGATACTGGAAAACAGGGATAGGATTTTTGGAGTAATTTTGATAGGTGGAAGACTGATAAATAAGAAATTATCAGCCATTTCACAATTCAATCCAAAACCTAAATGCTATTTATATTTAGTTTACTGGGCCTTCCCTGGTGGCGCAGGCAGTTGAGCGCAGTGCCGTGAAGCTGTCTGCAGCCTCTGCAGCACTGGTTCGATCCCCGCCGGCCGGGAAGGGTCCCACATGGCATGGCAGACCTCTCCTGTCTCGCCCGTTGCTCCCCTCAGCAGTGAGTTTCGTTAGTCTGTCTGTTCTGTTCCTCGCTCTGTCTCTAGTGAATCCTCTCACCCTCCCGCGCATCTGGCCTGTACCCTGGTTCGTGTATAAATAAATAAATAAATCTCAAATATATATATATATATACATATATTTAGTTTACTAATGAAATTTTGGTATACATGAGTTCTTACTCTTAACTACAAGGAACTTCAAACATACTTGGGAATTTCAGATACAGTTTTATAAATACCTGGTATTGGTAAAATAACATTTAAGTTTAAAGTATAAATGCAAAGCCTACTTGTGAATCACCAACAGTTCTAACACTGACCAATACTAAGCCTCACAAAATATGGTGCCATAGAGCTTAATGCTTGTCCACCCACTATATATAGACTAGTATTTAAAAATGCATAAATTGGATTCAGACAGCAATCACTTGGAACATTGTTTACATAGGAACTTCTTGCATTTGTTGACATTAAATAGCAACACTTTATTATTCTGTAACACTTGGAGACAAAAAATGCTGATTTCCTTCATTCACAGTGTCCCTGGCAATTCCACATTAGTCCTGGAAAAGTTTCCAGACTGAAGTAAAACTGTAGGAGAAATATAAAAACCTTTGCTGACTGGATAAGTTATTGATTTTGATCAACACTGGATATTTAATTTTGAATTAACAAGTTGGAATCTCTATTTTTCTATCAAAGCCCAACTAAATGCAATTTTAAATGGCTGCCTCACATTAAGCTAACACAGGAAGAATAATTTAATATGCTTTGGGGGCTTAAGTTCAAATGACTAGCCTGGCGTAAATCCTTTAAACTATCTTTCAAACTAAATTATGATAGATGCAGTTCTTGACAAAATATGGAGATGTTTCAACAAAATCACTTTTAAGTGCTGAAAAAATATTACAACTAAAATCCCTGAACTTAAAAAAAAGTGGAGAACTATAAAATAAAATGCTACTTCACATATTGTAAACATCACTTGGAAAATTGCTGGAAGATGTGACAAACCCTGAGGAGAACAAAATTTTCCCTCTGGTATTGACTGTATTTTCTACTTTAAAATGCGCCTGAGGACATCTTTTGAGATGTCTTAAAAATCTTCCATACCTCTATTTCTCTGAGAAATTAACATTTGATTTCCATATGGTCACTAATATAGAGAAAAGGTTGGACAAATAAAAATAAGATTAGAATGAGTGAAATAGATGAAATACATTACAAGACAATCATTAGTCACACCAGATGAGACAGCAGTAAAAATAAAACTCTAAAGTCAAGAGTAAGACTATCTTGTTTCTTATCTTTGTAGAGCTGAGTCGTGTTACTTACTTGTGCTTGCTTCTCTCTGGAGTGTCTAGAGTCTTCTATGGCTTGTATGTCACAGCCCCTTGGGTTTATCTGAGGAGTAAATGCCAATCACAAGCCAATGAGAGGAGAGGAGACTTACTTCCACCCATTTCTTCCTTTATTTCTTACAAAAAAAAAAAAAAAGCCTCACATACAGTTCAAGGCTGCAAGAAATTCTGGTTAGTCTGGGGTTTTTATAGGATCTCTGTGCATAAATAAACTAACATGTTTGCATACAGTGGGGAAATTCAAAGTTACAGGTGCTGGTGAGTGCCTGTTGCTGTATGTTCATTTATTTTTAACTCTTACAACAAAGGCACTCCTGGAGTGAGTACAAATAGCTCCACTTCACAGAAACTCACATGGTTTGTTTGCTCACTTCCTTAGGAGTCCTTGGAGGGTCCTTGAATTACCACCCTCTGACAATCTTATCCCTTATTTGTTTTGTTTTTCCATTGCAGTGTATTACAACATAGTATATTTTGTTTGTTTTCACGCTCTCCTCATTGAAAATAAGCTCCGTAATGGCAGGCAGTTGATTGCTTAGTTGAAATTGGGTCCCTGAACTTAAAAAAAAAAAAAAAGAAAGAAAGAAAATTCTCTACTGCTTCACACATTGAAAACATCACTTGAGAAGTCACAAACTCTGATTTCTCTGATTTGAACAGAATTTTTCCCTATGGTATTGAGTGTATTTTCTATGTTGAAATGCACCTGACTTATTTCACTAAGGAGCACATAGACAGGTGTCTTAAAAAGTGCCTGTTGCTTAGAGATCTCCGAGTGTCAGTTATTGTTAGCACTGTCAGCAATTTGTCCAATGGGAAGATCGCTTCCTTTCAAGAGTGTCTGCTAAAGTTTTCTTGCCCTCTGTGGTAAGGCTTTGAGAGAATGCCAGGTTCTTTGTAGGCATGAAAATGTCTTTGATAAGTGAAGCATCCCTGTACATATATGTCCTCACAATTCACATTTTTACAAGGACTCTATAAATTTTCATTGCTGTTAGATTATTTCATTTATATTCATTTCTCAGAAGAGCCGTTGAAAGTAAGCCTTGGGGTAGAAGATTCTAACACATCTTGATAATTTTGCACAAATCAAGAACAAATGTCTAGAATATTTTAGAAATTCATTTTTTTACTCCTTCGTTAGGGAACTAATACCAGCTCTAATATTAGGACACTTCAAAGAAAAAGATTCAGTAACATACATGCCTAGGCGTTATTCCACCTCTAGATTATCCACAAAACACTTTAATGACAATGTGTCTTCAATTACCAGAAAATTACATTCACAGGTAATATTTTCTCTTTTTAAGAGCTTTTCACTGTGAAAAATTGTGTTTTTATCTGTTATGGATATTTATTTATTCATTTATGGTAAACATAAGAAATTAAAATTGGTGTAAAAATAGCCTTTAACTAATAGGAGAGAAGTATGGCCTCTTAGCCTCCAAAAAAGATACCTGTAGGCCAAAATCAAGCGTAAATGAAATGGGAGCTATAACCAAATATATTATATTTCACTGAATTTTAGCTTACTAAAAAAAAAAAAAACAAGCCTTTTTGTCCTCACCTCAGTAATTTTTAATACCTATTTTATAGATGAAGAGACAGAGATATAGGGAAATTAGGTAAATTGCCCCAGAATTTTGAATAGGACAAGCTAGGATTAAAATCTTAACCTTCTGATGACATGTTTAAAATTCTTTCTCCACATGGTGCTTAGTACAAATTAAAAAATCACATATGCAATAAATTGCAGTTTTCTCATTTCCTATAATGACTTTCTGCCATTCAACTTGACTGGAGAAAAACAAAGCAAAGAATCATAGGTTAGAGGAGGGGCGACCATTTGATCAAAGGTCATTGATTGTGGTAGCTGTCCTGAGGACATCATTATCTCTGTGTGCCTGATTGTCTTATCTGCAGCTCTCTGCTGTTTCTGCAGTAACCCCACCCCCATGGGCCACTCTTTTCCCTAAATGTGCTAGTTTAGTCACTTTTGATGCTGCTTAAGTTGCCAATTGCCCACCAGCCACCACATCCCTTTCTTTGCTGAGGTCTCCACACTTCCCTGGCAACACAAGAGGGTGCCTGGGCTCCTCTGCTCTCCTGTCCCCAGAAACCACAGCTTTCCCTTCCTCTGTTTTCTCCTGTCCCCAGCCCAGGTGGGGATACTGCCAAATTTCCTAGTCATTCAACACCTATGAGACTGTGAACAAGCTATTAACCTCTCTTTGCTTGAGTTCCTTCATGTTTAGACAGGAAATGCTTCTATAATAAATTTTTATTGAGAACTTCATCTTTGCCAGGTATTGTTCTAGCAGTAGAAGTAAAGCAGTAAACAAAATTACAAAAAAAATCCTTGTCCTCACAGAACATTCTAATGATATTAGTAAAAACTCCTTCACAGTGTTTTCTTTTTTTGTTGTTTGTTTCTAAGTTACATTGCACTAAAATATCCACGTTTCAGGTGTGCAACATTCTGAATCAATAACTATATAGACTGTATTAAGTTCATCACTAAAACTCCAATTCTACCCTTCTCCACATAATTGACACTTTTTACCTGGTTTCCCACCACTCTTTCCCTTCCCCTTTGATAACCACTAATTTGGTCAAATATTCTAAATGTTTGCTTTTGTTTTATTTAGTTCATTCAGTTTTTATTTATTGAGATAAATAAAGTCACATTTTTTTCTCCATCCGACTTATTTCACTATGGAGTATATGGTACCTTTAATGCATAGCAATCTTGAGTGTAAGTGATTGTTAATATTGTTAACAATTTGTTAGAAAGGAAGATCATTTGCCTTCAAGAGTGTCTGCTGAAGAATTCTTGGCCTCTCTGCAGTTAGGCTTTGGAAGCAAAAGCCAGAAAGAGAAGCAGTTATCTTTAATATTTGCATAGAAGAACTGGGGTGTAGGCTAGAGGTGCAGAGCATGAGGGGATTCACTAGAGACAGAGCCAGGAGCAGAACATGCAGATCTACTGAAATACACTGCTGAGGGGAGCAGCAAGCGAGACAGGAGAGGTCCACTGCGCCATGTGGGTTAGTTCTTTGGCTGGGGATCAAACTCAGGCCATAGCAGTGGTAGCACTAAGACTTAACCCCTAGACCACCAGGGAGGCCCAGGCAACTTTAATTTTTCACCTCCCTTCATTGTCTCCTGAGGAAAGGAGCTCAGAACCAATGTTCTGCTTAGATGGGGGAAGAAGAAGGAAGGAAGTACAGAGTAAAAACTCCTAGTGGATCATCTCACCACACTATTTGGCCAGTGCAGAAACTTCTTCATGCGCATGGCCTGCATGAACACTCAGTGCAGTGATATTGAATGTGTGACAATTTTTATGATAATGTCCACACAGTCATTTCAAAGCCTATTTAACTGAATATATTCTCACCTTCTCCAATGACTCCCTAATTAGAAAACTCTTGATCCAGTAGTATTTAATTAGCAACTTCCTAACTAAAATCCAACATTAACTCAGAGTCAAAATTTGTTCTTCTTTTCCTTATACTCCAACCTGTGTAATAAGGTGGTTGTACAATACCTCCAGCCTGGAGTCCTGACTGCTCATTAGGAATCAGGAATTGGAATCTTAATACCAGCATCTCCAAGCTCTGGAAATTTTGGCAGATCCTTACTTCTCTCAGCATCAATTTCCTTAGCTCTAAAATGGTGATGTTAAATTCATTTTGATATCTCAGATGGGAAAGGATTAAATGAGATCATATATTTAAATCACTCTGCATTGCTTGTCAAGTGTTTCTGCTTAATAAATATCAGTGATTAGTGCATATTTCTTTAATAATGGAAGGGTCATGTTTTCAAAATAGTCCAGATGTTAGTTCCTCTTTATTTATTTTGGTAAAGAGGAAGTTTCCAAACTAAACCAATTTTTAGCTGTTCTGTTGATGGAGAAAAAGGAAGTCTCCAGGAGAAACACACAGAACTGCTTTACTCAGCTGTAGGAGTATTTTTAATTTCTTTAATAAAAAGATTTCTTTTTCATAGTCAGTTAATGAGAAACTAAATACATATAAAACAAAAGTATTTAAACCTTAGTCCAGGAAGGCAGGAAATTAGAAACATGTTTCTCTTTTTGCATCTAATCTATTTGGGTAATTGAAATGTGCTTGAAATTCTTCAGTGTAAATGTGTTTCCAGATTTCAACAGTGATAATGCTATTTTCTTCACCTGACTATAGACATTCTGAAAATTAATACTGTAACTATCGGGCCTCCCCAGTGACTCAGCAGGTTGAGCGCAGCAGGTTGAGCTCCCCGCTCTGTTTCTTGTGAATGCTCTCACACTCCCACACCTCTGGCCTGTACCCCAGTTCTTGTATAAATAAAATAAAATAAATCCTAAAAAAAATCTGTAATTATCTCCAAGATTATAAATGTTCTGCCTAGTCTTTTGACAAGAAAGGATTCCCAGATATAAATAAATAATAATATAAATAGCTAATATTTGTTAACTTCTTCCTGTAGACCAGCCATTGAACAAACCCATGGTTCATGGACTTATAATTTTATTTCCTTTCCTAGAACTAGGAAGATTTCCTCTATGATGTCTCTTTTAAGCTGTTTGTCCCTTCTCTCTTTCTTCTCCTTGTGGAATACACAGTATTCTTACATTGGCTTTCCTAGTGGAGTGGGGTAGTTCTCAAAATAAATCTTTAATTTTTTCCTATTTATATCTACATATGTCCCACCTGTGCACTTTGTGTATTACTATATTAAAGGTCACTACACAATCTTTCATTTAATCTATTCTACCTCCATGGGTTTCTCCAGAAGATTTTTATATTTTTTATTTATT
Source organism: Talpa europaea (assembly GCF_964194135.1). Lineage (NCBI taxonomy): Eukaryota > Metazoa > Chordata > Mammalia > Eulipotyphla > Talpidae > Talpa > Talpa europaea. The sequence goes on along the minus strand of NC_140071.1, from coordinate 83,114,373 downwards.
TTATTTTATTTTTTTAAAATATGCAAATATAAGTACTTATTTTTTAATTTTTTTATAAACAAGTTTTATTTTTATATGCCCCATACAATTGCAACCCCCTTATTTTGACCCCAATCCCTCCCCTCCCCAAACCCCTCCCGCTACCCCCCATAGAGTGACTCTGGTTCATAGCTGTTTGTTGATTTTGATTTCACTTTCTTATGGTTATTCATTTTCCTGGTCCCTTATTTAAGTTTTCTAGATTCCTGCTATGAGTGAGACCGTCGGGTATTTTTCTTATTCTTTCCAGCTTATTTCACTGAGCATGATCCCTTCCAGTGCCATCCATGTTGCTGCAAATTACATGCGTTTATCTTTTTTGAATGCTGAGTAATATTCCATGGTGTGTATGTACCACATCTTCTTGATCCAGTCATCTATTTTTGGGCATTTGGGTTGTTTCCAAAGCTTAGCTATTGTAAACAGTGCTACTATAAATATAGGGGTGCAGGTGTTCTTTGGAATTGATGTTTCTGTGCCTTTTGGGTAAATAACTGAGTGTGGAATTGCTGGATCATATGGAAGCTCTATGTTTAGTAGGTCCAGAAATCTCCACACAGCTCTCCATAGTGGATTGACCAGTTTGCACTCCCACCAACAGTGCAGGAGAGTTCCTTTTTTCTCCAAATCATTGCCAACATTTGTTGTTGCTAGATTTTTTAATATGTGCCATTCTCACTGGTGTAAGATGGTATCTCATGGTAGTTTTGATTTGCATTTCCCTGATTACAAGTGATGTTGAATATTTTTTCATATGCCTGCTGGCCATTTACATTTCCTCTTCAGAGAAGTTTCTTTTTAGCTCTTCTGCCCATTTTTTGACAGGATTATTTTCTTTGTTTTTGTTGAGTCTCATCAGCTCTTTGCAGATTTTTGTGATCAGTCCTTTATCATTAGTGTTGTGTGCAAAAATGTTCTCCCAGTAGGTGGGGTTTCTCTTTGTTTTGTTATTGTCTCTTTTGCTTTGCAGAAGCTCTTTAATTTGATGTAGTCCCAACTGTTGATCTTTGCCTTCACTATCACTGCTTTGGGTGATGTGTCTGTAAAGATGTCTTTGATGTGCATATCACGTAGTGTTTCGCCTATATTTCCTTCTATGTATTTTATGGTTTCAGGTCTTATGTCTAGTTCTTTAATCCATTTTGAGTTGATTTTTGTGTATGGTGTGAGGTAGTGGTCAAGCTTCATTCTTTTGCATGTAGTGACCCAATTTTCCCAGCACCATTTATTGAACAAACTTTCTTTGTTCCAATACATAGTCTTTGCTCCTTTGCCAAAGATGAGTTGACCATAAATCTGTGTGTTTATTTCTGGATTTTCTATTCGATTCCATTGGTCTGTGTGTCTGTTCTTGTTCCAATACCATGCAGTTTTGATGATTATGGCTTTGTAGTATAGTTTGAAGTCTGGGAGTGTGATGCCTCCATTCCCTTCTTTTTTTTCAGGAGAGCTTTGGATATTCGGGTTTTTTTTGTGATTCCATATGAATTTCATCAATAATTGTTCTTTTTCTTTGAAGAATGACATTGAAATTTTGATTGGAATAGCATTGAATCTGTATATTGCTTTTGGTAGGATGGCCATTTTAATAATGTTTATTCTTCCAATCCATGAGCAGGGGATGTCTTTCCATTTCTTTGTGTCTTCTTCTATTTCTTTTAACAGTGTTTTATAGTTTTCTTTGTATAGGTCCTTTACCTCTTTTGTTAGATTTATTCCCAAGTATTTGATTTTTTTTGTTTCAAAATAAAAGGTATGGTTTTTTGATTTCTTCTTCTTCAGATTTATTGTTTGTGTATAGAAAGAATGCTGACTTTTGCATGTTGATTTTGTATCCTGCCACTTTACTGAATTGATTGATGAGTTGAATTAGTTTCTCTGTGGAGTTTTTGGGGTTCTCTATGTATATTATCGTATCATCTGCAAATAGTGATAGTTTGACTTCTTCTTTTCCTGTTTGGAGTCCTTGGATGTCTTTCTCTTGTCTTATTGCTCTGGCTAGGACTTCCAGTATTATGTTGAAAAGCAGTGGTGAGAGTGGACATCCTTGTCTTGTTCCAGATCTTAATGGAAATACTTTCAGCTTTTCACCATTGAGAATGATACTGGCTGTTTGCTTGTCATATATGACCTTTATGATGTTGAGCTATGTTCCTTGTATCCCAAGAATTTCAAGGGCTTTTATCATGAATGGGTGTTGTACTTTGTCAAAAGCTTTCTCAGCATCTATTGACATTATCATATGGTTTTTATATTTCTTTTTGTTGATGTGTTGGATAACATTGATTGATTTTCGGATATTGAACCATCCTTGTGTCCCTGGAATGAATCCTACTTGTTCATGGTGAATTATCTTATGGATACATTGTTGGATTCTGGTAGCTAAAATTTTATTGAGGATTTTTGCATCAGTATTCATTAGGGAGATTGGCCTGTAGTTTTCCTTTTTTGTGTTGACCTTGTTCGATTTTTGTATTAGTGTAATGTTGGCTTCATAGAACGTGTATGGTATTGTCCCTTCCTTCTCAATTTTTTGGAAGATTTGTGTAGGATAGGCACTAATTCGCCTCTGAATGTTTGGTAGAATTCATTTGTAAATCCATCAGGTCCTGGGCTTTTGTTTTTGGGGAGGTTTTTGATTATCATTTTCGCTGCTTGTAATTGGTCTGTTTAGGTGTTCTATTTCTTCTTTATCTAGCTTTGGGTGATTGTAGAGTTGTAGGAATTTGTACATCTCCTCTAGATTGTTGAACTTGTTTCCAAACAACTCATCCTCCTAGTTACTGATTATTCTTTTGATTTCTGCTGTGTCTGTTGTGATTTCTCCTCTTTCATTTATGATCCTGTTTATTTGTGCTTTCTCCCTTTTTTCTTTTGTGAGCCTGGCTAGGGGTTTGTCTATTTTATTGATTTTTTCAAAGAACCAGCTCTTGGTTTCATTGATCTTTTGGATTGCTTTTTTAATTTCAATTTCATTTATTTCTGCTTTGTTTTTTATTATTTCTTTTCTTCTACTGGCTGTAGGGTTTTTTTGTTGTTCTTTTTCTAGATCTTTGAGCTTCGAGATTAGGTTGTTTCTTTGAGTTCTTTCTTGTTTCTTGATGTGAGCCTCTATTGCTATATCTTTTCCTCTTATTACTGCTTTTGCTGCATCCCATACTTTTAGGAAATTTGTGTCCTCATTGTCATTCAATTCAAAGAATTTTTTAATTTCTTCTTTGATCTCCTCATTAGTCCAGTGGTCTTCCAGTAGTGTGGTTTTCAATCTCCATGAGGTAGGAGAGTTCCTTGCCTTCTTTTTATGGTTTATTTCTAGTTTGATTCCTTCATGATAGAAAAGATGTTTGGTATGATTTCAGTCTTGGGGTATCTGTTGATGTTTGTCTTGTGTCCCAGTATGTGATCGATCCTGGAGAATGATCCGTGTGTGCTTGAGAAAAATGTGTACTCAGATTTTTTTGGGTTCAGTGTTCTATAGATGTCTGTTAATCCCAAGCGCTCTAGGTCTTTATTTAGAGCTTTAGTGTCTTTACTCGTTTTTTTCTCGTTGATCTATCCATTGTTGATAGTGGTATGTTGAAGTCTCCCACTATGTATATGTTTTCTCTGATGTCTGTTTTCAGAGATGACAATAGTTGTCTGATATATTTTGGTGCTCCTTCATTGGGTGAATATATGATAATGAGTGTTATTTCTTCTTGAAGTATTGTTCCCTTGATCATAATGTAGTGACCGTTGGGGTCTCTTTTTATCTTTTTCAGTTTGAAATCTGTTTTATCTGATATAAGTATAGCTGTTCCTGCTTTCTTTTTTGGTCCATTTACTTGTATTCCATCCTTTAACCTTGAGTCTATTTTTATCTTTTGTAGCTAAATATGTTTCCTGGAGACAGCAAAAGGTTGGGTTTTGTTTCTTAATCCAGGCTGCAACTCTGTGTCTTTCTATTGAAGAGTTTAGTCCATTTACATTTAGAGTTAATATTGATATGTTAGCATCTCTATTTCCCATTGTGTTTGTCTTTCCTTTGATTTTATTTATTTATTCTTTTTTTGGCCTTCTTTCATTGTTATTCATCCCTCTGTGTTTCTGGCTTTAGGACTACTTTTAGTATTTTTTGGAGTGGGGGTTTAGTCGTAATGAAATTCCACAGTTTCTGTTTGTTTGGGAAGGTCCTTATTCTTTCTTCATAGAGGAAGGAGAGCTTTGCGGGATAGAGTATTCTTGGTTGGCATCTGTTTTCTTGGAGTCTGTTGACTATGTCCCTCCACTCTCTCCTTGCCTGTAGTGTTTCTTTGGAGAAGTCTGATGTCAGTCTGATTGGTTTTCTTTTGAATGTTATCTGTTTCTTCCCTCTTGTCAGCTTCATTATTTTTTCCTTGTCCTGGATTCTTGGGAGCTTTACTATTATGTGTCTTGCTGTATTTTTTCTTTCGTCATGGAAGTTTGGTGTTCTTCTTGCTTCTTGTACATCAATTTTCAGCTCCTTCTTCACGTTTGGGAAGTTCTCTTCAATTATTTCCTTGAATATTTTCTCTGTTCCTACATCTCTCTCCTCTCCTTCTGGAATTCCTATAACTCTTATATTTCCTTTCCTCATGGAGTCAGATAGTTCCCGAAGTCTTTTTTCGGTCTTTTTCCTTCGTACTTCTCTTTCCTTTTCTGTTTTGGTTCTTTTTATTTCTGTGTCTTTAAGAGTACCTATTTGTTCTTCCATTTCATCTATTCTGCTTTCATTGCTTTTCCCAGAGTTCTTTAGTGCCTCCATTAATTCTTTGATCTCCTGCATTTCTTTTACTTCCCTCTTTAGGAACTCAATTTCATTCTTCTGATCGTTGCTTATTTTCCCTTATCATTGTTTTCCTTTATGCCTTCTGTCAGTTTTTTAATCATGGCTATTTTAAATTCTCTTTGTGGAAGGCTCAGAAGTTCTTCCAAGTAACTGTTGTTGCAATCTGGTGGGTGGTTTTCTTTTTGTTGTGTGCTTTTTTCCTGAGGAGTTGCTAGGTTGCATGTGGTTCTTCTACTTCCTACTGTCTATTTTCTAATTTGCCATATGCTTTGGGACACTGTGTTGCTGGGACTGGTCGGCATATTGGGTGAATTTCTCCACTCCCCACTGGCTCCTCCGGGAGCCATCTGTTGGTTTCAAGCAGTCTTTACTGAAGAAGGGTCCCTGTTCTAAAATGCCAATGCAGGGACACACTACCCTGAGCACCTGGTCTGTCCCGGCGGTGGGTTCCCGCTCCTTCTCTGGGCTTGGACTGCAGGCCAGAAGGGGCCTGGCTGGGCGAACATCCCAGCTCACCTCTGGCTCCTGAGGGAACCTTGTGCTAGTTTCAGGCAGTCTTTTCTGAAGTAATGTCCCTGTTCTAAAATGGCGATGCACAACGCACTCCCTGTGCGCCTGGTCTCAGGCACACTCTTCTGCACACCCGGTCTGCCCCGGCCGTGGTTGCCCGCTCCCCCTCTGGGCTCGGACTGCTGGTTAGAAGGGTCCTGGAGTAGGCGAACTTCCCAGCTCACCACTGGCTCCTCTGGGAGCCTTCTGCTGGTTTCAAGCAGTCGTTACTGAAGAAAGGTCCCTGTTCTATGGGGTGTTGGTGATTTTTTTTTCTGGTCACTAGGTGGCACCAGAGATCTCTCCTAGTGTCCTTGGGGAGCTGTTTTTTTCCACCCTGTGGGATGGGGAACAGACTGGGAGTGGTGGGGAGAGCCTCAACGGTTTTGGAGTGCTGTGTCTGCCTTGTGCCCCACCGTCGTGGGGAATCCCACACCCCGAATTTCATGCCCCGGGTCTCATTTCCAAAGCCCTCAGGTCCAGGATGCGGGCTGTAGCCCAATTCAGTGTCTGCAAAAATGGCGCCTTTTGCACCCCACTCCCATGTCTGGGCGCCTGGTTTCTGATTACTCAGTGAGGGACATTCACCTCAGTGAGGGCCCCTGCGCGTCTCCCCACAAGCCTAGGTCGCAGGTGCGGGGACCTGGGCAGCTGCGATCCGCGTTTGTTTTTCAAGTGTGTCGCTTTTCCACACAAGCTTACCAGCTGGCCTGGGGCTGTGTGTAGGTGTCCGGGAGTTTTTGTTTTTCTCTAATGGTGCCTGGAGCCATTCGCTCACCTCTGCGGCGAATCCTACAGGGTTCTCCACAGCTCCAGTTCACGGGAGCTGAAATAGTTCCTTTCCACTCACAGTCCTGCTTGATGTGTAGTTTGTTCTTGTTGGTTGTTTTAGTTTTTTTTTGTTTGTTTGTTTTTTCCCTCCTTTCTGTTGGTCGGAGAGTGACGACTCTGTGGGTGGGGGAGGGTAGTAGGGTTCTGAGCTTTCCTCCCTTCTAGTCCTCTTTTATGGCAACTTTCTTCTTCGGGTAGTTTGCTGGAGTCATCCGTTTATCTTCCATGTCCCAGTGAGAACGGCCACTTTTCCTCCCTATTAACTTTTTTTTAATGGGAGATCTTACTCGCAGCGTTTCCTCGCCGCCATGTTGATCTGCACCCAGAAGATTTTTTTAATCTCAAATACTGAGTTGTTTTTATCCAAAATATGTTATTTTCTTATGTAAAATTTCAAATTCTATATTCTGTTGATTATGCTTTTAGGTCATTCATTTGTTTTTCTGCATTTTATTGGATCTCTTTGATTAGATTTTTGAGTTCTCTTGTATCACTTTATCTTGCTTTTCTGCATTTTCTTTCAGCTCTCTCATTTCCTTTATTTAGCAATATTGAACGTTATCGAATATGAAGATAAAACATTTCATGTGTTGTGGCTGGGTTCTTCAGAGTAGTTCTCTCCTTGTGATGTCACATTTCTTGAAGCCTCAAGGTGCCATATGTTGTATTTTTTTTTCTGCCCATTTTGCTACTTAGATTTCCTTATTTTAAAAAAGTTTTATAGCAAAAATATAGAGTTAAATTCTTTCAACATTTCCAACAGGTGGAGATGTAGTTGATTTGATTTTAATTTTTTGGCTTTTGCAGGTTGCTGGCAACCTGCCCTTGCATTTGCTGAGTCAGAGGGTGAGAGAGGGGCTTGAAGAGACTATGCTACTGGTGTATTATTGCTTTGGGGGGCCTCCTTCATGTTTGTGGCACCATCTATATCCCTCCATTTGGGGTTCTAGACCCAAGACTCAGCAATCTACTCATTCTCAGTGCAATTCATGAAGTCATCCTAGCCCTGAGTGATGGGGCATATGGAATGCATGCTAGAGCACAATCTCTGATCTCCTTACCAGAGATCCTACCTGTGTGAAGCTCCCAGATCCTCTCCCAGTTTTCCCCTTAGTTAGCAGTGTACAGTTACATGCTATTCTCTGTCCTCCTCAGAGCCCCCTGGTGATATGACAGCTCAATAATGTATTCCTAGCACCAGACCATACCCTCTGGCGCACAGCTTCTCCACCCACCTCCTAGTCAACGAATCCTGATTCTCTTCCGTTGCCTCTGATGGTGTGTGTTGAAATCCAATGTCCAAGAGGTATATTCAAGTTTCACCCAAGCCACGAGACTCTGTCGGTATAATGGCCTTCTGATTAACTTTTATTGTTTTTAAATATTTATTTATTTATTTATTTATTTATTTATTTATTTATTTATACAAGCACTGGGTACAGTCAGAAGCGCGAGAGGGTGAGAGAATTCACCAGGGCCAGAGCGGGGAACAGAACAGGCAGAATGATGAAATACACTGCTGAGGGGAGCAGCGGGCAGCAGGAGAGGTCTGCGCGCCGTGTGGGACCCTCGCCTGGAGGCCAGGGCTCGAACTGGTGCTGCAGAGGCTGCGGGCAGCTTCACAACCCAGCGCTCAACCGCTGCGCCACTGTAGAGGCCCCTGATTAACTTTTAGATGATACTCATGAGTAAATCCTGGTACCACCTCTGTCTCCATCTTGGCCTTATATTTTGCTATTTGGATTTTTTTCATTATTTGAAAATGTATTAATCTGAAGAAGTGTATTTTTGTCATGAAATGTAGAAAATAGATTTTGGATAATAAAAATATGTCAGAAAATTTCAGAACTCTGTAAGGGAATAAGAAATGCAAACATTGATAGTTGTGCTTGTCATGTACGTGGTATTTAATCAGTGTTTTAATTTGTAAAATCTCAAAGCTAGAAAGCAGAAAATTCAATATTTAAACTAGCTCATATACCTTCAGTGCATTTGCTATTAATCACTGGATTAGACCATCTTATTAATGTCACCCGAATTATCTATATATTTACAGATATAGAAATATATATATAACATATATATGGTAAATGTTATTATATCAGGTTTCTTCCATTGTCTAGACACTTATTTTTAAATTATTAAACTTTCTTTTGAAAACGATGAACATCAAATAAATTTCTGATTGAAATCCTTCTTAAGAAGATTTTCTCACTATTTCATTCTAGAAATTGATTTTGTATGTCTTCATATCAAAAATGTAGGGTTTCTGGTAAAATTCTCTCAGGTTTTCCTGTAATTCAAAGAGAAAATTGCTTATAACAAAGGAAATCTGGGCCTCCCCGGTGGCACAGCATTGAGCACTGGGTTGCCAAGCTGCCCGCAGCCTTTGCAACACTGGTTCAATCCCCGGCCTCTGGTGAGGGTCCCACATGGAGTGCAGACCTCTCCTGCCTCCCACTGCTCCCCTCAGCAGTGTACTTCTTTGTTCTGCCTGTTCTGCTCCCCGCTCTGGCTCTGGTGAATTTTCTCACCCTCCCACGCTTCTGACTGTACCCAGTGCTTGTATAAGTAAATAAATCTTTAAAAAAAAAAACTGCAAAAAAAAAAAAAAAGGAAAACTTAGTTCTGCTGACAAGACTGCTGTCCTGTGTCTATGAAGGAAACAGAATTGCAATCCTTAGACCACAGTTATACAAGAAAATAAAAATACATACAGTTTATATAAGTGAAGTAGAAGCAGCTTTCAGTTATTGTGAAATGTCAAAAAATCCAGACAACAACAGTTATGCTAGAGAACATTTTTCTGGCTTCCAAGATAAATGTTTTCAATATACGTACTTTGGTTCTTCATGATCCTGATCCACATGGAGAGAAAATATCCATTGTTTTCAGAATGCTGGAACGTAACCCATGAAAACTGGAAATTGTATGTTTTCTGGCAGTATGCACATTTTCTTGCTGTAAATACTTTAAACAGCCCATGGGATGTAGTGGAGTTCAATTAGAATGAGCACTTTAGTCAGGGGAAAGATTCATAATTACTACTAGTAGTATGGTTTGGAGGAATATATATAATGGTTAAAATTTGTCATATGTGGACACCAAGTGAAAGAAAAACGTGAGTCTGAAAACAATTGGATGTTTCCTAAAAATTAACATAGTTTCTATGACCTAGGTAACAAACATCAGATATAATGGTGCGGTGATTATCACAACTTTGTTTAATTGCTTACCAGGGTGGTTTTGACCATTTGGCTATTTCCTCAAAATCCATTTGATTTTCTCTTGAAATTCTGTTTTCTCTGAAAAAGAGAAAATTTCCTCAATCAAATACTTCTGTGTAATCAAGGAATGAAAGTATACACATAATGATTAATTAACATGATTTCATCACTCAACTAATAGTTGCATAATTATCAACTGTTTCACACTGGTAATAATAGATATATTTGCAAAGACTTGTTCTTTTTTCATTTTTTACAAATATTCATTTTATATGATTTATTTTTTTATAATTTTTTGAGGTAACATTGGTTTACAACACTGTATATGATTCAGTATAAATTTGCATCTTTTCAGATGTATGTTATCACTCCACAGCCACCACCAAGACATCCTCAGTCCCCCTCCTGTCTCCCTCCTCTCTTTCCTCCATCCTCCCCCATCCCCTTTGGTAGTCACAGTGTTACTGCCAGATCTCTAGGGTTTGTTTTTGGCTTGGTATTGTCTGACTCTTTGTTTTGTTTCTCTATTTGAGTGGAATATGTGAGTGAAACCATCTGTTATTTATCTTTCTCCTTCTGGTTTATTTCGCTTAGCATAATCTCCTCCAGTTTTATCCATGTTGCCACAAATGGCAAGAGTTCATCTTTTATCTGTAGCTGAGTAATATTCCTTATTAATTATACATATACATATAGATATTTACACACCATATTTTCTGTGCTTCCTGATGTCTGCTAAGAATGTTTGAAAACATTGTGCAAGATAGTTTTCAGATTTCATTATTATCTATGATAAAAGTTGCTTTATTACCTTATCTAGGTCCTCAGTGAGGGACTGAACTAACTAATCCTGGCTCCCTGTTTTTTCCTGACAACCACCATCCCTTATATAAAAATGCTTTAATAAACAGGTGCATATAAGCCCTTCATCTTGCAAAGTTATCCCTTTATTGGTTATGATATCTGTTTAAATGACCCAATTCACAAAGATTTCATGCAATATTTTCTAAACAACTGGTAAGAATTTCATGATTTTATTTGGAATATGTATTTTTTAAAAAAAGATTTATTTATGCATACAAGAACTGGGGTACAGTCCATAGGTGTGGGGGGGCACGGTGAGAGGACTCACCAGAGAATGAGGAACAGACAGGCAGACTGTCTGAAATACACTGCTGGGGGAGCAGCAGGTGAGACAGGACAGGTTGCTGTGCACTGTGGGTTAAGTCCCTGGCCAGGGATCAAACTTGTGCTGCAGTGGCTGCAGACAACTTCATAGGCTGTGTATTAACCCCTTGCACCATCAGGGAGGCCCTGGAATATGTACTTCTTAATACATTTTAACGAATTTAAATTGTGATAGTTTTTGTTCATGACGTATTGCGTGACTAAACCACTGTAATTTCCAAAAAGACGAGACTAAGGAACAGGTCTTAGATTAATTGAAATTTACTAGTGGCATATATTTTGCTAAGCCCAATTTGAAAAGACAGGCTTTTTTTGCTGCAAATAAATAGAAATTCACATGAGATTATATGTTATACTGACTTAAACTTTATGTTAATATGCTACTGTATTTTTGTAAATGTTCAGAATCAAATTGTTATCTTTTATTTCTTTGGGTATAATGATAATCTTACATCAATTTAAAGTTCCCACTGTTTCCTGTTTTAAAATACAGATTCAAGATAAGTAGGCTCCGAACTACAGTAATGCTGTCTTAATTACCACAGTTCCAGCAAAATGATATTTCTGTTCATGGTTCATTTTTTTCAGTTTTAGCAAATGAAAAGTATTACATTCATTTTTAAAAATCAAAGGCATCTTTTTCTTTTATGAAAGAAAAAAGCATTCTAATACCCTTTGAATTTCAAAAGGTAAACTTTGAACTTAAGCCAATGAGCTTTTAGCTTTGTTCTAATTTATTATTGCCTGCTTATAAATTCAAGGAATAAAGATACCAAAATTTTTGTAAAATATCATAGCATTTTGATAACAAAATTCCTGAAAATGTGTTTTTTTTTAAATTAAGGTTTTGCATTTTTTCCTGAATTATCTTAAGAGTTTGATGAAATGCTTTATTTATAATAAATAAAAGGCTTTATTTATAATATATGCATATTATTTATGCATATAAGAACTGGAATATAGGCCAGAGGTGGTGGGGGGCAGAGGATTCACCAGAGACAGAGCAGACCTGGTGGATCTACTGAAATACACTGGAGCTGAGCAGGGATGAAAAGCTGAAGAAAAGGAGGAAGAGATTGGGAAGGAAAGGACAAGGAGGAGGTATACGGAGGAGAGAGACATGTGAAGAGGAAGCTGTGCTTGCTTCTTGGGCTTGGACTTGTACCAGAACTTGGAGGACATGGAAGGAGACACTTGAAAGAGACAGAGACATGGGTGAGAGACCCATGGAGAAGCTGTCAACGGCAGCCTTTATTTTGACTTGGGTTTTGATTTTGCCCTTTTTCTTCCAGACTTGCCTGATCCCTTCTGCCCTTTCCCCATGGGACTCCACCAGAGGGTGCTTTAGAATCATGGCAAGCTTCTGGGCCTCAGTGGCCCTGCTTTGAGCCAACCCTGTTTGGCTGGGTATTTACCCATGAAGGGATGGATAACTTTAGGTATTTCATGGGGAAACTTTTTTAAACTATATTTTTTTCTCTTGTGTCTATTGCACACTGCAGGGTAAATGGTTTCCAGGCTTTTCTGCCCTCCCACCATTAGGATTGCCCTACCTGATGGGGCACCTGCAGTTGTTACATTGTTGTAAGCTGTCTTATTTACTTCTGTGGGCCATGGGAGGAGTATTGAGATAGTCACCAAGAGGAGCAGAAGCAGGAGAAGAGGCAGGAGAGAGAAGGGGAGAAAGAAGGCCAGAGAGAAGCCTAGAGTGAAGATATCCTCACTCTAGCCTAGAGAGAAGCCTAGAGTGAGGCCTACGGCCTCCTGGCCCCACGGCACCCTTGTCTGCCATGTACCCAGTGCTGCACTACATGTAAAAGCTCAGTAAAAGCCGGAGAAAGCCACCAAGGGCCCAGGACTCTCCTTTACTCTGTCTGCTCGGATCATCAGAAAATCAGCTCCGTCCGTATCCTGCCATTATACACACTAATTGTATTAAAGTTCCTTTCCATTGAAGATCTTATGCACTAGAGTATATTTTGTCATTATGTGGCGAATGGCAGACCCATTTTGAGCATGTGGGTTTGGAGAGCCTGGGGTTCCCCTCAGCCTGCCTGCTAACATATCACTTAAAGTTTTGGTGAATCTCTTTCGCTTTTTGATGTTCACATCTAGTTCACATCCTATTGTAGGGTGTGACTAGGTTGATTTGTAAGGACCGATAATCCTATAAAATGGCCCTCAACTTCCACATCCCCACCTCTGTTCTGCTCATCTAGATACTTTCTATAGTTGTCTGATTCTTGCAACAGCAGTTGGTGCCTAAGGATTTTTCATTTCTATAGCTAGTTTAAGGACTGCTAAACATTTCTACCCCCACCTCCACTTCCTGACTTTGTGAGCTTCCATCCTAAATTTTCTGCTCTTAGTCTCCATCTATTGGTCTAGACACATCCTAGAAGTTATTAACATAACAACAGATAACAATTCCTCAAAGGAATGAACCCTTCCCAAAAAGAAGGACACTAAGTCAGTACAATTTCTGCACCAGTAAGATGCAGCTCTCCTACCCACCTCTGACTTGGCAGGTGTTTCATTTTACAACCTGTCTCTTTCAGTGGCAGCTCTTGCTGCCCACTTAAGTCTGTGCAATCTCCTTTCTTTCCTTTCCTTTTTTATATAATAAACCTGCATTTTTTGATATAACTAAAAGTCTCTGCCTCATGTGGAAACTCTCCATGTGCCTCCAAAAGGAGAAAACTGGTGAAACTTTTCTCAGAGGTAACCCAAGGGCCACATTCTCTGAACCCAACTCCTCATCAAAACAACATCAATAGTATTCAGACTGAGTTTTGTTGATTATAAGCCAGTGCACCTACCACTATCCCAGAATGCTTCACAAGTTTTGATTTTAAAACCCTCTGCAATGAGAAAAAAATTCTTCAGGACAAAGTATTGTGTAACATTCCCTACAAATTTAGAACTTCTAATTACTTTGTTGTTTAATTTGATTGATGAACTTGAAATTTAAAGGCCAACCTGTAAAATACTTTCAAATATTATTCTTCCCCCGAAGTTGCAGATACACAAATTAAATTTAGAGTTACAAATTAGTCTAAACAATGTGGGTCAGTCTTAGCAAGCATTCTTTATCTCTTTCTATTAGTCATTTCCTCTGAGGCAGTTTTTCTCTGTGCCAATGTATTCTTGGACTCATTTTCCCCTCTTAAAAGTTTTACCCTTTTGAGTCCAGCGCAAACTACTTAATATGATTTCTACCACTTAAATTTTAGCTTAATATTTTTTGTATTCATTTTTAACCTTCATCAGGTAACACAAATAGCATTTTGCATATTTGCATACTGATTATATGTTCCTATTCGTTATTTGAATTGGGCTGAGGGCCCAATTCTCTTGAGAAAGGGATTTGTAGGGAAGAGATTTGGAAGAAGAAATCTTTGCCCTTTAGCCATACCCTGTATTTTTAGGCAGGTTAAATAAAATGAACAGTGTATGAAGAAAAACATCGTAGGGGTGGAGAAGAAATGCCCCCCTACTCTAGGCAGTCATACATCCAAATTAATATCAGACAGAATAGTAGGAGAAAACAAATTTAATTACACACATATAAAGGACCCATAGTGATGTCAATTCTAAATTAAATGGGACAAAATGAGGGTTTTTACCTTGAGTTAAGAAACGGAAAAGTGGTGCCTCCCTGGTGGCACAAAGGATAAAGTGTCAGCACTATGAAGCAATCTGCAGCCACTGCAGCATGAGTTTGATCCCCGGCTAGGGAGCTACCCACATGGCAAGGCAGACCTCTCCTGTCTCACTAGCTGCTCCCCTCAGCAGTGTATTTCAGTCAATCTACCTGTTCTGCTCCCCGCTCTGTCTCTAGTGAATCCTCTCACCCCCCCCAAGTCTGGCCAGTACCCCAGTTCTTGTGTGTATTAATAAATAAATCTTAAAAAAAAAAAAAAAGAAATGGAAAAGGGGCATGGGCTTTCAAATGGAGAGAGTGGTGATTCACATGACCAGGAAATGGTGACTCATATGATAAAGACCAGATATTCTGTAATTCCGTTTGCTCTGCCGTTTAGATACATTTCCTCTGATAGAAAGATTATTTGGCAATCTCCCAATTTGCCTTCTTCTAAGTAGTTTGGGGGAGTGTTGAAAGTTTCTTCTGAGCTTGTAGGGCCTCAACTGACCTTAGATCAAATTAATCCATGTGCTAAAGTGATACATATTTGGAAGGCCTATTCTTGATATTTTAGGGAAAACTATCCTTCAACATTAAAGAGGAAAAATAAATATGTAGAATAAAATACTTTGGAAAACTAGTCTAAAATAAGGGAAGAATCATTGTCATCAGATATAGCTCAGGTGATTTAAGGAAAGGGATGTAGTCTTTGACTATGTTCCAACCTCCTTAGCCTCTAGCAGCAACTGCGAAACTCTTCCCCTAAAACCTGCCACGCGCTTGCCCAATTGGGAAAGGTCAATATTATGAGCCCAAGCTGATCACTCTAGCTCCCTCTTTACTAGCTCCCTCTTTACTAGATCAATTAGCTGTTCATTTTACTTCCACTCCAAATTCATAATATCTGCTAAACCAATTCTTGATAGAGTACTAGGAGGTAAGATTTACAAACCATGTAAAAAGTGCTATAAAATTCAACCATTTTAAAGGTCCACTATGAAATCCAGAAGTGTCTAAACATGATTTACCTGTTAGCCTTTTTCATTTATATCTTTCTTTTTGCATCTCTTTTTCTCCTTCTTATAGAGATGTTTCAGCATTTCACAATAAAAACACATTTTTAGTGCAGAAAAGAAATTCATTATGCAGGTCATGATAAATTTGGTAATTTTAATCTATTATATCACTTTGTAAAATTTGTGATTATATGCCACAGATAAAATGATCAATTTAGCTATGCCATGTATAAAATGATAATAGAAAAAATAAAGAGAATAAAAATTTTAAAATATGTTCGGTCATTTTTTTCTTTTACTCCCTAATAATTTGTTCATAAATCTTTGTATCACCTTTTAAAGATAATAACTTCCCAGAAGGAGAACAACCGAGTAATTATTTAAATACATTTTAAGTGATAATTGTCATTGCTAGGTTGACATTCAGAAAGGTGTTACAAATTCATTCCTTAACTAATATAAAATAATTTTAATTAATTTATTCTATTCCAACCCTATGGGTAAAAACATCTATAGTGTTTTAAATGAGCACATCCTTGATTACAGAAAAAGTTTGACCATTTTTGATTCTTTGTCATTTTTGTTTTGTTGATTTATTCCTAGTGTACTTTGACTATTTTTTCTATTGGGATTCTCATCTTTTTTTTTCTTATTGATCTATAAGAGTCTCCTCATGTGTCTTATACACATACTATAGAATTATCCTTTATCCTTCCCCATCCTTGTTGTGGATTCATAACAGATGTATCGCATGTTCCCACTATTTGACTTAATGTTGGGTTATGTGAATTCTTATGCCCACTGTAAGCTTTCTATCAGATAAACCTCTGTATATGGCAGAGCAGACATTCCTGGGGCTTTAAGGAAAGAGGGGGAGCACATAACAGGGAAAGGGTGACTCATATGGTAAAGACCAGATGTTCTCTAGTTATTTGTTTGCCTGGTTAGATAGAGGTTTCTCTGATAGATTTTTCTAATGATGACCTTGAAAGTAGCTAATTTTCATTTTCTAGGAATTTAAGGGAGCGGTAAACTTGTAGGATCTCAACTGGCTTCACCTTGAAATCCACAGACAAAGTGATATTTGTTAGAAAGGTCTATCTAGACATCTTTGAGGTCTGTTTTGGACATCTTGGGACAATCTGTTCTAGACAGCTTGGGAAGGCTTAGCTTTCACCATCTGACACACTCAAATTTTTTCAGCTATAAGATCATTAGGACAAGTTTTCTTGTTCAGGGTAGCACTACAGGCAGGAATAAGAAAGCCAGGTCTAGTACAATGAAACAGACTTGTTTTTACTTAACAGAGGGGTGTATTTGGGGACATCTCCTAAACATCACAGAAGATTTGGAGAGAGGCTAAAAATCATCAGTCGGATAGGTAAATCTTACTAAATTTTGATAATAATTATTAAATTGATCTCATTTATACTGTCCTGCTGTTGGAAACAAGGATGTGAGTGTGGGAGTGAGAATTTATTCTTTTGTTCTAGAAATATTTCTTCATATTGTTTAAAAATGAACATGATGTAAAAAATATAAAAATGAGAGATTAAAAAAAAAGAAATATTTCTTGAATGCTACAGAGCACTAGCACTCTTCCAGAAATCAGTGGCATAGGGGTGTACCCTTCCCTCCAGGGCTACACAACTAATAGGACTTGTGAATTTGCAATTCCCTGGAACTCCATTTCCTTGACTTCTTGAGCTCTGTAATTATTACAGTTCATTTCATTTGTAGATTCTCAATTTCTATGAATTTACCCTTACAAATTAGGTTAAGAATTAAGGTAATCTCACCAACCCTATGGGCAGTTCAGTAAGATTATAACACCTATCTATATTATAACAACTATATCCCAAGCTAAACTCAAAGCACAAAGCACTTCTGCCAACTCAAAAAAGTGAGATACAATTTTATTTAATTCTATTTTGTATCTAATACATTAGAGGTCAGCTGTCATCTTGAAATGAAAGATTGGTTATCCAGTGTGGCTAAAGAGAAGGAAATTGAATTCTTGGCATTCAAATGGTAGAGTTTTCTTTTTCTCAGTTTCTTCAGATGTACATTTAAAAAATAGCATCATGATGATAGCAGATCTAAATTATTTGGTAAAATGGAATGTTGAATACTGTACAGAATTTTTATTTTCAATATCTTGCTGAATCTGTATGGTATTTTCCATGATAGGTGCACCAATGGTATATAAAGACTTCTTTCTCTCCACATCCTCTCCAACACTTGTTGTTTCCTTGGAAAATAGCCTTTCTCACAGGTGTGAGGTGACATCTCAACCTTGTTTTGATTTGTGTTTTTCTAGTAATAAGAGATGAAGATCATATCTTCATGCACTTGTTGATAATATGTGTGTCATATTTGGAGAAGTTTCTGTTCAAATCTTCTGCCAGTAGGGCTATTTTCTGGTGTTACCACGCAGAGAACTAAACATAAACAGAAATAGCAAAGCATGCATTTGAACAAATTGAACTCATATGGTGTATTCAGATACACATTCTTTTAAGAAAATGTAAAACAAAAATGTTCTTCAAAAACACACTTTTGAGGAATCAATTCCAAACAATAAATTTGTATATATTCTAAACCTATTCATCCATTGAGGTGATGAAACATTTCTGGAGGTGGATGATGGGAATGGATGTACAACAATATGAAAATACTTAATGCCACGGTACTATCAACACTTAAAAATGTCTACAAATGGTAAATTTTATGTTATATATTTTTTACCACACTGAAAGTATTTTGAAAAGCAGTTCATACTGAATTTAAAGTCTTAAAAATAGTCTCTAAATTCTTTTTTGGTTTGAGTCTTGAGTGACTACCACACCAGTTGTTCTTTAATTCTTTATTCCTCCCAAAATCTTGTCTGAATGTTTTTGGCTTGGTTTTGAAGGATAATATTTATTGTACATATAACTCACATTCTTACCAATTCATTAAAATAAACAAATAAATACTTTTCAAATTGAACTGAGTTTTGAATTAAAAGTCCTATTCCTAACTGCAAGAAAATGCCTATTGTCTTTCAAGCACATGTGCTCAATACTTGTATTTGCCAAAAATCATTCCACCAGAGATGCCATATGACTGCTTTTAATTGAAACATGTTGGACTGCTTTATCCGATGTCCAGACATTGCGAAAAATGTTTACAGAGAAAACTGGTTAGAGATTCAATGTCCATCTTCAAGCCAAATTAAGTTCACTGGTCAAATAATGTTCATTCCTAATCCATTGGGATCAGTGCTCAATATGGAATTGATGGTCATATGAACCAAATTATCATCAAATATTTGCAAAAACATTCTTAGGCCAAGTGACTGCGTGTTTATAAGGCAAGACTGACCCAGGTTTATATCTGTTATAGACACTGAATGTTTTCCAAGATTTTTTTCATGATATAAGCTATTTTGCAGTAAGTCTAGGAGTAATTACTGAAAATTTTGGTTTCATTTGTTTTTATATGAATAGTTTAATATTGCAAATGGTTATAGGTATCTTAATTTAAATATATTTAATTCTGATCAAGCATAAAGTGATAACTATTCAATTATATTCAAATGAAATGCAAGGTAATAGTTCAAGTCTTGGTCAATAATGCCTATATTAAGGCTTCCTCCTCCCTCCAAAAAAAAATACCATATACTTCTTCTTTTTTAAAAAGATTTATTTATATGTGCATACAAGAACTGGGGTACAGGTCAGAGGTGTGGAAGGTGAAAGGATTCACCAGAGACATAGTGGAAAACAGAACAGGCACACTGACTAACATACCCTGCTGAGGGAAGTAGTAGGTGAGACAGGAGAAGT
The DNA here is from genome assembly GCF_964194135.1 of Talpa europaea. NCBI lineage: Eukaryota > Metazoa > Chordata > Mammalia > Eulipotyphla > Talpidae > Talpa > Talpa europaea. The sequence continues at coordinate 83,095,258 of NC_140071.1, read as the reverse complement.
CTGCTGAGCCATGTGGGTTGCTCCCTGGCAAGATCAGGCTCCAACTTGTGCTGCCGGGCTGAGGATAACTTCATAGTGCTGCGCTTAACCCCTAGTGCCACCAGGGAGGTGGCACTTCAGTGTCGTTTATGATATATATATATATAAATTTATAGCTAGTGGAATACTATGCATAATACCACCATTGATAAAGATTCTAATTAATATTTTAATCAGTTAATAATTAATAACCTCTGATCAAATAACTCACTCTTCGGAACTTCACATTTGACTTATTTTAAAATACAGTGGCCATCTATGTATTTTATGGTTTCAGGTCTTATGTCTAGTTCTTTAATCTATTTTGAGTTGATTTTTGTGTATGGTGTGAGGTAGTGGTCAAGTTTCATTCCTTTGCATGTAGCGACCCAGTTTTCCCAGCACCATTTATTGAACAAACTTTCTTTGCTCCAATGCATAGTCTTTGCTCCTTTGTCAAAGATTAGTTGACCATAAATCTGTGGGTTTATTTCAGGATTTTTCTATTCGATTCCATTGGTCTGTGTGTCTGTTCTTATTCGAGTACCATGCAGTTTTGATGATTATGGCTTTGTAGTATAGTTTGAAGTCTGGGAGTGTGATGCCTCCATTCCCTTCTTTTTTTTTCAGGAGAGCTTTGGCTATTAGGGGTTTTTTGTGATTCCATATGAATTTCATCAATAATTGTTCTATTTCTTTGAAGAATGACATTGAAATTTTGATTGGAATATCATTGAATCTGTATATTGCTTTTGGTAGGATGGCCATTTTAATAATGTTTATTCTTCCAATCCATGAGCAGGGGATGTCTTTCCATTTCTTTGTGTCTTCTTCTATTTCTTTTAACAGTGTTTTATAGTTTTCTTTGTATAGGTCCTTTACCTCCTTTGTTAGATTTATTCCCAAATATTTGATTTTTTTTGTTTCGATAATAAAAGGGATTTTTTTTTATTTCTTCTTCTTTAGATTTATATAGGCAAAACACTACATGATATGCACATCAAAGACATCTTTACAGACCATCACCCAAAGCAGTGATAGTGAAGGCAAAGATAAACAGCTGGGACTACATCAAATTAAAGAGCTTCTGCACAGCAAAAGAGACAATAACAAAAACAAAGAGAAACCCCACCAACTGGGAGAACATTTTTGCACACAACACTAATGATAAAGAACTGATCACAAAAATCTGCAAAGAGCTGATGAGACTCAACAACAACAAAGAAAATAATCCAGTGAAAAAATGGGCAGAAGAGCTAAAAAGAAACTTCTCTGAAGAGGAAATGCAAATGGCCAACAGGCATATGAAAAAATGTTCAACATCACTTGTAATCAGGGAAATGCAAATCAAAACTACCATGAGATACCATCTTACTCCAGTGAGAATGGCACATATTAAAAAAAATAGCTACAACAAATGTTGGCGAGGGTGTGGAGAAAAAGGAACTCTTCTGCACTGTTGGTGGGAGTGTAAACTGGTCCAACCACTATGGAGAGCTGTGTGGAGATTTCTGGACCTACTAAACATAGAGCTTCCATATGATCCAGCAATTCCACTCCTAGGTATTTACCCAAAGGACATAGAAACATCAATTCCAAAGAGCACCTGTACCCCTATGTTTATAGCAGCTCTATTTACAATAGCTAAGCTTTGGAAACAACCCAAATGCCCAAAAATAGATGACTGGATTAAGAATAGTGGTACATATATACCATGGAATATTACTCAGCATTCAAAAAAGATAAACACATGCAATTTGCAGCAACATGGATGGCTCTGGAAGGGATCATGCTCAGCAAAATAAGCCAGAAAGAAAAAGAAAAATACCGGATGGTCTCACTCATAGCAGGAATCTAGAAAACTTAAATAAGGGACCAGGAAAATGAATAGCTATAAGAAAGTGAAAATCAAAATCAACAAAAAACTATGAACCAGAGACACTTTTGGGGGGGGGGGCGGGAGGGGAGGGATTGGGGTCAGAATGGGGGCGTTGCAATTGTATGGGGAATATAAAAATAAAATTTATTATTTAAAAAATAAATAAATAAAATAAAATAAAATACAGTGGCCATATGTTATAGTTTCACTGAGTTATTGCCCTTCATTTCTTCTTAGCAATTCTGATAGCTTGCATAACTTACTGGTACCAGACATTGTTCATTTTCATATGAATTGATTTATTTAATCCTCATGACATTACTATAGGGTACAAATGTATTATAATTATTATCTCTTTTTGAGAAATAATGAAACTGAGGATCAGAACTTATCCACAAAATAATTGAGAGTTTGGAGTTGAATGCTGGCAGTCTGTCTTTAAAAGTGTTGCTCTTAATCTTAAAATTATAATATAGGGGGCCTCCCCAGTGGTGTAACTGTTGAGCACTGGGTTGCCAAGCTGCCCGCAGCCTCTGCAGCGCTGGTTCGAGCCCCGGCCCCAGGGAGAGGGTCCCTCATGGCGCACAGATCTCTCCTGCCGACCGCTGCTCCCCTCAGCAGTGCATCGTCAGTCTGCCTGTCCTGTTTCCCTGCTCTGGTTCTAGAGAATTTTCTCACCCTCCCGCACTTCTGCCTATACCAACTGCTTGTATAAATAAATAAATAAATCTTTAAAAATAAATATAATATAGGAACATCTTGATAAATTTCCTGCCTTTATCTAGCTTCCTTTCTTGGTTTTGCCTCTCTGTACCCTGTGTTCATATAAGTTTCTTGGATTTTGTTTTGGTCTTTACAATACTTAGTTTAATTAATGAAAATTGTAGGGTAGAGGGCAGATGAACATGTTTCTGATTCAGTTGCTTTGTTCTAAGTGGCTGGATTGTGATTTCATTGTCAAATAAGAATTGCTAATGTGACTTTGCCAAGTAGAAATCAATTTTTGCAGAAATTTAATGGAATAAAAGATTATCACATGTTATTACTTACAGAATTATTTATACATCATATAAAGATTATCTAGATGAACACCACAATAAAAAAAAAAGTCCAGCCTCATTTATAATTTGCCTATGCTCAGATTGTGAGTTGGCAGCAAAGCAGAGAGTATGTCTACATCTCCTAACTCCCCATCTGGTAATCTTTTCCTTTGCCTTTAAGAATTCTAATAGTGGCTATTTCACATCATATCTTCACTGTTTTGTAAAACTAACACTTAAACTTCATTCCCTAAATCTGTAAGTTTGGGGATATTTAGCTGATTGAGTTAAATAATGTGAAATAGTGGACTACTCAGAAAATTGATGATAAAAAATTGGAAACTTCCAACAGTTTAATAATGGTCCTTATGTTGAAAACTATACTAAGTGATTATTATACCTTAATGTATTAGATAAAGCAGAGTACTGAAAGTATATGATCACTTTCCTCATTACATCTACTACGAGTTATGCCCAATGTGTGTTTTTTTGGAAGTGTTCTTTTTTGAGAACCAGAAATGAATGCTTAATCTTTATTTCCTTCTAACATGTGAGGAGAACCATGTCTTATTTATATTTGTATCGCTAGAGCCTAGCTATGTGCCTGACACATAGGAGCTAAGTGCTCAGTAATTTTTCTTTACTGAAAAATTCAGTAAATTTCTCCATTAAAATATTTCTCTTAGGAAAATAAACATATATATATATTTTTTAAATTTTATTGTTATATTCCCCATACAATTGCAGCCCCCCCATTCTGACCCCAATCCCTCCCCTCCCGCCCCCGCACCCCTAAAAGTGTCTCTGGTTCATAGATTTTGTTGATTTTGATTTTCACTTTCTTATATTCATTTTCCTGGTCCCTTATTTAAGTTTTCTAGATTCCTGCTATGAGTGAGACCATCCGGTATTTTTCTTTTTCTTTTTGGCTTATTTCGCTGAGCATGATCCCTTCCAGCGCCATCCATGTTGCTGCAAATTGCATGTGTTTATCTTTTTTGAATGCTGAGTAATATTCCATGGTATATAAGTACCACATCCTCTTGATCCAGTCATCTATTTTTGGGCATTTGGGTTGTTTCCAAAGCTTAGCTATTGTAAACAGTGCTGCTATAAACATAGGGGTGCAGGTGTTCTTTGGAATTGATGTTTCTGTGTCCTTTGGGTAAATACCTAGGAGTGGAATTGCTGGATCATATGGAAGCTCTATGTTTAGTAGGTCCAGAAATCTCCACACAGCTCTCCACAGTGGTTGGACCAGTTTGCACTCCCACCAACAGTGCAGAAGAGTTCCTTTTTCTCCACACCCTCGCCAACATTTGTTGTTGCTATTTTTTTTAATATGTGCCATTCTCACTGGTGTAAGATGATATCTCATGGTAGTTTTGATTTGCATTTCCCTGATGACAAGTGATGTTGAACATTTTTTCATATGCCTGTTGGCCATTTGCATTTCCTCTTCAGAGAAGTTTCTTTTTAGCTCTTCTGCCCATTTTTGGACTGGATTATTTTCTTTGTTGTTGTTGAGTCTCATCAGCTCTTTGCAGATTTTTGTGATCAGTCCTTTATCATTAGTGTTGGGTGCAAAAATGTTCTCCCAGTCGGTGGGGTTTCTCTTTGTTTTTGTTATTGTCTCTTTTGCTGTGCAAAAGCTCTTTAATTTGATGTAGTCCCAGCTGTTTATCTTTGCCTTCACTATCACTGCTTTGGGTGATGTGTCTATAAAGATGTCTTTGATGTGCAAATCACGTAGTGTTTTGCCTATATTTCCTTCTATATATTTTATGGTTTCAGGTCTTATGTCTAGTTCTTTAATCCATTTTGAGTTGATTTTTGTGTATGGTGTGAGGTAGTGGTCAAGCTTCATTCTTTTGCATGTAGCGACCCAGTTTTCCCAGCACCATTTATTGAACAAACTTTCTTTGCTCCAATGCATAGTCTTTGCTCCTTTGTCAAAGATTAGTTGACCATAAATCTGTGGGTTTCTGGATTTTCTATTCGATTCCATTGGTCTGTATGTCTGTTCTTGTTCCAATATCATGCAGTTTTGATGATTATGGCTTTGTAGTATAGTTTGAAGTCTGGGAGTGTGATGCCTCCATTCCCTTCTTTTTTTTTCAGGAGAGCTTTGGCTATTAGGGGTTTTTTGTGATTCCATATGAATTTCATCAATAATTGTTCTATTTCTTTGAAGAATGACATTGAAATTTTGATTGGAATAGCATTGAATCTGTATATTTCTTTTGGAAGGATGGCCATTTTAATAATGTTTATTCTTCCAATCCATGAGCAGGGGATGTCTCTCCATTTCTTTGTGTCTTCTTCTATTTCTTTTAACAGTGTTTTATAGTTTTCTTTGTATAGGTCCTTTACCTCTTTTGTTAGATTTATTCCCAAATATTTGATTTTTTTTGTTTCAATAACAAAAGGGATGGTTTTTTTGATTTCTTCTTCTTCAGATTTATTGTTTGTGTATAGGAAGGCTACTGACTTTTGCGTGTTGATTTTGTATCCTGCCACTTTACTGAACTGATTGATGAGTTGAATTAGCTTTTCTGTGGAGTTTTTGGGGTTCTCTATGTATAATATCATATCATCTGCATATAGTGATAGTTTGACTTCTTCTTTTCCTATTTGGATTCCTTGGATGTCTTTCTCTTGTCTTATTGCCCTGGCTAGGACTTCCAGTATTATATTGAAAAGCAGTGGTGAGAGTGGACATCCTTGTCTTGTTCCAGATCTTAATGGAATTGCTTTCAGCTTTTCACCATTGAGAATGATACTGGCTGTTGGCTTGTCATAGATGGCCTTTATGATGTTGAGGTATGTTCCTTGTATCCCAAGAATTTCAAGGGCTTTTATCATGAATGGGTGTTGCACTTTGTTGAAAGCTTTCTCAGCATCTATTGATATTATCATATGGTTTTTATATTTCTTTTTGTTGATGTGTTGGATAACGTTGATTGATTTTCGGATGTTAAACCATCCTTGTGTCCCTGGAATGAATCCTACTTGGTCGTGGTGAATTATCTTATGGATACATTGTTGGATTCTGATAGCTAAAATTTTATTGAGGATTTTTGCATCAGTGTTCATTAAGGAGATTGGCCTGTAGTTTTCCTTTTTTGTGTTGTCCTTGTTCGGTTTTGGTATTAGTGTAATGTTGGCTTCATAGAACGTGTTTGGTATTGTCCCTTCCTTCTCAATTTTTTGGAAGAGTTTGTGAAGGATAGGCACTAATTCGTCTCTGAATGTTTGGTAGAATTCATTTGTAAATCCATCAGGTCCTGGGCTTTTGTTTTTGGGGAGGTTTTTTATTACCATTTCAATTTCGCTAATTGTAATTGGTCTGTTTAGGTGTTCTATTTCTTCTTTATCTAGCTTTGGGTGATTGTAGAGTTGTAGGAATTTGTCCATCTCCTCTAGATTGTTAAACTTGTTTCCATATAACTGTTCATAGTAGTAATTAATTATTCTTTTGATTTCTGCTGTGTCCGTTGTGATTTCTCCTCTTTCATTGATGATGCTGTTTATTTGTGCTTTCTCCCTTTTTTCCTTTGTGAGCCTGGCTAAGGGTTTGTCTATTTTATTGATTTTTTCAAAGAACCAGCTCTTGGTTTCATTGATCTTTTGGATTGTTTTTTTAGTTTCAATTTCATTTATTTCTGCTTTGGTTTTTATTATTTCTTTTCTTCTACTCGTTTTGGGGTTTTTTTGTTGTTCTTTTTCTAGATCTTTGAGCTTCGAGATTAGGTTGTTTCTTTGCATTCTTTCTTGTTTCTTGATGTGAGCTTCTATTGCTATATATTTTCCTCTTATTACTGCTTTTGCTGCATCCCATACATTTAGGATATTGGTGTCCTCCTTGTCGTTCAATTCAAAAAATTTTTTAATTTCTTCTTTGATCTCCTCATTAGTCCAATGGTCTTCCAGTAGTGTGGTTTTTAATCTCCATGAGGTAGGAAAGTTCCTTGCCTTCTTTTTATGGTTTATTTCTAGTTTGATGCCTTCATGGTCAGAAAAGATGGTTGATATGATTTCAATCTTGGTGTATCTGTTGATGTTTGTCTTGTGCCCCAGTATGTGATCGATCCTGGAGAATGATCCGTGTGCGCTTGAGAAAAATGTGTACTCCGTTTTTTTGGGGTTTAGTGTTCTATAGATGTCTGTTAAGCCCAATTGCTCTAGGTCCTTATTTAGAGCTTTGGTTTCTTTACTTATTTTTTGTCTTGTTGATCTATCCATTGTTGATAGTGGTGTGTTGAAGTCTCCCACTACGTATGTGTTTTCTCCAATGTCTGTTTTCAGAGAGGACAACAGTTGTCTGATATATTTTGGTGCTCCTTCGTTTGGTGAGTATATGTTAATGAGTGTTATTTCTTCTTGAAGTATTGTCCCCTTGATCATAATGTAGTGACCATTGGGGTCTCTTTTTATCTTTTTGAGTTTGAAATCTGTTTTATCTGATATAAGTATAGCTGTTCCTGCTTTCTTTTTTGGTCCATTTGCTTGTAGGATTGTTTTCCATCCTTTAACTTTGAGCCTATTTTTATCTTTTGTAGCTAAATGTGTTTCCTGGAGACAGCAAAAGGTTGGGTTTTGTTTCTTAATCCAGGCTGCAACTCTATGTCTTTTTATTGAAGAGTTTAGTCCATTTACATTTAGAGTTAATATTGATATGTTAACATCTGTATTTGCCATTGTGATTGTCTTTCCTTTGATTTTAATTATTTATTCTTTTAATAGCTTTTTTTTTGGCCTTCTTTCATTATTATTTGTCCCTCTGAGGTTCTGGCTTTAGGACTACTTTTAGTATTTTTGGAGTGGGGGTTTAGTCGTAATGAAATTCCGGAGTTTCTGTTTGTCTGGGAAGGTCCATATTCTTTCTTCAAAGAGGAAGGAGAGCTTTGCGGGATAGAGTATTCTTGGTTGGCATCTGTTTTCTTGGAGTCTGTTGACTATGTCCCTCCACTCTCTCCTTGCCCGTAGTGTTTCTTCAGAGAAGTCTGATGTCAGCCTGATTGGTTTTCCTTTGAATGTTATCTGTTTCTTCCCTCTTGCCAGCTTCATTATTTTTTCCTTGTCCTGGATTCTTGGGAGCTTTACTATTATGTGTCTTGCTGTATTTTTCCTTTCGTCGTGGAAGTTTGGTGTTCTTCTTGCTTCTTGTATATCAATTTTCAGCTCCTTCTTCACATTTGGGAAGTTCCCTTCAATTATCTCTTTGAATATTTTCTCTGTTCCTACATCTCTCTCCTCTCCTTCTGGTATTCCTATAACTCTTATATTTCCTTTCCTCATGGAGTCAGATAGTTCCCGAAGTCTTTCCTCGTTCTTTTTCCTTCGTACTTCTCTTTCCTTTTCTGTTTTGGTTCTTTTTATTTCTGTGTCTTCAAGATTACTTATTCGTTCTTCCATTTCATCTATTCTGCTTTCATTGCTTTTCCCAGAATTCTTTAGTTCTTCCATTAATTCTTTGATCTCCTGCATTTCTTTTACTTCCCTCTTTAGGGACTCAATTTCTTTCTTCTGACCATTGTTTTCCCTCTCTAGGGACTCAATTGCATTCTTCTGATCGTTGATTATTTTTCCCTTATCATTGTTTTCCTTTATGACTTCTGTCAGTTTTTTAATCACGGCAATTTTAAATTCTCTTTCTGGAAGGCTCAGAAATTCTTCCAAGTTATTGTCGTTGCAATCTGGGGGCTGGTTTTCTTTTTGTGGTGTGCTTTTTCTCTGGAGAGTTGCTAGGTTGCGTGTGGTTCTTCTCCTCCCTACTGTCTGTTTTCTAATTTGCCGTATGCGTTGGGACACTGTGTTGTTGGGACTGGCCGGCATCTTGGGTGGGCTTCTCTGCTCCCCTCTGGTTCCTCCAGGAGTCATCTGTCAGTTTCAAGCAGTCTTTACTGGAGAAAGGTCCCTGTTCTAAAATGCCGATGTGGGACACACTCCCCTGTGCACCTGGTCTGCCCCGGCGGTGGGTTCCTGCTCCCCCTCTGGGCTTGGACTGCAGGCCAGAGGGGGTCTGGCATGGGCGAACTTCCCCCGCTCACCTCTGGCTCCTGAGGAAGCCTTCTGCAGGTAGTCTTTACTGAAGAAATGTCCCTGTTCTAAAATGGTGATGTGGGACACACTCCTGCGCGTCTGGTCTCAGGCACACTCTTCTGCGCGCCTGGTCTGCCCCGGCTGTGGGTGCTCGCTCTCCCTGTGGGCTCAGACTACTTGTTCGGAAGGGGCCCGTTGTGGGCTAACTCCCCAGCTGGCCACTAGCTCCTTCAGGAGCCTCTGCTGGCTTCAAGTCGCTAGGTGGCACCAGAGATCTCTCCTAGAGCCCTTGGGGAGCTGATTTTTCACCCCGTGGGACAGGGAGCAGAGCGGGGATGGTAGGGTACACCTCAACGGCTTTGGGGTGCTGTGTCTGCCTTGTGCCCCACCGTCGTGGGGAACCCACGCCCCTAATTTCGTGCCCCGGGTCTCAGTTCCAAAGCCCTCAGTTCCAGGACGTGGGCTGTAGCCCAGATCAGTGGCGCGGGAATGGCGCCTTTTGAATCCCGCTTCCCTGCCTGGGCACCTTGTTCCTGCTCACTCAGGGAGGGCCTCCGCGGTCTCCCCGCAAGCCTAGGTTGCAGGTGCGGGGACCTGGGCAGCTGCGATCCGATCTGGATCAGCGCGCTGCTTTCTGCGCAAGCTTACCAGGTGGCTGGGGCTGTGTGCTGGTGCTGGTCTCCTCCTGGGGGGCGGGGCTCTCTTTAATGGCGCCTCGAGCTCACCTCCGCTGTGGATCCTGCAGGGTTCTCCACAGCTCCCGTTCACGGGGTGTGGTGGCTGAAATAGTTCCTTTCCACCACAGTCCCACTTGCTGCGTCCGTTTTTCTTGTTGGCTGTTTTGGTTTGTTGTTTCCCTCCTCTCTGCCGGTGGGAGAGTGCCGCCTCTGTGGGCGGGGGAGGGGAGCAGGGTTCTGCGCTTCCCTCCCTTCTGGTCCTCTTTTATGGCAACTTTCTTCTTCGGGCAGTTTGCTGGAGTCGTCCGTTTATCTTCCGTGTCCCAGTTCTCACTGGGACCTGCCGCTTTTCCTCCCTATTAACTGTTTTTAATGGGAGATCTTACTCGCAGCGTCTCGTCGCCGCCATGTTGCTCCGCCCCCCAGGAAAATAAACATATATTTTACTAACCAATTCTCCATTAAACATTGAGTATCATTGGCATTGTATGTGTGTGTGTGAACAGGGAAATGAATTTTCCTTTTGATTTCCTTGATTGTGTTTGCTTTTGATTATTTTTAGTCTTCCAAAATTCTTAATGACTATCTAACAATGTGGCCACAACATTGCTACCACATTCAACAGACTTAATCAAGTTGAGGTGTCTTTTACTGATCCCTTTATCTTTTATCTTTTTCCTAATCAATTTCTTTATTTTTAATTAATTTATTATTTTTTAAATTTATATATTTTTACATTATTTTTCATTTTTGCACAATGTATGCATTTTCATCTTGGTTATAGTTTCCATACAATTCCCACCCCCCCTCTTCTTTTGATCCTATTCCCTCCTCCACCCCCTCCCCCACAGTGTGTCTCTGGTATATAGTTGATTTTGATTTTTACTTTATTATAATAGTCTTTTTCCTGGTCCCTTATTTAAATTTTCTAAATTCCTGCTGTGAGTGAGGCCATCTGGTATTTTTCTTTTCCTTTCTGGCTTATTTCACTGAGCATGATCCCTTCCAGCTTCATCCATGTTGCTGCAAATTGCATGTTTATCTTTTTCGATTGCTGAGTAATATTCCATTGTGTATATGTACCACATCTTCTTGATCCAGTCATCTAATTTTGGGCATTTGGGTTATTTCCATAGCTTAGCTTTTATAAATAGTGCTGCTATAAACATAGGGGTGCAGGTGCCCTTTTGAATTAATGTTTCTGTGTCCTTTGGGTAAATACCCAGGAGTGGAATTGCTGGATCATACAGAAAGTGTGGTGTGTCTTTTCCCTGGGGACATGCTTGGTTGCTTGTAATTTTTCTTCTCCCTGCTGCTTGCTTTCTCTTTTGTCCTATGCATTGGGACTCTGTGTAGCTGGTACTGGCCAGCATCTCTTTGGGGTACTCTTTCTGGGATGTTGGAAATTGGTAGTCCAATTGAGTCCAATGCTATTATGCCAGAAGTCCAGTAGGGCAGTGATACTATGGATATGTTAATGGTTGCTTTCCCAGAAAATCTCCTCCTTCTGCATATGTTTAATTCCAGAGGTGGGTCTTAAGGTCCCACAGACTTCCCTGGAAGTGGCTGGATCCCCCTCTGGGCTCCGACTGTGTGCCAGGCGGGGCCTGGCTTGTGGGATCCTTCAGCTCACCGCTGGATATGGGAACAGTCTATTGTTAGTTCCACACAGTCTAGGTGGGTTCTGGACACAGAGATCCTTGTTCTAAAATGTTGAGTCAGGAATCCACTTCCCTGTGCCCGTGGTCTGCCCTGGCTGGATCCTCCTCTGGGCTCCAACTAGTGGCCAGATGGGGCCTGGCTTGTGGGGGTTTTTCAGCACACCTTTGGCTGTGGGGACAGTCTATTCCCAGTTCCACACAGTCTTGGTGGGTTCCGGACACAGAGATCCTTGTTCTAAAATGGTGAGTCAGGAGGGCACTTCCCTGTGCCCACGGTCTGCCCCAGCAGTGGTTGGATCCTTCTCTAAGCTCCAACTGACTGCCAGCTCTTTTATCTTTAAAAAAACTGATTTGAGAGGCATTTCTCTATTTTTATCTTATCTTTCCAACTCTAACTCTTCTATCAAGTATAGTTTTTGTTCTAGAGAAGAAACAGATATCCTTAGCAACATACTCAGTCTCTGAACACTATGGTGATAAAAGAAATGCAACTTCCCATTTCTCATGGGCTGCTCTGAATAAAAGAGTGATAATATATCCTTCCTGAAATTTACATGAAGCTACAATGTAATGTTACTTCAATTAAAAAAATTTTTAAAAAATGCTTCAGCCTTAAACTTTTCAGTTGTCTGAACCAGTAAACTTCATTTATTTTACTTAAAAAAAAAAAAAAAGAAATCATAATGTGGAGGAAGAACATTGAGATGCTGAATATGTAAATATTTACTTCACTGCAAAGGCCTTGAGATGAACTTGACAATTTCCTGTCTTTATGCTTAAAATAAAGGAATAGGGATAGGAAATTTTGTAAATGAATATGAAACATATATACAGAAAGAAAACAATACTACATTTTTCTGCTAGATGTTTCATTCTTTAAATTTGGACCATAATTACACTAGCTACAGCAATTATAATCTTAAAGTTAAATTAAAATTCAATTAATTAGACTACATTATGTTTCAAATCTGCTAATAATACTTTAAAGTTATGTTTGAACAGTTGATCAGTTCTTCCTGATCATGATTAATCACAGTTAATATCACAATACAATTCATTTTGTGTCATGATTTTTTTTTAATTTTTTTAAAAGATTTATTTATTTATTGATACAAGAACCAGAGTAAAGGCCAGATGCACGGGAGGGTGACAGGATTCACCAGAGACAGAGTGGGGAACAGAACAGGCAGACTGACAAAATACACTGCTGAGGGGAGCAGCAGGTGAGACAGGAGTGGTCTGCTGCGCACCATGTGGGATCCTCGCTGGCTGGCCGGGATTGAACCCGCGCTACAGAGGCTGCGGACAGCTTCTCAGTGCTGTGCTCAACTGCCTGCGTCACCAGGGGAGGCCCAATGATTTTAAAAGCACAATTAAGGAAGCCCCCTCATTGGCAGAGTATAGCCAGTGATAATTTCAAATGAACTGCCAATCAGACTTTTCAAGTTTAATAAATATTGCTATCAACATGTACTTGAAGATGTAGAAAGTGATATAGGCTCACATCAAGAAACAAGAAAGAACTCAAAGAAGCAACCTAATTTCCCATCTCAAAAAACTAGAAATTCAACAACAAAAAACCAAAAACAAGTAGAAGAAAGGAAATAATAAAAATCAAAGGAGAAATAATGAAATAGAAATTAAGAAAATAATTCAAAAAATCAACAAAACCAAAAGTTGATTCTTTGAAAAAATAGGCAAAACTTTAGCCAGACTCATGAAGAAAAAAATGGGAGAAAATGCAAATAAATAGGATTATAAATGAAAGAGGAGAAATAACAACAGACTCGGCAGAAGTGAATAGAATAATCAGCGATTACACTGAACAGTTTTATGCAAACAAGTTCAACAATCTAGAAGAGATGGACAAATTCCTAGAATGATATAATCATCCAAAGAAATGGAACACCTAAACAGACCATTTATAAGCAGTGAAATTGAAACAATCAAAACATTCCCTAAAAACAAAAGCCTAGGACCAGACAGCTTCACAAATGTATTCTACCAAATGTTCAGAAATAAACTAATGCCTATCCTACACAAACTCTTTCAAAAAATTGAGGAAGAAGGAATACTACCAGAAACATTCTAGGAAGCCAACATCACATTAATACCAAACCCAAACAAAGACAACACAAAAAAAGAAAACTACTGGCCAATCTCCCTAATAAACACTGATGCAAATATCACCAACAAAATCCTAGCCAACAGATTCCAACAAATCATCAAAAGGATCATACAACTTGATCAAGTGGGATTTATTCCAGGAGCACAAGGATAGTTCAACAACTGACAAACAATTAATATAGTCCAACACATCAACAAAAAGAAAAATAAACACTACATGATCATATCTTAGATGCTAAGAAAGCATTCAACAAAGTTCAACATCCACTTATGATGAAGGCCCTTGAAATTCTCAGGATACAAGGAACATACCTTAACATGTGATAAGTCATACATGACAAACCCACAGCCAATACTATTTAAATGGTGAAAAGCTGAAAGCCTTTACTTTAAGATCAGGTACAAGACAAGGATGTCCACTCTCACCACTGCTTTTAAATATAATACTGGAAGTCCTAGCCAGAGCAATAAGACAAGAGAAAGACATACAAGTAATCCAAACAGGAAAAGAAGAAGTAAAACTATCACTATTTGCAGATGAAATAATAATATACATAGAGAACCCTAAAAACTCCACAGGAAAACTACTCAAAATAATCAACCAGTTTAGTAAAGTAATAGGATACAAAATCAACACACAAAAGCCCGTGGTCTTCCTATATCCACACAATCAATCTGAAGAAGAAGAAATCAAGAAAACCATCCCTTTTATAATTGAAGCAAAAAAAGATCAAATACTTGGGAATAAACCTAACAAAAGAGGTGAAGGGCCTATACAACGAAAATTATAAAACATTGTTAAAAGAAATAGAATACACAAGCAAATGGAATGATATCCCCTGCTCATAGCTTGGAAGAATTAACAATATCAAAATGGCCATCCTACCAAAAGCAATTCACAGATTAAATGCTATTCCAATAAAACCTCAATGACATAAATTTTATTTTTATATTCCCCATACAATTGCAACCCTCTTATTTTGACCCCAATCCCTCCCCTCCCCGCCCCCCCCCCCTCATAGAGTGTCTCTGGTTCATAGTTTTTTGTTGATTTTGATTTTCACTTTCTTATAGTTATTCATTTTCCTGGTCCCTTATTTAAGTTTTCTAGATTCCTGCTATGAGTGAGACCATCCAGTATTTTTCTTAGAAATAGAACAAATATTGATGAAATTCATACAGAGCCACAAAAAACCTCGACTAGCCAAAGGTCTCTTGACTAAAAAAGAGAATGGAGGTATCACACACCAAGACTTTGAACTATACTACAAAGCCATAATAATTAAAACAGTATGGTCCTGGAACAAAAACAAACCTATAAACCAATGGAATTGAATAGAAAGCCCATAAATAAGGCCACACATATGTGGACAACTAATCTTTGACAAAGAAGCAAAGAATATGCACTGGAAAAAGGACAGTTCATTCCTTAAATGGTGTTGGGAAAATTGGACCACCACATGTGAAAGAATGAAAATAGGCTACTCCCTCACACCATGCACATAAATTAACTCAAAATGGATAAAAGAATTGAACATAAGACCTGAAACCATAAAATATATAGAATAAAATATAGATAAGACACTACAAGACATACATCTCAGTAACATCTTTAAAGATTCATTTCCCAAAGCAAAGAAAGTGAAGGAAAAGATAAACAGCTGGGATTACATCAAACTAAAAAGTTTCTGTATAGCAAAAAAGACATTAGCCAAAATAAGGAGACACCCTAATGACATGCTTTCCATGTAATTGATAAGGGACTGATCACAAAGATGTACAAAGTGCTCACAGGACTCAACAAAAACAAAGTAAACCATCCAGTCAAAAAATGGGCAGAAGAGTTAAAAAGACATTCTCCAAAGAAGAAATGCAAGTGTCAACAGGTATATGAAAAAGTGTTCAACATCCCTTATCATCAGGAAAACGCAAGTCAAAACCACGAGATACCTTACACCAGCAAGAATGGCATATATTAAAAAAACAAAAAAACTAGCACAACAAATGTTGATGAGGATGTGGTGAAAAAGGTACTCTCCTACACTGCTGGTGGGAGTGCAAACTGGTCCAAACACTATGGAGAGCTGTGTGGAGGTTCCTCAAATGGAGCTACTAAAATGGAGCTACCACATGATTCAGCAATCCCACTCTTAGGAATCTACCCAAAGGACACAACAACATTAATTCAAAAGTATATCTGCACCCCTATTTTTATTGCAGCACTATTTATAACAGGTAAGATATTGAAACAATCCAAATGCCCAAAATATATGACTGGATCAAGAAGATGTGGTATGTACACAATGGAATATTATTTGGAAATCAAAAAAGATAAACTCATGCCATTTGTAGCAACATGGATGGAGCTAGAAGGAAATATGCTCAGTGAAATAAGTTAGAAGGAAAAAGAAAAATATCTGGTAGGGGGAAGCAAATATTGTTTAAAATTGAACAATGATGTAAAAAAATTAATTAAAAAATAATTAAAAAAGGAAAAATATCAGATGGTTTCACTTATAGGAGGACTATACGGAAACCAAATAAGGGATCAGAAGGAGAATAATAACAATAAAAATAAAACAACAGTAACAGGCAACTATAAATCAGAGACATTCTGCAGGGGAAAGGGAGAGAGAACATCAAAACAGGGGTGGGAGGAGGACAGGGTGCTATGGTGATGGTGCACAGGTGCATTGGTGGTGGGAATTCTGAGGACTACACCAGTAAGGAGAAAGCAAATATTGTACAAAAATGAATGATGATGTAAAATAAATATATACAAATTAAATTATATTAATTAAAAATAAATTTAAAAAGAACAAAAAATAAAGTGATAAAAAAGAATTCATAACAGAGTTGGGCATAATAGTAAGTATAACTGCTATAATATCTTGGAGCCAATATCTTATAATACAAAGTATTTAAGAAAGTGAATAATCGTCTGACCCAAATTTCTAAGAATATCTCCCATTGTAAAAGACTAAAAACCTATCCAACTTCTTACACTATCCTCATTGTTTTTCTCCATCTCATCACATCATCCCAGTCATCTCTGCACTCCTTGAATTCATTTTTTCCATTCAACTAATGGTTAAAGAAAGCAATACTATACATCAGAAATTATTCTTTGTATTGTCTAACGTTTATATTATTACAAATTGCCTTAGGGTATATGTGGCAGAAACTGATTTGTTTCTTGCACTTTCATTTCCCTTTCCAGTTCAAATAAGGGGATTAATTTTTCCAGCTTCCCTTGTAGTTTTAATAGGATAGAATTGTAGAAATGATGCACACTTCTTCCAGGTCTGGGTAAAAAATGGTCTCTGCTATCCTTCTTCCTTGCTTTCCCTGCCTATGAGCCCACTAAAGATCATCCAGGGGTGGATCTCACAGGTACAGGAGCTCTGAATCAGCTCATGCAAAATATCAGATCAGACTTTGATATAAAAAATAAATCAGTATTGTGTTAAATCACTGAAAAATTTGTCTTTAACAATATAGCATAAATCTTTTCTTTTTTAGTTTTATACACTTAGAACATATCATAGTGCCTAGTATATACTAGTTCTCTATAAATATTTGTTACGACAAGGAAAAAAGTAGGTAGTGAAGCCTTGCAAAGATGGGGACCAAATACCATGGTTCATGGGTTCTCACTTGTGTGCTTACATCTGCAAGACATAACTCAGGCTCAGAGTACAGAAAACAACATGGTTTATTTGTAAAAGAGTGAGTGAGATAAAGAAATTGGGAGGAAGGAATGAGTTTCTTAGGCCACAAATGGCAAGTAGCTTTATTTTGGATAGTGTCCACAGTGTCCAGTAGTCCATAGCAAAGACTTCTTAGGCAAGATGGTATTGTTTGCTCAATGAGAACCTGGAGCTGGTAGCACAGCAATAAGTGGTGAATCGGGACCCAACTCACAGTGGCAGCTGGAGAACACAGGTGGTGCTGCTGAGGTGGCACTGAAACAGCCAGCATCAGTATTCCAGAGGCCAGGTTGGGCAGCACTAGACACCAGACTGGACAATGTTAGAGGCATCACCACCAGGAGGTAGTGCTGAGGGATCAGAAGTGGTAGATATCTCTTAGAGATAGCCAGTGACAGGTCAGCAGTGCCTGTCAGCATGAACAGCAGGCCACAGTGCCAAAGGCACCAGTGTTAGAGCTCTTAGAGATGCCAGGCACAAGCCAACAGCAACAGCTTTTTTAGAAATACCAGGCATAGGCTGATAGTGCCTATCAGCAAGTGGTGTCACAAGTAGGGTTGGAGGTCAGGTCTGCAAACGATGATGGAGGTCTCTGGAGGTCAGTGAAGTTCCCAAAGTCTCCAGATAAGTGTGTCTGAAGCTGTCTGATGTATCTGATCAGTCCCTTGTAATGAATGGGCTCATGCTGGTTGCTGCCCTAGCATGGATTCCCTCTAGGGTCCTTACTTTTCAACCCTGATCAATCCATTTACAGTTCTAGCTGTTTGATTGCTAACAATTGAGCACAAATTTGATTGGTCCATTTATAATTCTGATTAGTCTTAAAATCCTTGAATGGCACTGGCAGGAACTCTAACCTAATTGGTTCACTTTCAATTCTAGTTTTGTATTCAAAAGTGAAACTTCAGCCAGTGCAGCAAAGCCAGCCTACACTGAGGTCTATCAGTGTGCTCAGGGAACATGAACCCAAGTGACTAGAGTGCAGGCAACTGTTTGAAGACCACCAGGCTGGTCCACCATGCCATAGGCCTCTCTGACCGTGACTCCTATTGAGGCCAAGTCAGGCAAGTACTGCTGTCATGGGGCTGGCCATCAAGCTTGGCTTGCACAAAGGCATGGCAGAGCAGGGGAGAATTCTTAACTGTACCCCCTTGAACCAGAAACCATGATTTTCCCTTGCAGTAGGAAATAGAGAAAGTGAGAGGGAGGGAGATATGGGAAAACTGTACAAATGAACTTAACAATTCCTTATTTTATCTGAAATGATTATTCTAAACTACTTATAACTCTTTTAATTTTAAGTCATGTCTTTTTGGGGGGTGGGATAAAGATAACTCTCTTTTCTTCCTCTACTCATTTTTTCTATGTGTTATAGTCTGTAAGGAAATCAAAACCACTTTTAAATGATAATGCTGGCGTTTAGGAACTGTTCTTAGAGGACTGACATAAGATCAACTCTATTTTAAAGGAAAATTAAAATTATTCCTCAGCTTCTCTTCCAGAAAGGAAAGCCATCCTCAGAACTTCAGCATTGGAGTTGGAGGACTGTTATGCAGTAGAAGAGAATAGAAACTCAAGATAAGGCAGGAGATCTTAGGTTAGCTTTGGAGACCCTGCAGTGAGAAGCAGGTGGTGGAGAAGGAGGACCACAGAGCTGTAATCTGGTCACTTCACGCCTTGTCTTACGTTCACCCATTTCTTTTCATAGATTCTGCATCAAAGTATTACAGGTCAGATGGGTATGAAAAAATCTGATCAGGAGAGGAGTGGGTGGAGGGAGAAAAGGAAGAGAAGTCTCAAGATCAGCAGCGGGGAGGAAATGAGAACCCCTGTCCTCAGCACTCCATAGCAGCTTTTCCTGTGTAAGCGTTATTTGGGTACCTTTATCTAGTTTTAGAATCATGACATATTACAAGATTAACCAGTGGGAAATGGTGCTTCCTTGGAGCAAGATAATACAAGAAGTTAAGAAGAAATTGGATTAGAACAGCGACTTGCAATCTGTAGCCCTCATGACCATACTTTAAAAAAGCCATGCATGTCTTTTTTTAAAAAAAAATATTTTTGCATAGAAGACTGGGGTGCCAGCCAAAGGTGTGGGGGGTTACTGAAATACACTGCTAAGGGGAGCAGCAGGCAAGACTGGAGGTCTGCTGTGCCATATATGGGTTAGCTCCCTGGCTGGGGAATTAAACACAGGCTGTCGTGTTGGTAGCACTGAGACTTAACTCCTAGGCCAGCAGGGAAGCCCAGTGTCTCAATTTTAGTATATATGATCAAATGCTCTTTGTTTAAATTCTATAATTAAAACTATTCTGAGGGCTTTGAGAAAGGGCGAATAAACCAAGTAATTTGATTTATATTAAATCTGCCTAAATTTGAAAACCACACAAGTTTGTTTCATTTACAGCTATTTTTCTTATGTTTCTCCAAGATTCCATTGGAAAAAAGCACTGTTATAAGCTTGTTGATATATCTAGGGAGATAGAATCTTCATTTCAAATATATGGCAAAATAAATACATAAAAGTATTGGAAAATAATTTTCCAATCACAAATATTCTTATCAATGTAGGGAAAACACAAAAGAATACTTTATAGCTCTCAGTGGTCTCATTTAAGACAAGAAAATTCTGGTAATCATTTTCTCAACATTTCATTTAAAACGGTTGCTCTTTTTAACAAAGGAAAACATTTTTATGTGACTACAGCATTAGTCATGGCATTCAAATCAATTTATATTCTAATTTGTTAATTGCTTTTAATATCAGAGTAATCTTTTTGGAAGTCTTGGCAAAACACTTTTAAATACACAGCTCTTTAAACATTTCATATAATTATGTTTTCATAAAACTCATTGTCTCTTTCTGAATAAAAACTTCAGATCATGTATTTGAGGAACTCAAGTGTTCACTGGCATATTTCAGGATATCTTATATGATTTCCTTATAGTTTCCTCAGAAATCTAAGTTTCAGAATCATGAAGATAGATGACATATGTAGGGGCAGGAATGGACAGCAGGTTTTCTATGATCCTATGCAGACAGGTGAAGGAGAAGTCCTGGAGCCCTCGGTGGCTTTTTCAGGCTTTTATTGGAATTACCAGGTACTCGGCAGGCAGGGGTGCCAGGGGCCCTGGAGGCTGGCAGGCCTCCTAGCCCCCAGCGAACCTACACTCTATCTGGGCTCTCCAGCCTTCTCTCATGGCCTCTGCTGGTTCTGCTCTCCTGTGACGCCGCCCTTATAAGCCCCAGTCTCAGTCCAGGTGTATCCCACCTATATATGCGCACACCCTACTCCAGGTGCCCACCATCAGGCATGCATTCAGGACCGCAGGGATCCATCATCAATCCTGATGGCGGGAAGGCAGAAAAAACCTGACAATTATTTATCCTACATTCCACCCCCTCAGGGTTTTCTGCCAGACAGTCTATAACAAAATACATCTGCATACAATATAATAATGAAACTCAAATAAATCCAGGCAGGGCACCAACCTAGTGGTAAAAGAAAAGATCATTGGCACCAGCAGATGATCCACCATGTCTGCTGCAGAAGGCACTGCTCATGCAAGGGGGGAACCACTCAAACATCTGCCTTCACATGCCAGGGCCATCAGGCTTCCTGGCCTTCTCCAGATGTGGTCTCGGCCATAAGCTACGCACCGCACCCACCCCAAGGATGCACTTACTCCTGGATTGGTGATTTTATACTTTGGGGGTAATCGCCCAGCCCTCAGGTTTTTTGTCTGCGGTCACTCCAACACTCTGCTTTCAGAGCCATCAATGTGACACGCAGACCCCCTGCACTCAGGCCAACCCATTGGACATGCACATGGGTCAGGGATCCATGGATACAAGCTCCACATATGGCCTCTTTTGGATCCCCTCTTTGGCTGTGGGCTCCATGTAGAGGCAGGACAGGGCACTGAGCACGTTTTCTGATCCAGCAGACCAGTAAAGGAGGAGTCAGAGTCCTCAGTGGCTTTTGCAGGTCTTTTATTTAGATTTAGCAGGCACATGGCAGGCAGGGCTGCTGGGGGGCCAGGAGGCTGGAAGGCCTCCCAGCCCCCAGCAAGTCTTCACTCTATCTGGGCTCTCCGGCCTTCTCTTGTGTTCTCTCTGCTGCTCTGCTCCAGTTCATTCTTGGCTTCTCTCTCAGCTTCTGCCGGCATCCCCGTGATGCCGCCCTTTAATTGCAGTCTCTCAGCCCAGGTGGACCCATTTCGGGTGCCCTCCATCAGGCATGCATTCAGGAGCACAGGGTTCCCTCATCTATCCTAATGGCAGGAGGGCAGACAAGCCTGATACTTTTTCCTTACCCTACACTCCACCACAAGCCACATTCCCCACCCATTCCTCAGCTCCTCACCCTCACTCAACAATGAGCAGGGCATCACTGGCCTTCTTCAACATATTTAAGCTACTTAACCGCTGCTCAGGGCTTCTGAATCTTAGCACCAGCTTTTGCCTTTGTAAGTTGGCTTTTGTCGCCGAGGCCCACTGGCCACCCCCAGGTTCCCATCTCCTGGGGTGCACAAACAATACCATGCACCCCCAGAGTCCCAAAGTCACTAACATCAACCTACCAAAGTTCCTCCGCCTTCTGGAGGGATTGTCAGTCCAAGTCTATTAGTTTTTTTCCTTGGGTCGGCACTGAGTGAGCTCTGAATCGTGGTCCTTTCTTTCCTATGATTCTGTGGCCTCAGGGGTCATGGGCTGGTCCTCTCGGCCAGGCTCCTCCTCCATGCGAGGTCTCATCCCGCAGCTCCCGGACTTTGGTCACCAGCGGTGCTGCCATGACACCTCCAGCGTTGTCACAGGCTCACAGCCTGCTACTCTTCAGTCCCTCCTGAGTTCTTCAGAGGGTTTCACACCCGTCTGTATCAAATTATCCTGACGACTTATGCTAATTGTAGCAGCAGGAAGGGCACAGAGCGGGATCTCTATGATCCAAGAAGACGGGTAAAGGAGGAATCCTGGAGCCCTCAGTGGCTTTTTCAGGCTTTTATTGGGTTTACCAGGTACACAGCAGCCAGAGGTACCAGGGGCCCAGGAGGCTGGCAGGCTGCCCAGCCCCCAGCAAATCTTCACTCCATCTGAGCTCTCCGACCTTCTCTTGTGGCCTCTGCTGGTTCTGTTCTCCTGTGATGCCACCCTTATAAGTCCCAGTCCCAGCCCAGTTGTACCCACCTACGCATACCCACACCCTACTCCAGGTGCCTGCCATCAGGCATGCATTCAGGACAAGGATCCATCATCAATCCTGATGGCGGGAGGGCAGAAAAGCCCAACAATTATTTACCCTACAACATATTTCAAGACTACCAGTGGAGAACGGTGCCTCCTTGAATCAAGATAACTCAACAAGTCAGGAAAGAATTGGATAGAGCAGTGATTTTCAATATCTAATCAAAGGAAATTTGAAAATAAGTACAAAGTTTATATGCCCATATGCATATTAAACACTAATCTTATTCAGTATAAATAAAATATCTTGAAAATATGTATTAATATATGTATTAACAATTCTCTAATTTTTGTATATCCTCTTAAGGATAGTGCAATAGCTAAGAGATACTGAACTCATAGTGGCTCTTTCTGCCATTTTTCCCCATCAGCTTTTTAAAAACAAAATATTTCATGATGTAACATTAGTTATAACAGTGGGTGTGTTTTATGGGTACAAGTTTACACCTCTTCAAATGTTACTAAACCATGCTGCTTTCATGTGGAATGCATAAGACCCATTGCCAAAGTATAGCCAGAGGGAGTGCGTTTGGCCAAGAACAGAAAGGTTCTTGGAGGTCCAGAAATCTCCACTTTAATTGAAACAAATAGTCATGACCAGATGTTCCCCATTTGTCAGCAAGAATTGCCATCGTTTCCTTCTACAGAAGAATATACCTTCATAACAGCTGTAGAGGTTAAGTTCTCAGATGAGTTACACATTGTTGGTTCTATTGACTCAAAGCCCAGCTACGCAGGTATAAACCTCACTGGTGCTGATTATCTGCATGACTTAAATTCTAAATGGCCTTGCTTAAATACCTGTCATAGGGTCCATCAACTTGTTGGGATATCCAGGTTCTGGTTTCTATTATGCCCTTGTTGGTATTTGCTTGAACTGTTTGAAGACTGTTGAAGCCCCTTGATACCTTCCTGCAAGATAAAAATCTCTTATCAAGTGTTATAGTTAAGGTGAGTTTCTTTGGGCCTGTCCTTTCTGATGGATGGTTTATTGCCATTTGTAGATCTACTGTCCAGTCAGTTCAGTGCTAGGTGATGTCATAATGGGAATGGACATCAAATGGAGTTGTGCTCTGAAGAATAATATACTTCTTCATTTAAAGAAAGAATGCCTTTTCTATTTGGACTAGTCCAAACTGCTTTTTTATTTGTCATCTGCTTTAATTGAACTAAATATTCATCTAAAATATGTTGAGTAGTGATAGATTTTTTTTGCCAGATAGAATGTTAATCAACGAGTTTAAAATTTTCAATTAACTATGTCAGCGATCTGCAATGTAGGGCACAGAAAAATCTTTCCATGGGGCATGTGAACATGGAAATATTTAAGGAAATCGATTTCTTTATTCTCAGCTTTCTTCTGTATTTTCCATATAGTGAATTTGCCTGAGAATACAACTGTTCAAGGAGTCATGTCAGTTTTCCTCTTCCACCCTAATTTTCCCTATATAAAAATGAGGGGAACAGTTCAGTCAATATGGATTTTACTATATGTATTGTGCCAGAGTGTAGATTGCCAAATGTGGGAAAAGTGCAAAATACTGCTGTCAATGAAGTCTCATTTAAGCAAGTCCCTAAGTCCACAGTAGGATTTTACAAATTTTTCCGTCTTATACATATTTCTGTGGATGGTGTTAGAAATGGGATGTTTTGAACTATATTGGGATGTTTTCAATACAGAAATAGTATAGATTAGGAGTTGCAGGAGAGATGATTATTTTTGTATGCAGTCATTTCTTTTCTCTTTTCTCTTTACTCATTATAGGCAATAAAAATATTTTTCATCAGAGGGAGAGTGCAATGAGAACAAAGCAAAAGAGTATCAGTAATGTCTATTAAAGGTGACAACTCTTATTCATCTTGTTAGCAAATTCCATTTTTTGAACTCTTCTCCAATGATGTGGTGATTCTGCCTACCTCAACCATTAACTTCCAGGTTCATGGACTTGACATTGTCATTTCCGATAGCTGCCATGCCTCTGCAGTCTCCCATCACTACAGGTATCCCCCCTCCAAGAACTGTTGCCATATTCTATGCTTTTCCACCTATTAGTACTATCATTAATTTTTAATATTCTACCAAATGTTTACTCTTTAATTTTTTTTTGTATTGCGATAATGTTGTTTTACATCACTTTTTGCATTTTGCAAGTATTGGATAACTCCAGAAACCTTCAGGTGTTATTACTATAGTGCACCCATTACCACAGCACCCATAGTCCTCTACCCTAGTCCATTGTGCTCCCTCCCCACTTTGTCTCACTACCCCTTCCCCCACTGGATTCCCCATTTTTACAGTCTACTGAGAGAAAATATCAGTTCACACATATTGTTGTGACTTTTCCCTTCTTAAAAATATCCTCCTTTCAACCTCACACTGAAAACTATCATCCTATTTTGCTCTCATTTCTAATAAAACTGCTCAAAAGAATTATTGATACTTGTTTTCCCTAATTCTTTTTCTCCCATTCTCTTCTTAATTCACAAACTGCTACAAGGCTTTCATCAATCATTACCCAAAAAGTTTATTATAAATTTCATTAATGACCTTCACAATTATTAAATTCAATGATCTGTTTCATAGTATTTGATTTATTAATATTATTTAATATGTTTCACTAAACTTTTCTCGTTGACGTAAAGTTTCATGTAAAAATTTTCACTCTTGCTGTTTCTCAGTCTTTTTTTTAAGATTTATTTATTTATGCATACAAGAACTGGGGTACAGGCCTGAGGTGCAGGGGGTGAGAGGATTCACCAGAGACAGAGTGGGGCACAGAACAGGCAGACTGACTGAAATACACTGCTGAGGGGAGCAGCAGGCGAGACAGGAGAGGTCTGCTGCGCCATGCGGGCTGCTCCCTGGCCGGGGGATGGATCAAATTCATGTTGCAATGGCTGCAGATAGCATTGTAGGTTGTGTCTTAACCCCTTGCGCCACCAGGGATGCCCTCTCAGTCTCTTTTTATTTTTTTTACTTCTTCTTTACTCTAACCTCAAAATATTGATCTGTCACTTGGTTCAGTCTTTGATTTTCTACATTTCTCAACACTCATTTCCTTTGTGATCTCACCCAACTACAGGGCCTTAAATAAAATACTCTACATTGTAAATAACTCTCAAATGTTTATTTCCATTCTAGTCTACTATCCTTCAAAAGTCTGAGTCATCCTTAACTTCTGTCTTTTTTTCATGCTTTATATGCAATGCATATGTGACCCACCTTCAAAATAATCCACAGTCAGATCACTTCTCATAAGCCCATCCTGAGATACCACTGTTTCTCACTTGAATTATTCTACCCTTGCTCATACAGTCTATTCTTAACAAAGCAACAAGTATGATCCTTTAAAAATTTAATTCATGTCATTTTATTCCTCTGCTTAAATCCTCAGTGTTCTATCCCCTATCTCACTCCAATAAAAAATTTAAGTTCTAACAATGCCTGCCAGATCCCTTGAGGATTTGTCTTCCCATTATTTCTCTAAATTACTCTTCTACTGCCTAATCCCTTACCCTACTCCAGAAATATTAGCATCTTGAACATGTGTGTAAGTTCCCACACTAAGGTCTTATATAATTTGTTCCCTTTGTCTGGAAAGTTTATCCCCACTTGGCTAACTGTTCCCCCTCTTTTAAGGCATTGCTCGTACCTTATTAAAACCAGAAACTGTCCAATCATTTCCTCATAATTTTGCATTCCTAACCTATCATCTCCTCTTTTTTCTTTTTTTCATAGCATATATCACCTTTTCATATACTGTTTAATTTCATTATTATGTTTATTATCTTTTTTGGACTGTAAATTCTTTTAAAGTAGGATCTTGGTTTTTATTTGTTTATTTTAACTGAAATATATACTAAAATATAGGCCAACACCTGTCCATAGATTGTGCTAAATTACAATATTTTTTAATAAATGAATGAAACAGTCTTTTAGGTATATGCAAGTAAACAATTTTGAAAACCACTGATATTATTACAGGTTCATGAGGACCCTATAACCCAAATAGCTAAATTTAATCATCAGAAAATCAGTTGGAAAAACTTCAGGAACAACATAATAATAAACAGCATAGCTTTGTAAAAAACTATCCTGTGAGACAAATGTAAATTTTTTGCAGGTCAGAATGAAAGAACTGGTTAGAACAGATAATTTATCTTAAACAGAATCACTTTTAGAATGGAAACTGTGACCCCCTAGCACACCAAAATACCATCTGGCATGTGTGTCATCTCCTTTTAGTGAGTTCCTAAACAGCGAGCTTTCTCTCTTTTGCACATACTATTTTTTCTCTGTGGTTTTGGTAATAATTTCATTTGAGACAGCTCATAGCCACGTTTTGGTGATACACAAATGGAATAAAATACTCTAACGAAATCACGTGGCAGAAGAGGTTAGCATATGCTCTGGTTAGATGGCACAAGTGCACAGGTTGCCGTTTTGGGCTATCTGAAGAAGACAAAGAAAATAATGCTTAAGAAACAAAATAATGCAATAGCAATATAGATCAATATATGTGCGTGTGCATGTGCATGTGCGTGTGCGTGTGTGTGTGCGTGTGTGTGTATTGCCCCAAAAGACTACCTATCTAGTGTTATTATTCAATGGAATTATTTCCCCGGGGAAAGGAAAATCAGTCCCTAAAAGTACCATTAACTTAGAAGCCAAATATTTTGTAGAATTTATGCTGAATATAGTTTTTTTTTCCAAATTTTATTTCATGATTGCAATAATGGGCTATAGAGAATAAAGTCAAGAGAATTTCAAAATAGAGTAAGATATTTGTGATTACAATAACATATTATGTCCTAATCAGAAAAAGCACAATTCAGTTTAAAGATTCATGTTTATAAAGTAACCTCATAGAAGAAAAAATACCCTAATAGATGTTTAGTGGTGAACATAATGCTGTGTATGCACACATGTTGATTTGCACTGATGTATACCTGTAACATATACACTACTGGAAACCAATGTTACTTCTAATTTTTAAAATTCAAAACTGTGTAGCTTAGCTAAAAATAAGATAGCAATCACAGAGAAAACAGATTGTGACATATTAGAAATGCTCAATGTTGTTTAGAAGTGAATATATGTGGGTTCCTATGAGCTGGCTACTAGCTGGCCACTCACTGGCAATGGTGAGCTATTTCCTATCTACAAATCACAGCAGAGCATTCCTTGACTACCTGCGCAATAAAGCTTGTATCACAAGGCAGGCCCGGGGATGCCTAGGTCGCTGTTGACCTGATTACATGACTATCTCCATGGTGGTCTTGGGATAACTCTGCCTGTGATAACATCAAATACTTTGCTGACGCAAATGTCTCTGAACATATGGCCACAATGTCCCCTTCCCTGACCCTAGTAAAACTTTGTCCCCCATTCCTATCCCACCCTCTGGACTTTATTCCTCATACCATTGTCACACGATCAACTTTTTCTAGCCTGTGTACTTTCAATAAATGGCACAAGAATTTCTGCTCAAGTAGCAAACCTGCTCCACAACTGCTGTGTCCCTCATTGCATTCCCACCTCAAAGCAGCAACGAAGTTCCTGTCGCAACAAATATGTAATACCAGGATCTTATAGATTTAGCAGAGAAAAGAAATTATTCCCAACTCTGGTATAAGTATTAGTGTCTTGTACACAATTTATGAGAGACATGAGAAATAGAATTCACAGGCATGAATTAAAATGATTTAGAGTTTGCAAATAGGTCATATGAGGACAGGTTAAATGAATGGGTTTATTATCTAGTAGAAGAGAAGGCTGGGAGTTGACCTCAATCTTCTAATTTATAAAGGAATATTATGCAGATGGTGGCCAGCTGTTCTCCATCTCCACTGAGTACTGAACCAAAGGAAATATGTCTAAATGTTGCCTTGTAGGATTTAGGTTAAGAATAGTTTCCTGTCAGCAAGGGTTGTAAAGTACTGAACAAATTCCAGAGAGACATTATAGAATCTTCTTGCCTGGATATCTCTTAAGAACATAAAGTGCTTTACCATCTGCTGGCAATAAATGCACTGTAGAGCTGCAGAGAAATGAAGAAGGAGAATAGGTGATAACTCAAAAGTCTGTCTTTATGAATCAGTACAACAGATGTGATAGTTCCACCCAAGTAGAATTCCATGTATTTTTGGTTTTTAGGATATTATTTTATTTTTCTTTTGTTTTTGAGAAGTGAAGACAGAGCTTTTGAAAATTTTACTCAAGCCAATACATAATTCTACTGAGGTAAGAATATTCCCCTTTACTTCATTTAAAAATACACGTGGGCCTCCCAGGTGGCAGAGGCAGTTGAGCATAGTGCTATGAAGCTGTCCGCAGCCTCTGCAGTGCAGGTTTGATCCTGGTCAGCCGCAGAGACACCCACATGGTGCGGCAGACCTCTCCTGTCTCACCTGCTGCTCCCGTCAGCAGTGTATTTCAATCTGTCCATTCTGTTCCTTGCTCTGTCTCTGATGAGTCCTCTCACCCTCCCGCACATCTGGCCTGTACCCCAGTTCTTACATGCATGAATAAATAAATCTATTAAATAAATAAATAAAAATATACGAGGCTCTTTTTACAGGTCTCTAAAAACAGTTCAGCTTTGTAGGAATTCTAGACAATTAAATACTTCATCGTTTGTCATCCAATAGGAGATATTATGAGAGCTGACAATTTTATCCCAGTATTTTTAACACTCTATACATAAAATATTGTTTCTCTTTATTAATTTTTGTTGAATATTACATTAAAGTATCATGTAAGATTCAGGAGTACAGCAGTATATCAATAGCTGTATATACTACATTAAATTCACCACTAAGACTGCAATTCTCTCTTTCACTGTGCAGCTGATCCCTTTTACCCAATTCATCCATTATGCTTCCTCCTTCTCTTCTAGTAACCACTCACTTGGCATTAAAATATAAACTTTTGTTTGTTTCTTTTAGTTTACTCAATTGTTTTATTTCTTTATGTACCATATATGAGTAAAACCATTAAATGTTTGTTTTTGTCTGACATTTTATTAAGCATCATACACTCTAGGTCAATCCATGTTGTTGGAAATGTCAGGATTTCATCTTTTTTGTTTTTATATGTTTTCTATGTTTGCTTTATTGCTGAGTAGTATTCCATTCATCAATATTTTTTATCCATTCATCAGTCAATGGACACTTTGTTTCCAAATTTTGGTTATTATAAATAGTGCTACAATTAACATGGGGTTATATTTATCTCTTCAAATAGAGTATTGTTTTTAACAGATCCTAGATCACTCCATGTTAATATGGTGGAAATATTTCAGCTGTCAATAAAACAGAAACTTGAGAACTAACAGAATAACAAGAACCATGGTTATTCATATTTAAACCTGTCTTTCACTTTCTCAAGGAGATAGGATAAAACCTAGTTTATATGCCAGGACATAAGAATTTGGCTCTGTGCATCTGCTCTTCTCATATGAGGGAATCAGGCAAGGCAAGTAAGTGTGACACTTATTGTTCATAAATGAATATGAGAAATACTAAACATTTAATGTCCAGTTCTAAAGCTTCTAAAGTGGCAATACATATTGGCTAGAATTATTATTTTTTTACAAATACATATTTATATAGTTATTAAATAAATTGGTAGCATTTTTCTTATATATAAATATGAATGACTCATATTTATTACCCTATTAGCATTTTGAGAACTTAATAAGCTGCTATTTCATAGAATATATACTAAATAAGTCAAAGAATTGGCCCAATATCACAAGGTTAGTAATTACAGAAGCCAGAACCAGATCTTTCTGCACATTATAAAAGATGGAAGTGCCTTTTCTGGAAGACAATCCATTTTGTGTGCTGCAGTCATTTGGCCTTCTTTGAGATGCCCTTTAGAAAATTATTTTCACAACCCAAATGCCCAAAAATAGATGACTGAATCAAGAAGATGTGGTATATATACACAATGGAATACTATTCAGCAATCAAAAAGATAAACTCATGCCATTTGCAGCAACATGGATGGAGCTAGAAGATATTATGCTCAGTGAAATAAGTCAGAAGGAAAAAAAAATATCGGATGGTTTCAATTATAGCAAGAATATAGGGGAACCAAATAAGACATCAGGGGAAAAAATAATAACAATACAAAACACAACAAAACAAAAACAGACAATTATAAATCAGAGACATCCTGCAGGGGAGGAGAAGGGAGAGGGATCAGAGGGAGGAAGGGAGGAGCACAGGGGACTGTGGTGATGGTGCACAGGTGCATTGGTAAAGGAAATTCTATGGGGACTACACCTGGCTGGAAAGGGAGCAAACATTGTTCAAAAATGAACAAGGATGTAAAAAATATATATTAAATAAATAAAGAAAAGAAAAGAAATTTAGTGTCAGGGAGCCACCATTTTATATACTTCCAGTGGGCCTACATAGTTTATTAATCAATTGTAATAATAACAATATATAGTGGTATGTTTATACAATAAAATACATATCTCAAAATGGATGAAAATCATAAATACAAATGTTGATAACAAAGTAAGTTACAGGGGAATTCATATACTATGATATCATTTATACTAAAACTAAGCAATATATGTTTAGGAGTAATATACATGTGGCAAAAGAGTAGCAACAGGAAGGAAATACCAAAATTATAAACATGAAAATCATAGGTGTTACTGCTGGGATCCAAGGGTTACGTGTCTATATAGTCTTCAAGAACTTTATAATGTTCTATGTGTTCGGGTGGGTAGTATACACAATTGTCTTTTCTATTAATATTTTATAATATGTATCCATTGAATATACAATTGATTTTCAAAGACTTTCTGCCTTAGCTTTAGAAATAGCAATATAAAACAATTGTTTCTCTTAATGTATGTGTCATTTTCTGCCCTTCTAGTTGTTTTAGCTATATGAATAAGTACATAAAATGAAGATACAAAATTCTTTAGAATACATTTCTCATTATATGCCTGAAACTCATTTGAAGTCCACCTGAAAGAATTGTTGATATATGTTGGTGTTTTACTGGTTTATCCTTTTCCTTTCTGGATAATAACTATTCAGCAGCTAAATATTCAAGTATAAACAGAATAAATTGTGTACAGGAAACTGAATCCAAATCTTATATTATACTCTAAGATTTATATTTTTGTTTTCCTTTCCCCATTTTGATACAGAGCCACCTGCTGGCAGTAGAGTGTTAGTTAATCCTGAGATATTTTGAAATGCAATGAGATTCAAGTATACAGGAAAAGTAAAATTAATGAAGCTGTATCTAAAAATGTTTTATAGATTTTTACTGATAGTAAGACTGTAAATAATAATGAAAACATTAATATTAAAATGTGCTATGTAGTTGAGGGAAGGGTATTTTTTCCAGAATTAAAAAAAATAAAAATATTGAAGTAACATTTCATTATAACATTATATAAATTTCAGCTGTGCATCATTATAAACAATGTTTGTGTACACTAGGTTAAGTTCAGCACAAGGTTCAATTCTACTTTTTACAATAGAATTGACCTGGGAAGGGTAATTTTTAAGCTGAGGGAGATTAAATCAAATGGAAATATTGATGAGAAAACCATTCTATAAAATGCATTCTGTGAGATCCTTGAAAGACAAGGGAAGACAGATAGCTGGGCAGAGAAAGAAAACTGGCCAAGATGACTCTTCAACCGCATCAGTCAAGAATGAGAACGAGGAGTTATGGAGTAACTATCTACAAATTTAACAAACTAGAGAATTGTGAAATAATTCAGAAAGCAACTTGCCTAGGGAAAGACACTGGGATTTCAGGTTTCTACTAATAACACAGATGAATTAGGTGAGGGTAAATTTCTGTTGGTGTTGACATGTTCTGTATTGTGATCTTTTTCCCCAATTTTTTTTCTGTTGTTCAAAAAAGATATGGAAAAAGTCAAGAATTCTGATCACATTGAAAAAGTTTTGTGAGAAGACGTAAGACAAAGAAATAGGATGGCTTACAACATTGACAAAACTGTTCTTAAAATTATAGATTATGGAAAATTATGTGAACAAGAAGAAAATTAAACATGAAGGGGATGATACAGAGATGGGAACTAGTCCCTTGCTGAAGGATCCAAAGAGGTCAAGGAATTGTCAAGATAGGAGATAAGATTTTCAGTGGAACCCTGAAATTATCATGAAATTTATATTATTATGTCATCTGAAAATAACAATAGCTTTACTTCTTCTTTTCCAATTTGGATTCCTTGTATTGCTTTCTCTTGTTCTAGTTCAACTTCCAATACTATGTTGAATAGTGGTGGTAAGAGTGGACAACTTTGTCTTATACCAGATCTTAGTGGAAAAGCTTTCAGTTTTTCACTATTGAGAATGATACTAGCTGTGAGTTTGTTGTAAAAAGCTTTTATTATGTAAAGATATGTTCCATTTATCCTCCATTTTTGAAAGATGTCAGTATAAATGGATGTTGGATCTTATCAGATGCTTTCTTGTTGTCTATTTATTTGATCATATGGTGTTTATCTTTCTTTCTTTCTTTTTTTTTTTGCTGCTGTAAATTATGTTGATATTTCTGAACCATCCTTGTGTCCCTGGTCTAAATCCCAATTGGTTATGGTGTATGATCCAATGTATTGATGGATTCATTTTGCTAGGATTTTATTCAGGATTTTTAATCTGTCCATTAGGGAACTTGGTCTGTAATTTTCTTTTTTTGCATTGTCTTTTTTTTTTTGTTTTGACATCAGAGTAATGCTGGCCTCATAAAAAGTATTTGGAAGTATCCCCTTTCTTTCAAATTTTTGGAGGACTCTGAGGAATGTACGCATTATTTCATCTTTGTGGTTTTTGTAGAATTCACCTATGAAGCCATCTGGTCCTGGAGTCTTGTTATTTGGGAAAGTTTAGGGGTTTTTTTGTTTGTTTTGTTTTTTTGCCTTTTCATTTCCTTGCATGTGATTGGGTTTGTTCACATTTCTGTTTTTTTTTCTATTTAATCTCAGATGATTGCATTCTAAGAATCTGTGTATTTATTCTCATTTGTTTCAAGCTATTTATTAATTTCTTCTTTGATTTCCTCATTAATGCAGTAGTTTTTCAGTAGTGTGTTGTGCAATTCCCATGTATGAAAGAATTTACCTGTTTTCTTCTGATAGTTCATTTCTACTTTGATGCCTTTATGTTCTGAGATGATAGGTAGAATTTCATTCTTCATAAATTTGTGGATATTTGTTTCGTTTCCAAAAATATGGTATATTATGGACAATGTCCTTTGTGCACTTGGGAAAAATTAGTATTCTGCTTTTGGGAGGTTTATTGTCCTGCAAATACTTTCTTGGTCATGAGGTCTAATTCTGTATGTAAGGCTATTAATTTTCTGTCTACTTGGTCTGTCCATTGATGAGAGTGGGTTGTTGAAGTTTCCTACCACAATGTGAATTTTTCCAATTTTTTTTTCAGAGTATATTTTGGAGCTCCATCATTTGGTGCATATATGTTGATGAATTTCATATCTTCTTCATGTTTTGTTCCTTTAATTATTATAGAGTGTCCCTACATGTCTGTTTTTACCTTTTATAACTGAAAATCTATTTTGTGTGATACAAAGTATGGCTGTCCCTGCCTTCTGTTCTGTACCATTTACATGTAGGATTGTTTTCCAATCCTTTGCTGGAGCCTATGTTTTCTTTGGAGATTAGGTGTGTCTCTCAGACAGAGCAGAAGTTTGGATTCTGTTTCCTGATCCATTTAGATACTCTGTGTCTTTTAATTGGTGAGTTCAGTCCATTTATGTTTAAAGTGATTGTTGATATGTGACAGTCTGTTACTGCTATTTTATTTTTAATTTTTGTTGGTGTATCTCTTTCCTTAGTTCTTTGTGTGTGTTCCTCTTTTCAGTTTCAATGTATAAGCAACTTTCAATAATTCTTGGACAGGTGGTTTAGTATTTGCAAACTCCTTGAGCTTCTTCATGTCTGAAAAGGTCTTTATTCCTCCTTCATATTTAGAGGAGAGTCTTGAAGGGTAAAGTATTCTTGGCTGGCAATTTTTATCTTTAAGTATTCAGAACACATCATTCCATTGCCTCCTCACTCATAGTGTTTCCTCAGAGAAGTCTGTTGTTACTCCATCAGGGTACATTCATAGGTTATCTGCTTCTTCTTCCTGGCCCACTTCATTATTCTTTGTCCTGAACTCTTTGAAAGTTTCACTACTATGTAACATGTTGGTCTCACTTTATTCTGGTATGCTGGATTCTTAAGTTTCCTGGATTTGTACATTTATTCCTTTTTCTAGGTTAGGGACATTTTCTTCCATTATTTCCTTAAATACATTTTCTGTTCCTTTCTCTCCCTCTTCCCACTTTAGTATTCCCATTATTTTTATGTTGCATTTTCTCATGGAGTCAGTTTTTCTTCATTTTTTTTTTTTTACTTTTTTCTCTCTTTCCTTTTCTACCCCAGTTCTTTGGAACATCTGCATCATCAATTATACTGAATTGTTCTTCCACTTGTTCTATTCTACTTCTCCGAATTTTCCTGAATTTTTCATCTCTTGTATTTCTCTTCTTAAAACTTAAAACTTTGTTTTTATCTTATTTAAATCTTCATTCTCTGTCTTCAATTTATTGATTTCATTTCTAAGGACATTCATTTGTTTTCTGAGTTTTCTTGGTCTTCCATTTCTTTGAATTTCTTTATCTTTGCAATACTAAACCCTGTATATTATAAGGAAAGCATTGTTTGCAGGTCTTTGAAGTAGGTTTTTTTGAGATTTATTCTCTATGTTGTAGTATTCCCTGGAGGACTTATTACTAAATCCTCATTTTCCTTCTCTCCATTATTAGCTTTATAACCCAGCTGTTATATGTAGGACTTCCTCTGGGCATGAGTCTTCACCCCTCACTGGGGAGGGGTCTCACCTGTCTCAGTGAGCAGCTGGCAGGGTTTCATGGAAGATTGCAGGGACTGTGCTCTGGGTGAGCACAAGCAGATTTTCATGGGAGGAGGGTGGTAGTTATAAGGCCTCTAGCCACTCTGTCACCTCTCCCAGCATGCATGTAGAGTCTCACCAGCCTGTTGGGTACTACTGGAATCTCATAGAAGGTTCTGAGGCTTCTGCTGGTCTGGGTGAGTTTTGATAGTGTCTCATAAGAGGTCACAAGACCTCTAAAACTAATACACTTAGAAACATTTTGTAGGTTATGCTCAAAAAATATTTTAAAAAATTTTTAAATCTTCTATTACTATTAAAATATAATCACTCAGGACACGGGCAAATTTTTAAAATCTTAAGGATATTTAAAATTATTTAATAATGTCTGTTTTAGTATTACCTTACTGCCAACACAGAGCCTACAGCATAAGGGTTCACAATCAAATGTAGTGTTTGGAACAAATTATATTATTTTACATGTATAATAAGAATTTACTGAACACAGTTATGGAATCAATACTGAAGTCTCTATACCTGTGCTTAACATGCAACTCAATCCTGAGAAAGCAAGGAATCTGAAGTCATGTGGTATAAATATACCAGAAATTCAGACATTTTCTGGACACATATATAAGACAATGTGTTCCCAACTAAATATGGCATTATAGTGACAAATATGCCTATAATCTCCTTTTAATGCT
The DNA here is from genome assembly GCF_964194135.1 of Talpa europaea. Classification (NCBI taxonomy): domain Eukaryota; kingdom Metazoa; phylum Chordata; class Mammalia; order Eulipotyphla; family Talpidae; genus Talpa; species Talpa europaea. The sequence continues at coordinate 83,059,225 of NC_140071.1, read as the reverse complement.
ATGAAACAGAAGTGAAAACTCTTGGTGGTATTTTATTAACCTTTCATCTTTAAGCAAGTCAACAGTGTTATAGCTTAAGAATAGGCACAGTATAGTAATCATCAAACATGCTAAGATACTAGATCTTAGTTATTACCCCCAACAAACAAAAAAATGACAATTATGTTACATGATAAAGGTACTAACTAGCACTGCAATGGCAAAATTACAATACATAAATATACCAAATGAAAAATAAAAAAAGATAAGTGAAGATGTTCAAGGGAAAAAAACTTATGTAAATGAGGGACACAGCTAAGCAAAGATATACCTCTCCTTGCCATGCCAATTTAATTTAATATTGTAACACTTCAGTATTCAAATTTTCTTTAAAAAATTGCTGTCCACTGAAAATCATCATATCTCAATGATCAGTAAGTATAAAAAATTATTTTTCTAGTAAATACAATATTATTTTATATTTGCAGTTAAAAATTACCATAAATTTCATACATGTACATATCCTCAACTCTATTAAAATTTTCTTCAAGGGTAAAAGTAATCTTGCAATTATTTTGCAAGTAGTTGTATATAGATGATTTCACAATAGATATTCAACATATTTTTTGTCAAATGAAAATTCTGTGATAGCAAAAAATTAAACCTACATGAAGATATGATGATGAGATTGAACTAAATGAGAAAGTATTTTCTTTCTTTTTTATTTGTTAATGATGGGGAATGTACCATGAAAATATCTAGGACACTTGAGGGAAGAGAGAGAGAGAGAGAGAGAGAGAGAGAGAGAGAGAGAGAGAGAGAGAGAGAGAGAACATGAACCACTAGAGGGCAATAGCCACCTCACTTGCCATAACTAAACCATCAATCACAATTTCTTATACATTATTGTTGTTGAATATTTCATACAGCTAATACTTGATAATTTCTTGCCTTTATCAGCAAATATATGTAGTTTCATTGACTCTGAATTCCTGATAATTTAGAGATATACTGTTTAGATATGTGAGAATGAATAAAACATAAAAAATTTTAGCTGTTGTTATTTTGGTCAAATAACTCAAATAAGGGGACACCTTGGGTTTATGAGAGAAATCATTTCACACACCAAGCATTTTTTTATCAGTAAAATTTAGTATGATGCTGATTCAAGAAGCATGGTGTGCCTGTGGAGTGCCTGGAAGCTCTGTGCCCTTTCCCCAGATCTTGCATCTCGTCCATCTGAAATTTTGTCTGTATCCTTTATCCATAAGAAGGTTGTAGTCTGATGCTCATTTGTCAATCCTGTGAAGATCCTTGGCTATAAATATGCCCAGGCAACCTCTAAACTCCTGGTCATGATCTGAATTGCATACTTGCAACCTAGTAGGAAATAAATCTGGCATGGGCACTGAACCTTAAGAACCTATACCTGCCATGGAACAGTTTCTATTTCCACTGTGCCCAGTGCTGAGTCAGAAGGCTAATAAGTAGGGAGAATGAGAGATTGGACCAGTATGACATCAGATGAGGATCTTGCCTTGCTTCCAGGAGATAATCTGAAAGATAGCTCAACCAACACTACACCCAGAGGGTCATGTGATATGAAACAAAAGTAGTTCACCTCTTAAACATTGGATGTCAGCACAGATCATAACGCAAGGGGCACTAAAGAAACTCATGCCTCATTAAATAAGAATTTGGTGGAGAGAAATGCCTGAAGACTGTGGTATGTTGCTCAGAAGGTAGCCCTAGAGAGAGAAGAGCTGAACAGTGTAGAAGCACACACCTTTGACTGAAGATAAACAGTTGTGGAGTTGCTGCTATGCTGCCTGCAAGCCAGGTTCACAGTGAAAAGAACAAAATCAGTGTTGTGTTGGATTGTAACTCCCAATCCTCACCCTTTAGGACTGTTATTGACCTAGTGAAATGTACTGAGAAGATGCAGATTGCAGAGATTTAGTCTGGGACCCCAGAGAGGAGGAATACAGGTGGTACCGCAGTCATGACTAAGCCCCACTCCCAAAGATGACATTCAGAACAATGGCTGGAACACTATAGGCACAAACACCCTGAATCAGCAACTCTAAGATCAAGTCTCCTTAAGCCAACCAAAGCTCATGAGGCAAAAATTAAAAATCACATATAACCATAGCATCAGTTGTTAAAATCTACTTGCTACTACAGATAAATTAAACAAAATAGGGAAATCTAAAGTAGCAAAATGGACAGACAAAAATATACATGGCACCTTTGAGACATCAAGGAAATATGTCATCACAAGGAGAGAACAACTCTTCAAAATCTAAACACTACAGTATATTTTATCTTTTAATCAGATACAGAATTGTAAACTGTCATGATGAAGAAATCCAAGAAGTAGAAGAAACAGAAAAACTGATCAAAGACATACAAGAAAACAAATGATGTGAGAAATAAAATGAATGAACATAAAATATAAATCGAAGTTTTCAAAAAGAAAATAATAGAGATTAATAATGTAAAGATATCAGAAAGGGAAATTAAATTATGAAAAGGTCTAGAAACAGAATGGATCAAATGAACAATTAAATCAGTGACTTCAAAGATATTAATGCACAAAGGACTCAGGTGAAAAATTAAAAAATTGCGAAAAGAAGAATATTATCCACTTTCAGTAGCAAAGCCTACATAAGAATAATGGTTATTGTATCAACCCACAACATGGAGGATTAAAGAGGTTGGATTCCCTTCTCTCCCCCAAAATATCATAAAAAAATAACATTTATTCAAAGGAAGACCCAGATGTTACACGAATAAAGTCCTAGGAATTTTCCATGGAGAACTTGAACTAAAGTCGATGGCTGCTAAGAAGGAGTGGGAAGAAGTGAAGAGGAGCCTGACTGGAGGAGAAGATAACCCAGCTGCAGAATGGACTGGGAGTCAGCCATCCAAAACACAATGGGACTCTGGGGCATTGTAAACGTCCCTGGGGAAATTTTGCTCACCTGAGTGGAAACAGGAATGACCTAAGACATTCGGAAATCCATGACCAATGGGGGTGAGGCAATCTTTCCTCTACTCCCCTCCCAGAAGTGATCAAAGAAGCTGAGCAAGGGTGGACTCCTTTGTGGGCTCCAAAATAGAGAGAAGAACTGGTGATACAATCCACTAATGTACTGGAAAGTACCAAAGCAACACGCAGGTCTTGCAGCCTTGGTCCTGAAGAAATAACTTGGCAGTAGTGGGAGTGGGTTGATGATGGTCATTGCTTGCAGCCATAGCCAAAGAATGTGTTATGTCCCCCACTGGGATAACTTATGGCTGCCCAGCCCAACTGAGTCCCATAGTGTGAAACTTGTGGTCCAGGGCTAATTTCCCCCAACCCCCAGGAGACACAAGCTCCAGATAATGACCCAAGGCAAAGGAGCAAAAGGGAAGCGGAGTGGAAAGTTAAGACAACTAAAACACTGAACGGAGCTTACTGTGGAGAGAAAGGGTAGGAGGCAGAGGTGACCAATTTAATTTCTCAAACTGAGATTGAGTCCCAGATTCCACTTCAGTTCTCCACCTCATGCCAAGGTAAACTAAGAAGAGAAACAAAATAAATAAATATATAATCCCATAGTACTCCAAAAAAAAAAAAAAAAAAAAAAAGGCAACACACTTGCCTAAGAAGCAAGGAGTATCTGAGCACAAGATAGAAAAAGCAAAATAAGAACAACAAAAGTTGTGGGACAAATATAAATGGTAGAGGACCTATCAGATAAGACTTTGAAACAGTAATATTAAAAATGCTAAATGAAATATTGGAAGGTCATTTAAAAGCAGATAGATAGATGCAAAATCTTACATAGGAGATCTAAGAACAAAGAGAGTTCTTCACTAGAGATTAAAAGTATTAAAAGAACACAAAAAGGAAATTTGAATTAAATGCAGAAAAATATAAAAAATACTTAAAAAATTAAATGCAAAGAAAAAAAGATTCAGAAATAGAAGACTTAAACATAAATCACCCAATTTGAAAAGGAAAAAACTAAGACAAAGGAAAAATCAGTAAACTCTATGAGATATATCAAATTCATTTAGTAGATGAAACTTAAGTATAATGGGTATTCCAGAAGGTGAAGAGAGAGATAAGGGAGCAGAGACCTTAGTCAAAGCAAATAATATCTGAAAATTTCCAAACTGAAGGAATGAATGAAATATGGATGTCCAACATCTTTACAGACACATCACCCAAAGCAGTGATAGTGAAGGCGAAGATAAACAGCTGGGACTACATCAAATTAAAGATCTTTTGCACAGCAAAAGAGACAATAACAAAAACAAAGAGAAACCCCACCGACTGGGAGAACATTTTTGCACCCAACACTAATGATAAAGGACTGATCACAAAAATCTGCAAAGAGCTGATGAGACTCAACAACAACAAAGAAAATAATCCAGTCAAAAAATGGGCAGAAGAGCTAAAAAGAAACTTCTCTGAAGAGGAAATGCAAATGGCCAACAGGCATATGAAAAAATGTTCAACATCACTTGCCATCAGGGAAATGCAAATCAAAACTACAATGAGATACCATCTTACACCAGTGAGAATGGCACATATTAAAAAAACTAGCAACAACAAATGTTGGCGAGGGTGTGGAGAAAAAGGAACTCTTCTGCACTGTTGGTGGGAGTGCAAACTGGTCCAACCACTGTGGAAAGCTGTGTGGAGATTTCTGGACCTACTAAACATAGAGCTTCCATATGACCCAGCAATTCCACTCCTAGGTATTTACCCAAAGGACACAGAAACATCAATTCCAAAGAACACCTGCACCCCTATGTTTATAGCAGCACTGTTTACAATAGCTAAGCTTTGGAAACAACCCAAATGCCCAAAAATAGATGACTGGATCAAGAAGATGTGGTACATATATACCATGGAATATTACTCAGCATTCAAAAAAGATAAACACATGCAATTTGCAGCAACATGGATGGCGCTGGAAGGGATCATGCTCAGCGAAATAAGCCAAAAAGAAAAAGAAAAATACCGGATGGTCTCACTCATAGCAGGAATCTAGAAAACTTAAATAAGGGACCAGGAAAATGAATATAAGAAAGTGAAAATCAAAATCAACAAAAAACTATGAACCAGAGACACTTTTAGGGGGGCGGGGGCGGGAAGGGAGGGATTGGGGTCAGAATGGGGGGGCTGCAATTGTATGGGGAATATAACAATAAAATTTATAAAAAAAAAAAAAAAGAAATATGGATGTCCAAGAAGCAGATACAATTTTTTAATGCAAAAGGAAAAGGAGCTACGCAAGACACATCATTATTAAATTAATAAAAATTAAAAGATAAAAATTTTACAAGAATCAAAGAAAAAGAAAATGACACTCAGAGTAGGCTTTCCTCAGCTTTCTCTTCAGGCATCGTCTAGGAAAAAGCGAGGAAAAAAGAGTTCGCAATCCCAAAAGACAAGAGCTACCACCAAGATGCTCAATCCTGCAAAATTAACATTCAAATATGATGGTAAAAAAAGGCTTTTGCAGAAAAACAGAAGGTAATGGAATTTATTACCACCAGATCTACCCTACAAGAAATGTTCATAGGAGTCTTTCTATAAGAAAAGAAAAACTGTAAAATGAAATGTAAAATTCTTTGTAAAATGACGTTTGGAATACAAAACCAGAAACATGAACCAGAATGGAATGAATCATCAAAACACTAAGATGGAGGAAGAAATAGACAGAAACTGTATAGCTAAATGTCAGAAAGTAGATACCAGCTATAGGGTAAATGGTTTTCAGGCTTTTCTGCCCTCGTCCCACTAGTACTGCATGCCTGATGGGGCACCTGCAGTTGTTATATTCTCATAAGTTATGTTGTTTACTTCTGTGTGCCATGGAGCAGTATTGAGATATTCCCCCAAGAGCAGAAGCAAGAGAGAAGCAGGAGAGAGAAAGCCAGGGAGCCCAGAGTGAAGACTTGCTAGGGACTTGGAGGGCTCTTGACCTCCTGGTCCCCCAGGACTCCTGCCTGCCCTGTAGCTAGCTGGTTCTGCACTACATGTAAAAGCTCAATAAAAGCCTGAGAGCGGAGCAACATGGTGGCGAGGAGACGCTGCAGGAGAGCTCTCCCATTAAAAAAAAGTTAATAGGGAGGAAAAGCGGCAGGTCCCAGTCAGAACTAGGACACGGAAGATAAACGGACGACTCCAGCAAACTACCCGAAGAAGCAAGTTGCCATAAAAGAGGACTAGAAGGGAGGAAAGCTCAGAATCCTACTACCCTCCCCCATCCACAAAGTCGGCACTCTCCGACCAACAGAAAGGAGGAAAAGAACAAACTGAAACGACCAACAAGAACAAACTACGCATCAAGCGGGGCTGGGAGTGGAAAGGAACTATTTCAGCCACCACACCCCATGAACTGGAGCTGTGGAGAACCCTGCAGGATTCGCCACAGCGGTGAGCGAACGGCTCCAGGCGCCATTAGAGAACAACAGAGACCCCAGGAGATCCACACACAGCCCCGGGCTGGCCGGTAAGCTTGCACGGAAAAGAGGCTCGCTTGAAAAGCAAACGCGGATCACGGCTGCCCAGGTCCCCGCGCCTGCGACCTAGGCTTGCGGGGAGACACGCGGAGGCACTCACTGAGGTGAAAGGCCCTCACTGAGTAAGCAGGAACCAGGCGCCCATGCACAGGAGCGGGGCACAAAAGACGCCATTCCTGCGGCCACTGAACTGGGCTACAGCCTGCGTCCTGGACCTGAGGGTTTTGGAACTGAGACCCGGGGCACGAAATTCGGGGCGTGGATTCTCCACGACGGTGGGGCACAAGGCAGACACAGCACCCCAAAGCCGTGGAGGTTTACCCTACCATTCCCGCTCTGTTCACTGTCCCACGGGGTGAAAAAACAGCCCCCAATGACAATAGGAGAGATCTCTGGCGCCACCTAGTGACCAGAAAAAAAAGTCACTAACACCATAGAACATGGAAATTTCTTCAGAAAAGACTGCTTGAAAAGGGCAGAAGGCTCCCGGAGGAGCGAGTGGCCAGCAGGGAAGTTAGCCCACACCAGGCCCCTTCCGACCAGCAGTCTGAGCCCACAGGGGGAGCGGGCACCCACGGCTGGGGCAGACCGGGCGTGCAGAATACTGTGCCTGAGACAGGAGGTGCAGGGACTGCGTACGGCACCGCAATTTTAGAACAGGGACAATTCTTCAGTAAAGACTGCCTGAAACCAGCAGAAAGCCCCCTCAGAAGCCAGAGATGGCTCCTGGAGGAGCCAGAGGGGAGCGGAGAAATTCACCCAAAGTGCCGACCAGTCCCAGCAACACAGCGTCCCAATGCATAAGACAAATTAGAAAACAGATGGTAGGGGGGTAGAAGAACCACACGCAACCTAACAACTCCTCAGGAAAAAAGCACACCACAAAAAGAAAACCATCCCCCAGATTGCAACAACATTTACTTGGAAGAACTTCTGAGCCTTCCAGAAAGAGAATTTAAAATTGCCATGATTAAAAAACTGACAGAAGTCATAAAGGAAAACAATGATAAGGGAAAATAAGCAACGATCAGAAGAATGAAATTGAGTCCCTAAGGAGGGAAGTAAAAGAAATGCAGGAGATCAAAGAATTAATGGAGGCACTAAAGAAATCTGGGAAAAGCAATGAAAGCAGAATAGATGAAATGGAAGAACGAATAAGTACTCTTAAAGACACAGAAATAAAAAGAACCAAAACAGAAAAGGAAAGAGAAGCACGAAGGAAAAAGACAGAAAAAAGACTTCGGGAACTATCAGACTCCATGAGGAAAGGAAATATAAGAGTTATAGGAATTCCAGAAGGAGAGGAGAGAGATGTAGGAACAGAGAAAATATTCCAGGAGATAATTGAAGAGAACTTCCCAAATGTGAAGAAGGAGCTGAAAATTGATATACAAGAAGCAAGAAGAACACCAAACTTCCATGACAAAAGAAAAAATACAGCAAGACACATAATAGTAAAGCTCCCAAGAATCCAGGACAAGGAAAAAATAATGAAGCTGACAAGAGGGAAGAAACAGATAACATTCAAAGGAAAACCAATCAGGCTGACATCAGACTTCTCTGAAGAAACACTACGGGCAAGGAGAGAGTGGAGGGACATAGTCAACAGACTCCAAGAAAACAGATGCCAACCAAGAATACTCTATCCCTCAAAGCTCTCTTTCCTCCATGAAGAAAGAATAAGGACCTTCCCAGACAAACAGAAACTCTTGAATTTCATTATGACTAAACCCCCACTACAAAAAATACTACAAGGAATCCTAAAGCCAGAACCTCAGAGGGACGGATAACAACGAAAGAAGGCCAAAAAAATAGTTATTAAAAGAATAAATAAATAAAATCAAAGGAAAGACAAACACAATGTCAAATACAAATGCTAACACATCAATATTAACTCTAAATGTAAATGGACTAAACTCTTCAATAAAAAGACACAGAGTTGCAGCCTGGATTAAGAAACAAAACCCAACCTTTTGCAGTCTCCAGGATACACATTTAGCTACAAAAGATAAAAATAGACTCAAAGTTAAAGGATGGAAAACAATCCTACAAGCAAATGGACCAAAAAAGAAAGCAGGAACAGCTATACTTATATCAGATAAAACAGATTTCAAACTCAAAAAAAAAAAAAGAGACCCCAATGGTCACTACATTATGATCAAGGGGACAATACTTCAAGAAGAAATAACACTCATTAACATATAGTCACCAAACGAAGGAGCACCAAAATATATCAGACAACTGTTGTCCTCTCTGAAAACAGACATCAGAGAAAACACATACGTAGTGGGAGACATCAACACACCACTATCACCAATGGATAGATCAACAAGACAAAAAATAAGTAAAGAAACTAAAGCTCTAAATAAGGACCTAGAGCATTTGGACTTAACAGACATCTATAGAACACTAAACCCCAAAAAAACAGAGTACACATTTTTCTGAAGCGCACATGGATCATTCTCCAGGATCGATCACATACTGGAGCACAAGACAAACATCAACAGATCCACCAAGATTGAAATCACACCAACCATCTTTTCTGACCATGAAGGCATCAAACTAGAAATAAACCATAAAAAGAAGACAAGGAACTTTCCTACCTCATGGAGATTAAAAACCACACTACTGGAAGACCACTGGATTAATGAGGAGATCAAAGAAGAAATTAAAAAATTCTTTGAATTGAATGACAAGGAGGAAACCAATATCCTAAATGTATGGGATGCAGCAAAAGCAGTAATAAGAGGAAAATATACAGCAAGAGAAGCTCACATCAGGAACAAGAAAGAACTCAAAGAAACAACCTAATCTCAAAGCTCGAAGATCTAGAAAAAGAACAACGAAAAAAACCCCAAAACCAGTAGAAGAAAAGAAATAATAAAAACCAAAGCAGAAATAAATGAAATTGCAACTAAAAAAACAATCCAAAAGATCAATGAAACCAAGAGCTGGTTCTTTGAAAAAAAATCAATAAAATAGACAAACCCCTAGCCAGGCTCACAAAGGAAAAAAGGGAGAAAGCACAAATAAACAGGATCATAAATGAAAGAGGAGAAATCACAACGGACACAGCAGAAATCAAAAGAATAATCAGTAACTACTATGAACAGTTATATGGAAACAAGTTCAACAATCTAGAGGAGATGGACAAATTCCTACACTCTACAATCACCCAAAGCTAGATAAACAAGAAATAGAACACCTAAACAGACCAATTACAAGCAGCGAAATTGAAATGGTAATCAAAAACCTCCCCAAAAACAAAAGCCCTGGACCTGATGGATTTACAAATGAATTCTACCAAAGATTCAGAGACGAATTAGTGCCTATCCTTCACAAACTCTTCCAAAAAATTGAGAAGGAAGAGACAATACCAAACACGTTCTATGAAGCCAACATTACACTAATACCAAAACCGAATAAGGACAACACAAAAAAGGAAAACTACAGGCCAATCTCCCTAATGAGCACGGATGCAAAAATCCTCAATAAAATTTTAGCTATCAGAATCCAACAATGTATCCATAAGATAATTCACCACGACCAAGTAGGATTCATTCCAGGGACACAAGGATGGTTTAACATCTGAAAATCAATCAACGTCATCCAACACATCAACAAAAAGAAATATAAAAACCATATGATAATATCAATAGATGCTGAGAAAGCTTTCGACAAAGTGCAACACCCATTCATGATAAAAGCCCTTGAAATTCTTGGGATACAAGGAACATACCTCAACATCATAAAGGCCATCTATGACAAGCCAACAGCCAGTATCATTCTCAATGGTGAAAAGCTGAAAGCAATTCCATTAAGATCTGGAACAAGACAAGGATGTCCACTCTCACCACTGCTTTTCAATATAATACTGGAAGTCCTAACCAGAGCAATAAGACAAGAGAAAGACATACAAGGAATACAAATAGGAAAAGAAATCAAACTATCACTATTTGCAGATGATATGATAATATACATAGAGAACCCCAAAAACTCCACAGAAAAACTAATTCACTCATCAATCAGTTCAGTAAAGTGGCAGGATACAAAATCAACACGCAAAAGTCAGTAGCCTTCCTATACACTAACAATAAATCTGAAGAAGAAGAAAAAAAAATCCCTTTTATTATTGAAACAAAAAAAATCAAATATTTGGGAATAAATCTAACAAAAGAGGTAAAGGACCTATATAAAGAAAACTATAAAACACTGTTAAAAGAAATAGAAGAAGACACAAAGAAATGGAAAGACATCCCCTGCTCATGGATTGGAAGAATAAACATTATTAAAATGGCCATCCTACCAAAAGCAATATACAGATTCAATGCTATTCCAATAAAAAATTCAATGTCATTCTTCAAAGAAATAGAACAATTATTGATGAAATTCATATGGAATCCCAAAAACCCCGAATAGCGAAAGCTCTCCTGAAAAAAAAAAGAATTGAATGGAGGCATCACACTCCCAGGCTTCAAACTATACTACAAAGCCATAATCATCAAAACTGCATGGTATTGGAACAAGGACATAGAGACCAATGGAATCGAATAGAAAATCCAGAAATAAACCCACAGATTTATGGTCAACTAATCTTTGACAAAGGAGCAAAGACTATGCATTGGAGCAAAGAAAATTTGTTCAATAAATGGTGCTGGGAAAACTGGGTCGCTACATGCAAAAGAATGAAGCTTGACCACTACCTCACACCATACACAACAATGAACCCAAAATGGATTAAAGAACTAGACATAAGACCTGAAACCATAAAATACATAGAAGGAAATATAGGCGAAACACTACGTGATATGCACATCAAAGACATCTTTACAGACACGTCACTCAAAGCAGTGATAGTGAAGGCAAAGATAAACAGCTGGGACTACATCAAATTAAAGAGCTTCTGCACAGCAAAAGAGACAATAACAAAAACAAAGAGAAACCCCACCAACTGGGAGAACATTTTTGCACACAACACTAATGGTAAAGGACTGATCACAAAAATCTGCAAAGAGCTGATGAGACTCAACAACAACAAAGAAAATAATCCAGTCAAAAAATGGGCAGAAGAGCTAAAAAGAAACTTCTCTGAAGAGGAAATGCAAATGGCCAACAGGCATATGAAAAAATGTTCAACCTCTCTTGTAATCGGGGAAATACAAATCAAAATTACCATGAGATACCATCTTACACCAGTGAGAATGGCACATATTAAAAAATCTAGCAACAACAAATGTTGGCGAGGGTGTGGAGAAAAAGGAACTCTTCTGCACTGTTGGTGGGAGTGCAAACTGGTCCAACCACTATGGAGAGCTGTGTGGAGATTTCTGGACCTACTAAACATAGAGCTTCCATATGATCCAGCAATTCCACTCCTAGGTATTTACCCAAAGGACACAGAAACATCAATTCCAAAGAACACCTGCACCCCTATGTTTATAGCAGCTCTATTTACAATAGCTAAGCTTTGGAAACAGCCCAAATGCCCAAAAATAGATGACTGGATCAAGAAGATGTGGTACATATATACCATGGAATATTACTCAGCATTCAAAAAAGATAAACACATGCAATTTGCAGCAACATGGATGGCACTGGAAGGGATCATGCTCAGTGAAATAAGCCAGAAAGAAAAAGAAAAATAACGAATGGTCTCACTCATAGCAGGAATCTAGAGAACTTAAATAAGGGACCAGGAAAATGAATAACTATAAGAAAGTGAAAATCAAAATCAACAAAAAACTATGAACCAGAGACACTTTTTGGGGGGTGGGAGGGTAGGGGAGGGATTGTGGTCAGAATGGGGGGGTTGCAATTGTATGGGGAATATAAAAATAAAATTTATTATTTAAAAAAAATAAAAGCCTGAGAAATCCACCGAGGGCTCTACCTCTACCTCTCTGGTCTGCTCCAATCATAGGAAACCTGCTCAGTGCTCATCCTGGCCCTACACAGCTCATAATGGACTTCAGACTCAATAATTTAAGCCAACCCTACATGGTAACCATTAACCAAAAATCTAGAATAGAGCCCACAGATGCAGAACTGTTAGGAAAGCCACCAAGAAAGAGCAGTGAGAAATAAATGGAAAAAAGAAACAACAGAAAAATAAATAATCAAAAATGAAAAACAAAATGACCAATAACAAACAGTTCGTATCAATAATCATTCTAAATGTTGATGGTCTGAACTCACCAATTAAAAGGAATAGAATGACGAAGTGAGTTAAAACTATCAGCCGTCTCTACTTTGTGTACAGAGACCCATTTAAAACTGAAAGACAAAAATAAAATAAAAGTAAAAGATTAGAGGAAAGTCATACATGTCAATAATCCATGGAGAAAAAAAAAAGGAACTGCTATTTTCATATCAGATAAAGTAGAATTTCAGAGGGGGACTGTATCAAAGGAACACTGCATCAAGAAGATATAACTGTTATTCATATTTATGCACCAGGAGAAACCAAAAGCCAGTTCTCTGAACATACAAACAAAATTGTCAAGGCCTCAGTTTCATAAGAACTTAGTTAAGCTTATGAAGAAAATAAGTGAGAAAATAGAAATAAATAGAATCAGAAATGAAGGTAAAATCACAAAAGATACCACAGAAATATATAGGATCATAATATCCTATTACAAACATCTCTATGCAACAAACTGGGCAATCTAGAAGAAGTAGATGAATTTTTAGATTCTCATAAACTCCCAAGTCTGTGTCAGGATGAAACAGACAGCTTTAACAATCACAAGTCCTGACATTTTACTAAAATGCATTCCTAAGAACAAAATCCCAGTACCAAATGGTTTCTCCAGGGAATTCTACCAAACCTTCAAAGAGAAACTGTTCCCTATGCTACTCAAACTCTTCAAAAATATCCAGTAGGGAGGAATATTCCCCAAGACATTCTGAGGCCAACATTACCCTTATATCAAAACCAAATAAAGACAGTGCATAAAAATAGAAAATTTTAGACCAATATCAGTGATGAACATAGATACAAAATTCCTCAAATAAAACCCTAGCAAACCAATATAGCACACATCAAGAGAGGCCCAACTAGACTGGTGAGACCTGGACTAATACCAGGGAGGTGCTAGAACATCCAGAAGCTTCCTGATCTCTCTTGAGCCCCCATCAGTGCCTGCCCAGACAGGCTGGTGGCTTTGCTACATACCATGAGACCATGTCAAACACCTTCCTAGACCAGTGAGACACTGGACCTGTGCCAGAGAAGATGCCAAAGTGGTCAGAGGGTTCACAGTCTCTTGGGACACCTTACCATCACCTTCCCAGACCAGCAGAGGTTTCACAACCTCCTGTGAGACCCTGCCAGTTGCTCAGGCAGACAGGTGAGACCCCTAACCAGTGAGGAGAAAGGAGCCATGTGCAAAGGAAGTCCCACACACAGCTGCTGTATTCTAAAGCTAATAATGGGAAGAAGGAAAAATCCAACAAATGGTAACATGAGCCCCTAAGGGAATAATACAACACAAAGAACAAAGCTCTAGAACCCAACTTCAAAGACATGGAAGATATTCACTTCTTATAAATATAGAATTTAACATTAAAATGATAAAGAAATTTAAAGAAATGGGAGAACACCAGGAAAACTTGGAAAACAAATGAATCTCCTTAGAAATAAAATCAATAAACTGAAGACAGAAGATGGAGCACTAAACAAGATAAAAGTGGGGTTTCAAGATTTAAAAAGAGAAATACAGGAAATGGAAAATTCAGGAGAAAGTCAAGTAGAATAGAATGAGTGGAATGAGTCAGTATCATTGAAGATGCAGAGGCACAAAGAATCCATGCAGAGAAGAAAAGAGAGAAATTAAGTAAAAAAAAAAAAAAAGAAGAAATAATCTGATTTCATGAGAAAGGCAGCATAAGAATAATGGGGAAGAAAGAGATAGAAAGGAACAGAAAATGTATTTAAAGAAATAATGAAAGAAAACGTCCCTAACTTAGAGCAGGGAATAAATGTACAAATCCAGGAATCAATAAAACAATAAAAGCCTGAATAGCCGAAGTTCTCCTGACTAAAAAGGGGAAAATGGAGGTAGCATACATCTAGTTCTCAAATTTTATTGTGAGGCCATAATAATTACAATAGTCTGGTACTGGAACAAAAACAGACAGAGTTGTTTGAGTTGAGAGCCCAGAAATAAGCCCACACCTATAAACACCTATATGTCTATTTAATCTATGACAAAGAAACCAAGATCATCCTTACTGGAATAAGGATAATTTCTTCAATAACTTGTATTGGGAAAACTTGAAAGCTGCATGCAAAAAGAAAGAAACTAGACCGCTATCTCACAACATACACCAAAATCAACTCAAAATGGATGAAAGACTTGTATGTAAAATCCGAAACCATAAAATACACAGAAGAAAACACAGGCAATATTTCATGACATGAACTTTTGTGATTTCTTTAGGGATTCATCCCCTACAGAAAGGAAAACAAAAGAGGACATAAACAACTGGGACTACATCAAACTAAAAAGCTTCTGTACAGTGAAAGAAACCATAACTACAATAACAAGATGCTATACTGAATGGGGGAAAATATTTGTAGATCTTATATCTGTCAAGGATTGATATCAAAGATATACAAAGAACTCATCAAGCTCTATAAAAAAAAACTCATCAAGCTCTCTAAGAAAAACAAATTACCCAATCAAAAAATGGGCAGAAAAGCTAAACAGACACTTTTTCAAGAAAACGGACAGATGACCAATGGGCACATGAAAAAAATATTCACCATCACTTATTATCGGGGAAATGCAATCAAGACCACAATGAAGTACTATCTCAGTACTTGGTAAATGGCCCATAATGAAAAGACTGGAAAGAACAAATGCTGGTGAGTATGTGGAGAAAAGCAAACCCTTTTGCGCTGCTGGTAGGAATGCAAACCAATCCAACCCTTATGCAAAGCAGTATGAAGGTGTCTCAAAAATAAAAATTGATTTTCCATTTGACCCTATAATTCCACTTCTAAGCATATAGCCCCAAAACTCAAAAACATTATTTTCTTAAGATTATTTATTTATTTATATAAGAACTGGGGTACAGGCCAGAGGTGTGGGGGCTGAGAGGATCCACCAGAGACAGAATGGGGAACAGAACAGATTGATTGACTGAAATACACTGCTGAGGGGAGCAGCAGGAGAGACAGGCGAGGTCTGCTGCTCCATGTGGGTAGCTCCCTGGCCAGGGATCAAACTCATGCTGCAGTGGCTGCAGATAGCTTCATAGGTTGCATCTTAACCCCTTGTGCCACCAGGGAGGCCCCAAAAACATTAATTTAAAAGAAAACTTGCACTCCCCATATTTACTAAAGCATTATTTACTATAGCTTAACTATGGGAACAACAGGTACCCCAACAGAGGTGAGTTGATCAACACGTGGTATGTACACACATTGGAATAAACAGATAAATGATAAAAGATAACTGATGCCATTTGCTACAATATGGATAGAGCTGGAATGGATAATTCTAAATGAAATAAGTCAGGAGAAAGATAAATACCAGATGGTATCATTGTGGGATATAAAGTAACTACACTAAGAGTTACATAAAGAAAAGCTTAAAAACTAACCTTGAAAGCTGGCTACAGGACTGAAGCACCAAGGTGTGGTGGGAGGGGTGTAAGGGAGATGGTTGAGGAAGAGTAGAGAGAAAGATGGAAAGATTATGGTGGTGGATTATGGATGATTTAGTGGTGGCTGCATAGTGGGGATAACCAAATTTTTTTTTTTTTTTTAACAAATGTTTTTTTTTTTTTCTTTTTTATAAATTTTATTGTTATATTCCCCATATAATTGCAGCCCCCCATTCTGACCCCAATCCCTCCCCTCCCGCCCCCGCCCCCCTAAAAGTGTCTCTGGTTCATAGTTTTTTGTTGATTTTGATTTTCACTTTCTTATAGTTATTCATTTTCCTGGTCCCTTATTTAAGTTTTCTAGATTCCTGCTATGAGTGAGACCATCCGGTATTTTTCTTTTTCTTTTTGGCTTATTTCGCTGAGCATGATCCCTTCCAGCGCCATCCATGTTGCTGCAAATTGCATGTGTTTATCTTTTTTGAATGCTGAGTAATATTCCATGGTATATATGTACCACATCTTCTTGATCCAGTCATCTATTTTTGGGCATTTGGGTTGTTTCCAAAGCTTAGCTATTGTAAACAGTGCTGCTATAAACATAGGGGTGCAGGTGTTCTTTGGAATTGATGTTTCTGTGTCCTTTGGGTAAATACCTAGGAGTGGAATTGCTGGGTCATATGGAAGCTCTATGTTTAGTAGGTCCAGAAATCTCCACACAGCTTTCCACAGTTTGCACTCCCACCAACAGTGCAGAAGAGTTCCTTTTTCTCCACACCCTCGCCAACATTTGTTGTTGCTAGTTTTTTTAATATGTGCCATTCTCACTGGTGTAAGATGGTATCTCATGGTAGTTTTGATTTGCATTTCCCTGATGACAAGTGATGTTGAACATTTTTTCATATGCCTGTTGGCCATTTGCATTTCCTCTTCAGAGAAGTTTCTTTTAAGCTCTTCTGCCCATTTTTTGACTGGATTATTTTCTTTGTTGTTGTTGAGACTCATCAGCTCTTTGCAGATTTTTGTGATCAGTCCTTTATCATTAGTGTTGGGTGCAAAAATGTTCTCCCAGTTGGTGGGGTTTCTCTTTGTTTTTGTTATTGTCTCTTTTGCTGTGCAAAAGCTCTTTAATTTGATATAGTCCCAGCTGTTTATCTTTGCCTTCACTATCACTGCTTTGGGTGATGTGTCTGTAAAGATGTCTTTGATGTGCAAATCACGTAGTGTTCGCCAAATATTTTTAATTAATTTTAAAAACATGTCATAAGAACCACCATTATGAAGGTGGGCTTCATACCACGGATGCAAGACTGAATCAATATACACAAATCAATCAGTGTCATCCACTGGATCCATAAAAAGGAAGACAGCAGAATTTTTTTAAAAGATTTATTTATACAAGAACTGGGGCCATATACAGGCCAGAAGCATGGGAGGATGAAAGGATTCACCAGAGACAGAACAGGGAACAAAACAGGCAGACTGACGAAATACACTGCTGAGGGAAGCAGTGGGCGTGGCAGGAGAATCTGCCACGCCTTGTGGGTTTCTCCCCAGCTGCAGGGATCAAACCTGCACTGCAGAGACTGCGGACAGCTTCACAGTGTTGCATTCAACCGCTTGTGCCTCCAAGGAGGCCCCATAAAAAGGAAGACAAAAACTACATCATTATCTCAATAGATGCCAATAAGTCATTCAAGAAGTTCTAACATTGATTTATGATGAAAAAAAATCTCCAAAAAATGGAAATAAATGGAACTTTTGTATATACTATAAAAGCTATATGTGACAACCCACAGTCAGCATCCTACTAAATGGTGAAAAGCTGAAATCATTCTTAGTAACATAAGGAACAAGTTAGAGATGGTCAGTTACCACTGTTATTTAATATTGTTTTGGAAATACTTAATGTACACTTAAGAACATAGCACTGTTCACAATTGCCAACTCATGGAACCAACCTAAGTGCCCTTTAAAAGACAAACGAAAATATGGAATATACACAACAGAGTAATACACAGCAGTGAAAACGATGGATCTCAAGGTGATTATGTTAAGTGAAATAAGTCAGAAAGTGAAAGACATATAGTGGATAGTTTCACATCTGTGGAATTTAACTAACAAAAAATATACACAGGAACATAACAGCAGATATAAAGTCTTGGACTTAGAGATGGAATTTAATGATTATCAGAGAATACAGGGATGGTGGAGCAGATTGAAAAGAGAAGCAAAGAGGTATTGGTATTGGCATTGGTGGTTTAGCGGAGGGTAAGTAGAACATGTAAATATATGGAGAATCAAAAATGTAACCCCAAAATCAAAATTAAAATGAATATTGGTTATTCCAGACCAGAAGACAGAAAGAAGGAAACCTATTTGTTTAAATAAGAACTTATTTAAAGAAATGGTAGAGAAAAAGTTCCCAAACTTGGGAAAGGAACTAAATATAAAGTCCATGAAGCTACAAAACACATGTAATCTAAATGTAATGAGACCTATTCTAAAACACAGTTCTTAAGCTACCAAGTCTTTAAGATAAATAAAGAATATTGAAGATAATTGGTCAGGGGGGTGGAGAGTAAGCAGTAACTATAAAGATAATCCTATCAATCTTCTCTGAAGAAACCCTACACACAAGCAGATAATGAAATAACATATTCAAAATATTTAAAGATAAAAACTTTCAGTCATTACACAGACCAATGGAATCGAATAGAAAATCCAAAAATAAACCCACAGATTTATGGTCAACTAATCTTTGACAAAGGGGCAAAGACTATGCATTGGAGCAAAGAAAGTTTGTTCAATAAATGGTGCTGGGAAAACTGGATCACTACATGCAAAAGAACGAAGCTTGACTACTACCTCACACCATACACAAAAATCAACTCAAAATGGATTAAAGAACTAGACATAAGACCTGAAACCATAAAATACATAGAAGGAAATATAGGCGAAACACTACGTGATATTCACATCAAAGACATCTTTACAGACACATCACCCAAAGCAGTGATAGTGAAGGCAAAGATAAACAGCTGGGACTACATCAAATTAAAGAGCTTCTGCACAGCAAAAGAGACAATAACAAAAACAAAGAGAAACCCCACCAACTGGGAGAACATTTTTGCACACAACACTAATGATAAAGGACTGATCACAAAAATCTGCAAAGAGCTGATGAGACTCAACAACAACAAAGAAAATAACCCAGTCAAAAAATGGGCAGAAGAGCTAAAAAGAAACTTCTCTGAAGAGGAAATGCAAATGGCCAACAGGCATATGAAAAAATGTTCAACATCACTTGTAATCAGGGAAATGCAAATCAAAACTACCATGAGATACCATCTTACACCAGTGAGAATGGCACATAAAAAAACTAGCAACAACAAATGTTGGCGAGGGTGTGGAGAAAAAGGAACTCTCCTGAACTGCTGGTGGGAGTGCAAACTGGTCCAACCACTATGGAGAGCTGTGTGGAGATTTCTGGACCTACTAAACATAGAGCTTCCATATGATCCAGCAATTCCACTCCTAGGTATCTACCCAAAGGACACAGAAACATCAATTCCAAAGAACACCTGCACCCCTATGTTTATAGCAGCACTGTTTACAATAGCTAAGCTTTGGAAACAGCTCAAATGGCCCAAAATAGATGACTGGATCAAGAAGATGTGGTACATATATACCATGGAATATTACTCAGCATTCAAAAAAGATAAACACATGCAATTTGCAGCAACATGGATGGCGCTGGAAGGGATCATGCTCAGCGAAATAAGCCAGAAAGAAAAAGAAAAATACCGGATGGTCTCACTCATAGCAGGAATCTAGAAAACTTAAATAAGGGACAAGGAAAATGAATAACTATAAGAAAGTGAAAATCAAAATCAACAAAAAACTATGAACCAGAGACACTTTTTGGGGGGTGGGGGGAGGGAGGGGAGGGACTGGGGTCAAAATGGGGGGGTTGCAATTGTTTGGGGAATATAAAAATAAAATCTATTATTAAAAAAAAAACTTTCAGTCATTAATAATATATCCTATGGGCTTCCCCAGTGGCGCAGCAGGTTGAGCGCAGTGCTGAGAAGCTGTCCGCAGCCTCTGTAGCACTGGTTAGATTCCCAGCCAGCCAGGGAGATTCCCACATGGCACGGCAGACCTCTCCTGCCTTGCCCACTGTTCCCCTCAGCAGCGTCTTCAGTCTGTCTGCCTATTCTGTTCCCTGCTCTGTCTTTGGCGAATTCTCTCACCCTCCCGCGCCTCTGACTGTACCCCAGTTCTTGTATAAATAAATAAATCATTAAAAAAATAAAATAATATGTCCCACAAGATGATCTTTCAGATATGAGGAAGAAATAAAGGAAAAACAGAAGCCGAAGGCGTTTGCAAATAATTTTCCTCCCCTATGATACATGTTGAAAGTACTTCAACAGAACTTCCACTTTTATATGGAAATGTTATTTTCTTGTCAGATATATTTTTAAACTCATCAACATTAGACATGGAAAATATGTATCTTTCTGCATACAATTAAGAGATGCCACAATTGCTGGCATTCACAAACTAACACACATGACAAAAGTTTGTATTTAGGTTCCTACACATGTTGTTACTGTGAAGATTTACCAAGGTTAAAGTTTTAAGAACAACAATAAATGTTTGACCTTTCAAAGATGTTAATTCCAATTACAATTTATCTGTACGACCTGAAGAACTTTCCTTGGTGTCTTACTAAGTACGTAACATTTGTTCTTAGCGCAAATGTCCTGTGAGTTTTGACATCATAGATGAACTATCTCCTGGCACTATTAAAAGAGTATCTGGCATCATGTTGCTAGCTCAGCAGAGTCAAGATTCCAAAGCTCATGTTAGTTAACAGTGAAACTCCGTCATTCAATTCTGGGAAAAATCATACCGCATCTTATGCAAAAGTGAAAAAAAAATATGCTCTTTACTCCTGCTTCTCATTAGAATTTATCAACCAAAAGGACAACATTTTAACTAAATCCAGTACCTGATATTCCCATCTATTCTTATTTAATTATTAACAGGGAAAAAATACAAAATACAGTAAAAATCTTAGATGGCACTAACCTGAAGAAAAAAACTTAAAAGACTATATAAAATTACTCTATCAATTAAAATAATTGATTGTGATTTTCAATGCCTCAAGGTGACTTTATTATAGAGTAGAAATTATTATTCTTAATGCTACCAAATATACACGGGGGGGGGGGTGGCGTCTTAGAACAAAATTTTGTAGAGAAAGGTAAAAATTTGTCCATAACACCTGCCCATGTTTCTTGCCCTTTACAATAGTCCTCTTCTTTTTAAATTTTTTTTTATAGAGG
The DNA here is from genome assembly GCF_964194135.1 of Talpa europaea. NCBI lineage: Eukaryota > Metazoa > Chordata > Mammalia > Eulipotyphla > Talpidae > Talpa > Talpa europaea. The sequence continues at coordinate 83,037,752 of NC_140071.1, read as the reverse complement.
CATGTTTTATTTATTTGTTTGTTTGTTTTGTTTATACATGCACTGGGTACAGTCAGAAGCACGGGAGAGTGAGAGAATTCACCAGAGCCAGAGCGGGGAGCAGAACAGGCAGAACGACCGAAGTACACTGCTGAGGGGAGCAGCGGGCGGCAGGAGAGGTCTGTGCGCCATGTGGGACCCTCCTCCGGTGGCCGGGGAGCGGCCGGGGAGCAGCCGGGATCGAACCGGCACTGCCGAGGCTGTGGGCAGCTTCGCAACCCAGCTCTCAACCGCTGAGCCACCGGGGAGGCCCCGACAATAGTCCTCTTTGGAGCATAACAACTCCATAATCTCATTTGTGGTGAAGTTCACTCAGATAATTCCAGGTTGCACGTGCATATGTGCGACCTTGACTGTAGAGAGGATCCTCTGGAAATTGAGACCCAAAGATTGGGAAATACTGATTTGTGCTAAACTTCCCTTTCTAAAGTGCATAAAAGCTAAGCATTTTTTGTACACAATTACGCTAATTCGGACCAGGAAAATCTAAACTAAAAATCTCTTCAATGTTTGTCTCAGACCATATCCATTTGCCAGAATTATAGTCACAGAAAGGGATTCCTGTCTTAATTCAGAACATAGCATTTTCAAGCCAGTCCATCATATAAGTGCTGAGAGCACTACTGGAAACTTAGAATGGTGCTTAGAAAATTTATAAATAGAATGATTGCAAATGGTTTGGCGTCAGTCTTAGACATAAATAATGTTTAGCAGGTGTCAAACTAAGGACTGATTCTGTTTGGTATTTTCATCAGTGACCTAGATAAGACACAGGCAATGCAGACAGCCCAAATTTTAAAAGAATCTTACACTCTAAGAAGTCTTCTATTGTTTCTTGCCCACAGATTCCACTTCTTTTCTTCTCCCATAATCAAGTTCCCTTTCATTCCTGTAACTCAATAGATCTCACCAAGGAGCTAGAGTACTAAATTACCACTAAGTATACATGACTGATATATTAATTCTTAATCTTACCAAATGTACAGGAGGGATCTTTAAGCATCTTTAACTTTTTAAAATGAGTGTATTTATTAAAAAAAAAATACGATTTAGTGGTCGTATTGCTTACAGACCAGAACTTTTCTTGCCAAATAAAACTCCTCTAAAGTTACTGTCATTTTTGAAAAAATTCTTGAAGATTTCAAACTCTCAACACTTTTTTTTTAAGCCTAAGCTAGGCTACAGAACTCTTCTCAATAAAATTCCCCAGGCAGCCACTAGCAATTTATCAATGAGAGTCAATCAGCCCATTTAATGAAACTTATTTGCCATTTCTGATCTGTCTGATATGAACATATTCCTATTTGGAGGTAGACAATGTTATTCTATATCTTTTCAAAACTCCTCTTGCACCGAGTTCATTTTATTTTTATTTGTTATTTAAAAATAAGTATATTTTTCTTTTTTTGCTCACCACTTCTTGTGACTTATAAACTGTGCTGAACACCTAGAGCTTATGTGTTACAATCAATGTTACATCAATAAAAAATATTTTAAAAATTTAAGAAAACATTGTTTTGACACTGAAGAAAAAGAACATAGCACCAGCTTCGGTTTGTATCAAAGAGAAAGCATGTTCTTCTTCAGGATCAGTTGGAAATTATTTCTAGAAATAACTAAAATGCCTGCAGTGGTGTGAAATTATGTAAAAATTTAGCCATATGTAGTATTTTTTTATTTTTTAAAGATCCATTTATTCATCCATACAAGGGCTGGGGTACAGGCCAGAGATGCGGGAGGTGAGAGGACCCACGGGAGACAGAGTAGGGAACAAAACAGGCAGACTGACTGAAATACACTGCTGAGGGGAGCAGTGGGCGAGACAGGAGAGGTCTGCTTCACCATGCGTGTTGACTTCTGGCTGGCCAGGGATTGAAATTGTGCTGTAGAGGCTGCAGACTGCTTCATAGCAAGGTGCTTAACCCCTTGCACTACCAGGAGTCCCCATGGTATATTTTTAATGAAAAAAAAATTAAAATGTCAGTGGAAGTAAAGGACCACAAGCAAATGCTTACAAATGAGCTACATAAAACAGCCATAGGTATTTAATAGATCAAGAAAATTCATCTTCAGCAGACTTTACTGTTAAAAATACCCCTGTGACATATTTTTATAGGCAGGCATAGGAAAATGTCCATAAATAGCCCTAGGAAGTTTAGCCAAGACTTTAAGTTGCCAGTAAAAAATGTTAAATTGAACATCATTAGAAATATTTCAAATTTAGTAACTAAATTATAGCATGTTTAAGTTTATAAACCTTTTTTACCTACTACATTGTTTAATTTGTTTAATTTTTTCATTTCTTTCCTTATTGTGATTTTCTTCATCCTAAATTTTATTTCCATTCATCATTAAATGTTTTATTTCTTTTCTGTATCTAAGTGTGGATATTTTAACTTTATCCCAGGAATTTTCCATTTGAAATTCAAATCTTCACTGCCAGTCAATTTCTTATGAAGAAAATCATTTAAATGGGTGTGGTGAGTTGGAAAGGAACACTTCTCCTTTCTGACGCTGGCAATCCATAGTAATACGATGTTCTTCATCCTGGTATAGGCTTGCCTGGATATCAACTGTCAGCACTGGATCATGAACTATGACTTGGCAGCTATGATCGCTAATCCTAACTCAGGTTGATGAAGTTTCACATTTTTTTCCCTTGAGAACAGCCAATACTAAGCCGGCACAACACCATCAGGCACAGATTTTTGAAGTGAACTCTGCTCAAAGTCAAGTCCACATAGGATTATGGTAAATGGTCATGGCAATTCTTCCTAGTTCAATAATCAAGAGAGTGAGGAACAGGTTTTTTAGCCTCTTTGCGATAGCCTTCTCCCATATCATCTTGAGATAGACCAAAAATAAAATCACAATTTTAGCTGACAACATTTCAGAAGAGTGGCCAGAATTATGGTGACTTCTAACTTACCAAGAAAGATTAATATATACATGTACATAAAAACCCAATTAATTGGACAGTCACTTCACTGGTGATAAATTTAAAAACTAAAAAGCTTCTTAAACCAAAGTCTTTTGCATTTCAACATTCTCCTTTGATAAATTTGGAGGAATTATTTTAGCTCGTCATATTAAGTGTGATTTGGAGTATGAACAAAGTACAAAAAGAAAAGCAGAGCAGACTTCTGAAGCTGGATTAGGGCTTAGCCTGAATGATTTTTCCAGTCATTTAATTTTTGAAGCTACTGCATCTGCATAATATAGAGACACAGACAATATTCTTCCATGTCTTAAAAGTACACATTCTTCTTTTTTTTTTTTTTTAGCCAAAGTACATTGGTTTATATAAGATTTAGGTGTGCAGCATTATAATTTGGCATTTATATATACTACATCATGAATGCCACCAAAAGCATAGTCTCCATCCTCTACCACATATTGATCCCTTTAACTCAATTTATTCACTGTAGGTATATATTATTATCAAAAATAAAAATTTTAATTTCTTAAATTGGCAAGTTCTCTCACATTCCAATTGCCTTTACGGCTCTGCTCTCACAGTTCTTTATTGTTACTGCTATAGAGGTAATCTTAGCTAACAATTTTAGATAATATACTAAATTATCTAAATTTAGCAAATAATATGTTAACGTTACTGATCTTAAAATCCTGCAACAATTGACCCATGTTTCATCTTTTGACACTCTGCCACTAAAAGCTACAAAAGAGGTTAGATAAGTGTCAACACCCTCTTTTCCTGTTTTCCTGATAGTTATTGCAGTTTCAAATACTCACTAGGAGTTTCAATGTAAACAAGCAAGAGTTTGCAGTGATTTTCATAACACATCCCTTGAAATCTCTGAGCCTCAAAAACATCTCTAGGGTTGTGCAGAAGTATGTAGAATTATCACAGCTGGATTTTATTTTTCCCTTTTTTCCTGTAACCTAACTTAACAAGATTGAGGTTAAGGGACATGGAAAATGAGCCTTATGATTTGGAAACACTGCTCAAAGTGACATACACGCAGTTTAAGAAGACCACTTCACAACTCACTGCCAATTATTTTGGACACATTTGATAACTTAGACAGAATAAGGAAAAGTTGCTGGCTTGTTTTGGCAAGCATATTCATTTTATACAGATGACAAGAAGGAAAATAGGTTCAGCGTGGATGCTGATTTTTATGTTTTCCTTTGGCAAGTATATCAAAGATTAATAAAGTCCTTTGGAATTTTAATTTACAAAACACTGTCACAGATAAGCTTAAATACACTATCAGATGATTAGAAAACAGTGCTATGGGTGTGAACACTGCTTGCTTCACACACAAAATGTGTCCAGCAAACAATACTGGGAACAAAGCCAAGAAATGTCATTTCTCTCCCTTCATACTTACACAATAAGTCTCCCTCCCCAAATGCTTTCCTATGTTCCATCCTCTGACTACAATCTACCCACTCCAAATCTTTCCTGTTTACATTGTAATAGAATGGTATTTTAAAAGGACCTCATGCTTTAGACAAAGTGTTCAACAAATAGCCTTGTACAGAGAAATGACATAGATGCTATTTAAAAATAGATATCCCTTTATGAACTTCATGGATCATAAAAAATATCTCAAAGCCAAACACAGTGCTGAGTCTTCATTATAAAAGAGCTACAGTCAGTGAGCACTGGAACCAGAATGCAATATTTCTTTTATTTATTTCTTATTGAATATTATTTATTTATTCATTATTTATTTATTTATTATTTATTTCTTATTGTGTATTTCCAAGTAGGAAAAAAAGAAGTGAAACTATCACTATTTACAGACTATATTTTGTGTGTGTGAATAAATTTCATGTGCACATCACTAAATATTAATGTTTATATATATATATATATACACTACATTATTTCACCACAAAAGTGGAATCTTATCCTTCAATATGCCTCTGACCTTTACCTATCTTTAGATTTTACCTTAATTAAAGAAATTAAATATTTTTAAAGATTTAAATATGGCTCTATTCTAGGGTCATCCCAGAGAGGTCACAGTTTACTCAGTCCTTAATGTACCGTGTCAATATCTGTACTTTGAAAGGTTGGTTCTGATTTGGCAAATCTTTAATTTTCTTAGTAAGTATTGATTTACCCTCTGACCAACATTGTTGAGCTTTGTAGAATATATTATTAGGTATTAGCAAAATTCTAATTCTGAAATATGAATTTAAAAAATAAAATTTAGAGGGTTCAGCAAAATACTAACAGATTGAAGATGCCAGGAGGAGATGAGAACTCCATAACTCACATCTGAATTTTTGCAGAAGAAAGCCAATAACCCTTGAAGGAAAAATGGACAACCACAGCACACATTAGGACTGATGATCTGGTGGAAAGGGATTGGAAAATCTTTAAGTTAACAGTGTTTATTGATGCTGCTCAAGTCTGAGAGGGGGAATGGTGTTTGTTGTACAGAGCCCCTTACACATGAGCACACAATAACATCAGAAACTCTTGAAACCCAACACTTCAATGGATAAGAGGATGTACAGAGATAGTGCCCAGGAAATAGGGTGCATTAATAGAGAACTGTAGGAGCAGGATGAAGAGCAGTGATTACTGGTTTGACCCTCGGACTTCAACACAGAACCTGGAGTCCAGAGGAGAGAAACAGATCAGATCACCTGTGTCTCCTCATAGAAGAGTTTACTCAAAATAACTGTCATTCTCCCTCACAACTAAAACCAAGGAAAAAAGGACACTTGCATAAGTTAGAGTTTAAGCACATGTTAAAAAAAAAAGAGTAAGGCCATAGAAGAAGCCTCTGTGTTAGAAAAGAAAAGACAATAACTCCAGATCCATAACTCCATGGACTATGGTGGAGGAGTATGGGTGTTGTGGTGGTAGTAGAGCTACCATGATCACACCTATACTGTCAAAAAATTAACAAGGACGAAACAAAATGGTTCTTTATTTAAAAAATGAATAAAATATAAAGTGTAAAAAATACCAATCATCCAATAGAAAAAAAGAGAGAAATGGGCACTCTAGTGAAGGAATTAATACAGAAGAAATAACACTCAAATATATATATATATATATATATATATATATGTACCTAAATAGAATGGAGCATGCCATACATAAGTCACTTAACAAAATTAAGGAGAAATAACGACAACAGCAAAATAATGCTTGGAGATTTTAATACCCCACTTACAACTAAGGAAATAGCAAAAAAAAAAAGGGGGGGGCACAGGTGGCACAGGTAGTTGAGTGCAACGCCGTGAAGCTGTCTGCAGCTTCTGCAACATGATTTCAATTCCCAGATGGCCAAGGAGAATCCCACATGGCACGGCAGACCTCTCCTGTCTTGTCTGCTGCTCCCCTCAGCAATGTCTTCAGTCCATCTACTTGTTCTGCTCCCCCCTGTCTCTGTTGAATCCTCTCACACTCCCACGCATCTGGCCTGTACCCCAGTTCTTGTATAAATAAATAAATCTTTTTTAAAAAAAGGAATGAAAGAAAGGAAGAAACAGCAGTTTTACGTAAAGAAATAGGTAAAATTTTTTTAACAGACATCTACAGAACATTTTATCCAACAGTCATGGAATACACATTTTTTAATCAAGTGTTCACAGAATGTTTTCAAGAATAGTCTCTAAACACTGATATTTTAACAAGTACTCACACTGACCATAATGCCATAAATAGAAATCAACTATTAGGGAAAAAAACCTATGAATACATGGAAACTAAATATTAAGCTGCTTGATAGCTATTGAATGAAAGAGGAAATTAAAACAGAAATCAGAAAATACCTTGAGACAAACAAAAATGAGTATACAAGTTACTAAAATCTATGATGTCCAGCAAAAGAAGTCTAAAGCAAGAAGATAATTGCAATACACACCCACATAAGAAGCAACAAAAATCTCAAATAAATAACCTAATGTTACAACTAACACAGTTGAAAAAGAGGAACTAACAAGAACCAAAGTTAGTAGATGGAAGGAAATAATAAAAATAAGAGTGGAAATAAATGAATTAGAGATAAACAGATAATACAAAAAATAAATGAAACCATGAGTGGTTCTTCAAGAAGACAAAATTGAAAAACCTCTAGCTAGATTAACAAAGAAAAGCAGAGAGAAATCATTAATAAAATTAGAAGTGAAAGAGGTAAAATCACACAGTTAACACAGAAATGCCAAGAATCAAAAGAGACAACTATGAAGAACTACCTGCCAAAAATTCAATAACTTTGGAGACATGGTTAAATTTCTAGATCAATGTTGTCTATCAACAGTAAACTCGGAAGAAATAGATGAGTTGAACAAACAGATCACTAGCATGGAAATGGAAATAATTTAAAAATTATCCAAAATAAAAGCCCAGGACTAAATGGCCCTACGAATGATTTTGATCAAACCTTTAAAGAAGAAATAATGTAAAATAATGCTCAAGTTGTTCTTAAAAACAGAAGAATAAATTCTACATTGTATATTTTATGAGGCCACTATTACCCTAATTTTAAAGTCAGAAAAAGACTGCACAAGAAAAGAAAACTATGGATCAATATTCCTCATAAACATTGATGCAAAAGTTCCCAGCAAAATACTAGTAAATCAAATTCAATAATAAATTATAAGCATTATGAATCATTATGGGATATAATGGGACATATCCCAGGGGGAAAAAAAGGTGGATTAAAATGCATGAATCAATCAGTGTAATGTATTAGATCAAAAATAATAGGCAACTATGAATCAGAGACAAACTACAAGGGGGGGTGGGGAAGGGAGTAGGATCAAAACAAGAGTGGGAAGAGCAAAAGGACCATGGTGATAGTTCATGGGTATAGTCCCCATTTTATGGGGACTATAACCAAGATGAAAATGCATACATTGTACAAAAATGGAAAATGATGTAAAAAATATATAAAAAATTAAAAATAAATAAAATAAATTTTAAAAAATATAGATAAAGACTATATGATATCAATTGATGCAGAAAATTCATTTGATAAGATTCAGCACCCATTTATGATAAAAACGTCTAAACAATATGGGAATAGAAAGTACATGTCTCAATATAACGAAGGCCATCTATTGCAAACAAACAGCCATTATAATATTGGTTTATCTGAAACCTTTCTCCTTTAAAGATCTGGAAAAGGAAATGATGTTCATTGTCACCACTTCTGTTTAACTTAGTATTGGAGGTTTGAGTCAGAACTATCAGACAAACACAGGAAATAAAAGGAATACAAGCAGGAAAAGAAGAAATGAAACCATCACTAGTTTTAGACAATATATTATCTATAGAAAATCATAAAGGCACAACAAAAAGTTACTGGAAACAATAGATGAATATAGAAAAGTGGCAGGTTTGAAAATCAACACATAAAAATCCATTGTCTTTTTTTATATACAATGAACAAGAAGTAAAATAATTCAAGAAAATAACCAAATTATAGCAATTACAATGACAGTCTCTGTAATCACTTTTCTAGTATTATCCCTTGCCTAGTTTCATTTGCTTTAAAATATTCTGACCCCTATGCAATAGTAATATTATTATTGGCCCTTTCAAGGTCTACATCATCGGTTTATTACTCCTCCTAAAATACAAAGCAGACAGAAAATAGTGAGTAGCAGAAAATATTGGAACTTCTTTGCAGTTCTGGATTTTCTTTTAGGGAAAGTCTAAACAATGTCCCCACTCCAGTATTAAGCATTCTCCACACTCCTATTCCAACTTCTTTTGTGGCATGTCTTTTTGTTTTCTGTGATGGATTTTTTTTTTTTTAAGTACAAAAGTTTGTAAGTTTGATACAGTCCTATTTGTTTATTTTTGTGTTTGTTCCCTTCTGTTGAGGTTGTATTACCAAAAACATCTTTGTGTTGTCCTATAGTTTATCACCTATATTTTTTTTCAAGGATGTTGTGATTTTGGTTCTTATGTCCAAATTTCTAATCTATTTTGAATGAATTTTTTTGTATACTGTTAAATATGGGTTTCGCTTTATTTTTAGCTTGTGGTTATCAATGCTTCCCAGCACCACTTATTTAAAAATGCTGTTTTCCACTGTGTGGCCATAATTTGTTTTTCAAAAATCAGCTGTCCATATTTGTGTGGATTTATCTCTGGGCATTTAATTCTGTTTAATTGGTCTGAATTTCTGTTTTGGAGATTACTGTTGCTGTTAATATTGTTTGAAGTCGAGAATTGTGATACCTCCATTTATCTTCTTTTCTCTCAAGATTATTTTAGCTATTCAGGGCCTTTTGTGTTTCCATATAAATTTGATGATTGGTCTATTTCTTTAAAAATAGTCATTTTGATAGACATTGCATTAAATCTGTAAAGTGCTTTGGGTACTATGGCCATTTTAATAGCATTAACTCTTCCTACATATGAGCACAGGATATTATTCCATTTCTTTTGTCTCTTTTTATTTCCCTTAATAGTTTTATAGTTCTCATTGTACAAGTCCTTCACCTCCTTTGTTAAACCTATTTCCATGTATTTCACTATTTCTGGCATGATAATAGAAAGAATTACATTTCTTATTTCCCTTTCTTGTGATACCTTTTTTTTGCACATAGAAATTCTGCTTTGTATATTGTATCTTTGTGCATGTGTAGCCTATCACTTTATTGAAGTTTTTTTTGTAGGTTCTTAGGATTTCTGTAAGTATAATAATATGTAATCTGTGAATAGTAACAGTTTCATTTCTTTTCTAATGTGGATTTCTTTTGTCTTTTTTCCTAGCCTAATTGCTTCAGCTACGACTTCCACCACTATGTTGACTAGTAGCCGTGAGAGTGGGCATCCCTGTCTTTTTCCTGATCTTCGTGGAAATACTTTCAGCTTTTCATCATTGAGTATTATATTTGCTGTGGGTTTATCATATATGTCTTTTATAATATTTGCATAGGTTGGTCCCAAAGGTTCTGTCTGCACTAAGCAAATGATTCCTTGTCACTCCCTGTATCACAATATGGAGCTAGAAAATTATTACACTATTAAATGGACTACATTAACAATATAGAGGAAATGAAATAATAGTAGTCATTATTTTTCATTATTACTATGTCAGGCACTGAGAAAAGTACTATCTGTATACTGTCTTATGTAAATCTTTTTTAAAAAAGATTTATTTATTTATGCATACAAGAACTGGGGTACAGGCCTGAGGTGTGGGGGGGTGAGAGGATTCACCAGAGACAGAGTGGGGAACAGAACAGGTGGATTGACTGAAGTACACTGCTGAGAGGAACAGTGGGCAAGTCAGGAGAGGTCTGCTGCTCCAAGTGGGTTACCTTCCTGGCTGGGGATCAAATTTGTGCTGCAGTGGCTGCGGATAGCTTCATAGTGCTGACGCTTATCCTCTCATGCCACCAGGGAGGCCCCATCTTGTGTAAATCTTATAAAAACTTCTGAGTTAAGAATCGATAACTTATGTTTATGAAGATAAGGAAAAATGCAACATGGACCATACCAAGGATTGACTAACTCTAACGTCCATACTTATAACTTTACCCTGTAATCTCTTATCACACTAAATTGTCTCAGCGTCATCCGTATAAAGAAACACAAATAACAGAATCAATACAAACTTTTATGATTTTGGAATTTGTCTCATTTGTGTAGTAGACTGAAAAAGAACTAGGAGCCGTTGGAGGAAGGAAAACTATATTAGTAATAGATTAAGTACCCCAAATCAGTGACTTTTACATAATAGCTTGTTCTCATTTTCTTGCTCACCTAAAGTAAAAACAGGGATTCCTGATAAGTGGACCACTTATTCCTGAAGTGGTTGTGCCATCTTCATTTTGTGACTTTCAGGGACACCAAATATACAAAAGAGTCGGTTGTCAATTAGAGGTTTGTATGCTCCAGGCCTAATAGTGGCACATGTCTCTTTTGCTCATTTTCCTTTGGCAAAAATACAATCTCATTGTTACAAGGAACCCCAAGAAAGGGTAAGAAATATTTTATCAATGTGATCAGAAAAAAAAAAGAGAGAGACCAAGTTTGAACACTTGGCTTTGTGTTCAGGAGTTAAAGCTCTAAAGAATTATAAATAACAACATGGCAGTGGTAAGAAAAACTAATGAATAATTGCACAGTAAAGTCACTGTTATGTTTTTATTTGAAGAATTATTCCTTTATTATAAGATTTTTATTTTATTTTATTTATTTTTGCATAGAAAAACTGGGGTGTAGGCCAGACATGTGGGGGTGGTGGTGAGAGGATTCACCAGACAGAGTGGGAAGCAGAACAGGCAGATTTTATTGAAATACACTGCAGAGGGGAGCAGCAGGTGATACAGGAGAGGTCTGCTGCACCATGTGGGTTAGCTGCCTGCCCAGGGATCAAACTTAGGCTGTTAAGCCATAGGAGGGTCATCCCGGTGGTAGCGATGAGACTTAACCCCAAGACCACCAGGGAGGACCAAGTTACTGTTATCTTTAATTGTCTTTTTAAATGCTCTTCTGTTTTTCAATATTTAATATATATTTTTCAGGTTTGAAAGGAGTCACAAACAGCAATTTCAAAAGTATATACGCATAAAGCCAGTGCATTTGATTACATGTTTGTATATTTGAGTTTAAGTTGCATAAATAGCATAAAAACCCATTTTGTGTTGGTTATAGCTGATCTTTTTCACTGCATGGCATACAAATGAATTGTAAACTTTTTTTTTCCTTACTTCATAACAATAAAAGAATGAAAGCTTTTAGCTATATTAGTGTAACAGGGACTAAATAAATTTCCATCTTAACTAAAAATTGGACAATATATCAGACAATTTCTTTTCAACATTGGACAACTGGCATTGTAGCACTGTTATCCCGATAAAAAAAGAATAAGGTGAGCCCTACATTTGCCTCAGGTTAATGCCAGAAGGCATTATTCAACCATTCACTTTTAGAGCACAGGAAAGTAAGAGTAGAGAGAGCTCAGGGATCTCATTGCATGCAAAGATAAGATTCTGGGAGGGTAGGGCAATTTAATTTGTTAGACAAGAGTTAGTGTCATGGAAAAGAGAGAACACCAGAGATCTTAAGTAGTCTCTCCTGAATTTCCTGGCTGCTTACCATTCTGCACATGTGTGAGAGGGTATTACTCACTCATGACTTCGGAAAAACATCAGAAAGCACTAAACAAGCAAGTCCTAAGGTTGAGGAAGAGCTAGAGTTACTTTCTGTTCCCACTAGTTACAGTGGGAAAATCTTTTAAGACACAAGATTTGTGTATAGTCCTCACAAAAATAACAGATCTAGATGAAAAGATGCTCTGGATACACTTATTAAAAATCTTGAAAAAAAATCAAACAATTCCAAGTAATTTAACTGTACCTCAGAAAAAATTCCTATACTATTTAAAAGAATACAACAATATATAGCACCTAACAGCGTTAAGTTCACAGTGTTTTGCAATCAATAAAAAATACTAGATGTGCAAAGAAGTGGGAAAGTAAGATCCATAACCAGGAGAAAATTCAATTAATAGAAATAGACCCAGAAATGGCAGAGACTCTTAGGTTGCTTCCAAATCCTTGCTATTATAAATAATGTTGTAATAAACATTGTTAGAGCATATGATTTTTCAAACTGATGGTTCCCTGTAATTGAGATTGATACCCAAAAGTGAGATCACCAGATTATATGGTATTTCCATTTTTAGATTTTTTAAGTAGGTCCACTGCTTTCCAAAATGTCTATACAAGTTTACATTCCTACTAACAATATATTTGTATTCCTTTTTCCATATCCTCTCCAAAACTCGTGGTTAGAGATCATTTTTCATATATATATGCAATACCCACAGGTTAAGCTAATAGTTCATTAAGGTTTTGAGGTATATCTCTTATTAAAAGAGATGGCGAGTGGGCCTCCCCGGTGGCGCAGCGGTTGAGCGCTGGGTTCCGAAGCTGCCCGCAGCTTCTGCAGCGCCAGTTGGATCCCCGGCTGCTCCCCGGCCACCGGAGGAGTGTCCCACATGGCGCGCAGACCTCTCCTGCCTCCCGCTGCTCCCCTCAGCAGTGTGCTTGGGTCCTTCTGCCTGCTCTGCTCCCCGCTCTGGCTCTGGTGAATTCTCTCACCCTCCCGCGCTTCTGACTGTACCCGGTGCTTGCATAAATAAATAAATAAATATTAAAGGAAAAAAAAGAGATGGCGAGCATTTTTCCACTTATCTGTTGACCTTCTTGTATTCTCTTTAGTAAATTATCTTTTCAGATGTACCACCCATTTTTAATTTTGGTTTTCTTCTTTTTGCTATGTTGAACAAATTCTTTGTATGCATTGGATATTAACCTCTTGTCAGTTAGGTGAATATCTTCCCTATTAAGTATGGCTTCTTAATCTGCTATCTTTTTCTTTCATTTTGTAAAAGGTTTTTAATTGGATATTTTCCCAATGGTTTATTTTTGCTTTTGCTTATTTTGCTCTAGGGGTTGAATATCCAAATTCATCTCTATCATTGATGTCATGAAATATATAACCAGTGTTTTCGTCTATATATTTTATTGTTGCAGATCTTATATCAAAGTTGTTAAATGCATGGAGTTAGAGTGTGATCCAATTTTATTCTTTACAAGCATCTGTTCAGTTTTGTCAGCATTATTTCTCAAAAAAATAATCCATTATCCACTGTATGGTTGTGGTGTCATTGTCATAAATTAAATAATAATATATGCATGAATTGATATTTTTTCTTTTTTTTAAGATTTATTTATTTTATACAAGAACTGGGGTACAGGCCAGAGGTGCAGGAGGATGAGAGGATTCACCAGAGACAGAGCGGGGAGCAGAATGGGCAGACGGACTGAAGACACTGCTGAGGGGAGCAGCGGGCGAGACAGGAGAGGTCTGCTGCGCCATGTAGGTATCTCCCTGTTCAGCTGGGAATCAAACCCGCACTGCAGAGGCTGTGGACAGCTTCACAGCGCTGTGTTCAATCCACTGCACCACCATTGAGGAGGCTGCATGGACTGATTTTTTTGACTTTTGATTCTGTTCTATTGAATCAGGTGTCTATTTCTAGTCTAACAGCATGTATTAATTACTGTTGCTTTATAATATTTTAAAATCAGGTAATATGATGCTTCCATTTTTCTTTTATCCTTAGAATTTCTTTTCCTATTCATTGTTCTTTATGATTCCACATATATTTTAGTAGTTTTTGTTTTATTTCTTTGAGAATATCATTGAATTTTAATAGAAACTGTATTTAAATTTATATATTGATTTTGGTAAAATAGTTGTTTTGACTACATTAATTATCCCCATCCATGAACATTGAATATTTTTCCATTTTTACATCTTAGTCTACATCTTTTAGCAATGTCTAGTAGTGTTTGTTGTACAAACTCCTCACCTCTTTAGGATAATTCCTAGGTATTTAAATTTGATGTGATTATAAGTGGTGTTATTATCTTAATGTTTTTTTCTTCTCACTCATTTGTATAGAAGAGATTTTGTATGTCAATGTTTTGACAATTCACTGTATTCATTTTTTCTAACAGCTTTTTGGTGAAAACTTGTTTTCTATATATAATATTGTATTACCTGCAATAATGATAGTTTCATTTCTTTTCCAATGTGAATTCATTTAACGTGTTGTTGTTGCCTACTTGCTCTAGCTAAAACTTCTAATACTAGATTAAACAGCATGGTAACAGTGGGCATTCTTGCCTGATATTAAAGGGAATGCTTTTAGTTTTTCACCATTAAATAGTTCCATCTTGTTAAGTATTTTAATCATAAATGAGTGTCATAACTTATCAAATGCTGTCTCTGCATCTACTGATATTATCATATGATTTTTATTCTTACTTTGTGGATATAATGTATTGCATTGAGATTGAGTTGCATATATGAAAACATTTTTGCATTTCCTGAATAAATTCCACTGGGTCATGGTATATAATATTTCTAATATATTGCTGAATTCAATTTCCTAGTACTTTGTTGAAAATTTTTGCATCTATACTCATCAAAAATATGTACAGACAGAACTACAGCAACATGTCTGTAGTTTTCTTTTTTGTAATGTCCTTGTCTGATATTAGGATAACATTGGCATCATAGAATGTGATGTGATGTGATACCTATTCTTAGGTATTTTGGAATAATTTGAGTAAAGTGGACATAAGTTCTTTAAAGGTTTGATAAAACTTACAAAGTTATCTATTCCTGGGCTTTTGCTTTGGAGATTTTTTATCTCTGCTTTGATTTACAGAATTGTCATCATTTATTCAACTCTTCTGTTTCATCCTGGTTTCGTTTTGGTAAACTGTATTGTTTTTAAATTTTACCCTCTTCATGGTTATTGAATTTGTTAGCATATAATTGTTCATAGTAACATCACATAATCCTTTGTATTCCTATGCTGTATGTACTATTTTTTCCTTTTTTATTTCAAATTCTGTTCCTCAATGTTTTCTCTCTTCTGTTGTTAGTCTAGCTAAAGGCTTATTGGTTATGTTTAACTTCTCAAGGAATCAACAATTCATTGATCTTATATATGGTCTTTTCATTTTCATTTTCCATTCTAATTTTTATTATTTTCTTTCTTCAACTCACTTTTGATTTTATTTTTTTCTCTCTTTCAAATTGTTTTACATGAAAATTATACCATTTATTTGAGATTTTTCTTGCTTCTTAATATGGGCCTGTATTGCTTTTGACTTCACTTTTCCCACCACTTTAGATGCATCACATTAATTCTGATAGCTTGTGTTCTCATTTCCAGTGATCTCCAGTATTTTTTTATTTTATTTTATGCTTTAAATTGCTCTTTAACCCAATGGATATTGAGTAGTTTGTTTAAACTGCACATGTTTAAGATTTTTCCAGGTAAAAAATAGTTCATTTCTAGTTTTGTGACACTGTGATCAGAAAGAATACTTGGCATGATATCATTCTCCATAAGTTTATTGACAATTGAATTATGCCCTAACATATGGCCCATTCTTGAAAATGATCCTTATGTCCCTGAGAAAAATGGATATGCTACACTTTTGGTGTGGAATGTTCTGTACATGTCTAGTAAATATATCTGTTCTATCTCATCATTTAAGATTATTTCCTTACTTATGTTCTGTCTTGTAGATCTGTCCATGATTGTAAGTGGAATATTAAAATCCTCTACAATTATTGTATTGTTGTAACTATATCTCTTGAATTCTGTTAGTAATTGCTTTATATATCTTGGTGGTCTATCATTGGGTACATGAATAATTGTCTTCTTGTTGTATTATGCTCTTAATCATAATAATATTATGTTTAACTCTGTCTCTTATATCCTGTTTTAACTGGAAATATTTTATCTGATATCAGTATATTGCTGTTCCTGACATTTTTTGATTGCCATTTGCTTTTAGGGTTATATTACAGCCTTTAACTTTAAGATTAGGCTTGTCTTTAATAGTAAGATGAATTGCTTATAAATATCAGAATGTTGGATTTTGTTTTGTAATCCATTCAACCACTGTGCATCTTTTAATCGATGAGTTCAAGCCAGTGGCATTTAAGGTGATCATTTAAACATATATACATATATACTTATTGCCTGCCTCAATTTCTCAGCTGTGGTTCAGTTTTGATATATGGTTTCTGTGACCATTCAACAGACATAGCACGAAGGGGGCTATGGTTGGGGTAGAGTCATGGGTCACATTTGTTTCCTTCGTCTTTTAAAAGCAGAACCTTACTTTGGTAAGGTTGATTATGATGGTGTTTACCCTTATAAATTTTTCAGAATTATTTTAGTTATACATTTAAAATTACTACTCAACGGGCCTCCCCGGTGGCGCAGCGGTTGAGCGCTGGGTTGCGAAGCTGTCCACAGCCTCTGCAGTGCCGGTTCGATCCCCGGCTGCTCCCCGGCCACCAGAGGAGGGTCCCACATGGCTCGCAGACCTCTCCTGCCTCCCGCTGCTCCCCTCAGCAATGTGCTTCGGTCCCTCTGCCTGCTTTGCTCCCAGCTCTGGCTCTGGTGAATTCTCTCACACTCCCACGCTTCTGACTGTGCCCAGTGCTTGTATAAATAATAAATAAATAAATCTTTAAAAAAAAAATTGCTACTCAACAAAGATGACACTAAATTAAACTAATGATTTGACAATCATATCTTTAAAAATAGCGAGTTGACATTTTAAGTGAGCTAGTGAACGCCCTTGAAATAAGACCCCAGTGTAGAGAGAAGGGTAACTCATTGGAAGAATGTGAGTGGAAAAGATCAGTAGAATAACCCATGATCCAGGAATCTTGGAACTGAGTATATTAATAGAGACCCTAATCCCTTCTCTATAGGAATCTGTTAAAATATCTCTGAGAATTTTGGCTACTCTCTTATCTAAACAGAAAGTGTAACTTCATGGCAGCTAGCATGCTAAATGAGTCCATGTCAAAGGCATCAGGTAATATGGCAAGTTGGAATATTCTTGTATTTGCTACCTAGCTCCGAAGAGCAAACAAACAGACTTCGTTTAGCCAAGCAAAGCCAACTGGTTTTGGTTTTAAGCATTCACTGGATTAGGACAGATGACAAATGCTTTTGAGATAGATATGTATAAACCATTTTAGAGTCTGAGACAAGCATATCATACTACAAGTGGAGCAGTGTACGGCGTAGGTAGGGAAAGAAAGCAAACTTCAAGGAATGAGTTGACATAAATGCCAAATGTAAAGCTATAGGGACTAACAGAAGATGCACCTGTCCATGTTCTAAAGTTTTTAAAGGGTTTGGAAATTGGATAGGTATACATCCTCTTTAAGAAGGTAAATGTAATTAACCTTTCATTCGATCCACTTGGTAGATAATCTGTCATTTAAATAATTATTAGCTTGTTATTGGTACATTAAAATTGTTTAAAGAAAGTAATCCTTGAACAACCATTTTAAAAGTATAAAAAAGAATATTGAAAGCATCTCTTTTCTAAATCCATGCCTACTTCCTTCCAGAAATTTAAGTAATGTGGAAGTCTCCTGACTTTTCTATAAATATGATCTTTATGCAGTAGCACCCAAATTGTTGAGATTTCTTAATTCTTAAACATATTTACATTATCAAGAATAATTACAATTTTCCCTTAAAACCTATGCACTCCCTTTTGCCTTCATCATTCTTCATATTTCAGTCAGTGTCACTTTCATTCATTTATATTCTCAAGGAAAATATGTAGGGGTCATCATTGATTTTATACACATATACACACACACATATGCATAGTTAATCCATCAACAATTACTTCAGATTCAGTCCCAAAATATTTGCATTTTTCCCTAACTTATAACTATATTTTCTATCATAACTAGATTTAAGCCTAATTGATCGCCTTATTTCACTCTTAAAGTCAAAGTTTATGGAATTAAGCTTATCCCTGTTAAAACTATTAACTACAATGTAATGAAATCCAGGCTTCTTCATGTTCTACAAGACATGACATACAGCCTTTGACTTCTTCTCCCACCCAAGAGCAGACTTCTTTCCTTGCTGTTTTGTAACAAATTCAATACTTATCCTTCTGAAGATTGTTTTGTGTTTTTGATATTTATTTTACCTGCCATTCCCAGATAGGTGTAGGATTCTCTTTCATAAAACTCATCACTGTTTTACTGTCACTTCCTTAAAAATCTTTTGCCCTAACCATAGGTCTCCATCCCTTCACACCATTACTCACAGTTCCCTTACCCTGCTTTATTGGTCTTTATAGAATTTATCACCTCTTAAAAATAATGTATGTAAATCTTTTATTGCTTATTAGACACAGTAAATTGTTACCTTCAGGAAGATACATACTTAGTTAACCATGATAGTTACATTTTTAGAAGAGTGGCTGTCAGAGTAAGCACTCAAGTGTTTTTGAATGAATCAATAAAACTGCAGCATTCTTAGCTACCCAGATAGTATGAAGTATTCCTATTCTTAAACTGTGATTACAGACCACAAATCAATTTGTGATTTTTCTGTTATTTCTCTCCATCAGAATTGCAAAGAAAGCACCAACCACAATAACTGAAGTAAGTTCCATATAGGTTTTTAACATATTATCAACAATCTAACACACCAGACCTGGTAATTTATTATGTGTTAGTATCATTACTCAAAGGAGATAAAGAAAATAGTGTTAATGTTTGTGTAATTCAGGACTATTTGTTTGGTCTGTTCTTTTTAGACACACAATCTCATTCTTCAGGAATCATGACAAATCTCTCCCAGTGAAGAAGGTCGGGTCTTACACACTCTACACACAGACGTGTGTTGACTTTCACAAGTCCTCCAGGCTACAGTGTTCTATCTTGAGCTGCATTACTCAGATCCAGCAGAATCTGAAACACAGCCAAAGCAATGGACATCTTCAAAGACCTTTTTTAAATTGCAGGGTGGAACTGTGTTCCTTAAGAGTTCTTGTTTTACATGATGCAGAGACAAGGATTTGTGTGTTAATTTTGGGCAGCATTGTTAATAGATGGTTTCAATTTATATCTAAAAGAATACACAATATAACTAAGAAAGGAAAACTTTAGTCATTTTTTACATTCCACAATTTAAACAAATGAGACATGATATTCAAAAACATTCCCAAGATATGCTAGTTTTCTCTCTGAATAAATAACAATCTAATCCATTACTCTGGTCTCACCATTCACTTGGCAAGATGATAGCTAGTAATCAAGTAAAACAGCCAGTAAAGGGAAAAATTTTACTGTTTATGGTTTTATGGTTTAAATGATTTTAAAATAAGTTTAGTACTTCAGTCTTAATTATCTGAAGAATGTATTCATGAAAAATATGTCTTGATTTGGATATTGCTTGCAAGTTTCATACACTTGAGTGGCCCTCCCTTAACAAGGAAAGCAATATAAATGTCAAATTGTTAGCATTTTATCTAGTAATTATATATTAACATAAAATACATAACTGAAGCCTTTGGACATAAAAGGATAGGAACAAAAGAATGGAAATACAAAACATTAGTCAATTAAAAAATATAAACTACGGGACTCCCGGGTGGCATAGCGGGTGAGCGCTGCGCTGGGCTGCGAAGCTGTCTGCAGCCTCTGCAGCACCGGTTCGATCCCCAGCCGCCAGTGAGGGTCCCACATGGCATGACAGACCTCTCCTGCCGTGCCCGCTGCTCCCCTCAGCAGTGTACTTTGTCAGTCTGCCTGTTCTGCTCCCTGCTCTGGCTCTAGTGAATTCTCTCACCCTCCCACTTTTCTGACTGTACACAGTGCTTGTATAAATAAATAAATAAATCTTTAAAAATATATATATAAACTATTTTTGACTTTAATTGTTTAATTTGATTTGTTTCAATATTCATATAGTAATAGGCTTAATAAAGCTAAGTTTTATTCTACTTATTCCTTTCATTTGGTGTGAAGCGAGTTTAGATGTCTATTTTAATCCATTCTTCTCCTGGTAGTGGCCAATGTAGAATGATTCTTAAATTAGAAAGTGTTCTTTGGTTTTGATAAATTGTAAGAAAATTAGGAAATTTCTCTTGATCTAGGTACATACTAGGCATTCAAATTCTATTTTCTTTCATGTTAAAGTCTGTATTATCTAGGGCCTCCCTGGTGGCGCGGGGTTAAGACGCAACCTATGAAGCTATCTGCAACCACTGCAGTACGAGTTCAATCCCCGGCCAAAGAGATACCCACATGGTAGCTGCCTTGCCTGCTATTCCCTTCATCAGTGTATTTCAGTCAGTCTGCCTGTTTTGTTCCCTACTCTGTCTCTGGTGGATCCTCTCATCCCCCACACCTCTGGCCTGTAACCCAGTACTTGTATACATAAATGAATAAACCTTCAAAAAAATTTAAAAAATAAAGTCTGTGTTATCGAATTTCCAAAATGATGCTTGTTTTCAAGTTTGGATTCTAATCACGATGTCTTATAGTTTCTAGAAAGTACTATGAAATAAATGGAACATACAAAAAATAATTTATTTTTGGATACCTATCACAACATCTTAACTATTTTTAATATTGTGTTTATAGCTTTCAAAGGAAGTGAAAGGAGAAAGTATTCAGTGAGTTGTAGAGTTGTAATTAAAAGATTCTTAGCAATGCAATTTTGAAGAACAGGTATGATTCCATATTAACAGTTCCTTGCATCTGACCAAATAAAAAGCTACTTTCCACAGTACAGCACATTCCCTTTCTTTCAACAAGTTTGTACTTTTCTTTTATCTCAAGGGACATCACAGTTTATAAAGAGAAAGTCATGGGTACAATTTAGAATTCTAAGGCAGACCTCAAAAGAATGAACAGTCTGAAGGAAAAAGAAAAGAATGGGTTTTTCATCGGGTATAAAAAAAACCTTGTGGCAAATATGAAAATGATTTTTTCTCTATGTGTGTAAATATAATTGAACTATATATTAACTTTTTAAACCAATCAACACTGAGTTTTGAAAAAAATATCATTTTTAAACTTTATTCAATCAAGAATTTTACATTAACTCTAAACATATTCTATGTGGTAAATGACTTCCAAGTCCTAGAGATAATAGGTACAACAACAAAACATAACTCTGTCCTGAAGAAGCTCACACTTTGGGTGAGGAAGATTTATTTTGAACCCCACTCAAAAAGACTTTGTTATTCAACCACCTAATGAATTTCTATAAGAATCTTATCAAATAAGCTAGTTTTCTAGCAGAGACTCTGGAAAATAACAGTATATTTCTACAAAATGCACAAATATGGACAATAATTAAAGTGATTCAATGCTATGATACCTGGTATAATATCCTTTAACCCTCTTAAAACAGATTCCAGAAAAAAATTAGATGAAAACCAAAAGATAAAACATGAATATATGAATATGACTGATATGAAAACCACAGATCTTATCACAGACTATGACATTGTGGGACCAAGAGACAGACCTCTGCAAAATGAATTATTAGTAAGAAAGCAACTTTATAAAATTTGAGACTTTCAGCCTATAAAATATTTATGGAAAACCCCTAGGTTACTAATGAAACTTATTTCAAATTAGGGAGAAATGATATTTTCTACAATGATATAATGATCATCTTCATCTTCCTGAAAATATGTTGATGCTCTAAAGTAAGAGCAGAAATTACAGATCTTGGTATACTCTGCTATTTGCTGTTTAAAAATACACACTAATTTCTTGGTTCCTAATTACCTTCTTGGTTTTCTCTACTACTTCATTTCCTATTATTACTTCCTTCCCAGGTTTTCTTTGGACTTCTAACAAAAAAAAAATTATTTCTTTGAATCCATAGAAATTCAGATACCATTTTTAATAGTTATTTTTAAATAGTAACACTTGGACATGGGAATAAAGTTCGAAATCTTATAACTGAATCCAATACATGAAAGTTGAAGTGCCACAATTGAG
Source organism: Talpa europaea (assembly GCF_964194135.1). Classification (NCBI taxonomy): domain Eukaryota; kingdom Metazoa; phylum Chordata; class Mammalia; order Eulipotyphla; family Talpidae; genus Talpa; species Talpa europaea. The sequence continues at coordinate 83,015,365 of NC_140071.1, read as the reverse complement.
ATTTGTTAAACAGGAATCATGGTGAGAAATTTGGCACTCAATGATTGGTAGGAAAAGTGGGAGTTTCCTTTGCCCACCTGTCCCCAGGGTTGGTGTAATATTTTTAAACCAAAGAGTTTTACTCTTTGTGAGGGAAAAAAGGTATATTGTTTTACTTACCTTTTTTTGCTTTTTAAATCTTACATTAGTCAAACTTCAATCATTAGCTGATAAAACTTGGACAAGTTAATTATTCTTTCCAAAGTTCACTGTCCCCATCTGTAAGTGTGTAAGCTACTTCATAGGGTTGTTGAGGGGAGGGGAAGAGGGATTAGGATCAAAATAAGAGGGTGGTGAGAATTGCATGCGAAATATAAGCAAGATGAAAATGCATACATTGTGCAAAAATGAAAAATGATGTAAAAAATATATAAAGTAAATAAATAAAACAGTTTCAAAAAAAAAAAAAAAGAAAATGCATGCAAAACACCCAACCTATTCACTGCACAGGAGGTATACAATAAAAGGCTTTTTTTTCCTGTTATTCCACTTAAGCCAGATAAGCAAGAATTTATGTGGTTATATTGAGAAACACATTCATTTACTTATCAAATAGTTAATGAACACCTATTATGTGCCAATCACTGTGTGGTAGGTGCCAGGGATACATTAGGGAGCAAGACAAAACAAATTCTGCCACATGGTGCCATTAGTCTGTAAACAGTGACATTAAACAATAATTACTACAATTGCCATGTAATTACTATCATAACAGGCGCTACGAAGGAAAAGTGCAGGTGCTATAAAAGTATAAATATAGTTTGTGGGAGTGGATAACTTTGAAGAGTCACAGGAGGCTGCCCCAGGGAAGTGACATTTAAACTGAGAACCAAGTCAACAAGACAGATTTATAGAGGTGGCACTGATGGAATAAAGTGAAGTAATTCAAATGTAAAAATAAAATCCCAAAAAAGATTTCTTTTCAACTGAAGAGATCTTTATTTTAAAATTACAGAAGAAAATTTCCTAAGTTTGAAACAATTATTGTAAGGCATAATTAGATTATTAGACTCAATATAAAAATTTTATTTAGTGAAGCATATATAAATGGATACATTTGCCACAATTTTAGGTGTTATATACTTAAAAAAGTAGAATTTAGGTGGGCAGTACTGGAGTCAGAGATAAAAACATCTGAACAGTAACTAGTACAGCTACCTCAAATACCTTGGAATTTCAGAATGAATGAAGCTTCTGCAACTGTTCCACATTTTGAAAAGATGTTTGCCACTAGATTCACAAAAGATTTTAAAAAGTACCAGGAAAACTTAAACAGCGTCCTGAGTCCCCTCCAGTTGTGGAGGAATAGAATAGCAGTGCTGATGGGAAACAAAGAAATAGAGGCAATTGCTTGCAAGATCACAGTTTAGAGGTATGGAAAGCAGGTGGGGGGCTAATCTGTCCAGGGGCATAGAAGATCCTACATTAACAACTACCTATAGCACAGATAAGAGCCTCACTACTCAATGACATTTAAACTATAGCTTCCTAGTCTGTGAGAAGGGGTATTACTTACAAAAGTAATACAGAAACTTAGCAAAGGACCACGGTTAGCTGAAGAAATGACAAGGATTTGGGTCAGAAGTTTCCTGAAGCCACATTCTTCTTTTATCTCTATATCTATTTGCTCTCCTTTATTGACTTTGTGACAGGATAATACCAGGAGATAGCAGTAGTTATTGTTATCTGTAATGTAACAAATAACTAGTAGGAGAAAAATTTCCTTTGTGAGTAAAGAGAATGTATGGGTTTTCAATATTTATCACCTCAGTTATAAAGGAAGCTTTTGTCTTCTGGGTGTTATCAGAAATAATCACACCATATACTATGAGAATCGACCACAGTGTTCCTCATTCTTTCAGTTTCTCCCTCTGCAACTTACCCTTCTACCTTCCCCCATCCCATTTTTTATTTTTAGATTTTTTTTGTCCTTTGTTTTCATCCTCTTCTTCTTGCTACTCTTTTCCACTATTCTTTTTCCTTTTCTATTGCTTCAACTCAAAAAACCACAACCATTAAAACCCTTAATGACCACAGTAAAAATACATTCTAATAAAAGCTTTAAATCTATAATCAGTTGTAATAATTATACAGTACAATAGGAAATTTGTCAGTAAGTATCAATTAAATGCCATTCCTCATGTCACCCAGTATTACTTTCAAGGTTCAATATGCAAGAAAGTAGTATGCTTCTACTCACATGGTGGTACTTACAAGTTTGTTATAAGAAAAAAATGTGAAGAATGGTGTAATGCCAGGACGGCACAGGGCTAGCTCTCTATGATCTGAGCAGACAGGTAAAGGAGAGGCCTGGAGCCCTCGGTGGCTTTTTCAGGCTTTTATTGCACTTTTACATGTAGTGTGGCAACCAGGTACAGGGCAGGCAGGGGTTAGGTGAGGTGTGTGTGTGTGTGGGGGGGGATGCTGGGGGGGGCGTGGTGTGCAGGAGGCTGGTAGGCCTCCCAGTTCCGGGAATCTTCACTTTTTTTTTTTTTTTTTTAAAGATTTATTTATTTATTTATTTATGCAAGCACTGGGTACAGTCAGAAGCGCGGGAGGGTGAGAGAATTCACCAGAGCCAGAGCGGGGAGCAGAGCAGGCAGAAGGACCGAAGTACACTGCTGAGGGGAGCAGCGGGCAGCAGGAGAGGTCTGCGCGCCATGTGGGACCCTCCTCCGGTGACCGGGGAGCAGCCGGGGATTGAACCGGCGCTCCAGAGGCTGCGGGCAGCTTCGCAAACCAGCGCTCAACCGCTGCGCCACCGGGGAGGAATCTTCACTCTTTCTGGGCTCTCTGGTGCTCTAAATACTGCAGCCATAGTGCACAGAAGTAAACAATATAACTGAATATGACAATATAACAAAATGCAGGTGCCCATCATCAGGCATGTAGTTCTAATGGCTGGAGGGCAGAAAAGCTTGATAATCATTTACCCTACAAATGGTAAGCCATGAGTATACACTTATTGTGTAGGCACTCTGAATTAAATACTCTGTGTACTGATATTGCCAGATAATTTTATTGCAGATGGAATCTTCAAAGAAAGTTCTTGCCAATCCAAAATGGTTGTAAGTATGTCGATAAGAAAAAAACACAGGGGCCTCCCTGGTGGCGCAAGGGGTTAAGCACCTCACTATGAAGCAATCATACCTCTGCAGCATGAGTTTAATCCCCCCGCTGGCCAGGGAGAAACCCATATGGCGCAGCAGACCTTTTTTTTTTTTTTTTTTTTTAGATAATAAATTTTATTGTTATATTCCCCATACAATTGCAGCCCCCCCATTCTGACCCCAATCCCTCCCCTCCCGCCCCCCTAAAAGTGTCTCTGGTTCATAGTTTTTTGTTGATTTTGATTTTCACTTTCTTATAGTTATTCATTTTCCTGGTCCCTTATTTAAGTTTTCTAGATTCCTGCTATGAGTGAGACCATCCGGTATTTTTCTTTTTCTTTCTGGCTTATTTCGCTGAGCATGATCCCTTCCAGCGCCATCCATGTTGCTGCAAATTGCATGTGTTTATCTTTTTTGAATGCTGAGTAATATTCCATGGTATATATGTACCACATCTTCTTGATCCAGTCATCTATTTTTGGGCATTTGGGCTGTTTCCAAAACATAGGGGTGCAGGTGTTCTTTGGAATTGATGTTTCTGTGTCCTTTGGGTAAATACCTAGGAGTGGAATTGCTGGATCATATGGAAGCTCTATGTTTAGTAGGTCCAGAAATCTCCACACAGCTCTCCATAGTGGTTGGACCAGTTTGCACTCCCACCAACAGTGCAGGAGAGTTCCTTTTTCTCCACACCCTCGCCAACATTTGTTGTTGCTAGTTTTTTTAATATGTGCCATTCTCACTAGTGTAAGATGGTATCTCATGGTAGTTTTGATTTGCATTTCCCTGACTACAAGTGATGTTGAACATTTTTTCATATGCCTGTTGGCCATTTGCATTTCCTCTTCAGAGAAGTTTCTTTTTAGCTCTTCTGCCCATTTTTTGACTGGATTATTTTCTTTGTTGTTGTTGAGTCTCATCAGCTCTTTGCAGATTTTTGTGATCAGTCCTTTATCATTAGTGTTGTGTGCAAAAATGTTCTCCCAATTGGTGGGGTTTCTCTTTGTTTTTGTTATTGTCTCTTTTGCTGTGCAGAAGCTCTTTAATTTGATGTAGTCCCAGCTGTTTATCTTTGCCTTCACTATCACTGCTTTGGGTGATGTGTCTGTAAAGATGTCTTTGATGTGCAAATCACTACCTCACACCATACACAAAAATCAACTCAAAATGGATTAAAGAACTAGACATAAGACCTGAAACCATAAAATATATAGAAGGAAATATAGGCGAAACACTACGTGATTTGCACATCTTTTTTTTTTTATTAATTTATTTATTTATACAAGCACTGTGTATAGTCAGAAGCGCGGGAGGATGAGAGAATTCACCAGAGCCAGAGAGGGGAACGGAACAGGCTGACTGACAAAATATACTGCTGAGGGGAGCAGCGGGCGCTGCAGGAGAGGTCTGCACACCATATGGAACCCTCACAAGAGGCCGGGGATTGAAGTAGTGCTGCAGAGGCTGTGAGCAGCTTCGCAGCCCAATGCTCAATCGCTGGCAGCAGACCTCTTCTGTCTCGCCTGCTGCTCCCCTCAGCAGTGTATTTCAGTTTGTCTGCCTGTTCTGCTCCCCACTCTGTCTCTGGTGAATCCTTTCACCCTCTGCACATCTGGCCTGTGCCCCAGTTCTTGTATGCATAAATAATCTTTAGAAAGAAAGAAAGAAAGAAAGAAAGAAAGAAAGAAAGAAAGAAAGAAAGAAAGAAAGAAAGAAAGAAAGAAAGAAAGAAAGAAAGAAAGAAAGAAAGAAAGAAAGAAAGAAAGAAAGAAAGAAAGAAAGAAAGAAAGAAAGAAAGAAAGAAAGGAGGGAGGGAGGGAGGGAGGGAGGGAGGGAGGGAGGGAGGGAGGGAGGGAGGGAGGGAGGGAGGAAGGAAGGGAAGGAAAGAAGGAAAGAAGGAAAGAAGGAAAGAAGGAAAGAAGGAAAGAAGGAAAGAAGGAAAGAAGGAAAGAAGGAAAGAAGGAAAGAAAGAAAGAAAGAAAGAAAGAAAGAAAGAAAGAAAGAAAGAAAGAAAGAAAGAAAGAAAGAAAGAAAGAAAGAAAGAAAGAAAGAAAGAAAGAAAGAAAGAAAGAAAGAAAGAAAGAAAGAAAGAAAGAAAGACAGGCTCGTAACTTTGAAGGAAAAAAATTAAAAAGATTGCCTTATATTTTCTGTGAGACTAGTCAGGGAAATTTTTAACTTCAAAACAAAGAAACAAATTATTTTCAGTGAAATTATCTATACTCAACATTATATTTGGATATTATACAACCAAATGTCATTGTCATTATTATTTCAGAGAGGTTACTGATAGCTAAGCATGACAGCAAGGAAATTCCTCCGCATCTACCCCATGTTGTTACTACATGGTCTGCTGTCCAACTATCTTGGAACAGACTAACAGAAGAGGAAATCACTCTTCACAAATTCTAAAGTCAGAATGTGTAAGCAATCCGATATGACCTCTCCAATATGACCTCTGTGAGTGGAATTTAATTTTAAGAATTCCTGTCTGTAGACTTGTTGATCAAGTCAAATTCTATGGCTAGGCTAGGGTTGGGTTAGAAAGGAAACCACTTAGAACAAATGAAGGAGTCATGAAAACTGTGGTTCTGTTAATTAAAGCTACTCATTATTTAATATGAAAGAGAACCATGACACAGAAATTGTAATAGTATAATTTGAGAACTCTTGAAATTGTTTCAATTCTTAATCTTTTGATAAAAAAGCTAACATTCTATTAATAAATTGGTGGCATGTACATGCATAAAGAGAAAAAGTGTTTTATGATCTCATAGAGAAACAAATACCAATAGAATTAACAAAAGGAGGACATTTTTTTCCTGGTGGTTCAGGTAGAAAATCTCAGTGAGATCTTCGATTCTTTGGGAAGCCATTCTATAGAGCTTGGATTACAGGTTAGTACTTCTTAAAGAATCCGAGAAAAAAAATCCAAAATCTTATCTCTGAAATCTGGAAAAACAGGAAAAATCCATACTAGTGTTTTGTAGTGTCTTGTAATTTCCAGTATAAATGATCTTAGGGATGGGAAATAGCATGGCCTGCACTCAACAATTTCGAAGTAGATTGCTTTCAAAGGGGCTGGGGAGTTTCTATCAAAATGGAAGACATTAATTTAAAATGCTCTTCAGGTAGGTCTATAATCTTAGAAATTGACTATCTTCATAACAAAGTGTTTTAGAAATAGAAAAATAAATGGATGTTTAAATTTTAAATTTTATTAATAATGTTAATTCTTGAGGATGGTAATAGATACATTGGGACTTCATTCTATTATTTTTTTCTATTTTGTATGTTTAAGAATTCCATAATAAAAAGTGAGACAAAAATATACAAAAAGACATATCAGGAGATTTAAAAACCATCTTCAGAGAACTTTCTAAAATTAAGGTAATGCGATTTGTTCTTTGCCTGTACTTTCCATATACTTGTATCCACAACAAGTACAACTTGAGCTCAAGTTACTTCCGTAGTGCTATCAGGTGTCCCTGGCTCTGCCTCTTGCTTGTGTGCCTTTCTTTTGCCAGGAGCACTATATTTGGATCTATGTGTAATAGCTGATATTTAGGCTCAGTTATAATGAACCAACACATTTCTTTTCCAGCAGGGATTGGAATTTGTGTGCCCCTGCTGATATATTGAAGTATATATGAAATAGATAGGATTTTGATTTTCCTGGGGATGTTTCTGTCCTCCAAATAAAAGAACTGGAGATACCCTTGTATTATAAGGTCATTATCTCCTTGCATACTGAAAGGACAGTATCTCTTGTTCAAAATTTATAAACACCTTTGACTTAGGGTCAGAAACACCTCAGTGATACTGTCTAAGTTTTTTAAAATGATAAATGTATGGGTAATATTCATAACAAAAATCTAAATATTAATAATACAATTTTTTAAAAGATTTATTTATTCATGCATACAAGAGCCAGGGTACAGGCCAGAGATATGAGGGGGTGGGAGGATTCACCAGAGACAGAGTGGGTAACAGAACAGACAGACTGACTGAAATACACTGCTGAGGGGAGCAGTGGGCAAGATAGGAGAGGTCTGCTGCGCCATGTGGGTTGCTCCCTGGTGGGTCAGGGATCAAACTTGTGCTGCAGAGGCTGCGAATTGCTTCATAGTGCCTAATCCCTTGCCCCACCAGGGAGGTCCTAATAATACAATTTTAAGTAATATAAAATTATTTTAAATGTAGCAAACAAGGGTAGAATTTTGGCAGGATCTGAACAGGTAAATACAAAGAAAACTAGTCCTTAGTGTTTACTCCTAAAGACTAAATCCTACATAGGGATACTTACTACTAATCTAATAAATTTCTTTAAAGAAGATATTTAATTGATGTTAATTTGGAAAATGTGTCTCATTTACCTAAATGTGTTATTCGTTTTCGCTATTTTCCACAGTATTTTTTGTCAAATAGACATATTTTTAACAAAGCCCATACTTCATTCAGAAGTTCTTGAATTTTACATAATGTCCTTTTTCTGATCCAGAAAATCAGATAAACATTAATTTCCAACTTTTGGCTTTGATAATGAACTACTTTTTGTTGCTTATTGTGGTTTTTATATTTTATAAATTATTTTTGTTGAGGTAATAATGGTTTACAATATTGTTTTGATTCGGAGATGTAGGATCACGCCTCTTCACAAGCATGTTACCATCCCTCATCTACCACTTACGCACCATAGTCCTCCACTATAGCCCAAGGGGTCCCTTCACATATTTGCTTTCCAACCACCAACCTCCACTGGTAGTGTCAGGTTTCTAGGGTTTGTTTTTGTAAGACTCTTTGGTTCTTTATTACCCCCCCTATATTTCAGATATGAGTAAAACCATCAGGTATTTGTCTTTCTCCTGTCTTATTTTCTTAGCATAATCTCCTATAATTCCATTCATATTGTCGCAAATGGCAAGAGTTGATCTTTTCATAGTCAAATAGTATTCCATTATATGTATATTATATATATATATATATAGGATTTTGTTATATAATACATTATATATACTAAATTATATAATATATGATACTATATATACTATATTATATTGCATATAATATTATTATAAAATGTGGTAAATATAGTATATTCATCTTTATCCACTCATCTGTTGTTGGGCTCTTAGGTTGCTTCCATAACTTGGTTATTGTAAATAGTCAAGATAAGTATGGCGGTTTTGAGAAACCTCCGTACTGTTTTACATGGAGTCAATATTTCCACCAAGAGTGTATGAGGGTTACTTTTAATCGACACCTCCCTGAAATTTGTTGTTTTTGTCTTGATAATATGGGCCATTCTCACAGGTTATGGGGTGGTATCTCACAGTGGTTTTTATTTGCATTTCCCTAATAAGTGATGATGAGCATTATTTCTTGTGTCTATTGCCCCTCTGTGTGTCTATCTGAAGAATTGTATAACTCTTCTGCCCATTTTTTTGAGTTGTATGAGTTCTTTGTAGATCTTGACTTTTAACACCTTTTCAGATATATGATTTGCAAATATTTACTCCCATTCAGTACACTTTCAGTTTTAATGATAGTTTCTTTCACTGTTCAAAAGTTAGTTAGATGTAGTCCCATTTGTTTATATTTAATTTTGTTTTCCTTGCCATTGGAATCATGTCCCCAAATACATTCCTGAAGCCAATGTCTTGCCTATGTTTTTTTCCTATGTGTTTTATGGTCTCAGGTCTTACATTCAAGTCTTTTATCATTTTGAATTGGTTTTGTCATACTGTGCAAGTGATCTAGTTTCTTTCTTTTGTGTGTGGCTGTTCATTTTTCCCAACTCCATTTGTTGAAGACACTTTTCTATATCCAATTTGTAGTCTCAAATCTTTGTTATAGATTTAACTGCCACAAATGTGGGTTTATTTTTGGGCTCTTCATCCTATTCCATAGGCCTCTATCTCTTTCTTCTAATATTGTTATTTTTTATTGCTGCAGCTTTATATTTTTGTATTTTGAGGTCTAACAATGTGATACTTCCATTCTTCTACATTTTGTAGGATTGCGTTGACTACTCAAGGTCTTTTGTGGTTATATGTGAATTTCAGGAATATTTGTCCTATTACTTTTAAGAATGTCATTGAAAGTTTGATAAGGACTGCACTGAAACTGTATATTGCTTTGGGTAGGATGGCCATTTTGACAATGCTAATTCTTCCAATCCATGTGTATGGAATATCTTTCAATTTCTTTGTGTCTTCTTATATTTCTTTTAACAAAGTCTTATAGTTTTCATTGTACAAGTCCTTTGTTAAGTTTACTTGTATGAATTAATACTTTTTAATGCTATAGTTAAGGGAATTTTTTTCTTGAATTCCTTCTCTTCTAGATCATTGTTTGCATATAGAAATAGAACTGATTTTTGTATGTTTGTTTTTTAAACTTGCCACTTTACTGTTCTGATTTAGTGTTTCTAATAGTTTGTCAGAGCTTCATCAGTCTTTTCTAAGTATATTATTATGTCTTCTACAAATAATAATAGTTTTAATTCTCGATTCCCAATTTGGATTCCTTTGATCGTTCCCTTGCCTGATCACTTTAGATAGGAAGTCTAATACCGTGTTGAATCATAGTGGTGAAAGGGGACATTCTTGTCTAATGTTACAGAAAAAGGTTTCAGTTTTTCATCTTTGAGTATGAAGTTAGCTGTGAATACGTCACATATGACTTTTATTATTTTTAGAATAGTTCCTTCTCCCATTTTTTGAATTTTTATCATAAATGGATTTTAATCAAATGCTTTCTCAGCATCTATTAATATGATCATATGACTTATATCTTTCCTTTAGATGGTGTATTACATTGAATGACTTTCTGTTGTTAAGCTGTTATAGCGATGTGGGAATAAATCCCTCTTGGTTATAATGTATAATATTTCTAATATGTTGTTGAATTTTGTTTGCTAAGGTTTTGATGAGAATTTTTGCATGTGCAACCAAAAGGAAAAGGGTGTAATGTTAAGAATGATGAATCAATTAATCAAAATTCTCATTAAGGCATAGAATTATTTTTAAGATAAGGAGTAATTTGAAGGAAAAAATATGGATCAATAACATACTAAGAGTATACTTAATTTTGCTGATAATATCCAATTTATACATCCCATCAAATTCTACTATTCTGTACAATATGTGCATAGTTATTAGCATTTAATTTCATACTATCAGTTATGGAAAATTCATTTAAGCCACTTCATTAAAAGGTGATAAGGTAAGTTACTTTTAAAAATCTATGACTTTCTGTTGTTAACCTGTCCTAGTGTCACTGGAATAAATCCCTCTTGGTTATAATATATAATATTTCTAATGTGTTGTTGAATTTGGTTTGCCAAGGTTTTGATGAAAATTTTCGCACGTACAGTTATCAGGAATATTGGCCTGCTCCTACCTTTTCTGATGATGTCATTGTCTGCTTTGGGTATCATAAAATGTCTTTGGAAGCATTCTCTTTACTTCTATTTTTTGGTAGAGTTGAGAGAAAGATAGATTAGCTCATCTTCGAAGGTTTGGTGGAACTCAACAGTGAAACTGTCTAGTCTGGGGCTTTTATTTTTGAGGAAATTTTCAACTACATTTTATAATATCCTTGCTTATAATTGGTTTGCCCAGGTTTTCTAATTTTTCTTGATTCAGTCTCAGAAGGCTGTAAACTTCTACAAACTTGTCCATTTCTTCTAGGTTATTCATTATTGGCATGTTGGTGTTTATAGTAGTCTCTTACGATACTCTGTATTTCTTAGATGTCTCTTGTAACTTCTCCCCTTTCATTTCTGATTTTATTTATTAGAGATTTCATTTTTTTTTTCTTTGTGAGCCTAGTTAAAGGCTTTTCCATTTAGTTTTCTTTTTTCAAAGAATCAGCTTATGGTTTCAATGATATTTTGGGTTACTTTTTTGATGTCTCTTGTTCATTTCTGCTCTTGGTTTCATTATTTCCTTCTTATGTTTTTGTTGTTTTTCTAGTTCTTTTAGGTATAAGATTAGATTACTCAGAGGGTTTTCCTGTTTCCTTTTTGTGGTTGATTTTTACTTTATACCATTGTGATCAAAGATGATGCTTGATGTGACTTCAATTTTCATGAATTTATTGACACTTTTTTTGTGTGTGACCTAACATATGGTTTATTCTGGGGACTGTTCCATGTGCACTTGAGAATAACGTATTGTCAGTTTTTTTTTTTGTTTTTTTTTTGTTTTTTTTTTTTTGTGGGGAGTAGTATCCTATAAGTATTTGTTATGTACATATGGTTTAATTCCTCATGTAATGCTATTGCTTCCTTGTTGATTTTCTGCTTGCTTCACCTGTTCATTAATGAAAGTGGGGGTGTGAATTCCCCTTTCGGTATTGTATTGCTGACAATGTCTGTTTTCAGATCTGTTAGTAGTTTCCTTATATAATAGTTGCTTAATAGTTTCTCTTACGTTTGGCACATGAATGATGATTTTTATGGCTTCCACATTTATTGATCCTTTAATAGTTTCATAATATCCCTCTTTAGCCAGAAGTCTATTTTTACTGAAAATATAAGTATGGCCATCCCTGTCTTTTATTAGGTCCCATTTTCTTGTAGGATTTTTTCCACAATCATTTGTAACAATATTTGTTTTGGCACTCAAATGAATCTGGTGATAGAAGAAAGTTGTGTTTTATTTCCTGATCTAACCAACCACTCTGTGTATTTTGTTTGGTGAATGAGTTCTGTTAATTTACATTTAAGGTAACTATGATATATGAAAATTTGTTACTGTCATTTTATCTTTATTTTTCTGTTCTATTTCCTTGTTCAGATTTTTGTGAACTTTCTTTTTTTTTTTAATTTTTTTATTTATTTACTTTTCTTTTTAGAGGCATGTTTTATTTTATTTATTTATTTGTTTGTTTGTTTTGTTTATACATGCACTGGGTACAGTCAGAAGCGCGGGAGGGTGAGAGAATTCACCAGAGCCAGAGCAGGGAGCAGAGCAGGCAGAAGGACCTAAGTACACTGCTGAGGGGAGCAGCGGGCGGCAGGAGAGGTCTGCGCGCCATGTGGGACCCTCCTCTGGCGGCCGGGGAGCAGCCGGGAATCGAACCGGCGCTGCAGAGGCTGTGCACAGCTTCGCAACCCAGCGCTCAACCACTGCGCCACCGGGGAGGCCCTGAACTTTCTTCTTATATGAAAGATTTAGTATTTGCAAACTCCTTCAGCTTCTATTTGGGAAGGCCTTTATTTTTCCTTCATATATGAAGGAAAGTCTTCCAGGATGTAGTGTTCTTAGCTGCCATTTTTTTACCTTTAAACATTTGGAATATATCATTCCCTTCTCTCTTTGCTTATAGGGTTTTCTCAGAAAAGTATGATGTCATTCCTTCTTTTTATTTTATACCCTTCAATATTCTTTCTTTGCCTTGAAATCTTGGTAATTTCATGACTATGGGTTTTGGTGTAGGTCTTATTACATTTGAATAACCAGGTGTTCTTTTGGATTCATGGACTTAAACATGAATTACTTCTCCAGGTTTGGAAAGTTTTCTTCTATTATTTCTTTAAATACATTTTTGTTACCTTTTCTCTTTCTCTTCAGAAATAAACATTATATTTGTGTTGCTTTTCCTAATGGAGTTGGATAATTCTCAAAGTATTTTTAATGTATTTCTTTATCCACCTTGTACATTTTATTATCTTCTGTGTCAGTGATGCAGTTCTCTACTTGTTTAATTCTGATTTCATAATTTTCTCCAGATTTTTATCTCCTGTATTGGTCTTTTTACATGCTGTAACACTGTTATTTGTTACTCAAAACTTCTATTCCTATTTTCTATTTAATTTCATTTCTCATGTCATGCATTTGAATTTTCTGAATTTTTAAATCTCTTTGATTAGTTTTTCAGAGTTTTTATGTATCACTTAGATTTGCTTTTCTCCATTCACTTCCAATTCTTTGAATTTTTTATCATGAACATTTTATTTTTTTTAATTTATTTTTTTTTATAGAGGCATGTTTTTATTTATTTATTTATTTATTTATTTATTTGTTTTGTTTATACATGCACTGGGTACAGTCAGAAGCGCGGGAGGGTGAGAGAATTCACCAGAGCCAGAGCGGGGAGCAGAGCAGGCAGAAGGACCGAAGTACACTGCTGAGGGGAGCAGCGGGCAGCAGGAGAGGTCTGCGCGCCATGTGGGACCCTCCTGTGGTGGCCGGGGAGCAGCCAGGGATCGAACTGGCGCCGCAGAGGCCGCGGGCAGCTTCGCAACCCAGCACTCAACCGCTGCGCCACCGGGGAGGCCCATCATGAACATTTTAAACTCCGTCTAAAAGAAAGAGAAAATCTCCCACAGTCTTGTAGTTGGTTTCTGTAGAATTGTTCTCTCCTTGTGATGACATATTCCATTGAGGTTTCAGGTGTCTAGCATTTCATTTTTCCATCAGCCAATTTTTCTGCTTTTGACTTCCCAATTTTTATGAAGTGTCTCTACAAGTAACAGAGATTTTCACACTCTTACACTCTTACTTTTCCAGTAGATGGCAATGTGTTTTTATTTGATTAGGTTTGAGACCTGATCTTCAGCTGCTGAGTCACCATATGTAGGTGAGTCCTGGTGAAATGTAGTTCCAGGTTGAAATGTACTGGGGCAAGCACTGGAAATGTTTGTATAAATGCCAATAGCTCCCCTCTTTAGGGTTTCAGTCCCACATATTTGCTCTCTGGATATTGTCAGCTTAATAAGGTCAGTACCAGTCCTGTGGAGTTGGGGAGGGTGAGAGTGGCCCAAAACACTGTCCTTATTCTTTTCACCAGGGATGTAGTCTTCTGGGTTCTCCTCAGCAAAGGTATATGCCTCCACATCACTCAGCTTTCATTTTTCCAGTACCATAGTCTGGCAGAAAGGCAGTACAGCAGTTTGTGTTTCAGCCTCTGGCCCCAGAGGCCAGCCTCCTGACATTTCTCTTCATCCAACCCTTATTTAATGAAGAATGGAATTCCTGATTCCCCTCTCTCCCTTCTCATGCAGTTGGGTCTGATCTCAGGTGTCCAAGAGGTGCTCCTGTTTTGCTCTAAGTTATAAGACCCTATAGATATAGTTCTTGGCTGGTTAGCTCAGATTATTCACCTGGAAACCAAGAAAGAGCCTTCCATGTTGCCATCTTCTGTCATAGTATTGATACTTAATTGACCTGTTGAAAGCATTTGTTTGAAAGCTTGTCAAAATTATCTTTTAACACTTAATATAGTTTTGCATAAGATTACTCCAATAAGGTGTATGTATATCAAGAACCTATCTTATTAAAAATATTAGGTATTTTAAAATATCTAATAGCTTGATATTATCTAAACCAAGTTTATTCATTATTTTCATATTTAATTTGGATATTTGACTTTGTATTGGTGGAACAACCATATATAAATTGTCAAGTGAGTCTTCCTAGAATAAATTCATAAAGAAAAATAAAATATCATGTAGGAATTTAAATTTGATTTTTTACTTCTTTTCTTCTAATGAAAAATAAATATGATTAAGAGATTCTTTTTTATAGGGAAAGCTATGACTCTTAATTACAAATAAAATTTTCAACTTAAAGTATTCTAAGAAAACACTCCTTACAATCATGAAATCACTTTTATTTATGATCAATCCTTTTTACTTTACTGCAGCTCAGTCACCTGTTGTTGTTGTGAGAGTGCCATAACTCCATCTATATAAAGGATTTAGAAGTGTATTTAGTTATTTGCATTTAGTAAGTAACAGCTAGTATGCAAGTTTCAATTTGTCTCAAAAATATTTGTTTTATCTGTATACTAATGTATATACAGTAATAATATATATGTAGCTAGCATTGCCATGTATATCATATGTATTAAAAATTCCAATTCTAATTTATAGTATATTATAAAAATAAAATATTTTCATAGAAATATGGTAAGTACACAAAACAAATAGAAGTAGAGCAAGATTATAACAAGCTTCATCATACAGGGGTAAATCTTGGGAATATTTATATCTAGATTTTTTTCCCATGGTTTATAAAACATAAGTTTTATTGTCTAAAGTAAAAAATGGGTGGATTTGTTATTTATAAATTGGAAATTAAAAGAATAAATAAATTGGAAATAGCAGTTACTTTGTTAGAGTTTTTAAGTTTTGAGAAGTAAGCATGAAAATTTGGCTAAAATATTCTGCCATGTGAAACAATCAGATTATAGAAATATTTAAAGACTCAGTTTCATATTTCATAGATTTTTAAAGATAACTTACCCTATCAACTTTTAACAAAGTGGCTTGAATGAATTTTCTGTAATTGAGAGCATGAAAGTAAATACTAAGAACTATGCGCATATTGTACAGAATAGTAGAACTTGATGGGATGTATAAATTGGATAATAACAGTGAAATTAAGTATACTCTTAGTATGTTATTGATCCATATTTTTTCCTTCAAATTACTCCTTATCTTAAAAATAATTCTATGCCTTAATGAGAATTTTGATTAATTGATTCATCATTCTTAACATTACACCCTTTTCCTTTTGGTTGGGAATGACATGCTTTAATGCATTCTTTTGTGACCACATATGTGGATAATTTCCAATGAAAATATTAGTTTCCTTGCTTTTCCCAGAGTAAAAATAATGTAAATTATTTTTTAAAACACTTAGTAGAGGTATGGTTTTTGGGTGGGGTGATTTTACTATAAATAAGGCATGTTAAAATTAGATTTCCTTAAGGGTCTTTCCAATCCAAATTATCCATTTATTAAATGGTGTTATTTGTACAACTTTATGAATGATTATATCCTTATGGTTCTACCATTAATGGGAAAATACATGGAAAAGCAAGAGAGATTTTAAACCCAGACAATGAGAAATGTTACCTACCACATCCATAGAGATTATATTAATGATATAGGATGAAAATCACACTACGAGAAATTGAGATTTAAAAGCCAATTTTTAAAAATTTGACCAAATAGAGGTTTATGTTGCCATGATAAATTTAGTAAACTTATGTAGTTTTTACAAGCAAATCTCTATTCTTTATTGACAGTATACATACAATAATTATTCTTTAAAATACAGAAAATTAGAAACTGAAAAATTAATGACATCATAATCTCATCTCCCAAAGATAACTACTATTAGTACTTCACTATACATGCATAGATAAAGTTTAGATTTAGGTAGATTTCATCTGTGGTTCAGAAGAATTACAATCATTACTGTTTCTTTTATTGTTTAGAAAGCTGATAATGTGGAGGAAAAACATTTGTTTCAAGTTTCTAAGCAGCCAAACAGACAGGAAAGAAGCCAGAGGCAGAGCATGGAGATCATGGGGGCTGGGAGGCTCAGTTGCTGCCTGCCTCCCAGCCTTCCTGCCTTCCTGGTTCCTGCCTCCCTGCTCACTAATGTGCTTGTGTGTCCAGTTCCCTGCCTCAGAGTTAAAGGCCTGTCAAATCTACCAAAGGCTCCAAGATTCCTTTTCCATTTGCCCAAATCAACCATGAACCTACCTGAATTGGGATGGTTGCCCGCATGTAGGGTAAAGTGGATCCCTCCGGTCCTGAATGCATGCTTGATGGAGGACACCTGGAGTAGGGTGTGGGCATGCGTAGGTGGGTTCACCTGGGTTGAAACTGGGCTTATAAGGGGGCGTCACCAGGAACCCTGCAGAACTGAACAGCAGACCAGAAGAAGAGAGTGAAAAGAGCGAAAGGAGCAGAGAGAGGCCAGAAAGAGTGAAGATTCGTTGGGGGCTGGGACTCTTGCCAGCCTCAGCGGCACGCCCCCCCCAACCTACCTTGTACTGGTAAATCCTAATAAAAGCCTGAAAAGGCCACTGAGGGCTCCAGGACTCCTCCTTCACCCGTTTACTGCATCATAGAGATCCTGCTCTGGCCTTTCCTGCTGCTACTCCCCAACAAGGGTAATGAAAAACCAGTAGGGAGCTCCAAGTTTGAGATTTCAGAAGAGGACTATTCCCAGTAATCAAAGCAAAATTTAACCAACCTGTTGTTTCATTCAGATAAAGCCACTTCTTTGGTTGTGCCAGTAAATTAATCTCCAGCCTGGGAGGAAGAGATTCTAAAATGCTTCTAAAAACCATAAGATGACTAATATAAAAAATTATCAATTAAAAAAAAAGCCAAAGCAAAAAGTCTAATATATTTTTCCAAAAAATGAATTGTCTTTTAAAATCACTTATTTTAATAGAATTTGGGGGATGGTATGGTAGATCTCAGTAATTGAGCATTCATGGCATTTCAATACTTTATATCAAAAGGTTGATGATGAAAAAAATCCACATCTGTCAGTCAGGGCCCTGAGAGGACATAACTGGTATGTTCAAAGGTGTTTAATTGATAATTTAATAAAGGGACTTTTACAGAGGTGTGAGCACAGTATATTCTCCAAATGACCAAATACCTTTTCAATAACATCTTTCTGTGTGTACAAGTTCATAATGAGCATTCTAAATCTTTATTCACATTTTTCTTATTTAGTACAAATGTACAGTGTCATGATGAATACATGGAAAGCTAATAACTTTTAAATTTATTTCTTTTTAGTTTCCTAACTCACTGCTTCTCAACTCTTTTTATATGAGGGAAAATCTTGGAAACTAGGAAAATAGATAAGCTTTCTCTCCAGCCTGCCTTCTAGGCTGAAGAGATTAATTTACCGACACAATCTATTAATTATTCAAATAACACTTTTTTTCATACACCTATGTGATTTGTGTCTATTGCATCTCCAAAATCACATTCTCTATGCTTTCAACTTTCCACCAAACTCCTCAAAGAACTGGCTTTATCTGAATGAAACAACAGGCTGGATAAATCTTGCCTCTTATCAGTAGGAATATTCCTCCTTTTCTCAAATCTCAAATTTGGAGCTCCCCACTGATTTTTCATTATCCTTTTGGGGCAACCATCCCAGTTCAGGTAGGTTCATGGTTGATTTGGGCAAATGGAAAAGGAATCTTGGAGCCTTTGGTAGATTTGACAGGCCTTTAACTCTGAGGCAGGGAACTGGACACTAGCACACCAGTGAGCAGGGAGGCAGGAAAGAGGGAGGCAGGAAGGCTGACAGATGGGAGGCAACTGAAATTCCCAGTGCCAGTGATCGCCACTCTCTCTCTCTGGCTTCTCTTCTCTTTATTCCCTTTCTCCCCTGGATCCAGGCATCCATATTTACAGGTACACGTGCCTCGTGCTCTCCTGCTACTCAGCCTGGGTGCATGTGCCCCATGGTCAAACTCCTAAGCATTTTCTTACAAAAACATGGTATCATGTGTGGGCAATGAAACTTGGGAGGAAAACAAGCCACAAGTGGCAGCTGTAGAACCTTTCAGTGAGAAGGTAAAAAAGAGCCTAAGTTGCTCCATTTTCTTACAGCCCTTTCCTTTCTACCCTTTCTATTCAGATTCCTCATTTACCAATTGAGGAATTGGTATTTATTTTAGAACTGCCAGGAAATGCATAAAATCTTTAAAACATGCTCTTATTCCTTCAGCATCACTTATTAAGGCCAACTCCCAAATCCAGACTTGAAGCCAGGAAATTAATTTGAAAAACTTTAAACATCTTTTCAACTTCTCCCTCAATCATAAGTTTACCCAGTTACCAAGGCTTTTTTTTTGTTTGTTTGTTTGTTTTGTTTATACATGCACTGGGTACAGTCAGAAGCGCGGGAGGGTGAGAGAATTCACCAGAGCCAGAGAGCAGGCAGCAGAGCAGGCAGAAGGACTGAAGTACACTGCTGAGGGGAGCAGCGGCGGCAGGAGAGGTCTGCGCGCCATGTGGGACCCTCCTCTGGTGGCCGGGGAGCAGCCAGGGATCAAACCGGCGCCGCAGAGGCCACGGGCAGCTTCGCAACCCAGCGCTCAACCACTGCGCCACAGGGAAGGCTCAGTTATCAAGGCTTTTTGGATTTGCTTTTAGAGTCTTTCTCATCCATTTATTCACTGTCATTCTCTTTGCACTTGCTTTAGTTCTGGCCTTTCTCCTAGGATTCTGTAGTAACTTTTAGAGTGACACTAAAACTTCTATTTCTTTATTCCCTACATTATCAAATATTTCCTTAGGTACTATAAAAGTTCTGCTTCTTTCTAGGTTTTAAATATTAAATGCTTAGTAATTAATAGATAAATTGACTTGAATTATGTAGGACTTTTTGAGACTGGCACTTTACAGTATACTGAGTAAAACTGTAAGAAGTTGTCACAGTCATGCCATTTTGTAATTAAATGTTTGTTATTTTTGAAGTACTGAATGTGTATTCTGAGTCATACATTGGATAACAAAATATTAGAGCAAACATTTAGACACTTAGGTAAATACTGTATTTATATGGGATATTCTTAAAAACTCTTCTGGCTGATTCAATTAATCTTTTGATCAACTTTTTTTTTCTATGTTAACTTTTTGTGCACTGGTTATAATAAAGTAGAATTTTTAATTTCTTTGTGGCCAGTGCCTTATGACTTAGCTTGCTCATAGTTAATAAGGCAAAGGACAATGGTCTGATTTCCCAATGGATCAGTTAAAGGCTATCCTTCAAACTCTAGCCAGTCATTTCATAAATGTGAGTCATGACGGAGACAGAGAAAGAGAATCAGAATGGCTCAATGCCAGTTCATTCTAAAACAAGTTAAAGCACATGCTCTACCAGAAGTGGCTCAGAAATTTCATTTTCTTTCATAAACAAAAAAGTCATCATTTATTTAATTTCCATAATTTGCTGCAGGTTGAACTTCTGTGGTCCTCAATAATGTTAGTTGCTATAATTTTTCATCTTCTTTCTCTGGTATTTTTAGCTGGATGGCTTGCCAAATTTTTCAAGAGAAAGCCTGTTGAGAAGAATTGCACATGGATTTGGAAGTCAAAAACCTCTGTTCTACTTCTACTACTCTGTTTTACTTCTATCATTGATTAATTATGTTTCCTTTGTTACATTTCTTAATCCTCAAATATCTGTTTCTTCCTCTGCAAAAGGACCTACTTTTTAAGATTATAAGAATTAAGACAACGAACAAATCACCAAGAACAACAAACATAAATTACATAGTGCATGCATAATGAACCCAAAAGTTCTCTACATGTCCTATGTAAATCAGAAATAAATATAACCAATAGATTAGGAAAGACTCATATGACTACCATTTATAACATCTATTTGGTGCTAAGCATGCTGCATGGTGCTTTGTATATATTACTACTATTCCTCATGATAACTTCAAAAAGCGATAATTATCATTTTCTTTAAAATGAGGAAATTGGGATAAGTTGCTGCTATGTGGGATGTATGGATCTCCTGTAAGCACAGTATTTTATAAATTGGGGATATAGAAATATTTCTAGGGAAATGGATTTTAAGCACTGCAGTTTAATAATTATTTGGAGGCAGGCAGGGAGTGTTTGTTAAAAAGGTAGATTCCTGGGGCCCACATGCTAGGATTCTGGGTCTAGATGAGGCCCAGCAAAATGCAGTTTTAAAAAGTGTCCCGTCATTTTATTTTTTTATTTTTTTTAAAGATTTATTTATTTATTTATACAAGCACTGGGTACAGTCAGAGACATGGGAGGGTGAGAGAATTCACCAGAGCCAGAGCGGAGAGTAGAACAGGCAGAGTGACGAAGTACACTGCTGAGGGGAGCAACGGGCAGCAGGAGAGGTCTGCGTGCCATGTGGGACCTTCCTTTGGTGGCCGGGGATCGAACCAGCGCTGCAGAGGCTGCGGGCAGCTTTGCAGCCCAGTGTTCAACCGCTGTGCCACCAGGGGAGGCCCAAAAAAGTGTCCCGTCATTTTAATGAACTGGTTCCTTGGAGGACATTTGGATAAATATTACTCTGTAAATCATACCTTAGTTTATTTTCCTTGCTTTAAATCCCAGATTTTAAGCTAGGGTAAGAGAAGGAGGATTCAAAAATAGACTAAATTGAATTGAATCTGTAGACTAAAAGTGAATTTTTGTAATAAGCCTACAACTCTCCCCCGACTCTTAGCCCTTTTCAACCTCAAGATATTTACCATTGGTGATACTTCCAGACACTACCTGAAATTCTTGATGTCTCTAATAAACCTTTGTTCATCCAGGCTCAATTTAACTGTACTAGCAGCAAAGCAATAGGGAGAATGGAGACAGGATCCTTACAGGGTAACTATAGTCATGGCTCTGCAGAATTATCACAAGTGTAATGTCTTGTAAGCTACATTTTCTTATCTATAAATATTGTATATGATTTTCTTCTAGAAAAATATGTTGTAAGGATTTACACATTGTCTAGCACATAGTAGGTACAGTTGTCCCTAAATATCTGGGGGGAATTAGTTTCAGGAACCTGGAGATACCAAAATCGAACAATGTGCTCATATTTGCATATACCTATCTTTTCTTCTCCAAAGCACATAGAGCTTTCTCAAGAATAGATCATATGCTAGGACATAAAACATGTATTAGAAAATACATGAAAATAAAAATTATATCAAGCATACAGACCCCAATGCTATGTAACTAGAAAATTAGCTACAAAAGGAATCCTGGAACCAATTAAAGCATGTGGAGACTAAACAAAATGCTTCTAGACAACTCCTGGGTCAATGAAAGAAGAGATCAAAAAATATTTAGAGACTATGAAAATGGAGAGACTAGCTATAAGAGACAATGGAATACTCTGCAAGGAATACTACATGAGAAGTACAAGAATGATCTCAGTTTAATCAACTGCAGCAGAAGAAATTAGAAAAAGAAGAACAAAAGCATCCAAAAACCAGTAAAAGAAAAAATAAAAATTAGGGCAGAAATAAATAGAAAACTAAAAGTCATTTCAAAAGATCAGAAAGAGTTGGCGCTTTGAAAAGAAAACAAACAAAACTGACAACCCATTAGCTATAATAAGGAAAGAAGAGAGAAACCCCAAATAAAAAGAATCAGAAATGAAAGAGGTAAAATTAAAATAGACATGACAGAAATACATTGGAGCATAAGAACCCCTGCGAAAGTCTCTACACAAATTGAACAACCTAGAAGAAAATGACAAATGTTTAGACTCATACAACCTCCTAAGATTGAAAAAGCCTGAATTAGAAGGCTTAAACAACCCAATCACAAATGCTGAAATTGAAATATCAATAATAATAATAATTTTTTTTAAAGATTTATTTATTTATACAAACACTGGGTACAGTCAGAAGCGCGGGAGAGTGAGAGAATTCACCAGAGCCAGAGCAGGGAACAGAATAGGCACTGATGAAATACACTAATGAAATACAGTGCTGAGGGGAGCAGCAGGCGCGGCAGGAGAGGTCTGAGCGTCATGTGGTGCCCTTGCCAGAGGCCGGGGAGCAAGCCGGTGCTGCAGAGGCCGCGGGCAACCCCGCAGCCTAGTGGTCAACCGCTTCGCCACCAGTGGAGGCCCAAAACTTAAAATTTTTTATACCTCAAAAGAAACCATCACAAAGATTAAAGTCACGCTAGAGAATGGGAAAAATGTTTGCATACCATACCAGACCTCTGACAAGGGGTTGATCTCCAATTTTTGCAAAGTGCTTAAATAATCCAATGACAAGGAAACAAACAACCCAATAAAAAAATAGGCAAAGGATCTAAGTAGACACTTTTCTAGTGATGATATTCAGATACCCTACAGATGTATATGAAAAATTGTACAACAGCACTTATTATAAGGGAAATGCAAATTAAAACTACATTGGGATACTACCTCATTCCCGTGAGAATGGCCTACATAAAAGAATGGAATCAACAAATGTTGGTGATGTTGCTGTGAAAAAGGAACTCTCATCCACTGTTGGTGGGACTGCAAGATGATGCAGCCCCTGTGGAAAATGGTATGGAGATTTCTTAAGAAAACAAAAATGGAAATTACATATAATCCACAATACCACTTATTAGGTATTTATGTAAATAATATGAACACTCCAATATGAAAAGATTTGTCTACGCCTATGTAGATAGCAGCATTATTCACAATTGCCAAGTCATGGAAGCAAGTCAAGTGCCCCCAATAAACAAAAAGATAGAGAAATTGTGGTATGTGTACATAATGGAATACTATATAGCTACGAAGAAAGATGAAATGGTGGCATTGGGGACAAAATAGATGGATTGCAAAGTGATTACTTTGAGTGAAATACAGCTATTGGATGATTTCACTTATCTGTGGAATATAAAACCCCAAATATATTCATAGGCAAAGAATAGTAGAAATAAATTTTGAACTCAGCAAAAAGAATATAATGGCTACCAGAGGGAACAGAGGAGAAGGAAGCAGATGTGGTAATTGTGTGGGTGGTTTGGTGGAATTTTAAAAAAAAGAAGAAAATTTAAAAAATAAAACAGAGAGAAGCGCTTATGTAGACACAGATAATTTGGGATGAGGCACTATTCAAGAAATGTGTATTAGGAAAGTAAGAATGATTAATCTGGGAAAAAATTTTATTTTTTATTGTATTATTTTACCAAATATAAAAACTTATTTCAACATATAATCATTGTAAAAAATATTAATGTGGCATTTCACAATATATTTTTCATATTGAATCTTCAAAATCTAGTTTGCATTTTATACTTCCATCATGTTTTAATTTGGGTACTAAATTTTCAATGATAAATTGAAATGTACTTCTACCCACCTCTCCCAAATAATGGTGTTTACAGAAATGTTTCTCCGCTTCAGTTTTTAAATTAAAATTATGAACTTAATAATTGGTGGCGCAGGCGGTTGAGAGCAGCGCTGTGAAGCTGTCCGCAGCCTCTGCAGCTCTGGTTCTATCCCGGCCAGCTGGGGAGATACCCACATGGCACAGCAGACCTCGCCTGTCCAGCCCTTTGCTCCCCTCAGCAGTGTATTTCAGTCAGTCTGCCTGTTCTGCCCCCTCTCTGGTGAATCCTCTCACAGTCCCATCCCCCCCAATCTGGCCTGTATCCTGGTTCGTGTATGCATAAATAAATAAATCTAAAAAAAAAAGTAAAAAAAAATTAAAGTCACACAAAACGAAAAAATCAGTGTCTCGGTCAAGGCAGATGCATCTCATATGTCTGATAGCCGCACATGGTTAATCGCTATTATTTTGGGCAGAGCAGTTTTGGACATTCTCTAGAATTCTGTTTGCATTTCTAGGGGATTCGTGGACCCCATGCGGTTTATCCTTGCTTTAGTTGAGAACTGTCCTTTTCACATGTTGTAAGCCAATTCAGTTTTGAAAAGTCAACACATTACTTTCTGTACGTTCAATGAACCCGATTCAAGTGTGCTTAATGAACCAATTTCTCGGATTAAGTCAAGTGAATCTATAGAAACTGGAAAGTGGCTATTGATTCGACTTAGAAAAATCAGCTGTAGATAGTAGTTAGGCTGCTGCTCTCCTCGTCTTTTGGTGTGATTAGAGGATGTAACTTCTAGACTTTAAGGTTATGAGGATACATTATTGACAAGCCGACTTCAAAGTCTACTTTTCGCAGGGCGCATAGAACTCAAAACCCCACGCATCAGCTGAGGAACTTGGACAGATAAGGATTTCTCTAAAGCCCACTTCTATTTTTAGCCAGAGCAACCGCCTGTCAATTCAAAGTTTTTTGGAGAGAGAGGCGCCTCCACTACTCCACACACGCCGAGCGGACCGTTGCCAGGTACAGCCGCAACCACCCCACCATTACTCCCACCGAAACTCGGGAGCACAATCATTTTCTGGTAAAGGCTCCGGCCCGCCCCGGCAAGCCCGCGCGCCCAGCAGCGCGGGGCCTCCTCCGCCCCGGGGCGCGGCCCTGCCCAGGCCAGGGGCGTGTCCGGGCGCGGGGGCGTGTCCGGCCCGGAGGCGGGGCCGGGCCGAGCCAGGAGGCGGAAGTTCCCGCGGGCGGTGGGGACGGCGAACGCTCGGCGCGTCACTTGTCAGCGCTCCTCTGAGGCGGCGGCAGCGCGGACCTGAGGTGAGTGGCCGCCCCGCGGAGGCGCGTCTCTGACCCCTCGCAGGGAGGAGGCGAAGAAGCGGTCTCTGCGCGCCTGGCGCTGGGAGCGGAGCGCGGCTGGGGAGGAGGAGGGGCGCGCGTGGCGCGCGTGGGCTGCCTCCTCAGGTGCTCCTCGGGCGCGCGCGGCGGAGGTGGGAGAGCCGGGCGGCGCGAGGAACGTCCGGGAAGGGACGCGAGGCCGTGGGCGTCGGGCCAGGGTCTAGCCCTGGAAGTCCCTGGAGCCTGGGCCGGCGGGCACGAGCGCGGCCGACGCTGGGACGCGGGCGTGGAGCGCCTGGGTGGCGAGGGCGGGAGCGGAGGGGCTCCCGGCACCCCGGCCTCCACCTCGGCGTCCGGGAACACCCAAGTTCTGCACTTGGGGGTGTGGGGTGGAAGCCGGAGCAAATGGGAAGGGCATGCTATTTTTCGTTTGCTCTCACGCTACTGAGAAGCATTTATTTCCCTCAAAATAGCTACAGTTGTGTAACCTGTTTTGGGGAAACTTGTGTGCGCCCGGGAATAAA
The DNA here is from genome assembly GCF_964194135.1 of Talpa europaea. Lineage (NCBI taxonomy): Eukaryota > Metazoa > Chordata > Mammalia > Eulipotyphla > Talpidae > Talpa > Talpa europaea. The sequence continues at coordinate 82,989,731 of NC_140071.1, read as the reverse complement.
GCTCTTTTAACAGATCAGTCTGTTGAGAACGCCAGATTTATTAGTACGTGAGTACTTGTGGGGATTTTGCAGGGCTGTGCTCTCCGTGCGCTTGACAATAAGTGGAAAAAGGAAGGGCGTTTGGACGGAGCAGAACTTGGAAAGAAAATTCTTGGCTGCGCTGGGCAGGGCAGGTCTAGGGTGTGCTCCCCTGTCCTATCCCTAGTCCGCCTTCCTGACCGCGAGGCTCGGGAACCCGCCTGCCACGGAAACTGCCGGCTCCGGAGCCTTATTTGGCAAACAGGACTAGGCGTGATCCTTGCTGGAGTCTGTTTTGTCCGCTGCTTTCATCTTGTGCCTGTGGCTGTAGTTCTTCAGCTCCACCTCCATTATCTTCCAGTTTGGGGGAAGAGAGAGAATCTTAAGATACTGCTCTTTAATGTGAGGCCCTGCCTGTCGCTCTGAGCAGCTCTCCTTTCCCTCCTTCCTACCCGTCAGAGAAGTTGGAATGGGAGTGTGGGGAATGCCAGACTTCCTTTCTCAGTACTAGAGCGAGGACGTTGTTTAAACTTTGCCTAAAAGAAAATCTAGAACTCTACAGAAGTTCCAATATTTTCTGCGTGTTTGAAAGCAGAAGAGTCTGCTCGCTATTTTCTGTCTGTATTTTAGGAAGAGTAATGATCAGATGGAGTAGATCTTGAAAAGGCCAATAATAATATTACCAGTGCTTAGGGATCAGAATATTTTAAGGCAGATTAAACTAGGAGAGGGATAATACCAGAAATGAGTTGACGCCCAGTTTTATGGTGTGACCTTGACCTTGCCAGCCATACATACTGGGAGAAGTCAGGAAGGGAACTCTCAAGAAAAGGGAAGGTGCATGAGTTGATGTATAAATTAAATACAATTTCCTGTAGGGAAAACAGTGGGGTCAGAGGAAGTTGAACCTAGCCTTCACATTTTCTCTTGACACAAGTTAAAGATTAAAAAAAGAGGGGAGGGAGAGTACGTTGCCTGTGAAATATCTGTTGGCTTTACATGCTCCTGATTTGTATCCTGTTCCAATATCGAGTCTTTCTCTAATAGTTCTATGAGAACCTTCTCTTTTATTATAGTGGGAAAGCAGTGAAATTTTATGTGACTTTATTATCTCCCTACTATTGATTTTTCATGCATATCTATAGTTTATTTCTGACTTGGCTTTTGGGTTCTTTTAGTGCCCTATGCCTATTATATCAGTGCTGAAGTGCAATATAATGTTGCCTCCTACCTTAGTACTTTAATCCAGTAGAAACGCTCATGTAGTTGCAGTGCAGAATGTCACTGATTTAGTTTTTATATAAGAACCAGACTTATTGCAAGTTTTGTCTCATTTTCCCTTTATGAGAAGATGGAATCTGTTTGTTCTTACTATGCCCAGTGGTTTGAATTTCTACATCTGCTACTATTAGTTTGGAGTGATGGGATTGAAATTTTGAATAGATTAAAAAAAATGGAAAAATATTTTAAGACAGGTAATGTAAGTGACAAGTTGGTTAAACAGCAGATTTTCCAAGAAAGTCTGTCTTAAATAGCTTTTTTAAAAAGATTTGGTTTTAAAATTGTTATACATGTTATATTTTTAAAGTGAAAACTACCATGTTTTTTAATATTACATTAAAAAACATCTCATTCCTCTGAATCTCTCCCATTCACCATAACAGCCAATACCAAACTCCAAATCATAGTGTTTTTTCCTTAGTATTTTAGTATGTAAAGTACTACTTTGAGTCAGTATGAGTACACTTATAGCAAAACACAGAAAAAAGAAAGCACAGAAAACACTGGCTCTTTTCTAAAACTCATATTTTCTTTCATGTCTTGAGATTAACCTACATTTCTACTATATTTGGTAGAAACTCATTCACCATGTGGTAAATGCTCACTCTACTTTGCCTGATGAGGTGTGTGTATACAAGTAGTTTCTGACTGAAATACTATTGTGCTAGAGTATTGCTTCCTAATTTCTCTCTGGAGCAAAAGTAAGTATTAAGTGTGGAATGTACCATGTCCCTATAAACACAAATACAAGTTGTAGTTTATGATCAGAGAGATTAGTTCTGTGCATTTAAAACTACCTTCTCATTTTAAAGAATTTAATACTTGGAAGGCACATATGGGAGTCTCTAGATTTGCACTCCCTTTCATATGTTGGAGTAATTTATAACTTAAGTAAGTAAAATTGAAGGACCCTTGTCAACTTAAGGCAAAACAATACATGAGGAGGGAAGGGAGTGTCATTTTGAATTAAACTTGAAATAAAATTTTTTTCTTTCTTACAAATATAATGAAGTGTTGTACTTTGAATTAAACTTTTTATGAAAGAACCCACAGATTGGATGGAAATAATGAGAACTTAATATAGACTTATCCTCTACATCCCCTACCCCTTCAAAAAAATTACTAAACATAATTTAATTAAATTTAAATTAAATGCATTTAAATATGTAATCGGTTTACAGATAAAACATTTTTGTTAACCGTCTAATTTTCTTTCACAGTTTCTTTCACTTCTTGGGATTGGACTTTGAGCCTTTAGAACCATGAGCAACTACAGTGTGTCTTTGGTTGGCCCAGCTCCTTGGGGTTTCCGGCTGCAAGGTGGCAAGGATTTCAACATGCCTCTGACAATCTCTAGTGTAAGCAAACTTTACAGATTTTATTACAGATTTCACCGATTTCAGATGTTCATCCAGTGCTTGGCCCTGGAAACCTTGGGGCTGCATTGTTGAAGTATTTGGATGACCTGTATGCTACTTACTATAAATGCTTATGGAATTTTATCTTTGCAAGCAATTATATATAAAAAGGAAGGGGTTTGTGGGATTTAGTAAGGATAATTGGTTTCAATTAAATGTAGTTTCAGTGTCCCCCTGCCTTCCGTATCTTTAACTGTCATTAATTTGGGGAATTCGCTGGACCTTAGTTTCTTATGTAATATTGGAAGGTTTTACTATGGGATTTTCATTTTCCCTTTCGGCTCCAAAAGCTGCATTTTAAGAACTGCTGATAAATAAAATGACTGTTTTTGGTATTTTCTTGCCTCACTTTCTAGTGAATGTGGTAGCTAACAGTGAAATGACCAAAAGCTGCTTACCTTTGAAGAGGAAAGGAAGTATGTATAGCTCCAACTATTTAGTCAGCCTATGAAGAATTGAAATTTGACCTTTTACCTCATTATGGATTTAGTTTGAGTGTATTCTGTGTATATGTTTTAAGGATGTGTTTTCTTGGTGATGATGATACTCATGAGGGTAGTAATTATAGCTTTTATTTATTGAAACCTGAGTGTGTATCAAGCATTGTTTCAGTTTTATCATCAGTAGGTAATTATTGCTATTAATTAACTCCTGTAACTTCTAGAGAGATTTTTTTCTATAATCAAATAAATGTGAATAGCTGCTTCTCTTTTATGTATATGGTAGCATATTATATAAACTTTTCCATATCTCAGTTTGCCTTAGCAGTTTACCAGGTTCAATTTTCCCTATCAAGAATTTTTTTAACTGTCTAGAATTCTCTTGTAGTAACATTTATTTGTAAATAAATGTAATAACATTAATTTTCCCAATCCCTTACTGAAAGGCATTTCTGTTGTTTCCAATATTGCTTTTACAGTGCCATAGTGGATACCATATATGCATATGGTTTGTGTATATATACATAAATATATATGCATATAAAATTTTGATAGGTTATGCCAATTATACTTTTTGTAATACATGGAAATATCTATTATCTTCTATAGCCTTACCAGCAAATTTTGGGGTTTTTGCCAAGAGCTTTTATATGCATCATTCAGTTCTCGCACCAACCTACAAAATAGTGATATTATTATTGTTTGGACTGGTGCTATGAGCTCACAAGATTGGTATGGAATTGCTGACTTTCAAACAGTATGCTAATGATGAAGTTGATTTTAAATTTAGGTAGATTATTTCTCTAATCAAATGTTTAGAAAGATATTTGCTTTTTGTTTAATTACATATACTTACTATTAAATAGAGTATGTACAATTATATGTACTTATGTACACACTTGCTTCTTAACAATATTTATGCAAATTGATTTTGAAATATTAAAATAAGTTTATAACCTTTAATATATCTGCAAAATACTGCAAATCCTATTTACTAGTGAAGTTTGCCATGTTTCTTGCATTTTTAAAATGGTTAAGTTTTAATTTATTACCAGTTGCAGTCCTAATTCCGGTTTGTCTGACTTCACAAGGAAATGCATACATGTCATCATCCTGCAAGTTTTTAGACTTCATGGTTGGATGACTTTTTTTTTAAAAAGATTTATTTATTTATGCATACAAGAGCTGGGGGACAAGCCAGAGGTGCGGAGGGTGAGAGGATTCACCAGAGCCAGAGTGGGGAACAGTACAGGCAAATTAACCAAAGTACACTGCCGAGGGGAGCAGCACATTGCTGAGGGGAGCAGTGGGCGAGTTAGGAGAGATCTGCTGCGCCATGTGGGTTGCTCCCTGGCCGACCAGGGATCGAACTTGTGCTGCAGAGGATGTGGACAGCTTCATAGATTGCATCTTAACTCCTTGCGCCACCAGGGAGGCCCTGGTTGGTTGACATTTTAATTGTCAAGCATCTGTGTACAAATGTGTCTTGTGATTTGTTCCTGTTTGAGGGAGTCTTTGGCTCCCTCCCTCCCAAAAGATCTATTATAAGGAAAGGAACAATATTTGAATATTGTGCTTTTTATGTTCTGCTAACATTATTTTATATTAAATTGGAATTATCTGCTCTACAATAGTGGATTAAATAACATTATTTTGTTAAAAAACTTTTGTTTTTGCTGGAGAAAAAGGTCCAGAAACAAGTTGACACCCAGTTGAACCAAACTTGATCATTATTTTGTTGTTGGGCATTAGAAGTGAATTTGTAGTATTTAAATTTGGTGGTACCAGACCTTTAAAAAAGTCTTCTGTGCTTCAATTCCCTCACCAAGAACTTGAGACACTAACTTCATGTTGTGAAGCTGATACAACAGAACACTGTGTACATATGTATGTGCCCTCCTCTGGCACAGGAGAGATACTTTCCTTGTGTAGACAGAGTGCTAATTAAAGGACTTTGAACATACTGATTAAAAGAGACCAAGGTAACAAAGCTGCTGAGTTATTTCTGTTCTCTTACAAAAGTCTCTGCCATCTACTGTGACCTTTTTGGGCTTTGTGCAGTGGGGCATGTTATTCATTCTGGACTGAGAGGGTGGGAAGAAGGGGGAGAAAAGAAGGGAATGTTGGCTGAACTGTGCTGGGAGGCTGTTGATCTTTCATTGTAGTTATTTTTAACCCCTTGTGTGGTTCAGTTTAAATATGCCTAGTAACATTGCCTAATAAAGATGTATGCCTACTAACTAATTAAATTGTCATAGTAAGATTACTAATGTTATAGCTCATCTTTATTAGTTCTCTGGTTGTACTTACTGTGCCTTAATTATTTAAAATTATTGGGATATATTTTAGTGGTCACCACATTATTTGACTAATGGTATCAAAAAGCAACTAAAAACTGAAAGCCTGCCTTAAAACATGTAATTTAGTGGTTCTCTTATTTTAATAATGTGCATGACATTCTTAGCAAGGTCTGCACATAATATTGTTTCAGTTATCTTCTACAGTAGCATTATAAAATTGAAAAGAAAAACTGTTTAGAGACTCATATACCCTATATTTGTAGCTAACATGGCAGTTAAATTTTTTACTTACTGTTTGTTGGAATTAAAAAAAATATCACAAGTTTGTGCTTGACTAAGAACCTTCATCTTTACATTCAGAGTTCAAAAGTATACATTTTTTCCTTCAGTCAGGTATTAGTTTGTTGAACTCCAAAGGGCTATTTTTAACGTTGGGACTGTGAAACCTCATTTGAGATGATTAAGCAATTGGCTGGGACTTGAACATTCTGTTTTCTTGAGATTTTGTGTTACCTGCATACAAGTATGCTGAATATGGCTTGTGTCTTAAAGCATACAAACCATAAAGCTATACATTTCACTCAAATTTGTTCATTATCTTTATTGTATGATTTTTACAAACTTTTTTAGTAGGTATATTTCTAAGATAGGATTGGTAATTCTGCCAGACCTTTAAAATATCCTCAGATTGCTGCAACGCATGATCACATGTCATTGTCTTCAATTTCCTGTCCTTTAAATGGGAGTGCTGGCTACAGGAGCTTGCAGGCTCTCTTTTTATGACCCTATATTTATGGAATTGCCTTGAAGCCATGGAATGCAGGGATGGGTTTCATTGTAGCAGTGTGGGTTTGTTGGTCTTCCAGTATATTTTATAAGAAGAAATGGGAGACTGGTTGCACAATTCAAGACCATATTTTGGCATGTGGATTTTCCTCATGATGGAATTAAAAGAAGGATAATATATTTGAATAGCATTTTTAAAATTCAGCATCCTAAAGTAGAAACAGTGCTGTGTGATATTTTCTGATGGTATTCTGTGATAGTTCTGTATGGTATTAGAGTTTTTTCCTCAGCTGTCACTGTTTAGATTTCCTGAAGATGACCTCCCAAATCTTGGTATATACATATCCATAATGTTTCTCTGGCAGATAAGAATGAGGTCAGATAATTCAGGGCAGGATCAGTTGTTACCTGATTAGATAAGATTTGAAAAGCAGTAGAAGTTTACCATTTCCTGGAATATGGATCCTGTTGGGGAGTATAACAGAACAGAGAAAGAGTGGTGAAAACACTTTGCTATGAATTCATGCATTCAGCAATTAAAGGAATACTTTCTAGAAGCATTGAAGTTTATAAAAGGTATTGAGGAGTTGGAGCTGGAAATAAAGAATAGTACTAGACAGATTCACACACAGTAGTTGATGAAATGATAAAGATACAGAGAACTATTGATATTTCTCATTTTTAGTCACATAGCTCTGTAGGGGTTGTCTTCCTGCAGGAGAAATTAATTAAACGCTTCCCTAGATACACTCTGAATTCCTCAAAGTTAACATTTCCTTGTGTTGGTTTTGGTGTAAAGAAGACTTTTCTTGCCAGCTTAACTCTGGGCGAAGCTGTGAATATAGGTGAGTGATTCTCCAGACAGACCAGTTGTAATGTTTCCCACTAGAAGAGGATAGAAAGAGACTTTCAGTCCTCTCAAGCTGAAATGGGAGAACCATCCTACCTTGAATAAATGGAACCATTGTATATTTTAAGCTGTAGACTATTTTCTTTTCTATTCCTTCCCAGCTCCCCTGTCATTATGCCAAGTTAAAAAGTTAATAATTTAGTTTGTGTAATCACACAATGTATAGTTCATGTGTCTGTTCACTCTGTGCTTTTAAATTATTAATGAACTTTTGTATAGGACTCTGAGACCTGTTTTTTCTACTTAACAGTTTTTGATCATTTGTAGTCCCAAAGGACAGGAATTTCAAACTTTTGAAGGTATTTTCCAGGTCTGCAATTTTTTTAAAGATTTATTTATTTATTTATACAAGCACTGGGTACAGTCAGAAGTGTGGGAGGGTGAGAGAACTCACCAGAGGCAGAGCAGGGAGCAGAACAGGCAGACCGACAAAATACACTGCTGAGGGGAGCAGCGGGTGTGGCAGGAGAGGTCTGCGTGCCATGTGGGACCCTCGCCTGGCGGCTGGGGATCAAACAGGTGCTGCAGAGGTTGCGGGCAGCTTTGCAACCCAGCACTCAACCGCTGCGCCACTGGGGAGGCCCAAAATGAAAATCTTATTAGTTTGTGTTATTGCAAATTAACTTTAGAAAAAAGGGACATGCTTATTTAGATTTTAATGAATGTTGGTGATTTTGGAAGTTATTTTTTTTAAATAAGAGAAATTTACTGCTATAGAGATCTTTTTTATTTGATGGAGAAAACTACTACAGAAATTGGGTAAAGAGCACCTTGTAGCCAAGTAAAGATTTGCATACAACCTGTTGCCTACTCACAACTTATGATATCTATTTAACTTGAGAATATTGACGCCTACAAACTTATTTCTAGTTATTTTTGAGAACTTTGAAGGCAAAAGCTGGTGTTTATGATGGCTGTTGGTCAGACTTTAGCATGAATATTAGTTGGTCAATTGTCTTTGAAACATGCTTTTTGCAGTAATTGTTTCTCTGAAGGCACATGACACAGGACCAGTCTTGGTCTTTTCCCCCAGTTACAACTGCATGGAGGAGAAATCTGATACGAGTTAGTTAATCTAGAAAAGCAAGCATTACTCTGGACAAAAGGATTTGTTTCTTTGGTGTCTAAGAGTCTCCTGTTTTAGCTTTAGTAGGTGAAACTCTAAACACTTATTTTTCTTTTTGACATGCAAAAATACCTATAAAGCTTGTCAAAACAAGACACTAGCATGTGAAATATGCACATATATGCGTTTGCAAATAATGATGATGGAATGAAAATAGTAAACATTAACTGAAACCACAGTGAGCAGTGACCATGGTGACCACTAATTTAGGTATTCTAGGTACAGAGCCCCTCTGTTGCCCTCCTGTTGGGAATGCAGATTTGGTTTTTAATTATAGAGTGGAAAGTCACTTTTCTATCACAGATTTTTTTAAAAAAAGATTTATTTATTTATTTATTTATTTATTTATACAAGAACCAGGGTATAAGCCAGATGCGCAGGAGGGTGAGGGATTCACCAGAGACAAAGCAGGTAGTAGAACGGGTAGACTGATGAAATACACTGCTGAGGGGAGCAGCGGGTGCGACAGGAGAGGTCTGCTTTGCTAGATGGGACCCTCACTGGTTGGCCAGGATTGAACTGGCACTGCAGAGGCTGCAGACAGCTTCACAGCAGGGTGCTCAACTGCCTGCGCCTCCAGAGGAGGCCCTTTCACAGATTTTTTTATTCTTTTTTTTTCAGTATGGAGGTACAGGCCAGATGTGTGGGGGGTGAGGTGTTGGGGGGTGAGAAGATTCACCAGAGACAGAGTGGGGAACAGAACAGGCAGACTGACTAAAATACACTGCTGAGAGCAGCAGGCAAGACAGGAGAGGTCTGCCATGCCATGTGGGTAGCTCCCAGCCAGCCGGGGATCAAACTCACACCACAAAGGCCACAGACAGCTTTCCAGCACTGCTCTCAACCCCCTGCGCCACCAGGGAGGCCCAGATTTTTAATTCTTATTAGTACTTTTTTTAGGTAGTAAAATATTTATGAATGGTCAGAGCAGACAATTGAATGAGTTTTTAGTTAGATTTGAGAGAATTTTTTATAATGTTAAAACTGAGTTTCTTCTATCTTATCTTCACTCCCCCATCTTCCCTCATTTTATTTTTCTTTCCTGTTGCAAAAGTGGTGTTATCTATCACCACAATATCAAGTTCAGCAACCTTGTTGGTTGGCATTTAGTCCTCCCAGCAAGGCTGGGAAGAGATGCATATGCAGCAAATGTTTCTGGTCAGTCTAAATGGAGAAAAGTAAAATGTAGTGGGGAAATTTACAAGAGGGAATGAAAAACAAGTTAGGGAGGAGAAAAGAAAGGCAATTTTAAAAAGGCCATGATCGAAACAGCTGTTTTCTGAGTCAGTTTGGTACTCAAGAAATCTTAACCCATCCCATTTTCCCCCTTTTAAAATTTGGTTAATTTATGGTTATCTTCAGTAGGCCACTTAAGTGATTTGGAATTAAAAAGAAATAGGATACAGAGGAAAGAGTCTCCTGCAAGCAACCGGTGTTAGCAGTTTTTCTGTATATTTTAGATATAATCTACACAGTTATGTAAATATAGGTAAATCCTCACTACCCCCTTCTCAACACAGATACCCAATAGTATCTTTAAAAAATACACTTTTTTTTGGCATTTTGCTTTTTTCTATTAATCCAGCATTAGTAAATATATCTTCATTTTGTATATCTGCATTGTTTTGACTTATAATTTATTTAATCAGTTCCTTTTGATGAACTATTAGCTTGTTTCTACCCATTTTCTGACACTGTAGTATAATTGTGTTGAGTATACACACTGAATATATAGGATTATATCTATTAGATAAATTTCTTAAAATGGAATTGTTGAGTCAAGGGGTTTTGTAGGCATTTGCTATTTTGATTGATATCGCTAAATATCTCTGTAGATATATTTTTACCCACTATGAGGATGTTGCTTTTCTCATACCTGTGCTAGGAGACTTTTCAGCAGACTTTGATCTTTTTCAATTAGATGGGCCTGACTAATTGTTGCTTCTCTTACACACATTGTAACCCTGAAAAAAGACTGTCTCCTAATATTACACCATGACATCTGTGCCACCATAGATATGGTGGAATAAAAATTAAAAGGGGGGAATTGTAACAGGGTGGTCCCAGGAAAGGGGGAGGTTCCCTGCCCCACCCAAGGGAGGGTGGAGCTGAGCAGGAAGAAGAGAAGCTGCAGAAGAGACTGAGGAAGGAAGGAGCAGGATGGAGCCAGAAGGAGACCTGGAGGAGGCGCATGGAGCCTAGAGACACGTAAAGAAACTGTGCTTGTCTTTTGGTCGTGGACTGGGTGACACAGATGTGGGTGAGACCCGTGGGGAGGTGACAATGGCAGCTTTTATCTTGATGTTGATTTTGCTCTTTTCCTTCCGGGCTTGTCCGGTTGTTTGTGACCCTTTTCTGTGGGTCCCCACTGGAAGATGCTTTAGACTTGTAGCAGGCTTTGGGGCCTTGTTCTGGGCCGATCCCATATGGATGGAGTTTTACCCACGAGGGGACGGGTAACTTTGGGTGCTTCATTTAGAAACTAGACTCTTTGCCTTACCTGTATTGTTTCCTAGTTTTATTAAAGTTCCTTCCCATTAAAGTCTCATGTGTTTAGTGTTGATGCGGTGGATGGCAGAACCCATTTAGAATAGGCAGGTTTGCGGGGTCTCGGCTGCCCCTCTCCCTGTCCTATAACATTTCCACCTTGCTTCTTTTTTACAAGGCTTTAATCACAAGTATTCTGATGATTTTTGATGTTTTTAAGCCTTTTTCCACCTAGTTTTGCTTGAGAATATGTAAAATAAAAAAGTGTACTCCCCTTTAAATAATACCATTAATTTCAAGGGATGCTGTTATTTTAGTGTTTTCATACAGATCTTTGATTAATAGATATCTCTATCACTTATTTCCTATATCTAAATGGATTTCCCTCTAAGTTAACATAGATAGTACTTCCAATTACATAGGGAACGCTTTTTTTTTTTTTTTTGTTAACAGTTTTTGGCACTGTACCCTGTCATAGATTTTTTTGAAAAGTTAAGCAATTCATAGTGAATAGACTCAAAGTTATCTTCGTAAGTTTTTCTTAGTAACCTGATATATTTTGTAATTTTGAGTCCCTCTCTTTTCTACCCCCTAATCATCAGGAGGTGTTCAGTGTAGTCTGGGAACATAGTCAAATCTACCCTTAAGTACCTGACTATCTTTCCATTATCAATTGTTATTAAGGTATGGGGATTAACTGCAGTCTGCATGGTTTATAGAGTATTCTATAGCATAGTGAGTTAAGATTGTGGAGACTTGCTGGTTTGTGGCACTGGATATTTCTTCATTTTATAGAGGTGTAAGCAGCAGAGTGTATGTGTTGGTACCTTCGTGACAAAAAAAGTAAAAATACCAGGGAACTTTGTATTTATGTGGTTAAAGATGGGGGAAGGAGGAATTTCCCTTTTGTGTGTTGCTATAAAATTTGAACTATCAGCAGAAGAATTAGGAACTATAGATAAGAATGTGCACAATTTGTTATTTGATTTCTGTGAATTGTTAAACACTTTTTCCCAGGAGCCAAAATCTGATTTAACAATGGTTGCTATCCTTCATGATAATTTTCTTAGATAAATTTCCATGTACTAAAAGAGGAAATGATTTTTTTTAATGCCACTGAACAGTTGATTCCGCTGATTCCGTCAGAGTTACATGTTATGCTTTGATTATATTAATGATTCAATTATCCCAGTATGTCTTAAATGACTTAAGAGATATTAACTTCTAAAGATGATGAAATTAAAAAAAAAAAGGTAAGGTTTTTAATGCTAACCATGGAAGATTGTGCTTCTGTTTTAAAAGTATTTTAGTTCTTGAGGACATATGTTCTTTTTTTTAATTTTTATTTTTTAAAGGATTTATTTATGCATACAAGAACTGGGGTACAGGCCAGAGGTGTTGGGGGGGAAGATGAGAGGATTCACCAGAGACAGAGTGGGGAACAGTACAGGCAGATTGACTGAGATATACTGCTGAGGGGAGTAGTATGTGAGTCTGGAAAGGTCCGCTGTGCCTTGTGGGTCATTTCCCTGCCCGGGGATCAAACTCGTGCTGCGATGGCTGCAGACAGCTTCATAGTGCTGTGTCTTAATCCCTTTGGCCACCAGGGAGGCTCCAGGACATATGTTCTTTAGAGAACTGTTTTATTCCTTAACTAGAAATCCTTATAGACATGTTCTAGAGAAAGAAGTGTATATAAATACAAGCTTTGTTAAACTTGTAATTTTCATGATTTTACATTTTCTTGAAGTATCTATACTGCTAACTTTCTAATACTCTACAGATACTTCTTTTGATCTTTTTATTCTAGGTGTTTATGTATGTCCCTGTTCGGGTTGGAACATTCTATTTAGTTGGTATCCAATTCTCAGATACTTTGATATTTTAGCAGACAACGTGTTTCTAAAATTCATTAGTAGTTTATCCTTTCTCAGGTTGGTTCTTCACCTTGCCAGGACAGGGATTCTCAGATTGTACATTTACTATATTACTTGCTCTATAAGATCTGTAAAGATTTGTCATTATCTGTTGAATTACTACTTAACTCCTCTGGCATTCAGGCTGCAAATAAATGACCTATTTAATGAGTGTCCATTTTGAAACCTGGAATCCTTGTCTTTTTATTCTTTTATGCACTTTATTTTTATCTCTATGTACCACTGTTCTTAAAGGCACATTCATATAGCAGGTGCTCTTTGAAATGTTGGACTACTCCAGTTCATTTGGGTCTCATTTCTTTCCTGTATTAAATAATAAGAATGATAACAATAATAATGATGTTGATGAGGAACATATGCCATTTATTGAGGCCTTTTCATTGTCTAGACCTTGTTCTAGGTGTTTTGCACATGTTCAGCTATTACTACCCATACTGACACTTTGATGAAGTATGATTCCAAATTTCTGATTTACTGATGAACAATTTGATGGTCAGAGAAGTTAAATTACATGCCCAACGTTACATAGCTTAGTTAGGTTTAGGATTTGAAACAAGTCAAGCTGAATTATAAGAGCTTTTAACCAGTAGATTCTATTTTCTGAGAATAGAGGACAGCTTTTACTACTGACAGTCAAGTTGTATGTGTAGAGTCAAAGACGTGTAGATACGGGAATAACTGAGATTATTAAGAAAATACTGAGATTATTAAGACAATACAAGACTGATTTCCAAACCAATCATCAAAATCTACTGTGAGGGTTTTAAATTGTAGTTTCTAGGACCTTACCCCAGACTTTAAATTGAGAATTTAGGGATTTTCATATGCTTTCTGGAAGTTTCTTATGTACCACTTGAGTTTTAGTTGTACATTTAAATTTGGGAATCATGTAACTTTGCTTTTATTAGCTTTTTTATTATTATGGAACTTTTATTAATTAGATTTGTGAGCAAGAAGATTAAGTTACAGTGAAACTGCCATTAACTAAATGGAAGGAGTTCAGGAAACAGAATTGAAATTTATTCTGCCTCGTCCTTAAAGATTTCATTATTGTGGGAGGCATGGCTGCCTGCTTGGCGAGGCTGAGGGGCTGGCCGCCGCAGGGCGGGAAGGGATTCTTGAGCCCCGCTAACTTCCGGCGTGGAGTCTTGAACAAATGCTGAGTGTGTGGGAAGTGCTGCTCGCAAGAGGAAATGACATACCTCACTTCATAAGACAGAAGTGTGTTTTGACATTCCACTCTCGCCTGGCCTGCCTGTACCTACATGTGTGTCTAATCAGTGAATCCAGAAAGCCCCAGAGACCCGGCAATGGAAGACATCAAAACAGATATCAAAACAGAAGACTGAGGGCCTCTCCGGTGGCGCAACGGTTGAGTGCTGGGTTGTGAAGCTGCCTGCAGCCTCCTCAGCGCTGGTTCGATCCCCAGCCACCTGGGAGGGTCCCACATGGCGCGCAGACCTCTCCTGCGGCCCGCTGCTCCCCTCACCAGTGTACTTTGATCCTTCTGCCTGTTCTGCTCTCCGCTCTGGTGAATTCTCTCACCCTCCCCGCGCTTCTAACTGTACCCAGTGCTTGTATAAATAAATAAATAAATCTAAAAAAAAGAAAGAAGACTGAAGTGGTGTGTGGGGTCCCCACTCAGGTGGTCTGCACAGCCTTCAGCAGTCACATCTTGGTGGTGGTTACCCAGTTTGGGAAAATGGGTACCCTGGTCTCCCTGGAACCTAGCATCGCCACCAGTGATATCAGCAAGCCCATGCTCACCACTAAAGTCCTTCTCGGCCAGGATGAGCCACTCATCCATGTCTTTGCAAAGAACCTGGTGACATTTGTGTCTCAAGAAGCCGGAAACAAAGCAGTTCTCCTAGCCATGGTCATGAAGAACAAAAGCATGGAGGGAGTGAAGGCATTGAGGGGGGTGATCCAGATGTGCCAGGCAGAGCCAGGTGCAAATAAAACATCATCTCAATGATTTGAAGACCACTCCCCACCCCTTCATTCCCTCAGAAGGCGGAACCTCCTTTGGCTGTAGACATTCAGAAGAAATGTGCACATCTCAGCCAGAGACTCTTTGTTAGGTCACTAATAACATCCATGAATGGAAGGGGGTTGCAGAATGTGTCTTGGGGGTATTGTGAATGGTTCTCACCAGGGTCCAAATCATTGCATGTATTTGAAAATGGAAAGAATGAGTCATCAGACATGAGTCATGGCCCTTGATGTGCAATATCAATTGTTGAAGGAAATTTTTTTATTAAAAATAAATGTGTATCCCCCCCCCCAAAAAAAAAAAAGATTTCATTATTGATATTTATCTTTTAGGAGAGAAAGGTAAATTGTACATACTGCAGCATGTATCTACTTGGTATTATCTTCTATAACTGTCCTTCTGAATGACATGCCACAGCTGTGAGAGGAGACAGTGTTAGTCCACACATGTATTTATTGGTCTCTAACTATATACCATAAATTGTGTATGGAGGATGATTCTCTATTTTTTGACATAAAGGCACATTGAACATGATATGGAATATAGAAGAGCCTGGAAGTAGGAAAGGCCATATTTGTAATCAGATTTAGGCAGTGTGTCCAATGTTAATATCATAGTCTGTCAGGAAAGCAGGGAACTTCTAGCAAGCTCTGTAGAACTTGTGGAGGAGACACAGAAGTAAAGTGACAGTTTGCTATGCTCTGGGCGTATAGTCATTTTTTTTCAGTGTAATTATTGAGCATCTGTTATGTGCTCAGTACTGGTCTAGGTTCTGAAAATACAGACAAAGAAAAACAATGCTTAGTGTTACGGACTTTATTAATAAGGGACTGATAAGTCACATGTATATATAAGTAAGCAAAGTACTTTTATAAGGTGATGTGCTGGGGAATAATTGGGGGAAGAGAATGAGTGTGGGGATAAGGGTTTTTCTTTAAATTGGATGGTCAAGGGTCTCCCCTGGTAGCGCAAGGGATTAAACACCACACTGAAGCAATCCACAGCTACTGCAGCATGAGTTTAATCCCCGGCCAGCAAGGGAGCAACCCACATGGCGCAGCAGACCTCTCCTGGCTCGCCCGCTGTTCCTCTCAGCAGTGTACTTCGGTTAGTTTGCTTGTTCTGTTCCCCACTCTGTCTCTGGTGAATCCTCTCACCCCCCACATCTCTGGCCTGTACCCCGGCTATTGTATGCATAAATAAATAAATTT
This sequence comes from Talpa europaea, assembly GCF_964194135.1. Lineage (NCBI taxonomy): Eukaryota > Metazoa > Chordata > Mammalia > Eulipotyphla > Talpidae > Talpa > Talpa europaea. The sequence continues at coordinate 82,973,824 of NC_140071.1, read as the reverse complement.
TTTTTTTAAAGATTTGTTTATACAAGAACCGGGGTACAGGCCAGAGGAGCGGGAGGGTGAGAGGAGTCACCAGAGACCGCGGTGAACAGAACAGGCAGACTGACAAAATACACCGCTGAGGGGAGCAGCGGGGCGAGCCAGGAGAGGTCTGTCCAGCCATATGAGACCCTCACCGGCCAGCCAGGGTTGAACTGGCGCTGCAGAGGCTGTGGACAGCTCCACAGAGCGGTGCTCAGCTGCCTGCGCCACCAGGGGAGGCTCTAAATAAATAAATCTTAAAAAAAAAAAAAAAAAAGGATGGTCAAGACAGTCCTTCTGACTGAGGAGGCAACATTGACTTAAGAATAAGCCAGTCATTAGCGAAGCCAGGATGACAGCCTTGAGTGATGTGTAGTGATGACACACTACACATAGAGTAGTGTGTGCAAAGACCTTGAGGAGAGAGTTTAGTGTATTTAAGGAATAGAAAACTGGCCAGTGGCAGGAGTGCAAAGACCATGAAGGAAAGTGGAGAGAGGTGAAAGAGGGGAGAATGCTTAGTGCCAGAATGAGAAATAGAGGCTCAAGGAGTGCGAAGGATAACAAGTGAGGGATCTGGTAGGATACAACTTCTGGGGATATGAGCAAGAAGGCTAATGCTTCTTGGTTAGAACTGAACTAGAGAGAATGGGTTTCTATTATGATTTTACTTTATCTCCAAACTGCCTTTTATAAATTGGTTTTGAAAGCTATTTCAGGGGAAGAATGCCAGACATATTTTGGGCAGAGGAATAACCATATAGCCTCCCAAGGTGGCTACTTGGAAGCAAAACACTTAAGTATGTTTGTTTTGAAAAGTTATTTGTAATGTATACATTGTTATGTTTTCATTGTTATTTGTACATTGATTACATTTTTTTCTGTTTTGTATTTTCTCTTTAAGCAGCAGCTTGCTTCCCAGATGGCTTCTGTTTTCATTTCCTTGTGATGTTATGACCTTTTCTAGGTTAATGAAGAAATGTTGCATACACATTCAGGAGTTGTTTACAAATTATGCTGGTAACACTTTTGTTAGACTCCTTCCCAAAGATAAAGTGAGTATTAGGATGTTTGTCCTAGATCAGATTTGTGGAGCTAAACAGGTTTTAAAATGTGTATCCCCATTAAAAGAATGTTTTATTCTCTTGGTTAACTATCCAATACTAGGTTATGTTTTATGACTCTTTTATCTTAAGAGGAGGGAGTTTCCAAGATTTAATATTTTTTCACTTTGAAACCTTTCAGAGAGGTCATTTGCATATAGTTAACATTTAATAAGAGAAGACAGTTGACACCAGTAAATTTAGATTTTCATGACTTCCACTGTAAATGAATAAAAGTGGCATTAATCATACAGCTGTAGATCTGTAGTGATACATCATAAAGCCTTATTGATGTCACTTCATACTTCATCTTTAAGGTCAACTTTATTAATTCAGCAAAAAGAATTTTCCTGTGAGTGTTTTGTGTATATTTACAAAACAGTGCTTTATAACCAACTTACAAATTATCTGTATTTCACTAAATGTGATTAATACAGAAGAAATAGTGCTATAGTTTTCTTAATTTTTTCTTAAGGTTTAAAGTAATCTAGCTTTTAAAAAAAATATTTATACATACAAGAACTGCGGTACAGGCCAGAGGTGCAGGGGGTGTGAGGATTCACCAGACACAGAGCGGGGTGCAGAACAGGGAGACTGAAATACACTGCTTACAAGAACAGAGAGAGGGCTAGACAGGAGAGGTCTGCTGCACCATGTGGGTAGCTCTCTGGCTGTCCACGGATTTTAGTGCTGCAGTGGCTGCGGATAGCATCATAGTGCTGTGCTTAACTCCTTGTGCCACCAGGGAGGCCCAATCTAGTTTTTGACTAAAGATCTGAGACACGTAACAGGGAAGAGGAAGGAAAAGGGCCAAAAAGGGGAGGAGAGAGCACAAAGGACTATAGTGGTAAGAGAACTATGGTGACTACACCTGAGGGGAGAAGTTAAATACTGTCCAAAACTTAACAATGATTTAAGAAAATATATAAATTACTCAAAAGAAAATTATGTAATTTAGCTTTTAAAAAAAATCACTTTAGGCAATTATGTGATGATGAGTGCTCAAACACTTAATGTTAATGTCGCATTTTATATTGATTTTTTAATGTCGCATTTTATATTGATTTTTTTTTCCTCCTTACCCTTGATTCTTTTTTTTTTTTAAGCAGTGGTTTTTTAGGGTCTATATTTTTTCCTAACATACCACTTTTGGATTATAGTTTTACTGGTTAGTGTTCCACTTGTTGTTTAGTGTAGTTATTATGAGTGCAAACTCTACAGCTTAGTGCCTGTCAGTACTCTCTCTTACTTGCTAGCTATATAGATTTGGGTAAATTACTGTGCCCTAAGTGCTTAATCTGTAAAATGAGGGTCAAAATAATTTTTATACCATAAAATTATTGACAGGATTAAGTTAACATAAGTAAGATCCCATAGTAAATATTCAACTAAGGTTACCTAGTAAGAACAATAAAGTTTACTTTAGAGTAATAGATACTTACTAGTTATAGAGAGATAATGTCATGTTCAAAGTTCAGTTGTGTTTTTGGTAGGTTTTATATAGGATTCTCAGAACACACACACACACCCCATGTACCCACCCTGTAATTTGAATTAAATCACTTCATGAAGGATCTTTTTTTATAGAAGGTACATAATAAATATTTGTTGAAGGAATGGGTCATTTCCTTTTTCCATCTGTCATAGTCTGGCATAAACTTTCAAAGAGATTTTGATGGAAGGGTTGGCCCCTGTAGTACCTCTAATTAGACATTCTTTCCACAGTGATTGCCATTCACTATGGTTTTTTAAAAAATTCTTTTAAAGTGACAATATAGGTTGTACTGCTGGAGAGATAGTTGCTTTGCAAAATATTTTTTTTCCCAGTGAATGATAAATTTATTATTAGGCTGTAAGAGTGGAATGTGGACTAAATAGGCAAAGCACTATGTCTGCCATTGTAATATCTCCCTTCAATAGTTCTTGCCCTTGCATAGCCTTTCTGGGTATATCTCTCTGCTCCTTACCTTGCCATCCTGATTCTCTGTCTGTAGCCATTGGGAGCTGGGATGGGTGTCTGACTTAAATGTAGCCATTTATAGATAAAGTTAATGGATTTTTTTAAATATAAAATTTAAGCACTCTGAACTTTAACCATGTAAGTAAATGTAAATCATTGCTGTTCATTCATTGATTTATTTACTGATACCATAAGTATTTATTGAACATCTGTTAATATGCCAGGAACTTAGACATTGGGATGCAACTGTGAATAAAACAAAGTCTATACCCTCTCAGGTCTATATTTTAGCGGAGGTGAAGAAGACACAGTAAACATAATTAGTTGATGATAAATATTATGGGACAAAGCAAAAAGTATAAGCAAAGAGTGGCTTTTGAATGAGGGCAACTGATATATAGAAAGTTAAGCAAATAAGTCCTTAGTGATAAGGTGACGTTTGAGCTGAGGCAGGATGAAGTGGGTAGAAGAGCATTTTGGGCAAAGGGTAAAGACCCTGAGATAAACATTGCATGGCATGTTCCAGGAAACAGCAAGACTACAGAGGCTGATATGGATTGAGAGGAGAGTGTTGTAGGAAATAATTTTAGTTTGAGGGTAGTTATTTCCCAACATTAGTTGTATTAAAATTTATAGCAGGTTTGTTGATAGGACAAAATTTTGCTTTTAGATGAAAATAAGATTAAGTGAAAGTGTTTTTGTTTCTTTTCCAAACTGAGTACTCATCACTGTGACACACAGTAAATATTTTTTCTGAGGTTTGAAAAGTCTGCTAATTGCAGTGTTGTATTATTCAGGACCAGTGTTAATTTTTAATAAGATCTGCAGTTTAAAAGATTATAAATATTGGTGCTTTTATTTTTAGTACTGTTGTTTATAAGTAAGAAGAGTAATTATAAATGAAAAGTGGGGTCAGATTAAATATATAGTTCAGTGATCATAACTTTTAAGGAGTTGTGACTAGTTTCATTGCCATCACTCTGATGATTATGTGTTACTACAGTAACTTCACTATTCTTAGAGGCATATTCATATGTAAAATTATAAAGTCTGTTTAGGGATTTGTCAGATACTCTTTGAAAATGGTTGTTTAGCTTTGGTTTCAGAAATATTTCCTCTCAAGCCTTGATTTTATTACAGTGGATGATTGATTTCATTTACACTTGGAAGAAATAATCTTAAGTCAGCTAATTTATAAGGTGAATTCATAACTGTAGTCCAGTTATCTTGGTTTATGTTGTATCCATTAAATTGTGTTCCTGTTGTAATTTTTAATAAGAACAGCTAAATATTTTGTTGCGAAGGGCAGTTCATCATCCAAAGTGCTTTTATTTTATTGTCATTAAACCTTCAGTTTTTTTCAGACTTATCTTTTGACACTAGACAATTCTGTTATCCCATTTAAACGTTTCATAATCAACAGTATTATTACCTTTATGTCAGTGAAATTCTAACTCTTTATTTGCATGATGGAAGGACAAGAAATGTTTTAAACATTTTCTCATTAAAGAACGTTGCTATATAAACTATATAAACTTATATATAAATAGATTTAGTCTAATGGAGAGCTACTTTCTAAATTCAGTCCAATGTTAAATCTCTGAATGTAATGCAGATGATATGCTTCTTTAGAATTGGTTAACATTTTTAAACATTATTTTCCAAGTTTTGGAGAGCAAGTATCTTTTTCGACAAAAATCTTAATTTGACATAGCAGGTTGTTTAAATGAAGTCTTATGCTTGTTTGATTTTTGATAATTCAGAGTTTTGCAAATGTAGTAGGCTGGAGTTTCTTGGTTGATTTTGGATTTTGCTAGAAATGATAATGATTAGTTGCAAAAAAATTTTTTTTAAAGATTTATTTATTTATTTATACAAGCACTAGCGTGGGAGGGTGAGAGAATTCACCAGAGCCAGAGCGGAGAGCAGAGCGGAGAGCAGAGCAGGCAGACTGACTGGAGTACACTGCTGAGGGCAGCAGCAGGAGGCAGGAGAGATCTGTGCGCCATGTGGGACCCTCGCCCAGTGGCCAGGGATTGAACTGGCGCTGCAGAGGCTGTGGGCAGCTTCGCAACCCAGCGCTCACCTGCTGCGCCACTGGGGAGGCCCCAATTTTTAAAATTTTAATGAAGTCATAGTCTCACATTAAAAAGGAAAATAAAAATAAAAATCAGTAGAAGAAAAGTAGAATGGTAGCTACCAAGATCTTTGAGGGAGGAAAATGGGTAGTTGTTTAATGGGTATAGAGTTTCAATTTTGGGACAAGTTCTGAAGGTCTGATTCACAATTTGAATGTAGTTACCACTCCTGAACCATATACTTAAAATTGATTAAGGTGCTTAAAAAATTAGGAGAAATAATAGCAATATATTGAACTCTTAGATTTTTGAAAAGAAATCCATCATATAAATAACAAGACTACACAATTTATGTGACTTTATTAGACTAATAAAATTCTTGGCTTATAAACCCTTATAGATAATACCAAAATATATTTCAAGAGATTTTTTTTTCTTTAAACTGCCAAAAAAATTTATTAGCAGTTTAGGCTGAAGTGAGTAGACACCAAATTATTACTGACTTTTACTGGATTTTGTGAGAACAAAAATTTAACTCCAGAAATTGTTACAGTTATGGTAACATGATTTTTTTTCAGCTTTATTGTATAGATTTATCAAGGAAGATAGCCTCTATATTTAAAAACAGTGGAAGGTTGTCAGTTCAGTAACTTTAAGGCAATTTAATTCTGCCTTCTCTTTAAACACAAATATCTGAGTTATAAGAAATATGATACACTTGGCAATTTAGTATTAGCTGAGGAAAGCTATGAAGATAGATTCTTAACTTATTGGTCAACATGCATTTATAGCATGCACATATGTGGGGAAGGCATTGTGGTGGTCTAGGTGTGAGCAGTTCAGTCATCCCCCTTGTTTCCTTTATGGTATTGTAACACATTATTTCTGTTTGGATATTGCTTGTAATTCAGTTATTTTGTATGTTTTAACTTGGGTGGATAAAATGTCTCATCATACTTCTTTCCTCCTAAAAATACAATGTATAGAATCATTATGAAGAATTGTTGTATTTTAAGTAAGGGTAGTTGTCTCTAGCTGTAATGTTTTCTTTTTTTAATAAATGGTAGTATATCAGTCCTGTTTTCAAGAGGCAAAATGTTTACTTTTGATTTTAAAAATTTTGTATACACACATTTCAGGTTGAAATTTCATAGGAAGTAATGACAATAAAAAAGCTAAAAGAAAAGCAACACATCTCACCAAACCTGAAACCCCACTACCTGGAAAACTGATGTGGACATTTTCATAAATAGCCTTTAAAACAGTTACTTCCCTGATTTTCTTCATGTAACAGTAGATCTTTGGTATTCTTTCACCATCAGTATATAGACTTTTATCATCTCTTTCTTTGATTATTGTACTGTTGTACTGTGTTGATTCTATAGTTTATATGTTGGTGGTTCAGAAGAAATGAGCAAATATAAGAATAGAAGAGAGGTTATCAATAGTGCTTAAGAGTTTGAACTTTAATGTAAGCCATTGTAGGTTTAAATCCTAATACTGACACATTTTTTTAAATTTATGTTTTTATTAATTTTTTTTCTTACGTTGTCACCATAGTTCTGCCACTGTATCACCTGTGAACCATCATCATATTCCCTTGTCTTCATCCCTTCCCTATTTTACCCTCCTCCCTGTCCCTTTGCTGTATGCCTTAGTTCTATGGTCAGCTTGTTAGTTTTGACTTTTTCTTGACCTTTCCTTTGGTTTCTCTTTATTCCACATATAAGTGAGACCATTGGTATTTATCTTTTCCTTCTGACTAATTTTGGCTAGCATAATCACTTCCAGCTCCATCCATGTTGCCACAAATGGGATGACTGTCTTTTTTGATCCCTGAATAATATTCCATTGTATAAATATATCACAACTTTTTGATCCATTCGTCTGTTTAGTGGCATTTGGGTTGTTTTCGTATTTGGCTATTGTGAATAGTGATACAATAAACATAGGAGTGCAGGTTTCCTTTTGAATTAGTGTGTGTGTGGCCTTTTGAATAGATTGCTAGGAATGGAATTGCTGGATGGTATGGTAGCTCGATTTTTAGTGTTCTGAGGATATCCACACAGCTTTTCATAGTGGCTGGACCATTTTACCTTCCCACCAGCAGTATAAGTGTTCTTTATCTCCAAATCCTCTCCAGCATTTGTTGTTTCTGATTTTTTAAATGTGGGCCATTCTTCCTGGAGTGAGGTGGTATCTCATTGTGGTTTTAATTTGCATTTCCCTGATAAAACTGTGATAAACATTTTTTCATATGCCTGTTGGCCATCCTCATTTCTTCTTTGGAGAAGTGTCTTTTTAGTTCTTTTGCCCATTTTTTTTTTGACAGGGTTGTTTGCTTTGTTTTTGTTGAGTTGTGTAAGTTCTTTGTAGATATCTGTACTGACACTTAATTGCTGTATGACCTTGAGTAACTCAAAACTCTGAATCTCTGCTTCCTCGTCTGTGAAATGGAACTATTAATAGTATTCTTATATTGTAGTATTACTGTGATGATTGAGTTTATGTTTTTAAAGTACTTGGAATACCTGGCAGAGAGTGCACATGATATAAATATAAGCTATATTTCTTGTCATTTTGGATTTTATGGTTATTAATATTTTAGGATAAAGGTATATTTCAAGTGATTTTAGATATTTTTAGCATTTATATCCCTTTGACAGCTTCATCTCTTCAAAAGTTTATGCATGATATGTTTTGTGTTTGTTGGATAGAGCTGGTGTGAGGGGAGGGTGATAGAAAGGAGCTTTTGGGTTTTAGAGACCTGGATAGAATTGCAGTTGGCTGTTATCCAGGCTTTTCCTGGCTATATTGCCTTTGGCATGTCTTGGGTGGCCTTTGACTAGTGCTGCTCTAAGTAGAGCCAGCCCTGCTGTATCCTGGAATCTTGGGAATGGTTTTAAAGGTTCTCAAACCAGAGCCAGTAAAAGGCAATTTAATATGAGTTAGTGAATTTTGGTATGTAGTCTAGCCTGGAGATGCACTCTGTAACCTTAATGAACATTTTCTTGATTTGTGTGTTTAAGCATTCTTAAAGCATTAAAAGTAGCTCTGTTATTGAGAGATATTTCCTTTTTTGGAATTGGTCTATGACTTCCTCATGTTTACAGCTTTGTTTTTAAGTTGAAATTTGGAGGTAAAGAGTAAAGCAGTGACTTTAAGTTTTTCATTTTAAATGACTGGAAATAAAGAAAATTTTAAGAAAATTTGACCTGCAGTCATTTTATATTTGTAAAGTTATATTTTAGTATAGTCTTCCATGAATTTCCTTATTAAAATCTGTGAAAAATTATTACTCAACCTATATTCTTATTATAGCTTCATCTTTTGGGGCATACATTTAAAATAGTATTTGATTTCTGACAACTAATTTTTATGTATATTTCTTTTTTTTAATATTAAGTCAGTAATGTGTGAAGTTAAAGAAAGCTACTGCGGCCAGAGGATTATGTTTTAGTATAGTATTATAACTATACCCAGTCATAGTGAGACTTAGTGAAACATTAGGACAGGAGCAGGAATATTAGGCCACTGATTAAATACATAGCAGCAGTGATTTCTAGAGTCCATGGTATCTTTTTTTTTTTTTTTTTAAAGATTTATTTATTTATTTATATAAACACTGGGTACAGACAGAAGTGCAGGAAGGTGAGAGAATTCAGCAGAGCCAGAGAGGGGAACAGAACAGGCAGACCGACGAAATAAACTGCTGAGGGAGCAGCTGGCGGCAGGAGAGGTCTGCGCGCCAAGCGGGACCCTCCTCCGATGGCCGGGGAGCAGCCGGGGATCGAACCAGCGCCACAGAGGCTGCGGGCAGCTTCGCAACCCAGCGCTCAACCGCTGCGCCACTGGGGAGGCCCAGTCCATGGTATCTTTAATTTTGTAAAACACATGAAAACCACTGTTTCAGTATTTTAGTATATTTTTTTCACTCAATTTCCTTATTATTGTTGATTAGTCAAGTGACTAAGAGAGTTTTATGAGAAAAAAAAAAAAACTTTGTATATTGGATTGTTTCAAAGGAACACCGTAAGACACTGTCATTCTTAGATTATACTTTCTTACATTAGGATAAGATACAGCTAAAATATTCCATCATAACTTGTGCTATTTTTTATATATAACTTATTTATCAGTCTCACCTATATTGTTATTTTATGATATTTGCCTTTGTTTTGATTTTGATTTTTAAATTCCGGCAGAAATATATTGGTAGAGTTGTGAATTGTGGAAATTGTGATTTTTCAAGTCTTTTTATAAAACTTTCCATTGCCTTTTAATGAAATTTTGAATTTTTCTTGCTTTTGGAGAAAATCTCACTGGGGGAGGGAAAAGAAGGAGCAAGAGCTTGAAAGCCATCTGGAACTAAAGCTCATTTAGTAGTGGCTTACTAAATAAGCAGATATCTCTTGATATAATTAAGTCATAATTTTTTTGTTCTACTTTTACTCACTGTGATGACTTTATAGATAAATGTCAGCCATAGGGAAATACATAAGACTCATTAGTGTTAAATGATTCTAAATGGGTAAGTTTATACATCTCCATTTCTGTGTTTGCTTGTTTCCTAAAAAGTAAGATTCAGTAAGCATTGCTCCGAATTATCTCCCTCTTATATTAACATATCCCATTTGAGTTCTTGATTTTAGGAACTAAATAAGTCAGGGTTCAGTTGGGAAAATAGAAACACACTAGGTGTTTTAAACAGAATATTTTAATAAAGGAATTGATAAACTTGTTTTGGCAGAGCAGGTAAGCCAAATAGATTATGATGGAGAAATCTAGAAATGAACAACAGCAGGAAAACATTACCATCCCTACGGCCAAGAGACAATGGAAGATGTGGTATTAACAGCACTTGGACACTGGGCTATCTAGTAGGAGCAGAAACCACACAGAGAGAAGTGGTTCAGCTGAGACCATGGGGGAAGGAACTGTGACTGACTAGAGGTGGAGCATAGAGAAAGTAGGAGAAATAAGATTTTTCTCTTCCTCCTACTTTCTAGGCCTCTGCCATTATAATTATTACAGGTGAGACATGTCCAAAAGCCAGAGCAAGGGTCCCTGAGGATTGTAGTAGTTTCTATACGGAAAGGACAAAGAAGGGCAGTCGATTGACTTGAGACCAAATAGAAAATGACCAGCACAGACAATTTAAAAAAATGTTGATTCAAACAGCCCCTTCCCTCCTCTAGCCTGGGAAATGAGGTTATTAGTGCTTTCATATTCTTGTATTCCTTGTATAAGATGGAAATAATTATGAGGTATATGTTCTCAGTTTGTAGGAGCCCTTCATATTTAATGGTATTTAAACTGATTTTACATTTGCCTTGTATATTTTGCCAGTCTCTTTGCATTTTTACATTTTTATATTTTGAAACAGTTTTAATTTTCATGTGCTTAAATCTTTCCTTTATTTTTTTAATGTCTTAGAAATTAGAAAGTCAGTTCCCTTGAGATATTTAATGCTCTGTCCTGTCATCTGCTTTTCAACATTTTCAACATTTTAAATCTATGTATACTCCATCTGGATTTAATTTTCATGTGTGGCTGATATATTATTTTAATTCCAATTAAGACAAAATATTTGTTTTTTTCCCCCTCCCCCAGGACTAAAATGTTGAATTTTATTTTTCAGTGTATTATAACATTGAGGTATAATATTAATAATAATATTAATTAATGTTATAATAATATAACATTGAAGTATAATATTAATTAGCAGCAATGTATGTAATTTAGCCATTTAGGTTTATACTTCTTCAGATGCATGTTACCACACATACCCTCCACTAAAGCACCCATAATTCTCCACCAAGTGCATTCTTCCCCCTCACTTTTTGCTCTCCTAGCCAAAACTCTCCTGTGGTAGTCTCATTTCTGCAGTTAGATTTCTAAGGTTTGTTTGGTTTACTTTTGTCTATTCCTTTGCTTTTTTTCACTATTTGCACATATGAGTAAAAGCATTTATATTTATCTTTTTCCTTATTATTTCAGTTGGTGTAATTCTCTTTTATCCATCTTGTTGCAAATGACAGATTTCATTTTTATTTTATAGCTGAGTAGTATTCCAGTATCTTAATCCACTCATCTGTTCCTGGGCAATTAGTTTGTTACCATAGCTTGGCTTTTGTAAGTGTGCTCCAGTGAGCACAAGAGTGCAGCTATACTTTTGAATTAGTGTTTTTCCATATTTGGGTAGATACTTAGGAGCAGAATGGCTGGGTCATCTGGTAGATCTATTTTTAATATTTGAGAAACTGCAATGCTATTTTCCATAGAAGCTGGACCAGTCTACATTCCTAACAGCAGTGTTTGAGAGTACATCCTTGTTGTTTCTGGTCTTTTTCCTAACAGCCATTCTCATAGGTGTGAGGTGGTATCTCTGTGGTTTTGATTTGCATTTTCCTCATGATAAGTGATGAGCATTTTTTCATGTGCCTATTGACTGTATGTTTTCTTTGGAGAAGTGTCTATTCAAGTCTTTTGCTCGTTCATGGTTGGATTATTTGCTATTTTTTGTTGTTATTGTTGCTGTTATCTGAGCTTTTTGTAGCTCTTGGATATTAGCCTCTTGTCAGCTATGTGATAGGAAAATATTTTCTACCTTTTTTTATGGTGCCTCTTTGCCTTCATGACAGTTTTTGCTGCTGCATAGAGTTTTTCAATTTGATATAGTCCCATTTGTTTAGTTTTCCTTTTCTCTCCCTTGCCATTGGAGTTGAGTCCCTGCAAACACATGCCTGAAGTCAAAGTCATGGAATATTCTGCCTGTGTATTTTTATGTGTATTTTATAGTCGTAGGTCCCACATCCAGGTCTTTAATATATTTTCAGTTAATTTTGTGTATGGTGTGAGATAGTAGTCTAGTTCCATTATTTTGCATATGTCTCTCCAGTTTCCTAGCACCATCTGCCAAAGAGACTTTCCTTTCTTCATTGTATACTGTTGGCTTCTTGTCATAGGTGAAATGTTCATATATTTAAGAGTTTATTTCTGGGCTCTCAGTTCTATTCCATTGATCTGTGTGTCTATTTTTATTCCAATGCCATATAGTTTGATTCTATAGGTAATATATATGTTGGAGTCTGGGAGTATACTGCTTCCATTCTTCTTCAGGATTGTTTTGTCAAAATTGCATCTTTTGTGGTTTCATATAAATATCATTAATGTTTGTTATCCTTCTTTAAAGAATGATAATGATATTGAAACTTTGATGGAGATTTCCTTGAATCTGTATATTGCTTTGGGTAGGATGGCTGTTTTATCAGTATTTACTTATACTATCTACACTCAAGGAATAACTTTATGCTTCTTTGTGTCTTTGATTTCTTTGATTTTTATTTTTTTTAAAGATTTACTTATTTATGCATACAAGAGCTGGGGTACAAGCCAGAGATGCGGGGGGGTGAGAGGATCCACCAGAGACAGAGTGTGAAACAGAACAGGCAGATTGACTGAAATACACTGCTGAAGGGAGCAGCGGCCAGACGGGAGAGGTCTGCCTCGCTATGTGGGTTTCTACCTGGCTAGTCGGGGATCGAACTCAGGCTGCGGATTGCTTCATAGTGCAGTGGGAGGCCCGTCTTTGATTTCTTTTAACAGTGTCTTTAGTTTTTATGGCACAGGTTTGTCCTTCCTTTTGTTAAGTTTACTTCTACCTATTTAATCCTTTTCTGTGGTATAGTAATGGGGTTGTTTTCATGATTTCTTTCTCTACTAGTTTGTTGTTTGTCTATAGGAATGTAACTGATTTTGTAATTGATTTTGTAGCTGACTCTTGACTATAGTGATATATTATTTCTAGTAGTGTTTTAGTGGCTTCTTTAGGGTTTTCTGTGTATATTGTTGTTCATCTACAAAGAGTAATAACTTTTTTTGGTCTTCTTTTCCAAAAGGATTCTTTTTTTTTTTTTTTTTATAAATATTTCTTGTCTAATTGCTGTGGTTGGGTCTCAATACTCTTGTATAATAGTGGTTGAAAGTGGATATCCTTATTTTGTACCTGATATTGCAGGGAAAGCTTTCAATTTGCCATCTGTTTTTCTTACCTTTTTTTTTTTTTGAAGATTCATTTTGCATACAAGAACTGGGGTACAGGCCAGAGGTGCAGGCATCAGAAGATTTACCACAGACAGAGTGGGAAACAGAAAAGGCAGATTGACTGAAATACACTGCTGAGGGGAGCAGTGGGCAAGTCAGGAGAGGTCTGCTGCGCCATGTGGGTAGCTACCTGGCTGGTAATTGAACTCTTGCTGCAGTGGCTGAGGACAGCTTCATAGGCCAAGTCTTAACCCCTGTGTCACTAGGGAGCCCCTGTTTTTCTTACCTTTTTGGGTTACACGTTATCCTTATGTTGCCTTTCCATATGAAGTCAGACATTTCTCAATGTGTTTCTTCTGTTTTTTATCTTTGTGTTCCCCTTTTTTCTCCCACCTGGGCCCTTTGTGCATTATTGTCTCCAGGATAACTGATTCAGTCCTCCATTTGGTTTATTCTGCTTCCATAACTTTCTCTAGAAATTTGTCTCATTCATTGAGTGTTTGTGCCATTAATCTGTTGCTTTTTCATTTAAAACTCCGATTTCTATTTTCTGCTCATTGATTTTATTTCTCAGCTCATTCAGTTGTTTCTCTGAATTTTTTTGCATCTCTGATTTTATGTGTTCTCTTTTATCACTTTGACTTGCTTTTTTGATTTTTCTTCCATTGCTTTTGTTTACTATGGCAATTTCGAACTCTTTATTTGACAAGAAGATCAAAATCTTCCATATATTTGTGGTTGGGTAATAGTGAGGTGTCCTTTTTTTATGGTGTCATCTTTCTCTGAGATGTATTATATTTTTGTCTGCCTGTTTTGCTGCTTTAGTCATTTAGAAAGATGAATTGCTGCTACTTTTTCTAGCATATGGTTTTATAGTTTAGATTTATTTAATTTTTATATATATTTTTAAAGATTTACTTATTTATGCAAGCACTGGGTATAGTCAGAAGCGCAGGAGGGTGAGAGAATTTACCAGAGCCAGAGTGGGGAACAGAACAGGCAGACTGATGAGATACACTGCTGAGGGGAGCAGTGGACATGGCAGGAGAGGTCTGCGTGCCATGTGGGACCCTTGCCTGTGGCTGGGGATTGAACTTGTGCTGCAGAGGCTGCGGGCAGCTTCGCAGCCCAGCGCTCAACCGCTGCGCCACCAGGGGAGGCCCTATTTATATATTTTTATTTATTGGGTAGTATGGGGTCTGAAGGGGTCCACCTGCTGGTGTTTATATTCACATTTGTGGAATCACTGCTTCATATTGTGATATCTCTTCTTGCTGGAGTCCTGAACTTGAGACTGTGCAGTCTGTGGGCTGTCAGTGAGAATCATGAAGAAGGGACCAATCCTAGTGCTGGGGGATGGAAGTTCAATCCAGAGCACAATCCTCTTCATAGATCTGACATTTATGGAGTTCTCTTTGCTCCTGACAAGGGGATATGCCTCCACAGTTTCACTTTCTTTTTCCAGACCCCTGGCTGGACTGGCAGCTTGCCATTGTATTCTCAGCTCTGGACTAAAGTCTTCAGGCAATTCTCTTCACCTCCTGTTCAGTGAAGAGTGACTCTCTTCTCTGTCTCCTATGTTATAGTTTGTGTTGATCTCTTATGCGGAAGGGGTGTTCCTTTTTCACCCTTAGCCATGAGACTCTCTTGGTGTGTGTTCTTCTGTTTAACTTTTAGATGATACTCTTGGAAGCAAAGTAAGGAAGCTGGTCTTGCTACCATCTGGTCTTCCAGGATATTAATATTTTTGCATTGACATTGTGTTGAGAAGTTTGATCTTTTCTCAATCAGTTGAATTGTCTTTGCTGGATTTCTTTAAATTTGTTAGATTTTGATCTATGGTAACCTAATATTTTGAAGTATCATCCATGCTAATCCATTAGTTTATTGATTGTAAGGGTATACATACTTTTAATCATTTCTAAACCGTCTAAAAAATGTTTACTTTTCTAAAATTAAAAACTCTAGATTTCCATTTTGTGGTTTGGGTCAATTTTAAAACTTTTGGTTGTAATTAAATAGGTATTATTTCTATATTAATGCACACATCTGTATTAATCACTTTTGTGCAGGATGGTGACAATTTTAATTCTTTCCTCATTTTATTTATGGGAGATTTCAGTATCGTGATGAGCAATAAGTGTGTAACATGTTTTGAAGCTCACCTGTTAAAGTTATTTGCATATTAATGTGGTCATTGCGGCATGGAACAATATCTAATTCTAGTAGATGATGACATAAAAGTAAAAGTGTCAAGAGAAAGGAAGGGTAGATTATTTATATTTTTCCTTGATGAAAATAATGACTTACAACTTGGTCGTCTGATAATACCTGGACAATAAGGGAATCACTTTTTATTGTATTTGCTTCTGAAATGTAGTATATTACTGTGAAGAATATTTTGTGTAGTGACTGAATACTTAGCTTAGCATTAAAAAAAATTGGTTGTAAAGAAGGGTGAATGAGGAGAAAAGATGTGTTTATAATGTATTTTTTAACAAAAAATTTTGGAAAACTAGCCTCTGGTTTAGCTTTTAAGTAAGAGATTTCATTTTAATTTCTTTCTAGTCACCATTTAAAATTTTGGTGTAATTAGTATTAATGAAAAAATTTATAAAACCTTAAGGTGGAAATTTTCAACATTGTAAAAAATGGAATAGTATAATGAACCCAATATATCTATCACTGAGGTGCAACTTTTTTGGTAGTAATTTTATTTAACCTCTACTCATTTGACTACTCCCCATTGTAGATTATGTCGAAGCAAATTCTAACTATGACATAATTTTATCCAGGTATTTACAAAGGTAGCAAATCTTTTAAATATCATAATCATAATACCTTTATCACACCTGTGATACTGATGACAGATTCTCATTGTGAGATACTCAGGCACTGTTCTTGTATATCTTGATTGTCATTCATAAGTATATGTGTTGTTACTATTTTTTATTTTTTATTTTTTTAATATATATTTATTTATACAAGAACTGGGGTATAGGCCAGATGTGCTGGTGAGAGTATTCACCAGAGACAGAGCAGGGAGCAGAACAGGCAGACTGACGAAATACACTGCTGAGGGGAGCAGCAGGTGCGGCAGGAGAGGTCTGCAGCGCCATGTGGGACCCTCGATGGCCAGCCGGATCAAATCAGTCGACCAGAATCGAACGCAGCCCTAGGAGGCCCCAGTTATTATTTTTAACAATGTTTTAATTTGGATCCAGATAAAGTTCATAGGCTAGGATTGGTTTATAACTTTCTTACCACTTTATAGCTTCCTCCCACAGAGTTCATTATTTTTCACAATGTTAAACGTTTTAAAGTGTGTTCATTTGTGTAATATAAAACATCTTTTGAGGATAACTTTATTATAGAAAAATAAGAGTGCAACGTAAGTATTTTCCAGATTTGTTATTTTCTATGATCATGATTTTTGCTATATCCTAGATTTATTTGCATACTATTTTTGTGATTACTGCTCTTCTTTTATTCATTTATTTATTTATTTAAGACTTATTTATTTATTTATACAAAAACTGGGGTACAGGCCAGATGAGCAGGAGGGTGAGAGGATTCACCAGAGACAGAGCGGGGAACAGAACAGGCAGACTGAAGAAATACACTGCTGAGGGGAGCAGCGGGCGTGACAGGAGAGGTTTGCCTCGCCATATGGGACCCTCGCTGGCCGGCCAGGATTGAAATGGCACTGCAGAGGCTGCTGACAGCTTCACAGCGCGGTGCTCAACCAACTGCGCCACCAGGGGATGCCCTATTTTTTTTTTTAAAGATTTATTTATTTATACAAGAACGGGGGTACAGGCCAGATGTGTGGCAGGGTGAGAGGATTCACTGGAGACAGAGCAGGGAACAGAACAGGCAGAATGACTGTAATACACTGCTGAGTGACAGCGGGCAAAACAGGAGAGGTCTGCCTCACCATGTGGGTTGCTCTGTGGCCGGCGGTGATCGAACTTGCACTGCAGAGGCTGCGGACAGCTTCACAGTGCTGCGCTCAACTGCCTGCGCAGGAGGCCCTGAGCTGCTTTTAAAACCAAAATCTGCCCTTTATTTTCATGCTAGTTATGGTTTTGACGTCGGTTTTTTTTTTTTTAGATTTTTAAAATTTATTTATGCATACAAGAGCTGGGGTACAGGCCAGAGATGCAGGGGGTGGAGAGGATTCACCAGAGACAGAGTGGGGAGCAGAACAGGCAGAGTGACTGAAATACACTGCTGAGGGGAGCAGCGGGCGAGACAAGAGAGGTCTGCTGCGCCATGTGGGTACCTCCCTGGCTGGACTGGGATCAAAGTCATGCTGCAGAGGCTGGGTATTACTTCAGAGTGCGGTGCTTAATCCTTTGTGCCACCAGGGAGACCCTCTGTTATATTTTAAAGGGCCTGTTAAGATATATAATTTTTTTTTTTTTTAAGATTTATTTATTTATACAAGCACTGGGTACAGTCAGAAGCGCGGGAGGGTGAGAGAATTCATTAGAGCCAGAGCGGGGAACAGAACAGGCAGACTAACGAAATACACTGCTGAGGGGAGCAGTGGGCACGGCAGGAGAGGTCTGCGTGCCATGTAGGACCCTCGCTGGTAGCTGGGGATCAAACTTGTGCTGTAGAGGCTGCGGACAGCTTCACAGCCCAGCGCTCAACTGCTGCGCCACCAGGGGAGGCCCTACTTATAGTTGTTAAAATAGAATACCTTATCCATGTAATATTTGAAATCTACTTGACATACCACATTTTAGTTATTACTGTTTTAATACTAATGCTGCTTCTTATTCAGTCTAATTATCTACCACATTGAAATCTAATCTGTAACCACAAAGAGGGACCAATTTGAAACCTTAGATACATTTTCTGCATGTCTTCAGAAACAAGGTACATTCTGTGCAAAGTACGGTGCAAAGTATGCTGGTGCTGTATGTTCCCAGTCTGAGAACATGTTCTTGCCAGCTCAGCCATTTTATTTTTCAGGTTCAAATTCCATTACATGTGATGTGTAGTTTTACAGAGCAAGGGTAAGTGCCAGGAACCTGTTTCTGGATATTTGATAATTTTATTGTTATGAAGTAGAGTTAATTGATATTGGCAACATATTTCTTCTGTTGAATAGTATTTAATTTTTAAGGAATGTTGAAATTGAAGACTTTAAAATTGAAAAGAAAATACAATGATTCTTTTAAACCTTTCTCAAAATTTGTATAGAATGCATTTTAATAAAATAATTTAACACTATGAACTTTGGGGAGATAGAATTTCTTAATTCACTTTATGTGGTTCAATATATTTAACTGTTATATGAAAATATATGTTATCTTGTTTCTATGACAAAATAGAAATGTAAATAACTTAAAGCTCTTTTACATACATTTTTAAATGTATCTCATGGTATTTTACAATGAATAATCCTCATTTTTATAAATTAGGAAATTGTGGAAGGCCAGAGAAGTCATGTGACTTTCTCATAGACACACAGATGATTAGAGGAGATACTGAGAACTATGTAGACATTTATAGTATACCATAGTTCAAGAGCACTGGATGTGAAGTCACATATTCTGGACCTAGTGCTATTTACTTGCTAGGTTAGTAAGATAAACCTTTTGTTGTCTATTTTAAATGACTAACCCAGCAACAAAGAAACAAACAACCCAATCAGATAATGGGCAAATGACCTAGATAGGTACTTTTCTAAAGAAGACATTCAGATGCTCTACAGATGTATGAAAAATTGTTCAACATCACTTATAAGGGACATTAATTAAAACTACCTTGATATACCACACTTCTGTGAGAATGGGCCTTATGAAAAGAATGGAATTAACAAATGTTCACAAGGTTGCAATGAAAAAGGATCTCATCCACTGTTGGTGTGAAAGCAAGTTGGTACAGCCCCTGTAGAAAATGGTGTGGAGATTTCTTAAGAAAATAAAAATAGAAATTCTGTATAATACATCAATACTTCTTTAGGTATTTGTACAAATAATATGAAAACTCTAATACAAAAAAATTTTTCTATGCCTATATACACAGAAGTACTGTTTACAATTGCCAAGTCATGGAAGCAGCCCAAATACCTGTCAGTAGACAAATTGATAGAGAAATTGTGGGATATGTTTTCAGTGGAATACTACATTGCTGTGTAAAAAGATGAAAGGGTGGCATTGAGAACAAAATGGGTAGATCTCGAAGTGATTATGTTGAGTGAAATAAGTCAAAAGATGAAAGACAGATATCAGATGTCTTCACTTATCTGTGGAATATAAGTATCTCCAAAACATTCATAATCAAAGAAGTAGGAATAAATCTTGAACTCAGCAAAATGAATATTATGATTACCAGAGTGAACAAGAAGGAGAGGGGTAGGGAGGGGACCAGATGGGTTATGGGCACAGGTGGTTTGGTAGAGGGATGAAAAAAAAA
Source organism: Talpa europaea (assembly GCF_964194135.1). Classification (NCBI taxonomy): domain Eukaryota; kingdom Metazoa; phylum Chordata; class Mammalia; order Eulipotyphla; family Talpidae; genus Talpa; species Talpa europaea. Next base: position 82,954,187 of record NC_140071.1, on the reverse strand, counting down.
AAACACTAAGCTATAGTCATTCTTGTACTGACATAATTTGCTGTTAAACTTTCTTGAGAATAAAATTAGCCATAATGTGTAAGTGAAAGCAGTATGAAAGTTTTATAATTTACAAAATAAGTTCTCTTAAGTTTATATCAATGTCATTTTATCCTTAGTAATATGATCCTTAATATGTAGAAATAAGGATTTTTTACCTTTAAAAATTTTTTTTTCACACAAGTCTAAATAATACAACAATAACTAGGAGGCATTTCTGCATGTTTTATAATACAATTTTGTTTCTGTGTGGTTAATTTTTCTATAATTGGGAATTTAAATGTACATCTCATTCATTCATTGAAATTTGATAGACTCTAGGGTATCAGAATGAGTAAGATATATTTCGTTGATGAGATTACAGACTTAAGCAAGTGAATTTCAGCAGGAGCATGAAAATGCTTTATTAGAAGTTAAAAGATGATTATTAGGGGGCTAGAGTTTTGGGGAAAAATGTGTTGTATGACGTCATGTATGGGACAAGATTAGTATTCCTAGTATTTGTTTAGACATGGGACTGTCGTGGCATGTGGGGCTGCTGGACAAGATTTTATGTGTTGCTTTGTTGATGTATCATACTGATTAGTCAGATGACTACACAAAAGGGAGTTTAACTGAGTATAAGGGAAATTCCTCCTCCCACCTTCCTACAGGTATATCTGTACTGTTCAGAGTAGGGGGAGTCATGAAGAAATGGACAGGAAGGGGAAAAGGAGTGTTTTGGAAACACAGTCACAAGGTAAATGTATGCCTAGTTGGCATCTGTTAACTTGATAGATTAATGGAAGAAAGTATAAATCTCTATTTTGGTCTGATTCTAGCCAAATTCTATTTCTCTTCCATTGCTGGTTTCCAAGTTTAATTCTTTGAGGCTTAAGCCATTTAATTATGTTAGCACTCTAGGATTCTGACTGTACTATAATTCCCTTTAGTTATGTATTATTCTTGTTTTTAAGCTATGTTACTAAGTGATAAGGTAAAATACTGCATAAATGAAAGATTTGTTTCACGCACTGCATGGCCAGTGTAATATATAAGCAGTTGGGAAATTCTGTGGTTGTCGTCAGTGAACTAGCGCAGAAACCTTATGCTTAATATTATTACCTCCAATGACTTCTGTTCCCTAAAAAACAAATCATGTGACATTTGTGGTCAAGGCCAATGTATTAAGAATCTGGACTAAGGAGAGGAGGTCTCAAAGGTTTTCCTTAAGGTCAGAAGGGCAGAACTTGGGGCTTATATATTTGAGATCTCTCTTTTTTTTTTAAAGATTTATTTATTTATGCACACAAGAACTGGGGTACAGGCCAGTGGGTTGGGGGGGGGGATGAGAGGATTCACCAGAGACAGAGTGGGGCACAGAACAGGCAGACTGACTGAAATACACTGCTGAGGGGAGCAGTGGGCGAGTCAGGAGAGGTCTGCTGTACCATGTGAGTTGCTCCCTGGCCGGGGATCCAATTCATGCTGCAGTGGCTGTGGATAGCTTCATAGGTTGCATCCCAACCCCTTGCGCCACCAGGGAGGCCCGATATATTTGAGATCTCTTGACTTCATCTGCCAGATGAATCTGTGCTTCTGAGTTTCGCCACCATGATAGTAATTATATTTCTCACTTCCACTCAGTAGATATCTTTAGGTTACTGCCTGAAGTTATCTACTGTAGTGCTACTAGCATTTCTTTCCATACTTTTTACAGTTTTTATTTGAAGCCATAACCAAATGATAAAGGATACTGTTAAAGATTCTTTAACTTTAAAAATTATGCAAGGTTTTATTTGTAGCTCTAGATAAAAATGCTGTGCTTATTTATAGAACTCAGATTCTAGGAGATAAAAGAAAGATCTGTTGTGAGTAGGGTATTATTGATGTTAGATCATGAATGAACTATCTAGATTGAAATTCTAAGATGACTTTTCTCCTAATAAACTTTTGGGTGACAACACTACAGTTTGTCTGTGCAGTGCTTTTCATTCCACTTTCCATACTACAAGTTTAAGTCCCAGACATTGGGGTGACAGTGTGTCAAACTAGGAGATGTGTCTTTGTAGACACATGATACGCAGAATATTTGCTATGACATTTCTATTTCCCTGAGTGAGGGTTTCCCATGACTCTCTGCTTTTTAATTTGCTTCTTTTTCCAGTCAGGAAAATGACTTTCTTGCTATCATTTGTGACACAATATCATCTTAAATGTGACACGTAAATGACACTTAAAATGAAATCTATTAATACATATTTGGGTAACTGAGCAGAAAGAATGAAAGGAGCCTGAGGCAGTGCTATCATGTAGTTGCCTTGAATTACCTGCCTTTGCACTTCTCTTTACATGAGCAAAAAAATAATTCCTTTTTTAAAACTACCGTAGAAAAAATTTCTGGAACTTTGCTACATAAGAAACATTTTGTTTTATTATCTCACACCAGAACTGTTGTTCCTTAGTACCACCAGACAAAGATTTTGTTGGTACAACTAGAGTAGCTGGGATGCATTAGGTTAAGAGAAAAAGAATCTTCAGTGTAATTTGATGATATGTCATCACGAATCGTGTGATTCAAGACCATTCTCTTCCTGAATAATAAGTTGAAGAAAAACACTGGATCCAGATAAAGTTAGCCTCCTGTTCGCGACTTTCTTACTTCTTGTAGCCTGACCTTTGTTTAGAAAATACAGTATACAGTTATGGTGCATACTATGTATCCAAAAACCCCTCTGTGTTTCTTTTTGCTAGTTTAGCAATTCTGTACTCCCTTTAAAATATTCATTAGGAATGGGACTCCATTGTGTTTATTGGTTAGCATGCAGTGGAAATTGCTTTGTTGACTGTGTAACATGGGAATCTTTCCTACAATGATGTGTGGGTATTCAGGCTTTCTTTGAAGTGCGTGTGGATGGGCTTTGTGTTTCTTAAGAAACTTTGGAGGGTGTAGGGAAGTCTCTAGAACAGTTTTTCTTGGCCTGAATTTCTTGTCCACAATTACTTGTGTCTCACTGAAAACTTGAGTTAGAATCTCTGGGTAGAGACTGGGAATCTTTCTAACAATCTGTGCAGGTGATTCAAGGACTCGAATTTTTGAGAAATACTGGTTTTTGAGCCTTCATAGATTTCCCCAACCTCCTACAGAAGACCCTCAAGTTGTGTGTTTATATCAAATGCTGAATTAACCTGTTCTTTTTGATGAGAGCATCCTTCACTATGAGTATTTGGAATGCTGATGTGTTCTAAATTGTAAATGATGGTTTTGTTTGTAAAATCAACTTTATAAGTGTCAGTTTTAAAATCTCACATTCCCTATGCCCTTTAGAAATGGAAATATGTTTTTTAAATTAAAAAAATGGATGCCATATATATTATATATAAATATATATTTAATATATTTAATTCTTAAAATATAAAGATATTGACTAGTTTGAAAATACAGTGTCACTTTTAAATCATGTATTTATAATTAAATGCACAGTATATGTAGTCATAAACAAACATCTTGTTATTGATGCAAAAAATTTCACTTCTAATATATGTAAACAAGTGAATCTATGAACTTGATTCTGTACATCTTTAACATAGATACTTTTGTTCATACTTCGTAGAGTCGCTTCTTCAGCCCTACCAGTTTTATTATTTATTTATTTATTTATTTATTTATTTATTTTACAAATAGCAGTCTTTTATTTATTTTATTTTTTTTAAATAATAAATTTTATTTTTATATTCCCCATACAATTGCAACCCCCCCATTCTGACCCCAATCCCTCCCCTCCCGCCCCCCACCCCCCAAAAAGTGTCTCTGGTTCATAGTTTTTTGTTGATTTTGATTTTCACTTTCTTATAGTTACTCATTTTCCTGGTCCCTTATTTAAGTTTTCTAGATTCCTGCTATGAGTGAGACCATCCGGTATCTTTCTTTTTCTTTCTGGCTTATTTCGCTGAGCATGATCCCTTCTAGCGCCATCCATGTTGCTGCAAATTGCATGTGTTTATCTTTTTTGAATGCTGAGTAATATTCCATGGTATATATGTACCACATCTTCTTGATCCAGTCATCTATTTTTGGGCATTTGGGCTGTTTCCAAAGCTTAGCTACCAGTTTTATTTTTAACAGGTAGATCTTTTGAGGTCTTCTAATTAGGCATATTACCCCTCTGCAAGCCTTGCTACCCCCTTCTTTTTTTTTTTTTTAAAGATTTATTTTTATTTATTTATACAAGCACTGGGTACAGTCAGAAGCGCGGGAGGGTGAGAGAATTCACCAGAGCCAGAGCGGGGAGCAGAGCAGGCAGAAGGACCGAAGTACAATGCTGAGGGGAGCAGCGGGCGGCAGGAGAGGTCTGCGCGCCATGTGGGACCCTCCTCCGGTGGCCGGGGAACAGCCGGGGATTGAACCTGCGCTGCAGAGGCCACGGGCAGCTTCGCAACCCAGCGCTCAACCGCTGCGCCACCGGGGAGGCCCACTACCCCCTTCTTAATTGGCTGTTTTAGTTGTCATAAAATGTTTTAGCCTTTACTGAAACAAATGCCATAAATGATTTGCCTTAAGGGCGATTATTTCTTTATGAGTTAAGGTGAAGTTAAGACTACCAAGGAAGTGAAGCCAACGGAGAGTACAACTCATCTCTTTTTGTGGAAAGTAATTTTGCAGGAGGAATTTCTTTGTATACCACCCATTGACACTCATTCTGCTACATGTTGCAGAATGTGTCCTTTTGGAATGGTCTTTTTTCTTCTATTGATGAAATACAAGTAGTCCTGGATGATTTGGCAGCCCTTCAGTCAGTCTCAGTTTGTGGGCTCTTTTCAGTCATGGGGGGAATAAGGTGAACCATTGAGACAAGTCATCCCAGCAACTGTGAACCAGGTTCATGTCAGCCTGGGACACTCTGTCCCTGGTTCTAGTACTTTACAAACGAATTGGGAATATTTGCTCATCTTAGGTTATATAACATGCAGTTCCTATGAATAAATATGCACATACATTATACATACTTTTGATAAATGTATGTATACAAATGATAACTTTTTTTAAATAAATGATGAATTTTAGAGTTTGGCTATCACAAAGTCAACAATTGCTTTTATGGTTTTGGTCACAGTATAATTCTTGTTAATTAGGTGTAGAATGTTAAAAATATTGACAGATATCAGTTAATATCTCTCTTAAGGCAAATATATGTCTTTATCTACAAATTAAAGTTTAATGATACTTGAAATATATACAAACAACGTGAAGGTATATAAAATGTAAAGTAAAATTTCATCAGCTTCTTCTAGCCTCTGTCCTTCCCAGATGTAATCTTTACAGCATTTGGCTGTTCATTTTTGCATGCTCTTACTAGTCACTGTTCTTCACAAATACTTATTCTTCTGCAACTTTCTTTTTGTTTTTTAAATAACTATCATGGATATGTTCTAGGTCAGTACATATAGGCATTTGTCACTGTTGTTTTCAAATTTGTAATGACACTTTATATCTAGGGTTTTGAAAAGGTTTGCTTATTTTTGCTGAACATGAATGGTTATTGTTTATATTTTATTTTCCATGTCACATTTTCTTTGGTATATTTTTTAATTGAGATAGATTGGCTTAAAACAATATATATGATCTGGTCTCAAATCTTCCAATTATGTTATCACATCATGTGCACCATCAAGGCACTCATAGTCTTAAACCATAATCCATTGGGCCCATTCCACCCTTTGCTACTCTCTCACCCCTCCCTTCAGTGGGACAGGTGCAACAGTGTAGAAAGGGGACACTGCAGTAACATTGAGGGATGTGCTCCATTGGGAGCCCACTATGTTGGCTGGGAACTCCTTGGGCCTCTCTACTGCCTGCAGCTGACTGAGTTGGGCCCCATGCTCTATCTTGCAGTCCTGAATGAAGGGCCATGGGACTAGCTGTTACCTCCTGTTCTGTAGCTTCCTCTGACATAGGGTATCCTCACTTATGCACATCCAGTGGAGCTTTGTGCCCTGGAGCAGCATGGTAGGGTAACCACTGCCTGCTGCCATTACTGCCAGTCTTGGCCTTCAGCCTGTACTCCAGTGAGGCCATTGGTGGGCAGTAAAATGCCTGACCACAAGCAGCTTATGCGGCCTGGTGCCGGAGCCCAGATGTGGGAGTTTAGGGTGTGCTCTAGCAGTCAAACCCTGCTAGTGTTGAGCTGGCCATAAAGCCTCTCCCACACAGGTGGACCTCAGGGTAGCCGTCCTGTAGCAGAGTGGCCTGCAGGAAACTCCCAAAACCTGGCTGGCTGCCTAGGGAGGGGCTGCCCATAGGTGGGCTCCCACAGCTTAGGCATGGCAAAGTGCCAGTCTTGCCCCAGGGCTTGTACTGAGAAGCTCTGGTTTCATATGTACACGATATGCTTTGTGGTGGTGGTGCTGTACAAGCCACCAAGGCAACGAAGTTCACTGTGGCAAGGGTGGGGATAAGGGGTAAATATCATCTGGTACTTTTCAGGGTAGTCACAGACTCCCCTGGGAGCCCAGAGACATTGCAGGGATGCTTGTGGCTCTCTCCACTAAACCCATTATCTAGTCACCTGGGTGTCCCTTGTTGAACTGTGAAACAGACTGTACTCATAGTGAATTGTGCTCTGTCCTTCCCAGGCTAGTGGGAGAGCCGGAGGGTCTGCTGGAGGAAGGGCAGATAAAGCCCTCTCAGTGCACTGCACAGTTCCTGACTTACTGTCTCTCAATCTTTCCTTCCCTTCTTGGTGGTTTCTGACTCTCTATCTTGCTGAGACACTGATTCTCTTTTCCCAGCTCCATTCTAGATGTGGCTGCATGTACACTTACCTTCTGTGTTCCTGAGGGAAGCGATGACTTAAGGATTCTGCCATCTGTCATCTTCTCCCCCTTCCCTAGGATGTTGGCCTTTCCAGGCTTTTGTCATCCCTGCATCACCCAAGATACAATTTTTAATAATAAGAACTCTTTAACCTACTTTGAAAATATTCTCCTTTAAAAATAATTACATAGCTGTGTCAATATGGATACACCTTTTTCAGCTTTAAAATTCTGAATTTTAGCAAATTTAGTTTTAAAAATTGTTTTTTTCCCTCCATTTCCCATAGGACCAAATTAAATTTATGAAGCAGGATCTCTTTTATGTATTTTCTAGCTTGAAAGACACTATGGATCTTTATTATAACGCCATGCTTTGGAACTAAATGATTTTTTATGTTGCGTTGTTCTTATCTACTAGAAGTTTAGAATATTTTTGACAAATTACAAAAACTTCAAATATATCTTTGAGTTTCTATCTTCGGTGGAAATATTTAAAAAAAGAGACTGATTCCAGAGGAAATCTGTACTGCTTAGAAAATTATTTTCTGTGCATATATATTTACTTTTATAATACAGAAGTGGAATTATTTTATAAACTTTGAAATGAAAATTTTAACAGTTTTATTGATGTGTAATCTGTATACAGTATACTGCTCATATTTTAAATGTGAGATTTGGTAACTTTGACATTATCTATATTCTCAAAAAACTATCACCATAATTAAGACATTACCCTGAAAATTTCCTAAGAGGTCTTTGTAATCTCCTAAGAGGTCTTTGTAATCTCTTAGACCCAACCTCTTTCCTCATCCCAGAAAACCACTGATCAGATTTCTGGTACTATAGATTAGTTTGCATTTTTGAAATTTTATATAAGTGGAACCATAGAATAGCTACTCTCTCCTTTTTTTTTGGTCTTAATTGTATCACTGAGTGTAATTATTTTGGAATTCATGCATATGGTACCTAGCAGTAGTTCTTTCCCTTTTATAGCTGAATAATAATTCCTTATTGTAGCGGTAGCAGTTTATTTATTCATCTGTTGATGGACATTGGATTGTTTTCCATTTTTGGCCATTAATTAACAAAGAAAGTTGCAGTGAACATTCATGTACAAGTCCTTGTCGGGACATGTACTCTTATTTTTTCTTGGTGAAGTACCTAGAAGTCAAATGATTGAATTATATGGAATGTATGTTTAACATTTTAGGGAATTACCAAGTGTTCCAAAATTGTACCATTTCACATTTCCATTAGCACTGTATGAGCATGCTAGTTCCTATACATTTTCATCAACAGTTGGTATGATCAATATTTTTAAATTTAATCATTTAAATAGGTATGCACAGTACCTCTTCTTAAAAAAAAAACATTAAAATGCCTTCAATAAGCAAGTTATTTTTAATTGAAGTGAAACTTACATAACAAAATTTACCATTTTAAAATGAGCAATTCAGTTTCATTTTAGTACATTCACAGTGTTGTGTAACTATGACCTCTATCTAGTTTCAAAGCATTTCATCATGGGGGAGGAAACCTTGTACCCATTAAATTGTTGCTTTGCATTCCCTCTTCCCTGCCTCTGGCAACTAGCATTCTGTCTTTTGCATTTACCATTCTATTTCATATTAATGCAGTCATATAATACATGACTTTTGCTTATGACGTCTTGAGCTTTTGTATTTGTCCATATTATATTTTTTTATTTAAAGATTTATTTATGCATACAAGGCCAGAGATGCGGGGGGTGGCAGGTGAGGGGATTCCCCAGAGAGAATGGGGAACAGAACAGGCAGACTGACTGAAATATACTGCTGAGGGGAGCAGTGGGCAAGACAGGAGAGGTCTGCCTCATCATGTAAGTTGCTCCCTGGCCAGCTAGGGGATCGAACCCATGCTGCAGAGGCTGCAGATTGCTTCGCAGTGCGGTACTTAACCCCTTGTGCCAACAGGGAGGCCTGTTTGTCCATATTATAACAGATAGTAGTACTTCATCCTTTTTTATTGTGGAATAATATTCTGTTAAGTGGACATATCACATGTTGTTTATACCTTCATCAGCTGATAGACATATTGGCTATTGTTAATACAGTTACCCCTTTGCACTCCACTGTCCCCTCTCAGGGGACATCGGAATTCTAGCATATCACTCGGATGTCCCCTCTCAGGGGACATTGCAATTTATTAGTGATTACGGGGAATTGAGGTTATTTCAATGCAACTTTTTGAGACATGCATGTTTCCCTGAAGTTTTATCTTGAAATGGCACAAGAAATTAAATCAAAATATCGTAAAATGGTTCGGAGTGCAAAGGGTTAATATTGTCAGTATTATAAGTTTGTCAGCATACGTGTCCAAGGTTTTGTGTAGCTCTATGTTTTCATTGCTTGGATACTTACCTATGATTGAAATTATAGCATCATATCGCAATTCTGTGTTAAACCATTTGAAGACCTGTGAGTCTAGTTTCCAAAGTAGCCTCTATTTTAATTCCCATCAGCAGTGTTGTAGGTCCCACTTCCTCTATAGTCCTATCAGTACTTAATGTCTGTAAGTCATCTCAAAATTGTCTGTAATCATCATAGGTAAGTAAAAAAGTGATACTGTGGTTTCCTGGTAGTCAGTAATATCAAGTGACTTTTTATGTGCTTATTGGGTATTTGTATATTTGTATATCTTTGGGAAATGTTTGTTTGGGTCCTTTGCTCATTTTGAAAGTGGGATATTTATCTTTTTTACTATTGATTACTAAGATCTTTTCAAAGACACATGTCCTAGAGACTGATTTCTTATTAGACACGTGATTTTGTAAATGTAAGTTTTTGCACTTATCCTTTTAAGTATAAATGTTGAAAATTTTCGGGCCTCTCCTGGTGGCGCAGGCGGTTGAGCGCCATGCTGTGAGGCTGTCCACAGCCTCTACAGTGCCTGTTTGATCCCAGCCAGCGGGCTGGCGAGGGTCCCACAGGGTGTGGCAGACCTCTCCTGTCACACCTTCTGCTCCCCTCAGCAGTATATTTAGTCAATCTGCCTGTTCTGTTCCCCACTCTGTCTCTGGTGAATCCTCTCACTCTCCCGCACATCTGGCCTATACCCTGGTTCTTGTATAAATAAATAAATCTTTAAAAAAACAACTTGAAAATTTTCATTGTCCCATTTATCTGTTCTTTTACTGTGTATGATTTGGTTGCCATATCTAAGAAGGCTTTGCCAAATTCCAAGTCTTGAAGAGCTACTATATTTCCAAATTTGAAGAGTTTTATAATTTTAGCTATTACATTTAATTTGGTGATCCACTTTAATTACTTTTTGTGTATGATGTGAAGAAGAGGTCCTATTTCTGTCTTTCACTTGTGGATATCCAATTGTCCTATCTTTTGGTATTAATGTTTTCCTAATGACTTAAATTTTTAAAATTAGTTTTTCCAGCTTGAAATAAGATTGACACATAACATTGTATATGTTCAAGGTATATAGTATGCATTAATGTATACATTCATATATATACACATACATATTTGTGTACATGTATATTGATCACCAAAAGAATGAGTCAACACATTCATCACTTCACATAACTATGATTTTATTTTTGTGGTGAAAACATTTAAGATTTAGTGTATTAGTAACTTCAAAGTATATAATATAATATCACCAGTAGTCACCATGCTATGTATTAGATTCCTAGAACCTGTTTTTCTTTTAACTAGATGGATTAAGTTTGCTATTTTTGTCACATGTCTTTTCTCTAGTCCAATCAGCAATGTTTCATGGACTAAAATTTCAATATATAAATCATGTATTTATTGATGTAAAAAGGTATTGAATTAATTGTCTTGTCCTTTTAATCACTGAATAATATTTACTTTAATGAAATGGTATAATTTTCAAATGGTATAATTTTCATACCGTAAATATGACATTTTATATTATTAAAACTGCCACTCTAAACATCCTGCACTTTTTAAAAAAATTACCTTTATTAAAGTAATGTTGATTTACAGCATTGTGTATTTTAGGGCTATGGAGTCACATCTGTACTCATGTTTGTTTTCTCCACACCCACCATTAAATTAACACCCATAATCTTCTTTTGAACCTTTTTCTCCTTTGCCCCTATACCCCCTGCTCCTCTCTTTCTGGTATCCTCAATTCTATAGTCAGATTTCAAGGACTGGTTTTGGTTTGTTTTTGTCTGTTCCTGTTCTTGATTTTTAACATATATTTCATAGATGAGTTTCTCCTTCTGACCCACTTTAACACAATCCCCTGCAGTTCCATCCATGTTGTCACAAGTGAAAATATTTCATTTTTATTTTACTAACTGAGTAGTATTCCATTGTATAAACATACCTCATTTTCTTAATCCACTCATCTGTCATTGGGCACTTAGGTTGTATCTATAGTTTGGAGTTTATAAATAATGCTACAATGAACATAGGACTGCATGTATCACTTTGTTTTCTTTTTTTTTCACTTATTTTTTAAATAATAAATTTTATTTTTATATTCCCCATACAATTGCAACCCCCCTATTCTGACCCCATCCCTCCCCTCTGGCCCCCCACCCCCCAAAAAGTGTCTCTGGTTCATAGTTTTTTGTTGGTTTTGATTTTCACTTTCTTATAGTTCACTTTGAATTAGTGTTTTGTATTCTGCAGGTAGATACTTAGGAGAGGAATTGCTGGAACGTATAGTAAGTCTATTTTTAATGTTTTGAGAATTGCTGCATACTGCTTTCCATAGAGACTAGACTAGTCTACATTCCTACCAACAGTGTAAGAGGTTTCCTTTTTCTCCATATCCTCGCTAACATGTTCCTGGTCTTTTTAATATGGGCCATTCTTCTAAGTATGAGATCGTACTTCATTGTATTTTTGACTTTCATTTCCCTGATAAGTGATAATAAGCATTTTTCCCATGTGCCAGTTGGCCATTTGTATACTTTCTTTGAAGATAAGTCTTTAGTTCTTCTGCCCATTTTTGATGCAATTTTTTGTTCTCTTTGTTGTTGAGCTACATGATGAATGTATGATATGCAAATGTTCTCTCCCATTTGGTAGGGTTTCTTTTTGTTTCAATGAGTTTCTTTCAATATGTAGAAGTCGTTTAACTCATAATTTCGTTTGTTTATACATTTTTTTTCCATTGCTATCATAGTGAGTCTCCAAAGACATCTCTGAATCCAGTGTTGCAGAATATTCTGTTTATGTTTTCTATGGGGTCTTACATCCATATATTTGATCTGTTTTGAATTAATTTTTGTATATCCTGAGTTAGTGGCCTATTTTCATGCTTTTGGATGTGGTTGTTCAGCTTTCCCAACAATATTTATTGAAGAAAATTTTCTTTCTTTGCTGTTGTGTTCTTGACTACTTTGTTGTAAATTAATATTGTTTAACAGTTAAGGGTGGGTTTATGTCAGGGCTCTCATTTCTATTCATTGGTTTGTGTGTCTTTTTTTATTCTGATACCATACTGTTTTTTTTTTTTTTTTTAAGATTATTTATTTATACAAGCACTGGGGTACAGTCAGAAGCATGGGAGGGTGAGAGAATTCACCAGAGCGGAGAGAAGAACAGACAGACTAACAAAGTTCACACTGCTGAGGGGAGCAGCAGGCGCAGCGGCAGGAGAGGTCTGCACGCCATGTGGGACCCTTGCCTGGCGGCCAGGGAGTGAACCGGCGCTGCAGAGGCTGCGGGCAGCTTTGCAACCCAGCGCTCCACCGCTGCGCTGCCACCAGGGAGGCCCATGATACAATACTGTTTTGATTGCTGTTGCTGAATAATATACTTTGAAGTCTGAGTACATAACACCTCCATTTTTCTTTTATCTCAGTATTGCTGTGCCTGTTATGGTTCCATACAGATTTCAGTAATGCTTGTTCTATTTGCTTGAAGAAAGTTATTGGAATTTTGATAGGAATTGTATTAAATATATATATTGCTTTGGTAAGATGGCCATTTTAACATGCTCATACTTCCAATCCATTAGCTGGGAATGTATTTCTGCTTCCTTGTGTCTTTAATTTTTTTTTTTTAATTGTCTTACAGTTTTCACTGTAATGGTTTTTTTACCTCCCTTGTTAATTCCTAGCTACTTAGTTATTGTGTGTGTGTGTGTGTGTGTGTGTAAATGAGATGGTTTTCTGGATTTGTCTTCTAGTTTGTTGTTTGCATATAGGAATGCAAAAACCTTTTTTATTTTTTTTTTATTTTTTTTTATTTTAATTTTTTTTTTTTTTATGGAGGCATGTTTTATTTATTTGTTTGTTTGTTTGTTTGCTTTGTTTATACATGCACTGGGTACAGTCAGAAGCGCGGGAGGGTGAGAGAATTCACCAGAGCCAGAGCTGGGAGCAGAGCAGGCAGAAGGACGGAAGTACACTGCTGAGGGGAGCAGCGGGCGGCAGGAGAGGTCTGCGCGCCATGTGGGACCCTCCTCCGCTGGCCGGGGAGCAGCCGGGGATCGAACCGGCGCCGCAGAGGCCGCGGGCAGCTTCGCAACCCAGCGCTCAACCGCTGCGCCACTGGGGAGGCCGCAAAAACCTTTTTTAATATTGATTTTGTAGCCTGCCTCTTGACTGTACTGATTCATTGTTTCTTATAGTTTTTTTTTTTTTGGTGTCTTTTAATGTTTCCTATGTTTATTATGTTAACATCTGTAGAGAATGAGTTTTATTTCTTCTTTTCCAATTTGAATTCCTTTTGTTACTTTATCTTGCTAATTGCTCCAGCAGGGACTTCCAATACTGAAAACATTGTGCACTCTTTCTTATTTGATAATTTCTTTAGATTGAGTACTTAGAAATAGAAATCAAGGTATCAAAAGTTTATGTATATTGATGCTTTTTGTTAATTACTATAAAATTATCATTAGGAAGATTATATTCCAATAATGGGAACATTCAGAGTGTCAAAAAAGCTTTAGAAGCATTCATTCACCATAGAATAACATAATCTACTTTTTCATTCTACATATTTCGTTCTTCACATTTCATTCTACACATTTCACTTTTTCATTCTACATTTCATTCTACACATCTATCCTGACTAGATACTATTTCTTGACTAAGTATTTTCATATCTCCTGGTGACTTTCTTTTTTTGCTCCTATAATTGTTTCTTGTGTATTAAGGACTTTGTAACTACATTCTTTGTGATTTTCCACACAATATATGTGGAATTTCTCACACATTTTTTAAGTCTGAAACTAGTACAAACCCTCTCAATAAAATCTTGTCAGTTTCAGCCCTGATTGTTTATTATGGTATGCACTGCATTTTATATTTTCATCTTTGAATTCCAGACTGTATCACTGTGCCTGATGCATGTTTTTTTTCAATTCTGACTGGTTAAATGATACTTGAATCAAATCAGATTTCCTGTCTAATTGTATTTTATAGCATATTATTCATGTTAATGATATATTCAACTTGAAAACCTTATTGCTACACATGCTATATTAAAATAATTTTTTGTTTCAGAATTTAGTAATCTCAAATGAACAGCTATAGAAGCATGGTCTCTGTTTATAATTACAAATTAAATATTTTGTTAATGTTTAGCTTAATATTTTTCTTAAGATTTTCCATTGAGATATGGTAATGGGTAAGTATGGTGCCATTAAGGTTGTATTATAAATTTACCTTAATAGTATTTACTGTTATTGCTGTTAGGTAGGATGTCAGAAATTAAAATGGAGCTTATTATGTTTTTTAAAAAAGATTTAACATTTTAGTTATTTTTTCATCTCTTCTAGATTTACAGATTTTTTTCCATCAAGCAGGGAAACAATTTCCATAGGACTTATTTAAAAATTAGAATCTTTTGAATCCTAAATTGAAATTAAGTAAATCTAGTATTTGCTTTGTAGATAAAAGTAGAAGTAAATTTGCCAGCAATTAAAGTTTTGTAGAAGTCTTACTGTATTGCTGAATATCTCATAGGACTTTTTTCTTTATTATTGAAGTATCATTATTTCACATCCTTACAAGTGTTTTCACAATATAGGATTTTTACCCCTTGCCTCCCCCTACATGGCATAGCCACTGTAGCCCTCCTACCACTGAATCATCCATAGTCCTCCACTTTAGTTTATTGTGTTCTCTCCATTACCCCTTTGTTTTACCCTCTTGCTCTCCCCCATCCACTTTGAATGCCAAAGATCAATGGTCAGTTTTCAAGAGTTGGTTTTAAAGTTTGTCTTTTAATCTTTGCTTGGTTTTTATCATTCTCCTCATTATTTCACTTAACATCAACCCTTCCAGCTTCATCCATGTTGTTGTAAATGGCATGAATTTATCTTTTTATGGTTGCTGAGCAGTATTCCATTGTGTGTCCATTATTACTTTAAATAATTTTTCAGTTCCCTTCTCTCTCCTTCTGGGATTGTTATGATTTTTGTATTTCCTTTTCTCACAGTGTCAGATAATTTTCAAAGTGTTTCTTAATTTTATTCTCTTGCATTTCTTTTTCTGTCTTCATTCATTCCACATTTGTTTCTTGGATTTCACTGATTTGATCATCCATTTGGTCTGTTGTGCTTCCATGGCTTTATCCAGAATTTTTCATCTCTTTTATTGATAGATTTATACCCTACAATTCTGTCACTTTCTTATTCAAAAGTTTCAGTTTCACTCTTCTATCCATTGTTTGTTTCTCTTAGCAGTCATCTGCTTTTCTGAGTTTTATTGCATATTTGTGAATTCTTTCTAATTTTTTCTTTGTATTATTCTAATTATTTGATTTTCATAATTATGGTAATTTTGAACTTTGAATCTGATAAGAAGAGAATCTCTTCCATTTGTTTGTGGTTTGGTTCTGGAGGTTTTTTCTCTCTCTCTGGTGTGTTGTTGCCCTGAGGACTTCCTTGCCATTTTTGTTTTTCCTTCTCTTAATTGTTTTCTTTCAGTTATGCTCTGGTGTAGTTGGGACTTCGTTATGTGTGTCCTCCTTTCCCTCCATTCTCAGTGCTTGCTGGATGATGAGCATAGGAGCTGGTGCCTCATGGGGCCTGGGGTTGTGCTGGGACCTCACCCTGAAGCACTTTCCGTCTGGACCCTGTACCTTGGTAGCTCCATGTATGTGCAGCCTGGAGGAGTTCCGTTGCTGGGACTTTGCTTCAAAGTTCTTCTGGGTTGAAGTCCATTTTTCTGTCACTGTGGCACCTGGATGGATTCCACCAGGACCTTTTTTTTTTTTTTTTTTTTTAATCAAAGCAGTACAAGTTTTTTTCCAAGTAAACTCTGGGTAAATGTTTTAATTTTTGCAGCTTGAACAACACTAATGCAGTAACTTGAATTATTTTGGGACTGCTTTGGTCAGCATCCTGATGCCCAGAAAATGTCTGGGTTGATGAGTTGCCAGATGCACATTTGACCTAATGAAGGAGAATCCAACTGTTTACTCACTGCCAACTTCAGTGACTTAATCCTAAAAACTAGAGCGTAAATTGATGGTAGCTTCCAAATTCATTTAGTTCCAGGTATATCTAAAATTAAATATCCTATTATAGTATAGTCCTCTGTAAGTTTTTATTGATGATGTTAAGTAAAAAGGCTTTAAGCTTTGCATTTTCCTGATTTCAAGTTTTATTTATTTATTTATTTTTGAAGATTTATCTATGCTTCCAAGAACTGGGGTACTGGCCAGAGTTGCGGGAGGGTGGGAGGATTTACCAGAGATAGAGTGGGGGAACAGAACAGGCAGACTGACTGAAATACACTGCTGAGGGGAGGAGCAGGCAAGACAGGAGAGGTCCACTGCGCTGTGTGGGTAGCTCCCTGGCCGGCCCAGGATCGAATTTGTGCTACAGAGGCTGTGGATTGCCTCATAGTGCTCTGTTCAAACCCTTGTGCCTTCAGGAAGGCCCTCAAGATTTATTCTTAATATGTGTGACACTTTCAAGTTCATACCAAATGATTGAGTTATGATTCAAACATTAAGACTATATTTTATTAATAGGGTTTTTCAAATTCGTCTTTATGTATGATTGTTTATCATATGTATTATTTGTCTTACAGGAAAGAATTGTTGATGGATTTAATTGAATTAAATCTTTTTTTGTGATTTTTTTTTTTTCTGTTTCTAGTTAGGGTGTTGAGCATTATGAGGGCAAGTCCTAATAATGTATTTACTGTTAATATCTTTTTGCTTAGTACTTTACAGGTGAGAAGATAAATTTATCTTAATAGTAATTACTAACTTTCATTTTAAGGCTGGAAATAATAATTCAGGCTTCTAATAACAATATCCTAGTAGAGGTAAAAAAAGTAGGTCAACAACTTGCATCCTTTGTGCTACATATAGTATGATGGGATCGTCATAGAAATATGGTTACTGATTTTTTGATACACAGCCAATTTTGGAGAGGCAAATTATGCTCATTTGTTAAAATATATTTTTGAGACTGTCTTGATGGTCTTACTAGAGAGGAAAGGTATAAAACATCTTAAATTTGCTTAGCACTTACTTGTAATATGGTCTGTCTGGTCTACATTGCATCAAAAGATTTATGTAGATGTTACAAAATAGCTTAATTTAATAAAATAGCAATGTTCTGTGTTAATTGTATGTTACAGCAACAGAGAATAGTGTGTATCCTTTTTTTAAAGTTTATTTTAGGTATTATTTAAATAGATATCTTTAACTTTTTCTTTTTTTTTTAAATTTTATTTTTATATTCCCCATACAATTACAACCCCCTTATAATAGTGGGTATCTTATACACAAAGCTCCAGTTAAAATCACAGATTGTGGACCACTGTTAGCTACTAGTACGTTATGCTCTCAGACCAAATGTGTTAGCCGTATGCTTTAAGTGAGTCTTAACACTTAAAACTACATTGCTTTATCTTTTCTTGGACACTCTTTCTTGGAGAATTAAAAGGGTTATTTTGCCACTGCTTAGCTAAATCTAGATGTTTAGGCAGTAATGTGAAAGTGAAGTGGTCTGGGCTTTGGGGTCAGGGCTAAGTATTAAAATCTAAAGTGTGTGATTTAAAAAAGCAAGCATATTTGTATAGTAACTGCAGCGAGTATAGTGTTACATTTAGTCATCACTGTTTCAGTGGTACATTTAAAATTTGGGGACCCCCAGGAATGATTTTAAAAGTATTTCGATCATAACTAAAGATGAAAATTAAATATTTTTTACAGATTCTTCTGTGTTTTCACATATTTCTTTAACATTTCATATAGTTTGCTTGTTAATGAATAATCCCAGCTTTGGGTCTTCACACATATTCTGATCTGTCTCTTTTTTTTAAATCAATTAATTTACTTTTAATGAAGTACCATTGTTTTACATTTTTGTTAATATTTTGAGGGTATAGGATTTCTCCCATCAGTGTGGTCACTATAGGTCTACCACTGCCAACTGATCTCATTTTGAAACTCATTCCCGGACTTTATGAGTTTGACCACTGTAATAGGTGAAATATCAATTTTATCTATTTTTGTAGTTATTTGCATTTTAAAGAGGCAGTGAGTGTATTTATAGGAATTGTATTTGCGTACTGTAAATTTTAAATTAGTCAGGCTAATTTCTGTATTAATATTACAAAGGAAGAGCTTGCTCTTTTCTTGTTCACTGCTGTATCGCACATTTCCTGTTGCTGCCTTGACATTTAATGGATATGTACAGACTGAATACATATGTGCATGCTCCATTGTAGGACTAGGAAGAGGAGACCAAAGCAGGAGAAATGAGCTTTGAATAACAAAGATTTTTGAGGTTTTACATTCTTCAATCCTTAATGTGTGGACTTCTTCACAAGTTTTTCATCAAAGCTGTTTTTTTACTTTATTATGTGACTTTATAATTATAACTTAACTGTCTGATATTTTATTCTCATCTAACAAACAGCCAAACAATAGGTGCAAAGCTGTTAATGATACAAATACTAGAATGAGAAACTTTGCCCATAGGTTTTTATTGCTAATTATTTTGTGAAATTCTTCAGAGTTGGGCTAGTATGTAAAAGGACGTCTCCTGTGAATGAGTACGTGAACGGTATAAAAATAATTTCATTTGGTAGTTATGAAGTGTTAGACTAAATATTAATAAAAATACACAAAAATACACTTTTTTAATACATGTTTCTGGAAAAAGTGAAGTTGTTTCTAAGAAGACATTCCATACAGGCAAGGATCATGTAAATTACTATCTTTTGCTAATGTTGTGACCAAAACTCTTTATTCAATTACAGGCTATGAAATTATTAAAGAGGAGGGAAGTAGTTGTTATCTTGCTGAGGTGTGATTGTCAAATAATTATTTTTTTTTTACAATTGTAATTTCACTGTGCAGATGTCCCATAACTTATTAGCTTTTGTATATAGTGTTACATCCTGTCTGTTTTGAAAATAAGAATCTGTTCAACATGATTGATATATCAAAGAATGACGTGAGTGTAATGTGAATTTGCATTTGCTTACATGTGGTTCAGACTGGGAGAAACATTTGGTCAGCTTAAAAAATTGCACCCAACTGAAGTGAGCTGCTTAGGAATATTCAGAATACACACACCTCAAGCACATTCATCAGATACGAGCTACCTCATCCATCTAATTTCAGATAACCCTCCTTACATCCTGTCACAATAGCCAACTCCCAAGTTGCAGCCTACTTCTACCAGCAAACTTCAGTCTTTTTCAAAATAAGCCCCAAAGTAAGTCTTTAGCCCTCTTAACCATATTTTCCCATAAGGATTTTGCATTTCACATTTTTTTTTTGGGGGGGGGAACAAATATGATGCATTATAGCAGGACTTTTGTATGATTTCATCTGCGTGTGAAAGTATTTTGTAGGAAAAATTCCCAGAGGTGGAATTATTTCTTTTTTAAAGATTTATTTTTATTTATACAAGAACTGGGGTACAGGCCAGATGGGGGGGAGGGTGAGAGGATTCACCAGAGAAAGAGGGGGGAACAGAACAGGCAGAATGACGAAACACACTGCTGAGGAGAGCAATGTGCGAGACAGGAGAGGTCTGCTTGCCATGTGGGTCACTCTGAGGCCGGCGGGGATCGAACTGGCACTGCAGAGGCTGTGGACAGTTTCACAGCACTGCACTCAACCTCCTGTGCCACCAGGGAGACCCAGAGGTAGAATTATTGCATCAAAAAGTGTATGTACACACTTGTAATTTAAATATATATTGCCAGCTGCTTAACAGTTAATTATGTATAAAAATTATAATAATGTATAAAAAGTGTCTTCTCCATCCCTTGGCAACATACTCCTTACAGTTTAACTCTGGTAAGTGAAAATAATCTTAATGCTTACTTATTTTTTGCATGTTTTAGGAGCTTTTAAATTTTTTTTATGCAACAAACTCTTAATATAAAACCTTGTACAAAATTGAGACTTTAAAAGTAGTATTACTTTAGCAGTGGTGACTATTCAAAGCATAATTTTTTCTGAATAAGTTACTCTGTCAGCAAAAGCAGCTTTCTGAGCATCTAATATCTCCTTAAGTCTTTTTGAAAAGTTGTGTATTTTAACATCTGTGAATTCGTTCATTAATTCTCAGCCAAAGGGACATGTGGAATCACAGTAAAAATTTGCGGAGCTTTTTCAAGCTAGGTTATCTATAATCATAGTATCCAACCTCAAGGTATTTTATAGAAATTATGCATGCATTGTTCTTTTCACACTGAGAGGTTTACTGGTAAGGAGGGGGAGGGGAACAAAAAAGAAGCAAAAAAAGGGCAGAAAAGATGTTTGGGGCATTCAGGCCTTTAAGTGTCATAACATAAACTATTGCAGCTGAAATGTTACCTGTTTTCAAACTTTTTATTTATTGTTATTTTTAAAATACAGAGTATAAAGAAGATTATAAAAGTTGCTTATAATACTAGTTTTCTAATCCCTTCTGATAATCCTTCTGAGAATTAAAAATAATTTTCTGAATTTTTTAATGCGCTTTCAGATATTTAGGATATGAAAAAGTTGTTAGTGATATCCTAATTCTGTGCTGCTCAAGTGTTGTTGTCCTTAGAATTGGTCAGCTTGAGGCTACATAGTTCAGAGATTGAGAGCAAGTGTTTACAAATTTTTATAGTACGTGGCTAGTTTTATGTCTGTTGAATCTAATAATAAAAATTTTGGGACTGCATTTTAAAAGATTTATTTTTCTGATAATTTGAGAATTTGTTGTTGTGTTTTATTTTTGCTAAAGCATTGGTCTGAAACAGAGTAGAGATTTAGAAACAACTGATCATCACAACAGATACTTTGAGAAGGGTTTTCTGTATTATTTCCTTTATCAGTCATATGTGAGCTGGTCTTACTCCTCCTCCATCAGTCTCCTCAGACAGAAGTTGCTTTCATTGGTTCACCAAGAACATGCCAGGGAATATCCTTACCCAAATAAAGATGTCGGGAGGGAATAGGACAATTGCTCATTTTGTCAGGTAGAAATTGGGCAAACTGACTTTTCCCCAGATGTGCCTATAAATTGGATTTTGGAGTAAGATATTTCAGTAGGAAAACTGCCAAGATTTGATTTTGGGAAAAGGAGGCTGTCCTTTTTTGTCACTTTCTTTCTCTCCCTTCCTACAGCATCCTCTTCCCTATTTCTTATACTCTTCTCTCCTTCCTCTTCTTCTGTTTCCTCTGTTTAAAGCTGTAGATGTTTAGTATTTATAAATGAGGAATTTTTTTTTAACTTGTATGATGTGGTAGGATGTATATGTCCTTCCTGGGAGTTAAATGAGGCTCAGAGAGTTAATTACTGTAGAAATTTAGAGTTAAGCTTTCAGGGAGAGAGATTTCCTTCCTGCTTTATTCAGTCTAGTTTATCTAAGTAGGAGGAACAGATAAATGGGGTTTAGGGAATAAACAGTTTCTTGCAAGAATAAAACATGTGCATTTGACTGGAGCATGCAATGTGTTATCTCAGGAGGTGCTGGTTGGGAGGGCAGCCCAGCTGGTGTCACATGATAACTTTGGAATCACACTTCCCCGGTTCTAGTCCCAGTCCTGTGATCTCTTAGCTCATGACCTTAGATTAGTAACTTGAAATTACTCTGCCTTAGTTTCCTCATTAATCAATTAGGATGCTAGTACTTACTGCATTGTTTTGGTGAGGTTAAATGAATTAATGTTTGTAAAACATCTAACTCTCCTTTCACTTAATTATTAGCATCAAGCCTATACCAGGCAACATGTTAAAAAAAATAAATACTTTTGTGGGTGTTACCACCTTGTAGATGCTAGCCAAATATTTTGCAGGATTGGCACATGGTGAGGTTCTTCTTTTCTAGTTTGCCATTTTGACAATTTTTACTGTTTTTTATATCAGCTAACAAAAGATTATTATAGTGACTCTGTTTTCAAGACTGGCAATAGTAGATGTCAGTTATTTATTAAATTATTATCCATATCCTCATGGAAAAAAATAGGCACAGAAAGATACATTGTCAGTGTGGCAAGACATCTTAGATTATATAGTCTAAACTGCTCCCCTCTTTTTTGTTTTGAACAGCTGAACAAGCTGATGACAGAGGAGTTCAGTGACAGGTGTACTTAGCTTTAAAAATAACTTGCTTAAAGCTTTGAAAATAACTTGCTTAAATATTAATTTAATATTTAAATTATTGCTACAAGAGGAATCCTTAACCTCTCTTTGGCTAGTAGGATTTATAATTGCATAATGTGGGTGTTTTTCACTGACATCTCTCCAAATGTTAATGCTTTATATTACTTTTCATCATATAAGAGAAAGATATTTTTGATGGTACAGCTTCACATGATACAATGATAATAATATTGTCTAGGTCATATATGGATTTATTTTAGAGATTTGCCAAGTTTTTTCTCCTAGCTCTCTATCACTTGGCCATCAGAAGAAACTGTTTTATACCAGTTAAACCACTCAATATCTGATGATAGTACTTTTTATTTTATTTAAAAACAATGTTTACTGAATTAATATCAGGTTGTAACATTATATAGGTTTCAGGTTTACAGCATTATAAGTCAACATCAGAATATATTGTGCATTTTGTTTGCCACAAAAAGTCTCCGTTCCATCTTATCCTATACCATACAGTAGTGGATAGTGATATTGACCGTAGATTGTGGTATTAACTGTCTAACATTTAGTTATTTGACATGAATTTTTGTATTTATCACATGCTGAATGATTAGGACATTTGTTGCGTTTGGCTTTTACCACATATTTTTTCCCCTTTTTAGGGTGATTCTACTACATCTTTATGGGACAATATAATTGTTCTATATAGAGATCATTTTCAATACTCTGAGAAATCAAAATTGTGACTGACCTTGGAAGCCTCCTACAGTCTTGTTTCTTCCATTTAGGACTGTCTTTTGAATTAAGCTTATTTATTTTAATAATATAAATCCAAATACTATGAGCTCTAGCTAGATTGAAACTCATATTTCATTTTATAGCATACACTTTTATATTTATTTTATGTCATACAATCAGTTTTAGTAAGTAATTCCTGGTGTGATGTAACTTCGGGATCTTTTGCTATTCTGACTGTGGTTGTTTCCCTGGTATTAAATTACACATAATTTTCCTAATTAAGACCTAAACATACACTACAGATTGGGACTAATGTTTTTCCTAATATGGGTAGTGCTCTTTTTTTCTTTTAATTCAGCCAAAGACGATTAAAGTTGAAAAAGTAGAAACTTACTACACTATTGCCTAAATGGCTTGTAATACACCTTTCTAAAGGCTCCTGATTTTCTTTCTTTCTTTCTTTCTTTTTTTGACTTCTTGGTAAACCTAAATTCAATAGAATTTGGATTTTTGATTTTTTTTTAAAGATTTATTTATTTATACAAGAATCAGCGTACGGGCCAGATGTGCAGGAAGGTGAGAGAATTCACTAGAGTCAGAGTGGGGAACAGAACAGGCAGACTGATGAAATACGCTGCTGAGGGGAGCAGCGGGTGAGACAGGAGAGGTCTGCTGCGCCATGTGGGACCCTTTCCAGCTGGCCGGGATTGAACTGGCGCTGCAGAGGCTGCGGACAGCTTCACAATGTGGCACTCAACCACCTGTGCCATCAGGGGAGGTCCGAATTTTTGATTTTTAATTTAAATACTGGCTTATAGTTTTAACTGTATATTTTGCACATCTTCAAGTAAGTAAAGAACTTTAAAAACATTTTTTTTAATTGAGATGATATTTAGATACCCCATCAGGTATTATCACCGTAGTGCTTTTATTCTTTTCTTTGCAGCCCAGCATACTACTCTTCTCATCCTGTTTTTTCACCTCTACAAATCGATATATATATACTCAAGTCCGTTACAAGATTGCTGTACACAAGTATATCAGTTCTGATAAAATGGAGCTTATGTAACTGATTTTTTTATGATTACGGAGTGTAACAAATGATAAGAAAAGGGATTTCATCCATTAAATTATATATCTGCATATAATTTTAGATTTTGTACTGAAGAAAATAAATATGAAAAATGCACTTCAGTTAGGACGGGGGTATATCTAAGAGTTTTGTATGTTTTGTGTCTTTCATTGCTTCAGAAGAAAATGTTTTGGTTTAAAAATAACTTTGGGCAAAATGCCTGTTAAATCTCCTTTATCCTTGTGTCTTCCAAACAAAAAAACAAAAACCACACTTATTTGGAAATATCTTTACTTTTGAATCATTAACTCTTTAGAAAATTCTTAGTAAAAATTTATGGTTGTACTCTATAGATGTTGTCAGAACAGTTTCTAGTCCAAGTGTGCCTGTGATTAAAATATCTGTTGCAAGGAATATGTTTTTCACTTCAGTGTTTCTGTGCTATTAAACATTACCTTGTCAACACTTTAGTCTCTAGCTTATGTCTGTGCTGTTGAATAGCATAGCTGGATAACTCAAGGACTAGTTAGAGGCTTTTGTTCCTTAAATAAGAGTTTGTAATTCAAATAAAATTTTAATATTTTATACTATTTTCCACCTTGCTTAGAAGTTGATGAAATGACTTGCTAAAATTTCCAGTAGAGCATCATAACTAAGTTAACTAGAGGTTTGCCAGATAGATTTCCTTGGAAATATATTTTTAATGTTTAACTTTTTTATATCAAAGAACTCATAATGCAAAACACTAACCTATGAGAGAAAAGCAAATGTGGCACTTTTCATTTGTTTGACTTTTGTCATTTACTCATAGAAATGGAAGGTTTTATAAACATAAAGGTGCCTAGCATCGAGCCTGGTGTGTAGTGTATAGACAACAATGGTAGGTCATGTTGTAAATACTATTAATTACACATACCTTTTACAGTTAAAAAATTACAACTGTATTACTTTCCCTTTCTCATCCACTTTCAACACCTTATGTACTGATATATGACCGTGTGTGTGTGTGTGTGTGTGTGTGTGTGTGTGTGATCATTTGCTTATCAGCCTGGGATTTCAATCTCTCTGCCATTTTCTTCCTATAATGTAGACACCCTTATCCACTCACCATTCCATTCCCTGGGAGTGGTAGTTTTGCCATATCCTTATGTCCTTGGCATGCTTTTTAGTTTTTGACTAGAACTTGCATTTCTCCCTCTTTGCATTTCCAAACTACAGCCTATTCTTCAGCATTCAATGTCTTTATCTGTGAGAAACCATCATGTCTAGGTACAATATATTAGTCATTTCAGTCTTTGTGGTGAAAACTTTACACCTTTCTTTTATTGTTAGTGTCCCAGAGTATTTTTACCCTTGCTTCTCACTGTGCCTGGACTGCCTGCCCTAAGTTATCTGCATGACTCTTTCTCTTACTTCAGCTGGTCTCTGTTCAGATGTTACCTTCGCAGAATGTTTTCCCTTACTGCCCTGCTTTAATAGAGCAGTTCCCTGACACTTTCTGTCTTCTCTGCTTTACTTTTCTTCTGTAATACTTCATCACTTCCTGACATTTTATTACAGGTTTGCATGTTTATTTCTTGATAACTTCTTTCCCCCTGACTGAATTTAAGTTCCTTGAGGGCAACAGCCTGATTTTTGTTTATTGCTTTATCACCCTGCCTAAAATATCCTGGTCCATAATAGATACTTGGCAAGAAATTTTTATATGGTGTAATTCAAGAATGTTTGCTCCCTCCTCCCACTGCTGGCTTAATAATTCATTCTTACAGTTTTTAGCATCTGGTTCATCTGTAATCATAAAATGTATGATGAATAAATTAATGCCTGAGTATTAAATACCAGAGGACTCAGCTATTGCCAGTAGAAAGATCTTATCCTTCGACTAATTAATTAAAAATGTATCATTATGCAAAAATGTCGGTAAGCTAGATTCTCTTCTCTTATCGTTAGATCCAGAACACACAAACTTTTGAGTTCATAATGTTGATGTGATTTTATGCTTTTTGAAATGTAGCCATGTTTTGTAATAGTGATCCACGTATAGTCTATATGAAGTAATTGGAGAATAACACAAATGTAATGGCTGAGTACTAGTTACTAGTTATAATGACTGTTGAGACTAATGAGAAATTGTGAACTCTGTGGTTATATTTATTATGGTTTAGAGTTGAAAGGGACCTTTGAATATTTGATCTGAGTATCTTGTACAACTAAGTAGAATGAGGCCAAATATGTAAATGACTTGCCTAATGTCACAGGATTATTATTTGTTAATGTACAGCAAGAATTGCACTCTTTTTTTTTTTTTGGTAATATCAAAGGTTACAAGACTAACGGACTTTCATATACAGTTTGCAGAATTATTAATGGCTGCAAATACTGTAGTTGGCAGTCAGGTCATATATCAAAAATTTAAATGTGTATACCATTTTAGAAAAATTTTCTAAAAATAGGTCAGATGCCAATTTAAACAAGTTATTTATTAAATTGTAGCTTATTTATTAAATATTTTAAATTTCCAGTATAATTATTAGATGTTTATTATGTATTTTGTTTAAGCCCATGTGCAAAAAAATAAATATTACAGTCACTATCTGGAAGGAATATCCATTTTAGTCTGTAGACCAGCAAACTGCTCATTACAATTTGAGTCATATGAAATACAGAAATAAAGACTTAAGTATATAGAGACCTCTGTAGGTGGACAAAATAATTTTATGTGTATTTAATCTGATGATAAATTTGGTCTTATATTTGTTTCTTTAAATTGTTTTTCCAGTAATTTATCTTTATTATTGTTTACCGAAGAATTGCTATATGGCACACTGACAGTGGGGAAAGCCTAGTCTTTAACCACAAGATAGTGAGGTGCTCTTCAAGGGGAGTTGTACACACCCTTGATAAGTTTAATAGTGTAGAACAATAGATGAGAAAGGACCACGCCTGTCCTTTTATACCTTTTCTCAAAATTGCATATTATTGGAATAGGCCTTTAGTAAAAGTTAGTGATTTATACATGAAGATTTTAAAAGAGTTTTAAAGGAAGTTTCTATTTTTTAAAGCTATACTACTCTCTGGAGCATGTGAAATCATGAATTTTGTGCCATTTTTAATGCATATTAATTCTGCTTTAAGAATTCTTTTTTTTTTTTTTTAAGATTTATTTATTCATGCATACGAGAACCAGGGTACAGGCTAGATGTGCAGGAGGGTGAGAGGATTCACCAGTACAGAGGGGGAGCAGAACAGGCAGACTGACTGAAATACAGTGCTGAGGAGAGCAGCGGGAGAGGCAGGAGAGATCTGCCGCCCCATGTGGAATTCTCACCAGCTGGCCAGGATAGACCCCTCCTCGCAGAGGCTGAGGACAGCTTCACAGCGTTGTGCTCAACAGCCTGCGCCACCAGGGAGGCCCTGCTTTAAGAATTCTTAAATCTTCTTGATGCGAATGGATTTTTTGTTGTTGTTGTTGTTCGAAAACATTTTTAGTTTGTAGGTTTTGAAGGGCTTATCATTTTTTTTTGCTTTGTCAAAAATTGATTGGTGATTTAGGAACCACATTTTAAGAAAGATTGTTCTAAGATTTCATTAAATCATTTTTAACATTTTTGAAAATTTGGGAAAGCTATAGACTGGCTCAATGGAAAATACTTGCATACTTGCACATAATTTGTATACAGTTTTAGGGAATTCAGGTAATCATTGAACAAAACCTAGTGAGGAGGGAGGGTTAAAATGTGTGAATTTCACTGTTAATCTGCTCCCAGGTTACCTATGATTGATTAATTTGTTTTTAATCTTTATAACTACACCATTTCTTACCATTTTCCTCATTATACTGTGAACTACATCAAAAAGTTAATTTTCTCTGTAATTAACATTTAATTTTGAAATGATTTTGACATTTTAATTTATTTTTTTACCTTTATTCTATATAAATTTTTTGCATAAATTAATTTTATTTTTTTACATCATTCATTTTTAAACAATATTTGCTTTCCCCCACCCCCCTCAGGTGTAGTCCCAGTAGAGTTTCCTTCACCAATGCACCCATGTACCATCAACTCCTCCCTCCTTTCCTCTGATCCCTCTCCCTCCTCCTTCCCTGCAGTATGTCTCTACTTTATAATTGTCTGTTTTTGCTTTGTTGTGTTTTGTACTGTTATTATTTTTTTTACACCGGTGTCTTATTTGGTTCCCCTATATTCCTGCTATAAGTGAAACCATCTGATATTTTTCTTTTTCCTTCTGGCTTATTTCACTGAGCATAATTCCTTCTAGCTCCATCCACGTTGTTGCGAATGGCATGAGTTCATCATTTTTATTTTTTTTTTTGTTTTTAAAGTTTTCATGACCTGAACAAGGTCATTTTTTTTTTTTAAAGATTTATTTATTTATACAAGCACTGGGCACAATCAGAAGTGCAAGAGGTGAGAGAATTCACCAGAGCCAGAGCGGAGAGTAGAGCAGGCAGAGTGATGAAGTACACTGCTGAGGGGAGCAGCGGGCGGCAGGAGAGGTCTGCGCGCCATGTGGGACCCTTGCCCGGTAGCTGGGAATTGAACCGGTGCTTCAGAGGCTGTGGGCATCTTCGCAGCCCAGCGTTCAACCGCTGCGCCACTAGGAGGCCCGAGTTTATTGTTTTTGATTGCTGAATAATATTCCATTGTGTATCTGTGCCACATCTTCTTGATCTAGTCATCTATTTTGGGGTATTTGGGTTGTTTCCAGGTTTTACCTATTGTAAATAGTGCTGCAATAAACAGATTTACAGGTGTTCCTTTGAATTAATGTTTTTGTGTCCTTTGGGTGGATCCCTAGGAGTGGAATTGCCGGGTCATATGGTAGCTCCATTTTTAGTAGGCTGAGGAACCTCCAGATAGCTTTCCATAGTGTTTGGACCAGTTTGCACTCCCACCAGCAGTGTAGGAGAGTTCCTTGTTTACCACATCCTCGCCAACATTTGTTGTTGCTTGTTTTTTTTGCTATGTGCCATTCTTCCTTGTGTAAGGTGGTATCTCAGTGTGTGTGTGTGTGTTTTTTTAAAGATTTATTTTTTTATTTATACAAGCACTGGGTACAGTCAGAAGCACCGGAGAGTGAGAAAATTCACCAGAGCCAGAGCGGGGAACAGAATAGGCAGACTGATGAAGTATACTGCTGAGGGGAGCAGCCGCTGCTGCAGGAGAGGTCTGCTTGCCATGTGGGACCCTCACCAGCGGCCGGGATGGAACTGGTGCTGCAGAGGCTGCATGCAGCTTCACAGCCCAGTGCTCAACTGCTGCGCCACCGGTGAGACCCTCAATGTGGTTTTGATTTGCATTTCCCTCAGGATAAGGGATGTTAAACATTTTTTCATATGCCTGTTGGCCATTTGCATTTCCTCTTTGGAGAAATGTCTTTTAAGTTCTGCCCACTTTTTGACTGGATTGTTTGTTTTGTTTTTGTTGAGTCCTGTGAGTTCTCTGTATATCTTTGTGATCAGTCCCTTATTAGTTGACTGGGGTGCAACGATTTTTTCCCAATCAATGGGGTGTCTCTCTGTTTTGGTTAATGTATCTTTTGCTGTGCAGAAACTTTTCAGTTTGATGTAATCCCAGGTGTTTATCTTTTCCTTGACTATCTTTGCTTTGGGTGATGAGTCTTTAAAGATGTTATCACGATGTATGTCTTGTAGTGTTTTACCTATATTCTGTATATTTTATGGTCAGGTCTTATGTCTAGTTTTATCCATTTTGAGTTGATTTTTGTTCACGGTGAAAAGTAGTGGTCTAGTTTCATTTTTTTGCATGTAGTGGTCTAGTTTTCCCAGCACTATTTATTGAATTGTCCGTGTTCCATTGTATATTCTTTGCTCCTTTGGATTTTGACATTTTGAGATGTGTTCTTTTTACATACTTTTCACATTTCTGGTAGAATTATATTCCCACATAACTGCAGAGCACATTAATCTCCTGGGTTTAAACACATAATGAAGGAAATTAGGGCCTCCATGGTGGCTTAAGGGGTAAAGTCACAGCACTATAAAGCTATCCACAGCCACTCCAGAACGAGTTTGATCCTTAGCCAGGGAGGTGACTCACTTGGCACAGCAGACCTTTCCTGTTTTTCCCGCTGCTCCCCTCAGCAGTGTATTTCAGTCAGTCTGTCTGTTCTGTTCCCCACTCTGTCTCTGGTGAGTCCTCTCACCCCCGACCTCTGGCCTGTACCTCAGTTCTTGTATTCATAAATAAATCTTTTAAAAGAATAAGCACATGGATAAAATTAAAGGTGTTATATAATTATATGTGGCATCTTAATAGTGAATTACAGTTCAGGAAGGCATGTTTCTGTTTCATTAGGACACTGATAGAGTAAGATGGTATGAATGAAGAAGGATTTTAAACTACTAGAACAAACAATATTAATAGAAGCCCTGTGTTTGGAGTAGTCAACTCAGTTGCTACATAAAGAGACATAGTTACCCTCTTACTTCTGTTTGGTTTTGCAAGGCATAATGACACATACTTTGAGGTATTCTAATCATTGCTACCATATAAGGTGTATTCTCTGACTTTTGGGAAAAATTGATTACAGTTCAACTCAAAGGTCAAAAAAGAAAACCCACAGTTACAGTAACCAGATAGTGTTAACATGAGTCATGAGCTTACGGATTTATGCACACAGAGATGTCATTGATAAGTGATATAGTGATAGCAAGTTTTAGCTCACCATTCTGAGCCACAAAAAGCCAAATCATTTTAATGGGGCATATTCACTTTAGACATTGACACAAGAGATTGGCATTTTAAATGTTGTTGAGTCACAGTTATAGGCTTGTCAGGGCTGCTGCAACACTATATAACAGTATAAGATAGAACAACATTAAGCACTGAATATGATATTGTAGGGCAGATTAAACAGCACTTGAATGATAGTAAACTAATGGAGATATGTTATAAAAATCCTAAAGGGTATGTTTCAAAAAAAAATGCACTTCCTTAATGTTCTTTATTTCTGTTCACTTTAATAGCTAGCTGCTTTTGTTTATTTGTGATATTTAATGGTAATTCAGTGGACTCATAATTGGTAGGAAACAGATTTGTGTGAGTTCTTTATTTTGGTGTAATGCTCATACATTCTTATATGCTTATTGGGGGTGGCAAGTCATGACATACAGTATTGTGGGAAGTATATAGGAGACAGACATTTAGAGACTTGGAATCATAGGCTCATCTGTCTGTATTCAAATGTTTTATTGTATAGTAGGCTCTGGAAAATGCATTTTAAAGCAAAACCAAAGATTAACTAGGGTTTTTTTTTTTTAAATAAGGCTTTTTACATTGTTTCCTCTGCCGCAAGAAATCCTGTTGATCATATAGATATAATTTTATTAGTGTATTTCTCCAAATTTTGGTAATGGCATTGTTAGAAAAACAAGTTTTTATTTTCCCATGGTTTAGTTCCCATGGTTGGACATGGGAAATTTCTGTGTGTTTCTTATTGTAGCTGTTATATTTATATGTTCCATTTTTACATTTACTAAGTCTGATGGCATTCCTGTCATACCCATGGTGTTAGGGTCATACATTTACAAGCATTACATATTTGTTGAAAATATGCAGAAGGTGTAAAACTTGCACTTTTGGTAGCAGTTCATAAAAAGTACTTGTCTCCTACTTGTTACTCGTTATATATAATTACCAATGTAAATTTATTTTGACTAGCGTAAATTATTCTTAGTTAACATATCTGTATTATAGATCTGTATTATAAAATGACCTTTGTAATGTACTTAGACAAAAATTACCAATAAATCATATCCCTTGCTGACACCTATTTTCTGAGTTTTGTAACTGTTGGCTTATTTCCAAGAGAAGGCAAAGAGAGGTTTTTGTGTGCATCCTGAGAATTCCCTATGATTTGGAATGATAAATTTCATTAGAAAATTCTAACTATAGCTAAACATTTTGTCTTTCTTTGCAAATCCTGTGACAATATAGCAACTGTATTATATGCTCATATTTGAGAGATATCTTAGTTAAATTAATTTAAAATGCTGTCTGCCATAAATGGTATCTGACTTTTAAAGGCTAAAGATTTATACTCTCTGAAGGGAAACCACGATATGGATCTGACTTTTAAAAATGACAGCTGTGTAATGCTTTCATTGACTTTTTTCCCCCTACGAGTTCAGTGGTTAGTCTAACAGTTTATTTCTATTTCTCCTGAATTCCAAATAAATTCTTTTTTTGTGAATAGGCTACAGTCTGTATTTAATACATTTTGAGATCCTTTTCTGAGTATTTGCTATCTTGAGATATTGGTATTTTATTTCATTGCTGTTGATAAAGATGTAGTGCTTCTTTTCTCTTTTGTTAAAATTTTTGAAGAAAAACAGCTGAAACCACACATTTATATGGAGGTTAAGAATTTTGGCTAAGTTAGCTATCAAATTTATTTGAGTACAATAAAGTGAATATATTTAATGACACATAAGTATTACTATGAGATAATTGGCTCTAAATTATAGTTATTAATTGAAGTCATTTTATATTATATCAACAATTTGTCAAAGAATAACTTGATTATGGTGGTTCTCTTCAGTTTTCTAGTACTTTGTGCATGTGTATGTGGTTGTACACCACATCCAGATAGAAGACCTGGATTCAGCTTACCCAACCCGGGATACCTCATGATCCTTTATTCTCTCTTGTTTGTTTTTGCTTGCTGTTCCACTGTCTATACCAGTATCCTCCTTGTGCCCTCTTGCTATGTGTTCTTTTGTCTTCCCTCCTTCCTGTTTTCCCCGACCCCCAGTGCAGGTCTCCTTCACACAGGGAGCCTGTCCTGTCTGCTTACTTTTTACTTTCTTTTTCATGAGGAAACTTCTTGTAATCCACAGCTGATTGATATTACATTCTTATCTAAGTTAATGATGAGACTCAGTAAAGAAACCAATCTCTTGAAGAACATACAGTTGTCCTGGTTTATCTTCATTTCTGAATCACTGAAAGAATTGATCTCAGGGGTAGTCCCAACATGTGTAGCCATATAGGTTTGCAATAAAAGTAGGACCACAAAGCAGTGTTTTTAAGGGAGCATAGAGCTGCAGTGAAGTTTATGGAAAACTGGACAACTGTATTAAAAATTCATTGAAAGATCAAAAGAGAAGCATTTGCTTGTTATTAGTTTGATTTATACTGAGCTTGACTTCCCACTACTGCTTCCTTCCTACACATTGTACATTTATAAAACATACACACACTTACGGCTGCCATATAACATGTACAAGATAAAATGATGACAGAAAGCTATTACTGCTTTAAACAAATGTAAGCTGTTTAGACTTGGAAAGACAAAGGGGAAAAAATGAACTGTGCAAATAATGACTAACCTTGTAGTCTTTCCTTAAATGTTCATAGTACTCCTACATCATACTCAAGTAAGGGAAAAGAAACATTTATCTCTCTAATGAGTGCCTGGATTGAAGGAAGCGATTCAGGGAATAAAATGAAGCAAATAGGAGTATTCAGTGAGATGATGCTGTTGACCTCACATAAAGCAATTAGTTATTTTGACAATGAATAGATTTTATTTGGAAGCAAACAATAGAAGAGAGGGCAGATACCATAGTGTATTCATGGTCAGAACCACATGTACTTCCTGGACTTTAAGTCTCCAAACCCTTATATAACCTCTGTGTAACCTTTGGAGACCCACCCCTTCAGTTCTGCTGGAGGGGTAAACAATGGGAGATGCAAAGCATGGCAAGTCTTGTAGTTTGCTGATTTACCTATTACTGAGTACTCTGACCTCATTTAAACAGGTTTCTGGATTCATATTAATGTTCATACTACTTTTAATGAGTCATAAATTTGTTTCTATACATTGGGCATTTCCTACTGTACATGCAGCATTAGTTCAGGCTCTTCATGCTCTTTCATTTACATCTTCTGAGTATAGAAAGCCTGAGTGTTGAATATTAAGATGGGTAAAATTTTAGAAAAGTTGTTAATATCAAACCTAATGTGATGAGTATTACTTAGCTCAAAAAAATAAAATGGCATTTGACAGTTGAAATATATTTGAAAGATCATATAGATAACAATGAGCATTTCTTTCCATGTCTGGTAATTGAGAAAGCCTTGATTGAGACTAAAGGCAATTATGCTCTTCCTAATACTTGTTAGTTAAAAAGATTGCCAAAGGAGTTGTGATTCTCTTTGCAGAGCCTAATAAAGAATTATATCACTAGCTAGCTAAAATGGATTTACTTTGTTCTATTGGAAATAGAGTTTGATTTTTGACTTTATGTTAGTTTAGCCTAAGGATTAATTGAATATTCTAAGTTTTAGGTTAGAATCTATTTTTCTTGCTTGTTGAATTAAGTATTTTCTTCTAGAATTTAATATATTAAACTGCTATACTGATTTATTGTTATTTAACATGGTCTAATTGGATATTTTTTAATGTCTGTGATATTCAAGGCTTATAGAGAAGAGCAAATTATAGAACATGCTATCTCACCTTTTGGAACTTGTTTTGAAGTTAGAAACAGGTTGGTAACAAATAATAGATGGCATGTATTTAAGGCTGCATTGTAAGAAGCAGACAGTATTTAAGGTTGTAAGTAGTTGGCATGAGTGGGACTCTCCAGTGTAAAGCAATAGTAGGGTCACTATTTTGGAAATATGAAGATGGAGGAAAGGCAGAAGAATATGGAGAATTTTAAGGAAGGAAGGTTTTAGAAAACTGTTGTAGTAAGCAATAGGTAAGAGCAATGTCCAAGATGATCAGGGTATGGACTTATGTGGGAGAGGAATGGGAGGATCAATAATTTAGTAATTTGCCTAGATATGGTACCCAAAAAGAGCTCAAATATCACGGAGACTAGGATTCCTGTACTTCCCAATCTCAAGATAACATGTCAGTTAAGTAAAGGCAATCCTGAAAGATAACTCTGAGAAGTTGGTTTTGAACATCTTGAGATCATAAAAATTTGGTGTACTCCTGACATTGAACTTGACTAGATTATTCCTTTCTGCATTGCTCAGTATCTTTCTGTTACTACCAGACTGGGAGTATTTCAGTTGCTTATGTTAGGTACATTTTGAGAAAATGCCCATAAATTTCATTGTTTCTATTTTAAGGCTACCTATATGAAGAAATGGTGAGATAATTTAGCTGTGTTCTGTTTCTTTTTTTTTTTTTTTTCTTTATACTTGTCCCTCTTGGCTAAAACAAGATCTAAGATGAATTGTGTTTACTCTTTCATTATCAGGATTCAGATTTCAGTTCATTTGCTTATTTTAAAAGGAAGAGACGTCCTTTAGACTACCAGCAAAGTTTTTTGATTAAGCTCTTATTTTAGGATTAGATCTAAACTTTAAAGCAAATAGTTCACAGGTAGATAAATTTAGGAGATCTTAAGAGACTTGAAATCATCTGGTATAGTTAGGACAGCCCCATATTTCTGAAGTTAATATTAGAATTCAAAGGAATAAGTGAAAGCTAAGATTTATTGAACTATTATCTCCTGTAATTATTAAAATAATCCTTTAACATGTACAATAAAAAAGTGATAGCATTGCTGTTTTCTTCGTGAATGTCCTTTACAATTTTTACAATTTAGTTCTGTGGATGAACAATTATTATTTCTAATTCTAATCTAAATCAAATGGACTCCTGACTGTAGAATTGAGGATACCAGAGGGTCAGGAGGCAACAAAGTAGGGAGGGGACAAAGTGGACTTTGGTGAAGGTCTGTGGGTGCCTTGGTGGTGGGTGTGGTGTGGTAATATACATCTGACAGTTGTGGTCCTATACCTCTAAATCATATATTATTCTAAACCAATGTTACTTCAATTTTAGCAAATGGTTTATTTGTTTAAATTAATAGAGAAATACTAATAATTAAAAGACAGCTCATGTCTATCATTTAATATAGCATATCATTCAATGTAGTTATTGTTTTTATTCCCAGACATATGCACACGCATTGTGTTCATGTTTTAACAAATACATCTACTTATACAGTATTTTAAAATATAATTAATAAAGTTCTTTTAATTATTATCTCCTTGATCCTGAAATCCAGTCCCTTTAATTTTCTATGAATTTTGAAACTATTTTGTCACATATAAAAGTATGTATATATACATGTATATACACATATACACACATACAATACAGATATGTTGGTAAATTTAATATGATTTAAATTTTATATTCTAAAGGGAAGAAATGCCTGGAACAGGAAATACTCAGTGTACAAGATATTTGGGCCTGTGATCTAAAAGAACTCAGTCCCCCAATCACTAGATATGAATTGGACTTAACAGGAAGGATTTTTTAGTAGATATTTCATCTGTATTATTCCATGTGCTCAAACAAAAATATAGCTGTTTAAAGAGATTAATTTTTTTTAAAGAACATTAAATACCCTACTCAGTTACTTTTCTTTTGCTAAAATGTTAATGTTTCCTTGGCTACTTTTCTTCCTCATCCATAATAGTCATACAGCACGTGTTATGATAAAGAAATAGAGAACTCAGCAGGGGAATGTTTTTCAGAAAATTATTTTATCTTTTTTTTCCTTTTTTTTTTAAAGATTGATTTATTTATTTATACAAGCACTGGGTACAGTCAGAAGCGCAGGAGGGTGAGAGAATTCACCAGAGCCAGAGGGGAGAGCAGAGCAGGCAGACTGACGAAGTACACTGCTGAGGGGAACAGCGGGCGGCAGGAGAGGTCTGTGTGCCATGTGGGACCCTCAACCCATGGCCAGGGATCGAACCGGCCATCGAACTGGCAACTTCACAGCCCAGCGCTCAACAGCTGTACCACCAGGGGAAGTCCCAGAAAATTATTTTATCTTTTTGTAAAGCACATAACTTAAAACAAGCCTGGAGGTCATCTTAATTTTAATTTTTGCATGTTAAGAAGACTTTTGCTACTTTGTCTAATACTATATTAATATTTTCACATATATTAATATTTTATTTCACATAAAATTATATAATTTTCACATAAGCGAAAGTACAGCTTTATCTGTATTTATTATTCTTTATTTTTAAAGTGTGACACTTCTAATAAAATACATTTATTACAGCTAAAAGATGGCGGCAAGGCATCTCAGGCGAATGTAAGAATAGGCGATATGGTCCTGAGTATTGATGGGATAAGTGCACATGGAATGACTCATCTTGAAGCCCAGAACAAGATTAAGGGTTGTACAGGCTCCTTGAATATGACTCTGCAAAGGTAAGCTGCTATTTGTTCATTTCTGAGAGAGAATACAACACTGTGGAACGTGTTTTTGTGTGTCTGATTCATGGTATTAACTAAGAAACAGTTTCTACTACCATTGTTTCATATGCATCAAGAATGCAATGACTCTTATATTGGGTAATAAAATCACCTGAGAATTGGCTAAAGCTTTGGATTATCGCCTCATAAAAGTACATGTATTTATATACTTATCATTTTAGGTACAGTTTTAGAGAATTTAAGAATTCCTGAAATTTCTCTATGTATTGCAGGGTTAGAATTCTTACAGGGTAAAAGCTTTTGGCCTTATTCCTTTGGATAGTAGTGTACAGGGAGTATTTTTTTAAGGTGTGGTTTGGCTTTATTGCTCTGTCCTTTACCTGTTTTCCCTATAGGTAGAAAAATAATTTTTCAGTAAACTCATTTGTAGGCCAGATTTTCTGAATTTACTGTATTCTAAAGTTATTCTGCCCTTAATTATAAAACAACTAATCATCTTATTTTTTACTATACTGTATCAGACATTTTGAATGTTCTAAAATTTGACCAATATTGAAGTTTACTTGGATTGCTTGTTAAAAATACTGATTCCCATGCTGAATCAGAATATCTAGAAGAACCACGAATTATATTTTAATAGGTTCCCTATGTTTATTAAGAGTTATTAAGCTAGATTCTCTGCAGTTTCTTCAGCTGAACGGAAGAGATGAGAAAAAGGGAATGGGGACAGGGTAATTGAATAAAAGATGTGAACCTTTAGATTTATGAAGGTAAGCAGCTTGATCATTTATCAGGTGGTTAATGGAGGGTTTTCAATAAATATTGTTTTTGAGGATTACAAAACTGTTTTATAATCTTATGAAATTTGGAGAAATCCAAATTTTTACCACAAAATCTCATAATCTTCCATAAATTATTGTGTGTATTGTAAATCTTCAATAAAGGATAATACATGTGTTACCTTTCAAACTTACTTTTTTTTCTTGGAGTAGCTCCTGGGATTAGTATTCTCTAGAAAGCATTTTGGAAATGCTTCTCTGTTCTGTGCTGCTGTTGTACTGAGATTGCTTTATGAAGAATATATTCATGGTAAAATATGTGCTTGTCTAGATGAGTATAAATTTTGTCTTTATAAATGATAGGAAAACATTCTGTGAATTTTAATTTTTAGAACTACTTTGATGTATCATGGCTTTTTAACCAGTTTCCTTTTGGGTCTGTCGTATGTGGAGAAATTTCTTTCAGTGGGACTATTGAGTGTAAGGTTATGTGTATTTAAACTTTGATACCAAGTAGCTTTACATTGGAATGCATTTAAAAGTAATCATTGGGAAAAAATAATCTTTCTAAAAAGTTCAACTTAAGTAGATTTTTCATATAACACAAGAATTGTTATAAATTAAATGAAGATAGTCATTTTTTATTTAAGGCATTATTGCTAAGTGTGAATTTGTACAAGAAGTCAGAAGCTTAATTTGTGTTTTCTGCAAAATAAAACAAATACAGATGATACTGAGCTCTTTCTCAAATTCTAAAATTGAAAGGTTGTAAGTTCTTTTCCTGGGCAGTATATCGTTTCTTTCATTCCAACCCACTTGTTTTCACATTGTGCTCCCTGTTTTATGGCCCAGGGCCTAGTATCTTATTTTCTGTTGAAAATATTTCTGGGTCCCATAAGAATAGATGAAAACCAGATGTTACCCTTCTTGGACGCATTTCAAATTGAAGTAATCTGCTACTGACTCTGATGAAAGATTCTTTTAAGCTACTTAAATACAAAATTTTACAAACCAACTTGTTACAAATACTTAAAGATACTACTTAATATTATCTGCATATTTCTGAATATTGATAATTAGGGACCCAAAATATGAGAGGAAATGTTAGAGTTCTGTTGTTATTCAGTATAATGTTTTTCAATTTTTTGAATATTTCTTGTGCTAATAATGTCAGCCAGAAAGAGATTTGAATTTAAGAGAATTCATGGGATAACACTTAATGCAACTGAAGTTATATATTATACCTTTTAATGAAAAAATAAAACTTTGAAGGGCTACTTTTATACTATGGCTATTCTCTCCTTAAGTTCTCTTTTTTCTCATATTAAAGCAAATACGATTTCTTCCATTTATTTGTGAATTTGAATGGTAGCATCCTTAACTGACTGCAGTTACAGTCTTTATTCTATAACCAACCAGACTGCTCTGCATTCTCCTTCCAAAATGGATGCTATACAATAGTACTTTCTCTATATAACTTTTTTTTTCATAAACATGATGTTTTCCTTATGAATATGTACTCTCTTCACAAACTTGTCTTGGTCCAATTTGCCTGGAAGCAGAACCTGAGTGAGGATTCAGTGAATGATATATTAAGGGAGTTGTTTTAAATGATACTTACATGGGAATGTGTGAATCAGGGTTGGGATCAAGAAACGGAATTGAGCAAGGGTTTGGTCTTAGGAGATTTCTAGCCTTGTTTTGATATACTAGGGAGTCTGGGAACAAAATAGCATGATAGTGTCTATCTTGCCTCCAGCTAAGGCAGTTGGAATTTTACACCTCCCCTGCATTTGATAGTCATTGGCCACCAACTGACTAGAAGAGTCTATGTGTATGAGTGTGTGTATGAAGGAGAGGGTTAGTAAGTAGTTTCTGTTGCTTCCATAATCACCATTAGCAACAGTGCAGGGATCATCTCAGGGATAGGTATATATACCAAAACATTAAAAGGATCAAGAGGACCTCTCTGGGCACTGAAGCACATGTCAGGAGGTTCCAGTCATACCTGAGTTCTCTCTTCAGAGAGTTCAACTCAGAAGTCTTGGCTAACTCA
Organism: Talpa europaea; assembly: GCF_964194135.1. NCBI lineage: Eukaryota > Metazoa > Chordata > Mammalia > Eulipotyphla > Talpidae > Talpa > Talpa europaea. The sequence goes on along the minus strand of NC_140071.1, from coordinate 82,913,914 downwards.
AATTATCTTCCCACATCAATACTACTGATCAGTGAATACCATATTTCTATATAGGATAGATTTTTCACCATCCCTCATATTCCTTTATTTCTTCTTATGAAATTTGCTTCATCCGGAGTGCCAACCACCTGTTTACACTCAGTACATGACTCTTAGCATCCATGAACTTAGTATCTAACCTCATTATTTATCCATAGTATAGTCTTACTATTGCAAAGCACTCATTTTCTCCCCTCTGAACTCCCATAAGCTTATGCCATTTGATTTCACATTTAATTATATACTAAGTATAATCTGGAATAACAAGGCTAATTCTATAAGTCATATACAAATAAACCTAATTTATTAATAGTCATACCTAATGCTGCCTATTTAAGCACTTATCCCATGAATATTAATTTTATTTTTCCAGCTTTTTGGGGGCACTATTTATATTTGATAATATCTTGTTTAGTCTTGTATTTTATTTATATTTTAACTTGAGATAAAAGTTTGCAACATTGTATGTTTTTAGGGGTAAAGGATATATAGGTGCACACCTCCACACCTCATTTATCACCAAAGTACCAATAACCCTTCACCACAGTCCTCGAATATATTTTTAGTGTATAGTTCATATTTGATAGGTATTATTTCCCAAACTTGGAATATTTATGTATTCCAGAAATACTTATTGAGCTTTTACTATTTGTTAGACACTGTTGGCAACAACAATTAACTAAGTAGCATACATAGTACTGGTCTTATAGTGAGCAGATACAGACTATATAATAGACAAGTGAATAAAAATGTATAGTATATATAGTGTGGTAGTAAGTGTGTGTGGGGAAATAAAACACATGAGGGAGATAGGGAATGCAGGGATAGGGAATTACAAGATTGTTGTTATTGTTTTATGGAGGTAATACTGATTTACAACATGTGTTTGATCTAGAGATGTAGGTTTCCACATCTTGTCTTCAGATGTTTGTTACCACACCACACCCACCATCAGCATAACCATTGCCCTCTACCATACTCCATTGCTTTCCCTACCCCTTGGCTCTCAACTTTCTCCTTACTCCTCTCTAGCCTCAATTTTAGTCAGTTTTCTCGCCTTGGTTTTTTTATTTGGTTTGTCTGTGCCTTTGTTTTCTATATTTATATTTCAAGTATGAATGAAAATATCATTGTTTTTTTCCTTCTAGCATAAATCCCTCCACTTCCATTCATGTTGTGAATGTCAAGAATTCATCTTTTATTTATAGTGAAGTAGTATTTCATTCTGTATATACCACATCTTCTTAATCCACTCATCTCTCATTGGGAACTTAGGTCATTTCTATAAGTTAGCTGTTGTAAAGTGTGCTGCACTGAACATAAGAGGGCACATATCTCTTCAAATTAGTGTTTTTGCATACTTAGGTTAAATACTTAGGAATGGAATTGTTGGATCATATGGTAGATCTATTTTTAATAGCTTAAGAAACCTACATATTATTTTCCATACAGCTGAACCAGTCTACCATCAATGTAGAGGGGTTTCTTTTTATAAACATCCAGTCATTTTTTTGATTATGGGCCGTTCTCAGAGGTATAAGATGGTGGTATCTCATTGTGGTTTTGATTTGCATTTCCCTAAGGATAAGTGATGGTGGATAGTTTTTCAAGTATCTGGAGGCCATATATATATGTGTGTGTGTGTGTGTGTGTGTGTGTGTATATGCATATATACACACACGGTATATATGTGTGATACATACAAACACATATATACACATACATACACATATGTCTGGAGAAATGTCTATTTAGCATTTCTGGCCATTTTTTGATTGTGTGTGTGTGTGTGTGTGTTGTATGATTGCATTTTAAAACAGCATATGCTTGGAGCAGAGTGAGTGAAGGCAGGCTGGTAAGGAGAGGCCATAGAGGCAGCAGAAGTAAATAGAGATGGGGCAGAATTTGTAGCGCTTTGTCAATAATTAGTCAGTATATAACCAAGCTTAAGTCTTCCTAAACCTATAAAAATGGTGAGAAAGTTACCGTTGCTTGAACAGATCTACATCAGAGTTTGAGAGAGTCCTGTTCACCTCCTTCCAGTATTCCCTAGGGTAGAATGTAAGAGACAAAACCCTTTTTTGTTTTTGAAATGAAGGTTACCAACTCTTGTGAATTTTTATTTTTGTATTAGGTATTATTGTCATGTATCTGTTCATTTAAATATATATATATTAAGTTTTGTATTGTATAGGTCCAAACTTAATATCCTAAAGTACAATTTCACTAAGACAAAGTAAGATAAAGAAACTTGCTTAACTTATTTTGTAACTTTTTAACATAGCTTGATATGGGTACATGTAATTAATCACATTATCTGTCCTCGATATCCTAAAAAAGGTACAATTTGATTCACTATATTTCTGGTTATCTAGTAAATAAAAAGTTATGGAAAATTTAATTTTCATTTGTCTTTTATCTTTGGAAAGTATTGTAAAGTTTTTTTCTGCAGTTGGAACTAATTCTAAGAGTGTTACAATTGGACAATGAAAATTCCTATTTGAAGTTATTTTTCCTCTTGGGAAAATTAGGCAAATAACAAGGTACTAATTTTTAGATATCAGATGCATTTTGCGTATGCTTTTCATCCAAGTCAAAGTAGATCATTTTAGAAAGAATATAGTTTCAACTAATGAAAGAAGAAAAATTCTTTTCAAAGTTTTGATGTTTAGTGACTCTATTAACTGTATTAGAGTTAGATTCTATGAAGACCTTTTTTAACTATTTTATTTCAATAATTCTTTGCATAACTTAGATAAACTTGCTACTAACTTACTGTATGAATATGGGTAATTTGCTCTTGTTCTAGTTTTTCACCTATAAATGGGTAAATCTTGCTATTAAAATAAACCTGTTTATGTTTGGTTATTTTGGCTTAGAGAATCAGGAAATTGGACTTTCTTCATTGATGCAATCTTAAATTGTGCCAGGTTAGCAAAGCGACTTGTACTATTCTGCTGAGTTTAAGGTGAAAGGTAGGTCAGATGGAGATTCAGACTGCTCGTAATAGTTTAAAAAATACTTTATGTATTTATCTTTATTTGCAGTTTTTAAATTAATCCTCCCAGAACCTCAGAGACTGTATGTATCTTTCTAGTCTTTTTTTTTACATTGTCACTAGTGACACATTTATATTTTGTTTTGTTTTGCTTTGCTTTCTAAGATTTGATTATAACTTGTTATGATTGGAAGTGAAGATCTAGAGGGACTGAGTTTTGAAAAATTATTGACGTGCTTTCTTTCTACCTTTCCCTTCTTTCTCACCCTTTAAATAACAAAAGAATTGTCAGAGGACCAGTAACTACCAACAGATTGTTATAATTTAATAGGCACATAGAGTTAACAAGAAAAATAAAAAGTAACTGCTATACCAGATTGAAGCTGTTAGCCATCTTTTGTTCAACTGGATTGCTTAGCATGCTAATACTGTTAGATTTATGGGTTCAGCTCTGGTATTTCTCTTACTAATAGCACAGTGGAAATATTTTAGAAAGTTTTTATTTTAGTGACGTTTTCAATTTTCTATTTGAGAAATTATAATTCATGTGAATAGACATTTACATTATTATCTTTTATTTTGGTGGTGCACATCACCACTTATTTCCCTGTGTCATTTCACATGCTTTCCTAGTGCTTAGTGTCTATTCTGCAATTTGAGATTTACTGTTTTTTTGTTCGCTTGTGTTGTTTTAAGGCCTTTTTTCCCCCTAAATTCTTTGAAGGATGATTGTCTTTCAGGAGGACTAAGTCTTTTTTCTTTAAAGATCCATTCATTTATGCACACAAGAATGGGGCACAGGCCAGAAGTGCGGGGTGGGGGGGGGGTGTGGGGGCAAGATGATTCACCAGAGACAGAGTGGGGAACAGAACAGGCAGATCCACCGAAATACACTGCTGAGGGGAGCAGTGTGAGAGGCAGGACAAGGGAGAAGTCCCCTGAACCATGTGGGCAGCTCCATGGCTGGCCAGGGATCGAACTTGCGCCATGGAGGCTTCAGCCCCACAGCACTGTGCTCAACACCCTGTGATCAGGGAGGCCCAGGAGGACTAAGTCTTGCTACATTCTTCTCCCCAGCTCAGCCTCCCATTATTAAAACAAGATATTCTGCTTAAAAAAGGGGAAGATGACAAGTATGTATTGACATGTCTTGTGCAGGCCTTTTATTTTTTTACTTTGTAATTGAGATGACATTGGTTTACAACACATATGTATATGATTCAGAGGTAAAATAGGATCACACCTCCTTAGATGTGTGTCACCATACCACATCCACCACCAAGGCAGCCATATTCCTCCATCATATTCCATTTTAGCCCCCTGCAATAATTGCTTTCCACCCTCCCAATCCTCCTAGTAGCCTAACTTGTACAGTTAGACTTCTAAGGTTTGTTAGTTGTTTGACTGTTTTGTTTATAATCCATATGTGAATGAAACCATCCAGAATTTGTCTTCCTCCATCTGACTTATTTTGCTTATTGTTATCCCTCCAGTTCCATCCATGTTGTTGCAAATACACACACACACACACACACACACACACATATAATTCCATAAGAAATGGACCCTTCTGGGCCTCCCCTAGTAGCGCAGCGGTTGAGCGCTGGGCTGCGAAGCTGCCTGCAGCCTCTGCAGCGCTGGTTCGATCCCCTCGCAGGTGAGGGTCCCACATGGCTTGCAGACCTCTCCTGCAGCGGCCACTGCTCCCCTCAGCAGTGTACTTCGGTCCTTCTGCCTGTTCTGCTCCCTGCTCTGTCTCTAGTGAATTCTCTCACCCTCCCACGCTTCTGACTGTACCCAGTACTTGTATAAATAAATAAATAAATCTTAAAAAAAAAAAAAAAAGAAACGGCCCCTTCTGCATTCCCACCAATAGTGGATGAGGGTTCCTTTTTCTCCAAGGGTTTCTTTTCTTTTTTTCCATCAATACTTATTGTTTCTGGTCTTTTTCACATGGGCCATTCTCACAGGTATGGGGTTCTACCTTGTTATGGTTTTGCTTTGCATTTCCCTGATTGTAAGTGATGATGAGCATATTTCAGATATCTGTTGACTATCTATTTCTTCATTAAAGAAGTGTTTGTTTAGCTCTTCTGGCATTTTTTGATTGGGTTATTTTGTATCCTTATTGTTGAGGTTTATCAGTTTTTGTAGATCGTTATTGTTAGCTCCTTATAAGATGTATAAGGAGATATGCTGATATTCCTCCCATTCAGTAGGATTTTCTTTTTGTTTTACTCATAGTTTATTTTGTTTTACTCATAATTTATTTTACTCATAGTTTATTTACTCATAGAAGCTTTTAAGGTTGCTTTAGTCCCAATTGTTTGTATTCTCTTTGTTTTCTTGCCAAGGTCAATGGAGCCAGTTTCAAAGAGTGTGTTGCCTGTGTGTTCTTTTTTTTTTTTTTTAATGGTTTCAGGTCTTATGTCCATGTCTTTAACCCATTTTGATTAATTTTTGTATATGGTGTGATATAGTGGTAGTCTTTCATTTCATTTGTTTTTGGCTGTCCAGTTTTTCCCAACCCCATTTGTTTCCTTTCTTCAACTTATGTTCTTGGTTCCTTTGTCATAGATTAACTGTCCAGTAAGGTTTGAGTTTATTTCTGGTCTCTCAGTTCTGGTTCATTAGTCTGTGTGTCTTATTTTGTTCCAATACCATACTGTTTTGATTTTTTTTCAAGATTTATTTATTGATACATACAAGAACAGGGTACAGGGCAGATGTACAGGAGGGTGAGAGGATTCACCAGAGACAGAACAGGGAACAGAACAGGCAGACTGAAAAACACTGCTGAGGGGAGCAGCAGGTGAGACAGGAGAGATCTGCCATGCCATGTGGGTATCTCCATAGCGGGCCAGGATTGAACCCGCACTGCAGAGGCTGTGGACAGCTTCGCAGCGCTGCGCTCAACTGCCTGCACCACCAGGGAGGCCCATACTGTTGATTTTTATAGTTTGTACTATATTTTTGAAGTATAGGAGTTCGTGATACCACCATTATGTTTGCCAGGGTTGCTTTGGCTATCTGGAGTCTCTTGTGATTCCATATGATTTCATTAGGGTTTGTTCTATTTCTTTGAAGGATGGCATGGAAACTTTGATAGGGTTTAGGTTGAATTTGTATATTACTTTGGGCATGAAGGCCACTTAAACAATGTTAATTTTTGCAGTCCTGGTATCCTAGGCTAGTCCTGTGCATGTGAGCAATGTGAACACTTCTTTTCCAAAATTTGGTGGAAATTCACCACACCTAGTAGTGTTGTCAGTGGTAGTCCCCTAGCCTGTTTTGTAGAATGGGTTTTCCACTGCCACGACCAAAAGCCCCTTCGCTTTCGCCCCCCCCCCCCCCCGCAGGAAACCACCAGCCTCAGTGTAGAATCTCCATGGGAAAGTCCTGGGACTATGTTGGCAATCCTCTGTATCTTCCTTTGAACCTTTTTTTTTTTTTTTTAAATTTTATTTAGAGAAGAAGATCCAAACTTGTCTATTCTGCCATGTTGTGGGTATGTGTTCGTTATTATTTATGCTGTGGGTATGTGATTATTTTAAAAATGTGAAAATTTTATTTCTCTGAAGGAAAAGCATTTCAATCTGTTATCCTTTGGGAAAACATTCTAAGAAAATAATACATTTAAAACCTTATTTGGGGCCTCCCTGGTGGTGCCCCGGTTGAGCACTGGCCTGCGAAGCTGCCTGCAGCCTCTGCAGCGCCGGTTCTAACCCCGGCCGAAGGTGAGGGTCCCACATAGCGTGCAGACCTCTCCTGCCATGCCCACTGCTCCCCTCAGCAGTATATTTCGTCAATCTGCCTGTTCTGCTCCCCGCTCTGGCTCTGGTGAATTCTCTCACCCTCCCACACTTCTGATTGTACCCAGTGCTTGTATAAATAAATAAATAAATCTTAAAAAAAAAACCTTATTTGACTTTAAAGCTTTATAAATTTTAATATAGAGAATCTTTTGTATGTGCAAAAAATTTTAACAAGGCCACAAAAAAGATGGGAATGGTAATAATGCTGGCTTTGAATTGGGCAAGCTTCTTACAGTCTTTGATTCCACCACTTCCTAACTTTGTGACCTTAGGCAAATTATGTAACTGAGTTCAGTTAACTACTTGTAAATGGGCAAAGTTATAATACTGCCTCCTAAATCTGTTATAAAAATGAAATAAAACTTGTAAAGTACTTAGGACATAATAAACATAAGTTGTCTCTTTGCTCTTCTCCAAGGCTGATAAGTGTATATTAATACAGTATCCATTGTAAAAATTACATGTTTATTTTGTTTCCTAGCAACAAAATGGGTGTGACTGCTGAGAAATATGGAGAAAATGAGAGGGCAGTCTGCTAGGTAGTTTTTCTGAGTTCAGGAAGATGATGATGTAAGTTTTAGAGGGAAGTTTAGCCAAATGAATGATTTTGATCATAGCACTTGTAATTAGCTTTAAAAAAGAGTGCAGTGATTAAGGTGTTTTGCTTACTGTCACCTAACCGCTGCTTTAGTTCAAATTATTGTCTTAACCAGTAACTTTAGGCAGCAAAAAGGAATCAGTACACACCTATTGAGTTTATTCTGCTAATTCCTCTTGTTCTCCTTAGACAGCAATGCATGTATAATTGTCTTTGGTTGTGGATTTAATCAAAAAGACAAAAAGAATTATTTTTCTCTCTTTCCCATTCAAACTCTTTGTGTATACCTTTAAAATAATTTGAGTAACATTAAAATCAATTTAAATGACTACTTCTAGGATTATGCGTTTATGATACTTTCAGAAATATATTTTTTAAAAACACTTCATCACCACTACTGTTATTTCCTGAATATAGTTGGAAGAACTTTCAAAATGTCCCAAGATTTTAAAAATTGGAATTTTCTTTACATTCTTTACATTTGCCTTATGACCAACAGCCATAGTGAGATTTTTAAGATTCATTCCTTACCGTATACTAATTGAACACTTACTGTGCTTGTCATTGAGGATCAGGTGGAAGTCCTCATACCTTCTCTTGAGTTCATAGAGGGGAACACTTGTCTCCAACTCTACAGATATTTTTATGTCAAATATTTCGTAGGCAGCCCGTCCCTCACCACATTAAGATAATAATTGTGTTGTTGTAACTTGCAGGTTTTGTAAGTATTGTATCGCAGTTTTATTTATTTATTTATTTATTTTTTCTGTTAGCTGCACCAAAGGCATATCCTAGCTTTATTAAAGGGCCCACGCCGCAGAGTCAATATAAAAACACCGAAAGTCCCATCAGTTTAATATGTATCGCAGTTTTAAATGAAGAGGTAGATTTTTAATTTTTTTTTAGTTTTTTTAAAGATTTATTTATTTATTTATACAAGCACTGGGTACAGTCAGAAGCGCAGGAGGGTGAGAGAATTCACCATAGCCAGAGCGGGGAACAGAACAGGCAGACCGATGGAATGCACTGCTGAGGGGAGCAGTGGGCGCGGCAGGATAGGTCTGTGTGCCATATGTGACCCACGGCTGTGGCCGGGGATCGAACCAGTGCTGCAGAGGCTGCGGGCAGCTTCGCAGCCCAGTGCTCAACCACTGTGCCACCAGGGGAGGCCCTGGTAGATTTTTTTAAAGAACTAACATTTTGTAAGTCCAAATATGCACATAATATAAGCAGACTTCGAACAGTATATAACTACACAAATGAATTTATCACTTTCACAAACTTAACTGTGTTACCTCCAATTAGCTTGGACTGGGAACCACCCACTCAAAACATTTTAAGCCACCCTATAGTAGAGAGACAGGGAAGAAGAGATGCTTGCAAGAAGGGGAAACCAGGGACAGACCACATGATGGTGGGAAGGGAATGGATATAGACGTGGACATATAGAATGGATATAAAAGACGTGGACAGCAGGACAGTTGGAGGACAGTAACATGAGTTTCTCTTCCTCACATCTGCTTATTATTATTAGCATATTCAAAGGAGCATATTTTTGTAATAATTGGATTAACCTAATCTTCATTATCACTTAAAAAATTAATTTCAGAGTTTTAAATAAAAAGCATACAATGTTTCCTTGTATAATAGGAATGGCTGCATACAATGAATCATGTACATGATTAAGTGACAACAAATCATATACCCAGCTCTTCAAGGATAAAAATAATATAATACTACAGCTCCTGTGACCTAAACATAAAAAAAATTAAGTATTTATCCCTTGACTTGTAGAGAATGTTACTTTAAAAAATTAGCAATTTTTACTACTTTTTTCCTAAATGTAGAAATAATTCACAGGAAGATATGAGATAAACTTTGTAGTTAATAGCAGCAGTCTCGTTGGAATTCCCAGTAAACATTTCTGTCCATAACACCAAGAGCTTTTGAAAGGATTGAAATTCAAGTCATTCCCAACTGTTTCCACTAGCTGTTGTTTCTATTATGGTCTCAAACACTAAAATAGCTTAGGCTTTATATGAGTTGAAAAGTCAAATGTGCAAAACACATATGTGGTAGCGCATTTATATTGTCAAACTTTGCAGCTTATTTTTGTCTTTAATGTATTTGAAAGCCTACATTTTCACAGTATATCAGCTTTATGAATGGATTTCCAAATATTACTTAGTCCTAATAATTTCACTTACTGGCCATGATCCTTGTCTTTTTTGAAATGAAAATGCACATGAAAAATATTCATTCAGCTATTATTTTGTGTGTGTGAATTTTAATTTCTTGAGTACTATAGTGTAAGTGTCCATTTCCACATTACAATAAAGATCCACAGAGGATAATTCTGAATTTAGTAACTTTTCTTAAATTTGAGTCAGCCACTCTCTTGATTATTTTAGCAAAAGTTTATAATGCTGTTTTTCTGTGTAATTAATTCATACTGTTACAATTAATCTGAGGGACTTTCCAAATTTTTTTGTTCTACTGGAATTATGTTATAAAGACTATGACTTGCAATAAGAATTATTTATTAGTCCAGAATGTTTTTGTTAATCTTGAGAATATTTTTGGCTACCATATTTTTCTAAAACTAAGGAAAGTGTTTTTATAGTTGAAAAATAAGTTTTTGCTCTTTCAAAGTAGAATTTTATTCTGCTTGACTCCCTGAAAAATAGAATATTATGTTTCCCCCCCCCCAGATTTTATACATCTTACTGTGTTTGTGTTGTTTTCATTTCCTAATGAGAAGTCTATTCACTCTAAGGAGGTAATGAATTAGTTCCAGGGGATCAAAAATGAATTGTTTCTTCAGTCGTACTTTGATGTTTTTTAGTTTTGCACTAATTCCTATTGCTGTATAATATTCACAGTTGAAATTATTTTTATCATTTACAGAAAAGAGTTCCTTCCATATTTATTGCTTTAAATAAGCTCATTGGTTATGACACTTTTCTTGTTTGCTAGAACTTTACTTAATAGTTTTTTCCCTGAGACATCTGGTTACTAAGGAAACAGTTTCAATCTTATTTCTGAGTACACATAGGAATTTAGGAAGTAAAGCATATGAAAGAAAAACTAGCGACTTAAATTCTTACTCTAATAAGTTATGGAGATGTGAACTTTATTGTCTTAGTTATTTAATCTTCATTGCAATTTATTATACTCCACTTTCTGGAAAGGTTAAATAAGTACTCCAGAGTCACATGATTTGTAAATTACCAGAATAATTCAGTTGTTTCCTTTCTAATGTCATATTTTTTTTTTTTACAGCATGACACTGTTTCTTTAAAGGAATCAAATTTTCTTTATTGTACAGACATTGTAATGCCTGTCGCCTAAAAGTTCATTTACTCTTCCAAATATGTCACAGTAAGAATTTTGCCACTGTTTATTTCCATAGGAGACAGAGAGAGATAATTATGGAGACATTGTTTGATAGTCTAGTAATTTTTACATTCTGTAGGAAATACTAGCAGGAGTCAATGCTCTTTGAAAAATTTGCTCTCTTCTGGAAGCTCACAAACATAGCAGTAATATTACCTCATTCATTCCTTTAGCAGCTCCAAGATATGTATTGTCTGGATAAATTAAAGCAGCTCTAATAATATCTTCATCTGTGAAACAGTCTTTCATTCAAATCAAAATGTATGACTAAGTTCAAGTATTAAGAACAGATTTCAGAGATTGATAGTTTGAAGCAACTTCAGCTATCAGCCAGTAAAGAGCTCTTAGCCTACCTGCCCCATTTGTCTATGTAGTTCAAAATTTATTTTAGATTGATGTAAAATAAATGTCTGTGACAACTCTGTACTGTACTATGACAATAGTGACATCGGGGTTGAAGTTGTACAGCAGAATAGGAAAGGAAGGACAGATAGGTATTGCCTGTGATCTTAAACTGCCCACCCTATCTGCCTGATCCCCCTGTCATCTCTTTTCTCCATCTATTTTGTGGTCTAACTACAGTGTTCTTTTAGTAACTCATCAGTATCTTATGGCAATTGTTGGGAATTCTGGATTTGATGGTAGTTTGATTTATAGCAAACACCATAACTATTAAAAAACCAACATGTACTCTATTTAATCTTCTCTCCTACTTCAAGTTGCTCGTTTTCCTGCATTTCTTTCTTAGAGTGTTAAAATCTTTTGACTCTAAGGTATCAAAATGTACATGTCTGGCAATTGAATAAATTATTTCTAACCGAATAACCAAAATAGAAAAAAAAAATGTTACTTTCAATGTGTATAGAGTCCTTACTGAAGTATTATTACTCCCAGTCCCCAGAAATGGGATAAATGGTGATGGTAAAAGGAACAGAGTAGTATAGTTCAGTCTCCTGAAATTTGAAGTTCTGAGAAGGAAGAATTTTTTATACTGGGGCTTTTTTTATACTGGAAAATTGTTTTTTATAGTTTTTTATATATATTTTATATTTTTTATACTGTAAATTTGTTGGGATCTTAGAGAAGAGAGGGAGAGCAATTCCATGATTACAATACAGGACAAGTTATAGCTTAGTTCAAGTGCTCAGTTTTTTCAGGCACAAAATGAAATGAACTGGCTGGAAGTTGGTTGCAAGCATAAATTTGGAAAAGAAACTTGAAAGGATTATATAAACCTTTGCAATCTGTAAATGAGTGACATGTTGAACTGAATTGTCTGTGACTCTTAACTTAGGTATGTGTATCTATAAAATGTAATGTTCATTCCCCCTCCCCCTCAATTCCTTTGCAGTGTGGAAATTGTGCTTTAGGTTGCTGACTGAACATGCTGGCTAAAGACTTACATGAAGAATGGAGAAATTTAGGGGAATGTTGGGGCCACTGAGGCCATGATGCATGAGAGAAAAAAAACTCTTTTCCTTTTTCCCTTTCCTCTGCAAGTCACATGTTTAACAATGACTATGCTAGGTTTAGGGAATATGTAGAAAACAAATATAGAATAGGCACTTGCCAAGTGATTGACAGAAGGAAGAAAGGCCTTGTAGGTAGAGAGAAAAGCCGAAGTAAAGCTACTGTCTGTTCCAAGAGCTTGTTAGGGGTTCACTATGGCAGAAATGTCATTTTTGAGAGGACAGGAAGAGTAGGAGGTTATTAAAAGTTTAAGGGTTCAAAAGATTATAAATGGTCTTGCCTGCCATAGATAAATTTTTCGTAAATGGAAAACTATTGAAGAATTGTTTTCAGTGCAATAGTAACAGATAATGGTAATGATAAATAATAGCAGTTAATATTTAATGAGCAGATGCATATGTTAGGCATTCTTTTAAATGCTTTACACATAACTCATTTAATCCTTTCAAAAGCTCTGTGAGACCAGGTGCTGTCATTCTTCTAAGGTGGCACAAGGGGTTAATAAGCTCAGCACTATGAAGCTGTCTGCAGCCTCTGCAGCTCTAGTTCTATTCCTGACCAGCCAGGGACCAACCCACATGGCACAAGCAGACCTCTCCTGACTTGCCAGCTGCTCCCCTCAGCAGTGTATTTCATTCAGTCCACCTGTTCTGCTCCCCACTCTGTCTCTGGTGAATCTTCTCACTGCCTGCACCTCTGGCCTGTACCCCAGCTCTTGTATGCATAAATAAATGAATCTTTAAAAAAAAAAAAGATTTAATTTGCCTAAGGTAAGCCACCGGCATCACAGGTCCTGGTATTTTGGCTGTGTAGTATGTATAGGGCAGAGACTGTAGACCAGTTAGAAGAACATTTCACAAGTGTAGGTGGGAGCTAATAGGAAAGAGAGAGTTGGGGTGGAGGAGTGAGAGTGCTAATGGTGAGAGCTGAAAGTTCCAAAGCCGGTTGAGTAACTTTGCTGAGCAGCTGTGCTGATTATGTCTTAACTACCTCCTTTCTGTTGCTTAGCTCCCATTTAAAACTCTTCTGTTCCTATTGTTTAGCTTTTCTCTCTTTATCTCTCCTATTAGTAATACTTATTTGTGTATTCTTTTAACATATATTTGTCAAGTTTTTTTGTCGGTGTGAATCTATATTAATTTCTGTATAATTACCAAAAAAAAAAAAAAAAGACCTTATCCCTGTCTTTCAGGGATGTTTGATGTAGTATAACCTGTAATTCAAGTCAGTGTGAAAGAGGCCACCAGAATGATACAACCTTCGGGGAGAGCCATGTTCATATGACTGTGTATTTCATCATACCTTTGTATTTCTAAAGCTATTTTATATAGATTTACCTGGGTTGGTGAGTCTACAGCTCCATCCTTTCCCTCAGGATCAGAGCTGGCAACTTCATAGTCATTACATTTTCTGTCTTTAGAATACTTAGTGTCTCCTAACATAAAACACACATACACATGCACACACACAGACACACACACCCTCCCCAATTTTCCCATCATTTTCACCCTAAGAGGGAATAAAAACTCGTGAGTACAAAACTTCATTCACATCTGCTAGTGAGTTGTAATTTTCCAAGGGCAAAGAATGACCATTTATATCTATCTTATGCTAGTATGTCCTGATCTTCCTGTAGACTTGCCCCCTTGGTGTGGGTGTTAACATATTTGTTGAACTGAATATTGCTTCTGAGGGTGAAAATTTCCTTAAATACATTTACCAAGAATTAGAAAATGAAAGCACACAAAAGTTCAGAAATGAGTGATGCTAGTGAATACAAATGGTGCTAAATAAAACTACAATAAATTATAGGCACAAATTGGAAAGGACACTTTCGTTCATTAGCCCCATATACCATATCCCTCACTTGGGAGTCAGAACTCAGTTTCCATAATTTTGGAGCGTGATTATACACAGCCTCATCTTTTGTCCATCACCAGCTGGGGAGGGAGGCTGTCTGTTCTCCCTTACACTGCCTTTGCCTGTGATGAGAACAGAACTTATATACATATCTTACCTGCCCACCTAGAAAAGGGGCTGGTGGAGGATACTTCTGGACATCCAGATCATTTCCTCCCCTGGAGTTTTAGTCTGTGATTGGACCTAATTTGATAGTCACTGGCCTCCATTTACCAATGAATGAAATAAAATGTTCCCCAACAATAAAATGTGCACTAACAGCCTCTAAATTTCAAGTCTTTATCTTCTGTCCTCAGATGTGGCAGGTACTCTGTGCAGGAGAGAGGTATACTGTCTCCTCTACATTCTTTTTCCTTTTTGTATCTTCTGTTTTGATAAGTGAGTGGGATTTAAAACAAGTAACTCCTCTTTGTTCCACATAAATCAGAAGTCCTGCATTTTGGGCCTTAAGGGAAGCATGCATTTATAAAGGGTTTTCATTTACTTTTTATTTGCCTACCAGACTTCATTGGGCCCTAGCCCTGCAAAAATTTCAGTGATAGTGTTTACCTTCTAGGTAAGAGAAAGCTTGGGAACCCACCAGTCAGCTTCAGAGATGCTTACATGTCTGGTGTGTCTGTTTGAGTTAGAAGAAATATTCACTCACTGAAGTAATGCACTCACTGAAGTAATATTCCCTTGTTGTACCAGGATTTTTTCCTTTTCTTTGTTAGAACATTCACCCTATTTTTATAATTCTGAATATTCCTAATGATTTCAAATGTCTTATATTTTATCTCTTTAATAGGTTAGGAATGAATACTTTTTTCAAGGCTCCTGGCAAATATGGCTTATGCCTATTAGTGAATTAAAAGAGAAAATTATTTGTTTTTCTGAGAAACGAGGTTTAATGGTTACAGTTGCTAATTTTAAATATATATAATTTTTAAATATATGATTTTTAAATATATATATATATTTGCTGGAGAACCAATTTTACATTTAGGTAATTTCACACTGAGCAAAGAAATATGTGACACTGTACACCCTGGAAAAATGTAAAATAGACTTTGCATGTACAATGGTTGCCCTTCATAGATATTCAATCATTAGTAGTAATCAGTAATATTTATTGTATACTTACTGATCAAGGTACTTTGAATACCCTATCTCTCCCAACCCTTTAAACACTCTTTTTTTTTTAGAAAACAATTGTGAAGTATTATTGATTTATAACATTATATATAGGTTTCAGGTATATAGCATTGTAATCTGACATCTATACATGCTGCATTGTGATCTCCACTATCTGCAGCCATGGGACTGGTCCCCTCTACCACATTTGTTCTGTCCCCCTTCCTTCATACTTCTTCCCCTCTGGTAACTGCCCCTTTGTCGTCATAATCTATGAGTTTATTTTTATTTTTTGTTGTTTTTTTTTGTTTGTTTGCTTTTTTTGCTTGTTGTGTTTTAAGTTTCATGTGTACAACTTTTTATTTTGACATCTGCATATAGCACTTTATAATCACAACAGAGGGTTTAGTTTCCATTCAACCCCATTTACATGTTATACTTGCCTCCCCACCTCTTTTCTGATAACTACCATGCTGTTGTCAGAATTTAAAAATTGTTTTTCTAATATTTTGTTTGTTTCTTTACACTGTAAGTTTTTGCTTTGTGGTTACTATGAGGGTTTGTTACAGGGCAGGGAGTGTGGCACCACAGAACCCCACTCTATACAGGTTCTGCCATCCCCGCCATATCAAGACAAAACATATAAGACCTTTAATGGAAAGGGAATTTAGTACAATTACTGTGCAACAAAGAAAAGACAAAGAATATACTTTACAAATCAAGCACCCAAAGTTACCCATCCCTTCGTGGGTAAAAGTCCACCCAAATGGGATTGGCCCAGAGCAAGGACTGAAAGCCTTCCCTAAATCTAAAGCACCTTCCAGTGGGGACCCATAGAAAGGGATCAGAAACAGCCAGACAAGTCTGGGAGGAAAAGGGCAAAAAGATAAAAGCTGCCATTGTTAACCTTCCCACAGGTCTCTCACCCACATCTGTTTCAACTAGTCCAGGACCAGAAGAAGCAAGTGCAGTTTTTTCACATGTCTCGGCTCCTTGTACTTACTTCAGGTCTCCTTCTAGGTGCCCCATCCTGCTTCATTCCTTCATCAGTTTCCTCTCCAGCTTCTTCTCCTCCCATGCAGCTCTACCCTCCTTTGGGTGGGGCAGGGAACCTGGAACCTCCCCTTTTCCTGGGGACCACCCTATTACAGTTTTGATATAGCTTTCTATGTGTTTGATAATACATTTTGCTTTGAATACTTAAATTTGAACACATTCCATATGCATTTGTGCTTCCTCTCTATTGTATTTTTGATGTCTCATTTTAAATCTTATATGTATCCTTTATCTAATTCTTGTGAATTTAATTTCTGCACTTTCATCTTTTCATTGTAATGCTTCCTTTGTAAGTCACTGATCCACTGCTTTTGCTATTTAATATTCCTTTTCTAATGAGGTTTTTTTGGGCATATTTTTTCTTGATGTTAGTACTGTTTCCTCTCAGTTTAGAGAATTCCCCCTAACATTTCTTGCAAAGCCAGTTTAGTAATGATGAATTCTGCTTATCTGGGAAAATCTTTATTTCTCCTTCAGTTGTGAATATTAATCTTGGCAGGTATAGAATTATAGATTGGAAGTTTTTTCAAGTCACTCCTTTGAGTATGTCTTCTGACTACTTTTTTCTGACCTCTAAAGTTTCTGTTGAAAAGTCTGCTGATAGTCTCGGGAGTTTTTCCTTGAGTGTGACAAGTTGTTTTTGTCTTGCTGTTTTTAAGATCCTCTCTTTCACATCTGCTATTTTAGTCATAATGTATCCTGGTGAAGATCTCTGGGTTCCTTTTATATGCAACTATACGGGATTCCTGGCCTGAATGCTGTTTTCCTCCTTAGGTTGGAATTTGAGGCCATAATTTCCTCCAATAATTTCTCTAGCCCTTTCTTTTCTCATGCTAGCATTGCTACTGTGTGAATATTATTTCTCTTCATGTTGTCCTAGAGGTGTCATAACCTGTTTCACTCTTTTTAATTCTTTTTTTTTTCATTTTGTTGAAAAAGAGTGAATACTATTGCTTTATCACCAGCTTGCTTATCTGCACCTCTGCTTTATTCAGTCTGCTTTAGTATCCTCCTACTGTATTTTTTAAAAAAGATTTATTTTTATTTATGCATACTGGATTGTAGGCCAGAGGTATGGGGCTGAGAGGATTCATCAGAGACAGAATGGGGAACAAAACAGGTGGGTTTGCTGAAATATACTGCTGAGGTGTGTGTGAGATTGGAGAGGTCTGGTGCGCCATGTGGGTCAGTTTCCTGGCCAGGGATTTAACTCATGCCACAGTGGCTAGTGATAGCTTGGTAGTGCTAGCTTGGTAGTGCTGAGACTTTAACCCCTGCACCACCAGGGAGGCTCCTACTGTATTTTTTAATTTTATTTTTCAGCTCTAACTGTTTGAATCTTAAAAAAAAAAATCTTTATAGTCATTACTATCAGCTTTAGAATCTTAAAAAGGCATCTTTACAATCATTACTTTGAACTTTTCATCAAGTAGTTTGCCTGTTTCCATTTCTTTGTTTTCTGGGGTTTTGTCTTGCTATTTTGTTTGGAAGCTATTCCTCTGCTTTCCTATTCTGCCTGATTTTCTATGTATCTGGCAGTTCTACTACCTCTCTTGAACTTGGAGGATTGGTGTAGTATAATTGATGTCTTGTGGAGTTCAGGAAAGCAGTCCTCTCTGACTTTCCAGGCTGTGTGCTCAAGGCTACATGTAACTTGTGTATGTCATACTTGTCCACCTCCCATGTCAGTTGCATGGCACTGTTGGCCTAACTCAGTTGTGATGTGATGGTTGGGCTCCATGGAGATTGTGAGACTGTGGTGTGCTGAATAGGATGCACCATGGGCAGGGTACTACTGCTGCCGGTGGGTGGCACTTTGGCACTACTGCTGCCGGTGGGTGGATGGAGCTGCTGGCCTGTTCCTGCAGACTTGCATCTATTGTTCCGTCATTGAGTGGCTGCAGATGCAGTGCACAGTATGAGTTTCTCAGGCACAAAGTTGTTGACATGCTGCTGCTAGGTTACAGAAGTGGGTGGAATTCACATCAGGTTTGCCCACAGGCTGGTAAACTGGATGGAGAGTACCAAAATGGTACCTACCATTGTGGGTATTAGCAAAATTGAAAGAGGCAATGAAAGTGGCACCTGCCAGTGTTATCAGCCTGGAGATCACCTAAGGTTTCCTGTCTCAGTCATATGCTGTAAGGGTAGTTTGATTTCAGCATTTTGTAAGGGTAGATATGATTTCAGCATTTTTCAGACTGTACATGGGTTTTGTAGTGAGTGAGCCTGTGTGCAGGACTTTTGTGAGTAGGTTTTCTGTTCCCTATAGTTGTTTGACTGTTGTGGGTGTATTTCTTGCTGGCAGTTAATGCCTGGGCCCCAGGTACTCATCTCCATTGAGCCTGATAGTGTTGTTGCAGAACCTGATGCAGGGTACAACCTCTCCCTTCTCCTCAGGGAAAAGTTCCACACCTTCAGGACCCCTCCTAACCATAAATTGCTACTCCAGGGCAGGATATTTTCCTTGATGAATGTATGTCTATCTCTTCTCCCAGTTTTGGTGCTGTCATTTTATCTTTTGTTGTGGAAACTCAACTTTCTTGGCTTTCAGGTCATCTTCCATGTGAATTATGTTATATGTATATTTTGTTGTGTTTTTGAGAGGAGGTGAGTGTAGGTCTTAGTAAGTCGCCATCGTAAACTGGAACCCTGAACACTCGTTTTTGGTGCTGTATTAATTTCCTGTTGCTGATGTAACAAATTACCACAAAGTGAGAGAATTCTAGTAGAGTAAGAGAATTTATTTCTTTACAGTTCTGGAAGCCAGAACTGTGAGATCAAGATGGCAGAAAAGTTGTTCTTCTTCTGCAAGCCCTAGATAACAGTCCTCCTTTGCCTCGTCCAGCTTTAAGTAGCTGTCAGCATTCCTTATGGCTGCATCTTTCTAGTCTCTGCCTTCATGGTCACTTTGTTTCCTATTGCTGTGTCTGTGTCCATTCCTCTTCAGTTTCTTATAAGGAGAACTTCTCATTGGATTTAGGGCCTACACAGGTAATCCAGGGTGCTTTTATCTTGCGATTTTTAACTGAATTACATCTGTAAAGACCCTTTCCCAAATATGTCACATTTGTAGGGTCTAGAAATCAGGACATGGGCACATCTTTGGTAGACCACCATTCAATCCATGACAGGTTCATACTCTTTATCAAGTAAGTGAGAATCGTTATGACTAAGAGTCATGGCACCCTACCACCACATGTGATGCCATGCTAATTTATTCTGCTGTATTTGTGGATGATCTTTTGAGGTATTATTTAGTATGATAGCTAGTCTTTTTTTTTAATTTAAAAGTTAACTCAAACCTGTTAAGTTTTTTTCTTCTTGTATAATGTCTGTTTTGGAAATATGTACATAGGATTCACTGATAAATTCTCTTGATGCAGAGACTGAAGTTTCTTCATCATGGCTAACTTAAAGCAGAAGAGACAGTTCAATGCTTTCAAGGTAGCACAGTCTTGTTTTTCTGGTTTAGTGAGGACAGACAGAAACATCAGCATTCTAATCATTACCACTTAGTAGCTATAGGGCTGCGAAGAAGTTGCTTTAATTCTTAGAACTTGAGTTTATTTACCCATATCTTAGGAATCTCTAATTTTGTATACTGGATAAATTAGTTGAAAAACTTAAATTTGAGGCATTTAACTTGCCTAAATTAAGCATATAAATATTCCAAAAAATAATTGCAATGTCTACATTTCTTTAAGCTTATTTTAGGATTCTTTAACTAGAAATAAATTTACTTTTTTAAAAAAATTCTTTGTATCAGAAGTGATAACGTTGTTCTTTTAGTTAAAAAAAATTTAACACATTGGCATCTTTCATCAACCATGTACATATATGGTATCTTTTAAAAAGCCCAAATATCATTTGCTTGGCTTGCTTCGGCATCTCCTCAGCACACTTTGGTTTGGTTGTTTATGTTTCATTTTTCTGTTTTAGAGGATCATTCCTCTTACTCACTGCCTGACATACTTACCAAAAAGGGAAAAATTGTAAGAAAGAATGTTGGTCTGATCACATCATCGAATTATTGTACTTAGAGCATTTTGTGAGGGATGTCTGCTTAAGGTTGGAGGTCACTGTTTCTTTTTAAGAGACTTTTCCAATTCTGAATTATATTCGCTTGACAGGAAACATGAACATTTTTCATTTTATTGTCTTTTTTAGTAGATGTTTATTGAGAATGTTGGATATGAGATAAACTGCCTCAGTTGAGTTGTTCTTATTTATTCTTGTCTGTTTTTCATGATTGTGTAAGTAAGCTTATTGGATAAGGTCATTGTGGTCAGATATGTTTTTCATCTGCTTTCTGATGAAAGGACATATCTTCCTCCCCAATATTGTCTTCTCCAACCATATTAAATTACCAATAATTGAGGCATTTGCAAAAATTATTTAAAAAACAGTATTTTTGGAAATAGCTCTTATTTCTTGACAATTCTAAGATTATAGTTTTAATGTAATCTGTTTTGAATAAATATTGGTTCTATAATGTAAAAATATATTAAGTTGTAAGCCAGACTGAACAGTGTTTATAAATACTTGTTTGCTACTTTTTTGCAGATAATACAAATGGATATACATTTTGTATTGATTATTAGCATTTATGGTGTTTGCTTCAGAAGAATATATTTTCATAGAGCTAAATATAGTAATGGGTTTTAAAAATATTCTGATTCAAATGATACTGCATTACTAATATTAATATCATTAATTTAATATCCTCTTAGAGTGGAAAATGATTTGTTCTTAGTACAACCCATTTAAACATCCTCAGTCACCGCACCACATACACACATGTTTCCCTCCCCTTCTCCCTCTCTCTCCTGTTAAGAGCAGAGTAGTTATCACATTGGAAGTAATGTTATATAGAAAAAGCAGGTAAATTTCCTGTAGAAAAGGATATGTAAGTAGTATTTTTACCTTATTGCATTTATTTTTTTATTGTTATCAAATAAAAGCTATTTGGAAATGTTTAGAATTTATTCTGAAGAGTTTCTAGACATGTTCTGTTTTCTGACATTCTTAACTCTCTAGGGAAATGCATTAATGTTTTTAATTGTTTACTGATAAATATAAATGGAATTCTGTCATAAATAGAAGATATTTTGAAACATTTAGGTATTCTTTATAATATCCTATCTATAATTTGAAGTAATTTTTTAAACAGAAAACTGAGTTTAATATATAGTAAGTGATATGAAAACATCAGGTATGTCAACTTTTTAAACTTAAATGTTTCATATATTACTCAAAATTTTTACTTAATATAGTCAACCCTAACATTCTTAGTCTTTTTTTTTTTTAAGGTTTATTTATTTATTTATACAAGTAGTGGGTACAGTCAGAAGCGCGGGAGGGTGAGAGAATTCACCGGAGCCAGAGCGGGGAACAGAACAGGCAGAATGACGAAACACACTGCTGAACCCTAACATTCTTGTTGGAAGTTATCCATTCCTTTTTCAAATCTAATTATTTAGTGGAATGAACATATTAGAAAGTGCATTTGGATTATATTGTAGTTATTTCAACTGGCAATGCTACTTATAGTTTTATAGTTAACTGTTAAGGATTTTAGGCGTAAGGAAAAAAAGGGTTTAGCCCAACTTAGTGGTCAAACATCAGTTATCCTAAAACCTCAGGGAAAGGCTAATTTTGAATTATAGTAACAGAATAAGTAAATGTTCTAGATAAGCTGACATTAAATGCTTCAAATCTTTGTAATGTTTATTTATTTATTTTTAAAGATTTATTTATTTATGAATACAAGAGCTGGGGTACAGGCCAGAGATGCGGGGGGTGAGAGGATTCGCCGGAGACAGAGTGGGGAGCAGAACAGGCAGACTGACTGAAATACACTGCTGAGGGAAGCAGCGGGCGAGACAGGAGATGTGTACTGCACCATGTGGGTTGCTGTCTGGCCGGCCGGGGATGGAACGCGTGAACTTGTGCTGCAGAGGCTGCGGTTTGCTTCATAATGCGGTGCTTAACCCCTTGCGCCGCCAGGAAGGCCCTGTAATGTTTATTTTTTTTTGGCGCATTATTTTTCTGTCACTGTTCTAACAAATTGTCACAAAGTCAAAATAATTGCCACAAATTACTGTCTCTCATTTATGGATTTTGACAATCCAAAATTTATCTCCATGAGGTAAAATTAATGTGGCAGTAGTGTTGCCTTCCTTTGTGGAAATTCTAGGGGAATCTGTTGTCTTGCCTTTTTTCAGCTTCTGGAAATTGTAGGATGCTTTTTATTTTATTTATTTATTTTTTGACTTTCATTCTTTCCATCTCCAAATGCGGCCAAGGCTAGGGAGTCTCTTAGATCATATTATTCTAATACCATCATTATTGCCTCTCTCTTCCACACATAAGGTCCTTTAATTACATTAGACCCACTAGATAAACCAGGTTAATCTATTTTAAGGTTAGTTGATTAACAGCATCAATTATACTGTAAGAGTACCTTAGAACTCTATTGACACATTTAAAGGTCTGGAGATTAGTACATGGACATCCTTGAGATGCCATTATTCTGCCTACCAAATGTTGCCTTCTAATTGATTATAACTATGTAGATTTCATGAAATGGGAGATCTGACTGATCTATTTTATCATCATTGACTGGACCCAGGAGTGAAATTAAAAGCCTCCTTGCAGCCTCCTCTCAGGTAGGTTGTTGGGCTTTCTTTGTGGCTCTGCAGTACTTTTTGTAGGTGAGTGACTGCCCTTCTACACACACAATACAGGTTTTCTATACTAAAGTCATCAAGGGCTACTGTAAGGTTAGAGATTGGTGCTTGACGCCCCTTCTCACTTCTGGGGTGTACAGTAATATTAATAATCTTTCAGTTGTTCACTGTTTATTACTGATATGGGCCCCTTCTCATCCTTCTCATTATATCTTTTATCATTACTACAGTTGTTGTGTCTGAATTTTAGTTCTTTAGGGTACCAGTTTTCTGACACTTCTAATTTTTATCAGATCCTTGTCCTGCCTTGGATTGTGGTTCACCCTTTGTTTGTTTGTTTGTTTGTTTTTCCACTTTTTTCTTGTGTGTGTGTGTGTGTGTGTGTGTGTGCATGAGTACTTTTTTCCAGAGGAAGAAATAGATATTGGAATAACTTGTATGCAGTTACTCAGAATGACTGATTTAGGGTTTGCACCCAGGCTTCTTAATACAGAAGAGCCCACTCTGACCTTATGTTCCACTGAATTCTATCCAACTTTCATTCCAAGCCCCTAGCCTTTTCTTTTGAAATCCATTTTTCATGATATTTTAATAAATATATATTTGCCAACTTAAAGGGAGAACTCTTTTTCCCTTTTTCATTTTCTTTACTAGATGGAAAAAAAAGTGTCAAGTGGAATGATACCTTCACTCTATCTGCCTAACCCCTTTAAAGGGCTAAACCAGGAAATCCTAGGTATAATGTCTATGTTTTGGAGAGATTTAATAGAAGGAGCTCATATCCATCCAATTTTCAGTTTAAGAGGAGATAAGGATATTGGGCTGTTTTCATGACATTCTTCTAAGGCAAGATAAGAGGAAATAATGGGGTGAACCAAAAGGCATCAGATACAAAGTGCCTGTTTACTCCCTGTGAGTCACTTGCCATATTCTGCTTTAAAAACATGCTAGGAATTCATCTAATCTTCTTCAGGGCACACCTACTTCCCTCTAAACCCAGTAGTGCTCACAGATTAAATTGGTTTTTCTCTACTCAACACTTTTGGTATGTAAAAGTCATCACTTTACCAACAGGTGATTTGATGTTCTGCACAGGCCACACTCTTCTTTCTTCATTTCTTCTTTATATAAACAAGCAATCAACTAAAAAATATTTTACCTAATCCTAAACTTTCCATGCCTTGGAAATATTTCTGTGAACTGAAAAAGTCATCCAACTCTCTGAATAGTGATGGTCAATTTGTCCTTTAATTCATGTTGTCTTCAAATTGGATACTTTTCTATATTTCCTTCATTCTTTGTTCCCACAAATGATTATATGCACAGAACATGCACTTTATGCATATTTGCTTTCTGTCTGAAAGGCTAGGACACTGTGTGTAGAGTTAATTGACCTTCATTTGCATGCCAGTATTCTATTTGCAACAATATAAATGTCTGCAAGCTTCATATTTCCACATACAGAGAGGAAATTTTGTATATTGTATCTAGTTAGTAGCTAAATGACATCTTTAATCTTTTTTTTTATACTGTATACATGAAACTTGGTATGCATCCTCATAAACCAATGTTACCTCAATAAAGAAAAAAACTGAGAACTATGCTCATATTGTTAAATGTATTCATGTTGGTATATTTATACTTTCGGTTACTGAAGCATTTCCTCCTTTCAGAAATCCTTTCTTAAATAACAAGTGAGTCAGCCCCGGTGTTGGTGAGAATAAAAGGTAGTTTCCTTTGATGCAATATCTGAGAGGTTTTATATAATTGAACACCTGGAAATTAAAATGTCTTAATTATATGAATACTTTTCCTTGGTAATTTTATAAAAATGTTTGACCATTACTGCTTTTCTTGCTCTTATGTTTCCTATTTTCTATCACCAATTTCCAATGATTGCTGCTTTGGTGGAAAACAGATATTTGCATCAATTTGTCTGAGGAAATTGTAAACTATCAGATGCTTCCAAAGGAACTCAGTGTCAGATTTTCTTTCTTTTTTTTTTTATAATAAATTTTATTTTTATATTCCCCATACAATTGCAACCCCCCATTCTGACCCCAATCCCTCCCCTCCCGCCCCCCACCCCCCAAAAAGTGTCTCTGATTCATAGTTTTTTGTTGATTTTGATTTTCACTTTCTTATAGTTATTCATTTTCCTGGTCCCTTATTTAAGTTTTCTAGATTCCTGCTATGAGTGAGACCATCCGGTATTTTTCTTTTTCTTTTTGGCTTATTTCACTGAGCATGATCCCTTCCAGTGCCATCCATGTTGCTGCAAATTGCATGTGTTTATCTTTTTTGAATGCTGAGTAATATTCCATGGTATATATGTACCACATCTTCTTGATCCAGTCATCTATTTTTGGGCATTTGGGCTGTTTCCAAAGCTTAGCTATTGTAAACAGTGCTGCTATAAACATAGGGGTGCAGGTGCTCTTTGGAATTGATGTTTCTGTGTCCTTTGGGTAAATACCTAGGAGTGGAATTGCTGGATCATATGGAAGCTCTATGTTTAGTAGGTCCAGAAATCTCCACACAGCTCTCCATAGTGGTTGGATCAGTTTGCACTCCCACCAACAGTGCAGGAGAGTTCCTTTTTCTCCACAACCTCGCCAACATTTGTTGTTGCTAGTTTTTTTAATATGTGCCATTCTCACTGGTGTAAGATGGTATCTCATGGTAGTTTTGATTTGCATTTCCCTGATGACAAGTGATGTTGAACATTTTTTCATATGTCTGTTGGCCATTTGCATTTCCTCTTCAGAGAAGTTTCTTTTTAGCTCTTCTGCCCATTTTTTGACTGGGTTATTTTCTTTGTTGTTGTTGAGTCTCATCAGCTCTTTGCAGATTTTTGTGATCAGTCCTTTATCACTAGTGTTGGGTGCAAAAATGTTCTCCCAGTTGGTGGGGTTTCTCTTTGTTTTTGTTATTGTCTCTTTTGCTGTGCAGAAGCTCTTTAATTTGATGTAGTCCCAGCTGTTGATCTTTGCCTTCACTATCACTGCTTTGGGTGATGTATCTTTAAAGATGTCTTTGATGTACAAATCACGTAGTGTTTCGCCTATATTTCCTTCTATATATTTTATGGTTTCAGGTCTTATGTCTAGTTCTTTAATCCATTTTGAGTTGATTTTTTGTGTATGGTGTGAGGTAGTGGTCAAGCTTCATTCTTTTGCATGTAGCGACCCAGTTTTCCCAGCACCATTTATTGAACAAACTTTCTTTGCTCCAATGCATAGTCTTTGCTCCTTTGTCAAAGATTAGTTGACCATGAATCTGTGGGTTTATTTCTGGAATTTCTATTCGATTCCATTGGTCTGAATGTCTGTTCTTGTTCCAATACCATGCAGTTTTGATGATTATGGTTTTGTAGTATAGTTTGAAGTCTGGGAGTGTGATCCCTCCATTCCCTTCTTTCTTTTTCAGGAGAGCTTTGGCAATTCGGGGTTTTTTGTGATTCCATATGAATTTCATCAATAATTGTTCTATTTCTTTGAAGAATGACATTGAGATTTTGATTGGAATAGCATTGAATCTGTATATTGCTTTTGGTAGGATGGCCATTTTAATAATGTTTATTCTTCCAATCCATGAGCAGGAGATGTCTTTCCATTTCTTTGTGTCTTCTTCTATTTCTTTTAACAGTGTTTTATAGTTTTCTTTGTATAGGTCCTTTACCTCTTTTGTTAGATTTATTCCCAAATATTTGATTTTTTTTTGTTCCAATAATAAAAGGGATGGTTTTTTTTGATTTCTTCTTCTTAAGATTTATTGTTTGTGTATAGGAAGGCTACTGACTTTTGCGTGTTGATTTTGTATCCTGCCACTTTACTGAATTGATTGATGAGTTGAATTAGTTTTTCTGTGGAGTATTTGGGGTTCTCTATGTATATTATCATATCATCTGCAAATAGTGATAGTTTGACTTCTTCTTTTCCTATTTGGATTCCTTGGATGTCTTTCTCTTGTCTTATTGCTCTGGCTAGGACTTCCAGTATTATATTGAAAAGCAGTGGTGAGAGTGGGCATCCTTGTCTTGTTCCAGATCTTAATGGAATTGCTTTCAGCTTTTCACCATTGAGAATGATACTGGCTGTTGGCTTGTCATAGATGGTCTTTATGATGTTGAGGTATGTTCCTTGTATCCCAAGAATTTCAAGGGCTTTTATCATGAATGGGTGTTGCACTTTGTCGAAAGCTTTCTCAGCATCTATTGATATTATCACATGGTTTTTATATTTCTTTTTGTTGATGTGTTGGATAACGTTGATTGATTTTCTGATGTTAAACCATCCTTGTGTCCCTGGAATGAATCCTACTTGGTCGTGGTGAATTATCTTATGGATACATTGTTGGATTCTGATAGCTAAAATTTTGTTGAGGATTTTTGCATCAGTGTTCATTCGGGAGATTGGCCTGTAGTTTTCCTTTTTTGTGTTGTCCTTGTTCGGTTTTGATATTAGTGTAATGGTGGCTTCATAGAACGTGTTTGGTATTGTCTCTTCCTTCTCAGTTTTTTGGAAGAGTTTGTGAAGGATAGGCACCAATTCATCTCTGAATGTTTGGTAGAATTCGTTTGAAAATCCATCAGGTCCTGGACTTTTGTTTTTGGGGAGGTTTTTGATTACCATTTCAATTTCGCTGCTTGTAATTGGTCTGTTTAGGTGTTCTGTTTCTTCTTTATCTAGCTTTGGGTGATTGTAGAGTTGTAGGAATTTGTCCATCTCCTCTAGATTGTTGAACTTCTTTCCATACAACTCTTCATAGTAGTTACTGATTATTCTTTTGATTTCTGCTGTATCCGTTGTGATTTCTCCTCTTTCATTGATGATCCTGTTTATTTGTGCTTTCTCCCTTTTTTCCTTTGTGAGCCTGGCTAGGGGTTTGTCTATTTTATTGATTTTTTCGAAGAACCAGCTCTTGGTTTCATTAATCTTTTGGATTGTTTTTTTAGTTGCAATTTCATTTATTTCTGCTTTGGTTTTTATTATTTCTTTTCTTCTACTGGTTTTGGGGTTTTTTTGTTGTTCTTTTTCTAGATCTTTGAGTTTCGAGATTAAGTTGTTTCTTTGAGTTCTTTCTTGTTTCTTGATGTGAGCTTCTATTGCTATATATTTTCCTCTTATTACTGCTTTTGCTGCGTCCCATACATTTAGGATATTGGTGTCCTCTTTGTCATTCAATTCAAGGAATTTTTTAATTGCCTCTTTGATCTCCTCGTTAGTCCAGTGGTCTTCCAGTAGTGTGGTTTTTAGTCTCCATGAGGTAGGAAAGTTCCTTGCCTTCTTTTTATGGTTTATTTCTAGTTTGATGCCTTCATGGTCAGAAAAGATGGTTGGTATGATTTCAATCTTGGTGTATCTGTTGATGTTTGTCTTGTGCCCCAGTATGTGATCGATCCTGGAGAATGATCCGTGTGCGCTTGAGAAAAATGTGTACTCCATTTTTTTGGGTTTAGTGTTCTATAGATGTCTGTTAAGCCCAAATGCTCTAGGTCCTTATTTAGAGCTTTAGTTTCTTTACTTATTTTTTGTTTGTTGATCTATCCATTGTTGATAGTGGTGTGTTGAAGTCTCCCACTACATATGTGTTTTCTCTGATGTCTGTTTTCAGAGATGACAACAGTTGTCTGATATATTTTGATGCTCCTTCGTTTGGTGAGTATATGTTAATGAGTGTTATTTCTTCTTGAAGTATTGTCCCTTTGATCATAATGTAGTGACCATTGGGATCCCTTTTTATTTTTTTGAGTTTGAAATCTGTTTTATCTGATATAAGTATAGCTGTTCCTGCTTTCTTTTTTTGGTCCATTTGCTTGTAGGATTGTTTTCCATCCTTTAACTTTGAGTCTATTTTTATCTTTTGTAGCTAAATGTGTTTCCTGGAGACAGCAAAAGGTTGGGTTTTGTTTCTTAATCCAGGCTGCAACTCTGTGTCTTTTTATTGAAGAGTTTAGTCCATTTACATTTAGGGTTAATATTGATATGTTAGCATCTGTATTTGCCATTGTGTTTGTCTTTCCTTTGATTTTATTTATTCTTTTAATATCTTTTTTTTTTTTTCCTTGCCTTCTTTCGTTGTTATTCGTCCCTCTGAGGTTCTGGCTTTAGGATTCCTTGTAGTATTTTTTGGAGTGGGGGTTTATTGGTAATGAAGTTCCATAGTTTCTGTTTGTCTGGGAAGGTCCTTATTCTTTCTTCATAGAGGAAGGAAAGCTTTGCGGGATAGAGTATTCTTGGTTGGCATCTGTTTTCTTGGAGTCTGTTGACTATGTCCTTCCACTCTCTCCTTGCTCGTAGTGTTTCTTCAGAGAAGTCTGATGTCAGCCTGTTTGGTTTTCCTTTGAATGTTATTTGTTTCTTCCTCTTGTCAGCTTCATTTTTTTTTCCTTGTCCTGGATTCTTGGGAGCTTCACTATTATGTGTCTTGCTGTATTTTTCCTTTCGTCATGGAAGTTTGGTGTTCTTCTTGCTTCTTGTATATCAATTTTCAGCTCCTTCTTCACATTTGGGAAGTTCTCTTCAATTATCTCCTGGAATATTTTCTGTGTTCCTACATCTCTCTCCTCTCCTTCTGGAATTCCTATAACTCTTATATTTCCTTTCCTCATGGTGTCAGATAGTTCCCGAAGTCTTTCTTCGTTCTTTTTCCTTCGTACTTCTCTTTCCTTTTCTGTTTTGGTTCTTTTTATTTCTGTGTCTTCAAGAAAACTTATTCGTTCTTCCATTTCATCTATTCTGCTTTCATTGCTTTTCCCAGAATTCTTTAGTTTTTCCATTAATTCTTTGATCTCCTGCATTTCTTTTACTTCCCTCTTTAGGGACTCAATTTCATTCTTCTGATCGTTGATTATTTTTCCCTTATGATTGTTTTCCTTTATGAGTCTGTCAGTTTTTTAATCATGGCAATTTTAAATTCTCTTTCTGGAAGGCTCTGAAGTTCTTCCAAGTTACTGTTGTTGCAATCTGGGGGCTGGTTTTCTTTTTGTGGTGTGCTTCTTCCCTGAGGAGTTGCTATGTTGCGTGTTGTTTTTCTACTCCCTACTGTCTGTTTTCTAATTTGCCATATGCTTTGGGACACTGTGTTGCTGGGACTGGCCGGCATCTTGGGTGAGCTTCTCTGCTCCCCTCTGGCTCCTCTGGGAGCCATCTGTCAGTTTCAAGCAGTCTTTACTGAAGAAAGGTCCCTGTTCTAAAATGCCGATGTGGGGACACACTCCCCTGTGCTCCTAGTCTGCTCCGGCGGTGGGTTCCCTCTCCCCCTCTGGGCTTGGACTGCAGGCCAGAGGTGTTGTGGTGTGGGCGAACTTCCCCGACTCACCTCTGGCTCCTGAGGGAGCCTTCTGCAGGCAGTCTTTACTGAAGAAATGTCCCTGTTCTAAAATGGCGATGTGCGACACACTCCCTGCGTGTCCAGTCTCAGGCACACTCTTCTGCGCACCTGAGGTGCCCCGGTTTTGTGTATTTGCTCCCCCAGTGGGCTCAGACTACTGATTGGCAGGGCCCCGGCGTGGGCTAACTTCCCAGCTGGCCACTGGCTCCTCCAGGAGCCTCTGCTGGTTTCAAGTCACTAGGTGGCGCCAGAGACCTCCTCTAGAGCCCTTGGGGAGCTGGTTTTTTTTTTTTTTTTTTTCCGCCCTGTGGGACAGGAAACAGAGCTGGAATGGTAGGGTAAACCTTATCGGCTTTGGGGTGCTGTGTCTGCCTTGTGCCCCACCGTCGTGGAGGACCCACGCCCCGAATTTTGTGCTCCAGATCTCAGTTCCAAAGCCCTCAGGTCCAGGATGCGGGCTGTAGCCCAGTTCAGTGTCCACAGAATGGCGTCTTTTGCACCCCGCTCCCATGCCTGGGTGCCTGGTTCCTGGATACTGAGTGAGGGACTTTCACATCAGTGAGGGTCTTCACGTGCGTCTCCCTGCAAGCCTAGGTCGCAGGCGCGGGGACCTGGGCAGCCGCGATCCCAATCCTTGTTTGCTTTTCAACTGCGCTGCTTTTCCGGGCTATCCAGATCCCGATTCACGTTTGCTTTTCCAGCGCGCTGCTTTTCCGCTCAAGCTTACCGGGCGGCCCAGGGCTGTGTGCTGGTCCTGGCCTCCTCCTGGGGGGGCGGGGTCTCTGTTTAATGGCGCCTGGAGCTCACCGCCGCCGGTGAATCCTGCAGGGTTCTCCGCAGCTCCCGTTCACGGGGTGTGGTGGCTGAAATAGTTTCTTTCCACTCACAGTCCCGCTTGCTGCGTAGTTTGTTCTTGTTGGTCGTTTTGGTTTGTTTTTTCCCTTCCTCTCTGCTGGTTGGAGAGTGCGGACTCTGTGGGTGGGGGAGGGGAGCAGGGTTCTGCGCTTCCCTCCCTTCTAGTCCTCTTTTATGGCAACTTTCTTCTTCGTGTAGTTTGCTGGAGTCGTCCGTTTATCTTCCGTGTCCCAGTTGTCACTGGGACCTGCCGCTTTTCCTCCCTATTAACTTTTTTTAATGGGAGATCTTACTTGTAGCGTCTCCTCTCCGCCATGTTGCTCCGCCCTCCTCCGACATATTTAATCTTTTTCCTCTATTTCAATATATTGTTTCTCATTCTTTTTTTTTTTTGCCTATTTGTATGCATTTCCAGAAAACCCTCGATGGACATAAGTCTGACAATAAGAGTTTCCATTTTAATGTGTTTACATTTTTGTTAGCTTGAATTTTGTTTTTGATAAAAGAACTTATGAAAGTATTCCTTAAAGTAGAAACTACTAGAAGTCAGAATTTATAATTGTAGACTGTATTGGAAACCGGGATTCATACATTTTGCTTTTATTATCAACTTTTCCCCCCAAATTGAGAAGTCTTTTCTGCCTTACTGATTAAATCATAAGAATGTCTGAAATTATTTAAATAGATTGGCATCAGAATAGTCTAAATCATCATCATAATTGCAAGTAACTTTTTTTTTTTAAAG
Organism: Talpa europaea; assembly: GCF_964194135.1. NCBI lineage: Eukaryota > Metazoa > Chordata > Mammalia > Eulipotyphla > Talpidae > Talpa > Talpa europaea. The sequence continues at coordinate 82,881,882 of NC_140071.1, read as the reverse complement.
ATTTATTTATTTTTTATACAAGCACTGGGTACAGTCAGAAGCGCGGGAGGGTGAGAGAATTCACCAGAGCCAGAGCGGGAGCAGAGCAGGCAGAGGGACCGAAGTACACTGCTGAGGGGAGCAGCGGGCGGCAGGAGAGGTCTGTGCGCCATGTGGGACCCTCCTCCAGTGGCCGGGGAGCAGCCGGGGATCGAATGGCACTGCAGAGGGTGCGGGCAGCTTCGCAACCCAGCGTTCAACCACTGCACCACCGGGGAGGCCCGCAAGTAACTATTGTCTACATCAAAAAATATTTTGAAAAAATATTTATGGTAATTTGGAACTGGAAAATTCAGTTAAAACCTGAAAGACTTTCTTGGGCATAGAAGTTTTTACTAGCTGAGCTGAGTCAGTAGTGCTTCATGAGCAGATGCATGCCCCAGTTCAGGCTGAATAGGGCATCCTTCATCAGGGATCTTCAGCAACCATCGGTAAGCACTCCTGACCCTAGTCTAAACCACCAGCACCTTGGGAGCAGAAGCACGCCACAGCCCAGGCCAAGCAGGGCCTCTTCCTTTACCCCTGGCCCCCAGCCACATTTGAGAAGTGAAACCACCCCACCTCTCAGCCATTAGAGTCTCAGGAGCAGACGCACACCCCAGTCTGGGCAGTGCAGGCCTTGCTCTTCAACATTGCCCCCCCTTCTAGCCACCTTCAGAAAGTGTAAACACCCTAGCTTTCAGCAACTGGTGCCTTGGGAGCAGATGCATGCTATAGTCTATAGTATAGGAGCAGATGCATGTGACAGCCCTCACCCTTCATTGCTGATCCACGGCCATCTTCAGGAATAGCAGTCAACCTATCTTTTAGACACCAGCTCCTCAGGAGGAGACATGCCACAGCTTAGGCCACTTTGGGCCTTGCCCTTTACTGCTGACCCTTAGCCACTTTTGGGAAATGGACCTTATACAGCACTGCCCCACCAGTAACTTGGAAACAGATGCATGCTTAAGTCAGCTCCACACAGGGCCTCACTTCTCATCAGGGACCTTTAAAAACTCTTGGACACTGGAACCAGGTCCAGAGCCACTGCTCTCAGGGAAAGGTCCTCATGATTGGGCTTCTCGACCCAGAATTATCCCAGCCACTGAAACCAGGCCCAAAAGTACTTCAGGGTAGGCTCTAGAATCACCACAGATCCTGCAAGACCCCAGCAGGTGGGCCCACCATCAAGTACATTCCTAGTGGGAAAGAAGGACTTACATACAACAAAGAAGCTCCATTTACAGTTGAGCAAAACCAAAGCAAACAATGGTGAGAAAGAAAAATATAAATTTCAAGCAAGGCCTCAGAGTAACAGTACCATTACAGAGAGAAAACAAAGTCCTAGAACCAAGCCACAAAGATATGGAAGAACTTTCTTCCCTATCAGACATAGAATTTAAAATTGCCATAATTAAGAAAAAATAATTTGAATAAAACAATGAAAACTTAGGAAAACAGTTTAAAGTTATGTAAGAGGACTTAGAAAAATAAATGAATGTTACGAGTAACACAATCAATGACAAAAGATTGATATTGAAACTTCAAATAAGAAAGTAACAAAATTATAGGATGCAAAAAAATCAATGGGGGAGGAAAAATTTTCTGGAGAAAGCCAAGGAAGTAGAATAAACCAACTACAAGAAAAAAATCAGTAATATCAAAGAGGAAAATGAGAAAGAAGCAGGATAGAGAGACAAAGGAAAAAGAATAAATAAACACTTTGAAAATTATCTGATACCATGAGGAAAAGAAATATAAGAATCATAGGAATCCCAGAGAGAGAGAGAAAAGTGAACTGAAAAACTAAAAAAGTAAAGAAAGAAAGCATCCCAAAGGAACTGAACATACAAATACAGGAATCTAAAGAACACAAAGTTACCTAAATAAAATGAGACCTACAACAAGACACAAAACAGTAAATCTTCTGACAGTCCAAGACAAAGAAAAAATAATGAAAACGAAGAGGGGAAACAAATGGATACCTATAAAGAAATCCCAATTGGGTTTTTGGATTTCTCTGAAGAAACACTATAGGCAAGAAAAGAATACAATATTCAAAATACTCTGAGACAAAACATGCCAGCCAGGAATATTTTTTTGTGCAAAGCTGTCCTTCCTGTGTGAGAGAAGAATAAGGACCTTTTTGGACACAAAATCTTAGGGAGATTTCATCCACTAAACCCACCTTCCAAGGAATATTAAAAGGAGCTTTAGTATTTATAAAGATTTATTCATGCATACAAGAACTGGGGTATAGACCAGAGGTGTGGTGGGTGAGAGGATTCACCAGAGATAGAGTGGGGAACAAAGCAGGGAGATGGACTGAAATACACTGCTGAAGGGAGCAGTGGGCGAGTCAGGAGAAGTCTGCTGTACCATGTGGGTAGCTCCCTGGCCAGGAGTTGATCTTGTGCTGCAGTGGCTGCAAATATCTTCATAGGTTGCGTCTTAACCCCTTGAGTCACCAGGGAGACTCGGAGCTTTATGATTTATACCAACGAGAGGAATGAACACAGAGACATGAACAAGAAATTAAATAGAACCACACAGGTAGTAACAAAGTGGCAGTAACAGATACTACGTATCAGTAATCACTCTAAATGCAGTGGACTTAAAATTCACCAGCAAAAACACATGGAGTATCTAGTTGGATTAGGAAACACAACACAGCCTTCTGATGATTCCAGGAAACACACCTAAGTCTCATGAATAAGTATAGACTGAAAGTAAAATAAGTATAGACTGTAAGCACATGGTTCTCAAAGAAGGCAGGACCAGCCATAATTATATCAGATAAAATAGACTTCCAGTTTAAAAAGTAAGAAAAGACAGGGATGGACACTATATTGATGTAGGGAACAATACAATGGGAAAACATAACTCTCATCAATATACATCAAACTACTGTTAGCATATGTGAAAAAAAAAAAACATTGTATGTTTGGAGACTTTAACATCCCACTCTTGCCAATGGACAGATCAACAAGACATAAAATAAATAAGGACATAATCATCCTAAATAAAGACGTATACCACGTGGGTTTATAGGGCATTGCATGGGCATTGCATCTCCCAAGAGCCAAGTACATGTTTCTCAAGATAACATGTATTCATATGGCCACATGCTAGGTCACAATATAAGTGTCAACAAATTCATGAAGATTGAAATCATACCAACTATATTTTCTGACCATAAAGGTACTGAACTACAAATCGACTCATAAAAAGAAAACAGAGAGATACTCTAATACAAGGAGACCAAAAATACACTGTTGAATGACCACAGGGTTAATGAGGAAATAAAAAAAATACTTTGAGACAGGGCCTCCCCAGTGGCGCAGCGGTTGAGCGCTGGGTTGCGAAGATGCCTGCAGCTTCTGCAGTGCCGATTCGATCTCCAGCTGCTCCCCGGCCACCAGAGGAGGGTCCCACATGGCGCGCAGACCTCTCCTGCAGCCCGCTGCTCCCCTCAGCAGTGTACTTGCGTCCTTCTGCCTGCTCTGCTCTCTGCTCTGGCTCTGGTGAATTCTCTTAACCTGCCGTACTTCTGACTGTATCCAGTGCTTGTATAAATAAATAAATCTTTAAAAAAAAATAAATACTTTGAGACAAATGATAATGACAGCATAACTTTTCAGAACATATGGGACATAGCAAAAGCAGTTCTAAAAGAGAAGTATACAGCAAATAAGGATTACATTAACAAACTAGAAAGTGCAAATAAGCAATCTTGTCTCTCATCTGATGGGCCTAGGAAAAAAGAGAACAGAAAATCCAAAACCATTAAAAGAAAGGAAATAATAAAAATTAGAGGAGAGATAAATGAAATAGAAATCAAAAGAAAGTTCAAAACAGAACCAGAAGCTGGTTCTTTGAAAAAAAATAGCAACCCTTTAACTACATGCACTATAAAAAAGATTGAGAAAATTCAAGTAGTGAGGATTGGACATGAAAGAGAAGTTACAGCAGACACTGCAGAAATTCAGAGCATATTGAGAGACTGCTATGAACATTTATATGCAAAAGATTAAAAAAACCTCGACAAGATGGACATATTCCTAGAATCACACAATCCAAGACTAAATAATGAAAAATAGAAAACCCGAACAAGCAAATCCCAAGCAAGGAAATTGAAGCAGTAATCAAAACTGTTTCAATAAAACAAACACAAGCGTCCAGGACCGGATGGCTTCACAAATGAGTCCTACCAAACCTTCAAAGACAAACTATTACCTATATGCTCAGACGATTTCAAAAACTTAAAGAAGGAATTCTTCCAAACATGTTTTATAAAGCTGACAGTATGGTAATAACAAAACTCAAAAAAGACATCACAAACTATAGAAAACTATAGACTAATCTCTTTAACACAGATGCAGAAATCCTCAATAAAACCTTAGTAAACCAAATCCAGTGATTAATGATCAAGTGGGATTTATACCAGGAACACAAGTATGGTTCAGCATCCAAAAATCTATCAATGTAAATCACCATATCAACGAAAAGGGAAGGAAAAACCACATGATCATGTTAATAGATGCTGAGAAAGCATCTGTGATTCAATACCAATCTATAATGAAAACCCTAGAAAAGTTGAGAATAAATCCTAACATAATAAACTCCATATATGACAGCCCCACAGCTAGTGTTATTTTTAATGGTGCAAAGCTGAAAGAGTTTCCACTAAGATCACATACAAGGCAAAGATGCCCACTCTTACTACTATTCAGCATAGAATTAGAAGTCCTAGCTAGAGCACTTAGACAAGAGAAAGCAATAAAAGGAATGCAAAATGGAAAAGAAGTAAATCTATCATTTTTTTGCAGATAACATGATAATATAGAGAACCCCAAAGGTGCCAAAGAAAACCTAATTAAAACAATAAACCAATTTAGCAAAGTGGAAGGATACCAGCAAACAAAAATCAGTTGACTCCTTCTATACAAATGAATTTGTACAAATGAATTTCAAGAAGAAATTAAGAAAGCAGTCCCATTTACAATCTCAGCAATAAAAATTTAAATACCTAGGAATAAACCTAACAAAGCAGGTGAATAAACTATATAAAGAAAACTATGAAATATCAGTAATTGCTAAAAGAAACAGAAGACACAAAGAAATGAAAGATAGTCCCTGTTCACAGCTAGGATGAAGCAACATTGTTAAGGTGACCTTCCTACCCAAAGCAACTTACAAATTCAGTGCAATACTCATAAAAATCCCAGTGGCATTCTTCAAAGAAAATGGAGCAAACATTGCTGAAATTCACATGGAACCACCAAAAAAACCACAAATAGTCAAAGCCGTCCTGTCTAAATGGGCAAACTGGAGGCATCATTCTCCTAGACTTCAAACAATGTTAGAAAGTGATACTAATTTAAATAGCATAGTACTGGGACAAAAACAGGCACACTCTAATGGAATAAAATTGATATCCCAGAGATAAAAACACACATTTATGGACAAGTAATTTGCAACAAAGGACCAATATGTATGCACCAGAACAAGGAAGGCACTTCAATTAGTGGTACTGGGAAATTTGGACTGCCACAATAAAAGAATGAAGCAAAAACAGTGTCTCATACTATACATGAAAATCCACTCAAAATGGATAAAATATTTAGATGTAAGACCTGAAACCATATAGAAGAAAACATAGGGAAAACATTCCATGACATAAACTTCAGAAACGTACTTGAGGACTCGTCTCCAGCAGCATGGAAAATAGGAGAAAATAACTAACTGGGCTACATCAACCAACAACTTCAGTATAGCAAAAATGACACTGAACTTAACAAAGAGGGCCTCCCTGGTGGTACAATAGGTAAGACACAGCCTATGAAGTTCTGCATAGCCTCTGCAGCACTAGTTCGATCCCCATCTGGTCAGAGAGAGCAGCCCACATAGTGCAGTAGACCTCTCCTGACTCGACCGCAGTGTACTTCAGTTGATCTGCCTGTTCTGTTCCCTTTTCTGTCTCTGGTGAATCCTGCCACCCCCCACACCTCTGGCCTTTACTGCAGCTCTTGTATGCATAAATAAATAAATCTTAAAAAAAATAAACAGATACCCTCCTATGTGATATTTGCACATCATACATCTGACAAGGTTCTGATTTTGAAGATGTCTAAAAAGCTCATACAGCTCAACAAAAAGAAAACAAGCAACCCAATCAAAAGAGCTAAATAGGCACTTCTCTAAAGAAGATATGCAGATGGACAATAGGCATATGTAAAAATGTTCATTATCACCTATCAGGGAAATGCACATCAAAGTCCCAGTGAGATACCACTTCACACTTGGCCTATATTAAGAAACAAACAGAAAAACAGAAACAAGTGCTAGAGAGGGTGTGGAGAAACATGAACTCTCTTACACTGTTGTTGGGACTATAGACTGATTCAGCCTCTGTGGAAAGAAGTGTGGTGAATATTCAAAACACTAAAAATGGATATTCCTTAAGACCCAGTAATTTCACTCTTTGAAAATCAACACAAAGAACACAAAAGCACTAATTTCAAAGGAAACCTGCACTTCTGTGTTTATATGAGCAGTATTTGCAAAGCCACAATATGGAAACACTCTAAGTACTCAAGTACACATGACTGGTTCAAGAAGATCTGGTGTGTATATATACAATGGAATACTACTCTGCAGTCAAAAAGGTAAGCTCATGCCATGTGAAACATGGAGCTGTAAGGGATTACATTAAGCAAAATAAGCCAGAAGGAGAAAGGTAAATACCTGATTGCCTCACAGAATGTAGAAAAACCAAACAAAGGGATAGACAAAGACAAATTTTAAAACTAATCCTTGAAAGCTGTCCCTAGACCTATGGCTTTTAGAAGTGGAGCCAGAGGGGCAGTGTGAGAATGGGTGGATGGCTATGGTGGAGGGCTGTGGGTGCCTTGGTGGTGGGAATGCTATGGTGAGTACACCTGAGTTGGGAAGTTCTATACTGTCAAAATGCTACCAACAGTATAAAACAATGGTACTTCAATAGCAATAAAAAAAATTAAGACAATAAATGCCTTTTAAAAGTAAAAAATAAAAATAAGATAGCATTTATTATAAAGTACCAAGATGCCATTGTAGGTGACAATATGACCCTAGTTGGGAAAAATTATATTTGGGTATTAATCCAAGATTTAGGTCTCTGCTCTGCCATTTACATGGATACTTAGGCAAAATTTGTTAATATTTTATTTTTTTTAGTATTTATATAAATATAAATTTAATATATAAATATTAAGCATACAATTTAAGTTTTATAACAGTAAAATTATTATTTCAGTATTTTACTTCTATTTTTCAAAAAATGAAAGACACAGAGCCTCCCTGGTGGCACAGGCAGTTGAGTGCAGCGCTGTGAAGGTGTCTGTGGCCTCTGAGGCGCCAGTTCAATTCCCAGCCTACCAGGGAGAATCCCACATGGCGCAGCAGACCTCTCATGTTGCACCTGCTGCTCCCCTCAGCAATTATTTCGGTCCATCTGCCTGTTCTGCTCCCCGCCCTGTCTCTGGTGAATCCTCTCACCCTCTCGCAACTCTGGCCTGTACCCCAGCTGTTGTATAAATAAAAATAAATCTTAAAAAAAAAAAAGACACAAAGCTTCTGTTGTGAATATTCCTTCTCCTCTTACTGTTCCTTAGCCATTCAGTTCTCCTTAGAGCAACTAACAGGAGACAATTAGATATAAACTACAATATAAACTTCAGCTTATGATGGGACTCTTTCTATATCATTAGTGAAAACATGCTCATTTTCATAGCAGGTCCATAATATTCCATTATATGGATGTAGTAAAACATTTGAACCAATTTCCTATCAGTGGACATTTGGTTTGCTCTTAACAATGCTTTAATGATTTTTTTCATGGTTCTAATGATTTCTGATTGTTTTTTCTAAATATGTTTCATTTCAAACATGTATGAGTGTATATGCACTTACATAAATTTCTAGAATGGAGATGGTAGGTCAGAGGGTATGTCCATTTTTCATTTTTAGAAAAGAGCAGAAGCAGACCCTACATATGTCATAGTGTTGTATGCTCGAAGCAGTATTTTTCTCTTTTATTCCTCTTGTAGCACATATGGAGGATATTGTGGCATATGGGTCAGCTGAATGCAGCTTGATTCTAGCTTTTTGCAGATGCTGCCAGCATTTTGTTTAATTTTCTTCTGCCCCTAAGGTTAGAATGAGCCTTCTAGACATTTGTTTCATGCTTGTCGGTTTTGGAGATGGAAGCAAACATTTCCAAAATATTTTTCTCCTTCAAAAAATTTAATTCTTAACAATTACATTATGTCTTTGATATGTCATCATATCATGCTAAAGTTGAAAACATTGTCTTTGATTTTTTTTTTTCCCCAATCACTAGTAGGATGGAAAGCCGGCACTTTTCCTGTTTCCCCACTCTTCAGTCTTACCTGCAATGTGAATTTTCATAGTCTGAGAGACAACCCTTAGTCAACAGAATTTAAGCTGACCTTCATTTATTCTAGTATTTGTAAATTCTTCTTCCAGCTTCAGAAGATATATCTTCTGCTTTTGACATATGATCATGTCAGAAAAATCTTGAGTTTTTTTCCCCTAGTATTAGCTGAATTCTGGTTACTAGTACATGAGCATTTCACAGTAGTCTAAGAATTTTTGTACTTTACCTGTATGATACCGATCTTGAATGAATTCTTTTGTAATAACATTCATTTTCTGAGGTACAATTCACTACTGGATGCATAGGAAAATAGTGAAAATGAATTCTGGAGCTAGGTACTGGAGTAACTGTCACATAGTTAATAACAGCTAAATCATTGTCCTGCTTTATATATTAGCATATACACAACTTTGTTCCTATGATGCATAAGATATTTTTGTTTGCCTCTTTATGTGTGAGCAAAGTAAAGGACGGAAAGGTGAGATAACTTGCCTGTAGTCACCCCTTTTGTAAACAGCAATGCTTTACTTTGAACCCTGTCTGGCTCTAGAGACCATAGTCTCCCTCTACAGTATATTACCTTTAGCATAACAAATACATCATTGGCGGAATACTCTTAGAGATTACTAAAATCTAAATGAGTATCAGCTTAGCTTTCATCTATTACCTGGCTCTACCTGCACCTCCTTCATGCCCCCCTGCCTCCCCCCACCCCCCATGCACAAATTCCCAATGTCCAAAATGGTATGCTGGCACTCTATTTAGATTGTACTTTGATTCACTTTTCTATTTTTTGGTTCTTTTCTCTTCTCTGTACTCATTTTTTTTAATTGTTTTTGTTTTTTTGCTAACCTGCCCTGTCTTTTTTCACTACCAATAGTGCTTATTATCCTGTAGTACTAGTCTTCGTTTTGAAATCTTTTTTTCTCTGTGACTTGTTACTTACCAGTATTGTACTAGAGGCTATACACCTGTTAGAACACGCCTTTCTTTTGACACAGTGAACAAAGCAGTCACTTTTCTCAGCTATATTTATTTGCTTTGTTTGTCAGTTTCTTTTTAGTATTGAAGAAGGGGATTTGCCAATACTACCCCTTCATTCTTTTTTTTTAAAGATTTATTTTTTTATGTACACGATAACTGGGGTATAGGCCAGACGTAAGGTGGGTGAGAGGATTCACCAGAGACAGAGTGGGGAACAGAACAGGCAGATTGACTGTAGTACACTGCTGAGGGGAGCAGTGGGTGAGTCAGGAGAGTCCTGCTGCGCCATGTGGGTGGCTCTCTGGTCGGGGATCAAACTCGAGCTGCAATGGCTGTGGAGAGCTTTATAGATTGCATCTTAACCCCTTGCGCCACCAGGGTGGCCCCCTTCATTCTTAAACATTGGTTAAGTGTTTCTGGGGCCAGATTCTTTACAACTATTAGGAGAACTAAGATTGATTAATTGTAGTATCATCTGAAGATGTAGTCTAGAGAGGTCTTACTATACATGTCATGATTCTAAAGTTGTGTTTAGTAGTTAATATCTGCCTAAATGTTGGGGGTACATAAAAAAGTCATATTTAAAAATTATTAATGCTTCATTGGTAAAAATGAAATAAAATTGTTCAGTAAATTTTCAGCAAAATATATCTTCAAATGATAATGATACCATATACCTCATAGTTACGTAATGATTTTGAAGAGTGTAAAGTTTCTTATTATATACTTACTTGCTGAAGTCAGTAGGAAGTGCATTGTCCAACATACATGCAAATTATACACATTAATTGTGTGGAAATAATGCAATAAGTAATACTGAAATTATATAATAGCTCAGTAGAATTATCATCTGGATACATTTTAATAGTTTGTTTAATTTATAAAATATTTTGTTTAGTTTTACATCTCTGTATTTGTAAATATTCTAATAGATGTATATGAATTATTTTTCTAATTAAAATATATTTTCACATTTCAGATTTAAAGTTAAGATGTTTTGGAGGGTCTCCCCGGTGGCGCAGCGGTTGAGCGCTGGGTTGAGAAGCTGCCCGCAGCCTCTGCAGCGCTGGTTCGATCCCAGGCTGCTCCCTGGCCACTGGAGGAGGGTCCCGCCTGGCGCGCAGACCTCTCCTGCCGCCCGCTGCTCCCCTCAGTAGTGTACTTTGGTCTTTCTGCCTGCTCTGCTCCCTGCTCTGGCTCTGGTGAATTCTCTCACCCTCCCGCGCTTCTGACTATACCCGGTGCTTGTATAAATAAATAAATAAATCTTTTTTTTTTTTTTTAAAGATGTTTTGGAAAAAATTGCACATTTTCTGTCCAGTTTTTTGGTCTATCACTTTGTAATAGTAAAAGACTGAATAACTCACTGGAAATAAGAAATTTAAAGGAATTTTAGCAATTGTTCACTATGTGCTATTATCCTTGCAAAATTATTTTAAGCTCTGTTGTCACACACTGAAAGATGCAAGGAAACAATGTAGCTTTGGCTAGAGCTTATCATTTCTCAGAATAACTTAGTTGTGTTATCTTTATAGGTATTTTAGCCTAGTTGGCCCACTTCAAAATGTCCACCAGAGACACCACAAATTGATTTAAGTTTTTTGATGACTTGTTGCTTCTTAGTGTTTAAGACATTTAAAGTTTTGAAGTCAAAAACACCACATTTGAACTTCTAGTGTCCTACAGCAGTTCTTTATACTGAAGGGCATAGGGAATAGTTCTGGCATTTGTAATTAATGTTATTTTTATTTCTCTTATTAAAAATGACTTATCGAAATATTTGGTATCTTATTTGTACAAGCCTTACTAGAAAGAAATCTGTGAAAATAATGTGCAACCTTTTTTTGAAATATACTCTACCTGAAATACAAGGTGAAAGTCTTTAGTAGAAAAATAAGTACATATAGAAAGACCTAGGAGACATGAGAAATGCTAAAAAAAAGTAACAAAAAATGATAATTTGATTAACATGTTAATTTTAAAATACAAAAGGCAGAGCACTTGAGCAGTTAAGAACAAGGGAAGAAGATTACCCTTCTATTACATATTGCAATATGAAAAATTAATGATAATGTTATAGTAAAATCATTTTAATGCTTCCACCAAGAGAAATTATTCCTTTTCAGAGTTTTCTGGTCTCTCTCTAGCTCAATTAAATCTACATTTTTTTTAGTGAAACTATTCAATTTATTAACTAGCATTTATTTAGTAAATATATACACAATCCCAAATGCCAAGGACAGAAAAATTAGTAATCCGAAGGTGCTGGACTTAATGTTTACAGGCCCCCATAAATTACTTGTGCCTAAAGCTGGATTATAATGAATTTATACATGTGTGGTAAATTAAAGGGCATCCGTTAGATTCTTCAAAATCAAAGCCTTGAAATTTTATTGAACTTTAAAAGTTTGAAGCAGATTACTGGGGTTCCACCCCTAGAGATTTGATTCTGGATTTAGTGTTCTGCAGCCCATATATTTAATCACTTGTTCAGATTACTTATTTCACCTCCCTAATAAATGTGAAGGAAAATGCTTGAAGGAGGGATTCATTTCTTAGTCAGATGTGGTATTCCTACAATAGCCATAACAGAATTTTCAACACACAGGAGATGCTAAAATATGCATCAATGTGAGGAATTAAATCCAGGTAGCATAATAACGGTTAACTAATGAACCTGGTCTAATGTTTGGTACATGATCCATAAAGGGAAAAGTACTAACAACTAAGGTCAGCTCAGAATGAAAAGTGTTCCTATATTGTTGTGTATCAGTTGTTTTCTAAGAGGGAGTGAAGGAGTAGAAGCCTCCTTTCTTTTGATATAGGTCCATTTTTCCCCTCCTATATATGAACTTTATACTTCTTATATGTTAAATAGACAAAGATATTGATAACAAAGCTTGCTTAATTGAGGCAGATTTTTGACTCTGCCTAATGATGTTAAAACTTGCTTAATTATTGTTCTCAGTAGTTCCCCAATACTTAAGAAAAGTGTGATTCTTTAACTGAGATTACTGGTAGATATGTACTTACGTTTTCCTGAAATGGTAAAACAAACACTTGATGATGATGGATCATGAAAGTAAACTTTTTTAAAAAATCTGATGAGCTTAATCTCCTTTATAAGTCATTCCATTTAGTGACATCTGTCTCTTGACAATGTAGTATACTTTAGTATAATTTAAAAATATCCATAAGTTATGAGATTGAGTGACTCAGAGATTTGTTTAAAGAAATGTGGGCAACATTCTTGTGGTTGGAAAATATGGAGAAAAGGAAACCATTGTTTTTCCAGAGGTTTTTAAAACTTGTATTATGAAATGGATTATATCTATGAGTTTGACTCTGTTTTTAAAATAAAAATGAGAACAGACTAAATTATAATTCCATAAATGTTGTCTAAATAGGAGTTCCTTGAAGAGATTGTATTAATTTTAACTTCTAATTATATATTATGATCTTAGTAAAACATTGTTGACTAATTGAAAATAAATATAAAAATCTCATATACAGCAAAAATATGCTCTAGATTAATCCCATTTTAGATATACTTGCATAGATGAGAGTCAGAATATGAAAATTTCCGTAAGAAAAATATAAGAAAGAAGAAAATCATAGACAAGGCAAAAGATCTTTTTCCAATGTAGATTTTATTTCCTAAAATTGTGCTGTTGATTGATCAGGTTTCAAGTGGTGGCAGTAAAACACTTCAGGAAACATGAGACACATGATATGGTCTTAGAGTCTTGAAAAAAGGACAGAGCAAGACTGGGTGACTTTAGGTTGTCTTACTTGGTTAATACATCTGAAGCAGGAGTAGAATAGGTAGAAATGTACTAAAAGTATTTTTGATGTTGTTAGATACATATTTTTTGTGTTTCCTCTGTTCTCAGAAATCTAATTTTTTCTCATGTGATAGTTGAAATCTTTAACTTATAAATTCTCTGTGTATATACATTCCTAATGTTACTATAGTACTTTACTTCATATTTTGAATCACCAGTATACTTATTTATTTATTTTAAGATTTATTTTATTTATATAAGAACCAGGGTACAGGCCAGATGGAGGGTGAGAGCATTCACCAGAGACAGAATGGGGAGCAGAACAGGCAGACACACTGAAAATTTATGTAAATAGTATAAGAAGGAAAAGGCATAAGAATTAAAAGGCTCAAACAGTTCCTTTTTTATTCCTCTACTTACCTGTTCTCTTTCAGCAGAAGCACCTAATTTTTTTTCTCTGATGTGTGCCTTTGTATTTCTAAATAATAGTTCGCTGACTTTCTGTTTTCCCAGGTCAGAATTTTATGTTAAGTACAGCTCTCTACTTCTTTTGATAACATGTAACACTAGTATTGTTATCCTTTAACAGTAAAATTTTAAAATCCTATTCAGTCTTTTATTCTTAAGGGAATATAAATGTTCAATGCTGAGCCAAAGTTTAGGGAAATTCGTTGCTCAGAATTTTGTAGGAGAGTCCACAGTGTCTCCCAGAGAGTTCTTCTGGGAACTGTGGACCCTGAAGGAGTGTGTGAGCCAGCACATCCCAGATACAGGGATTCACTCAGTGTGCATGCCATTGAATCTAAGTCTCTTCTCATTAGATTCCAGAACTCTACATGTGTTGTGTTTAGTATTTGCATGCTTAATATTCAGCCCGTGTGATCAATAGTCCACAGAGAATATATTCAGACATTGCAATAGAGGGTGAATAGATTATTAAGATTATTAAGTGAATAGATTATTATTAAGAATATATCCATACATTGCAATAGAGGGTGAATAGATTATTAATCTATTATTAATAGATTAATAGAGGGTGAATAAATTATTAATAGATTATGAAGGGAAATGTGAAAATATTTTCTGAAAATAAGTTTTATTAATCTTTATTCATATATTTATATTCCTTTGGTTATCGATACAGATAATATGTCTTTTCAATTGCTTTGTCATCAAAGTCCTTGCTGGGAAAGAGACATTCGTCTTCCCTTTTGTCACTAGACTTTTCGTCTTTCTGCTGTCTTTATATACTTTTTGTGTTATTTTTAAATATTAGTTAATTGCTCTTCTTTGTGTGTCTTCTCCTGAGTGCATCCATATTCCCTTTTAGAGATTATCTTTCATCAAGAGATTATAAAATCATTTGAGTTTAAGTGATTTTCTAATTAATGCTGTTTTCTATGTTATTCTGCTTTTCAAGCATTGTTTTCCTTTAAGAAAATGTTTAATAATTTTGTTTGTAAAACAGTTACATGCATATTGAAGAACATTCCGAAGATACAGAAAATATGAAGCTTGTGCCATCGAAAGAAAACATACTTTGTTATATTTTCTCCTAGTCTTTTTTCCCTGTTTATATGTGTATCTAAGTATTTGTGTATGTATGCATATACACACACATCATATATTCTCTCTCTTTTTTTTAAGATTTATTTATTTATTTATATAAGCACCGGGTACAGTCAGAAGTGCGGGAGGGTGAGAGAATTCACCAGAGCCAGAGCGGGGAGCAGAGCAGGCAGAAGGAACAAAGTACACTGCTGAGGGGAGCAGCGGGCTGCAGGAGAGGTCTGCGCGCCATGTGGGACCTTCCTCCGGTGGCCGGGGAGCAGCCTGGGATCGAACTGGCGCTGCAGAGACTGCGGGCAGCTTCGCAACCCAGCGCTCAACTGCTGCGCCACCGGGGAGGCCCCATCATTTATTCTCTTTTTTAAAATTTATTTTATTTGTTTATGCATAAAAGAGCTGGGGTGTAGGCCAGAGGTATGGGGGGGTGGTGAGAGGATTTACCAGAGACAGAGTAGGGAGCAGAACAGCCAGATCTATTGAAATACACAGCTGAGGGAAGCAGTGCACAAGACAGGAGAGGTCTGCTATGCCTTCTCAGTTAGCTCCCTGGCCTGGGATTTAAGTCATGCAGCAGTGGCTGGTGATAGATAGCTTGATAACTCTGAGACTTAATCCCAGAGCCACCGGGGAGGTCCAACACTTGTCGTATATTCTTTCTACATATACCTCAGGAATACAGAAGTGAATAAAGTGGACTTGATTTCTTCTGTCATAAAACTGGTATACTACCTAATAGGGGAGATAGTTAACATGTAATAATATAATTATTTAATTATAATTTTGACAAATGCGTATGCTAGATGAGCGCAAACTGTTAAGGAAGGAAACAGCATTATTAAATTTGTGATTAGGTTTCTGTCTTTAAAAAAAAATCATAATATAAAATGCTTCTGTAGTATGTTACATATGTGTGTAAGTTTATCAAATGTTATTTCTCCTTTGGAGAGACAGAATTTGTGGCCTTTCAGAATTATATTCTATTGTGAGGAATTGTTCTGATTTTAACTTTATCTTTAGTTTACAGACTTTTTCATTTAAGTCTTTTATTTCAACCACTACAGAAGTGTCAGAGTAGAGATACAGACTGCTTATAATGAATTTGTCCTTGAAAGCACCATATGTTGTTTATAATATTAAACATATTCATGTTACAAAACCATGGATACACTACACAAATCCTAGGTTATTTTATTTATCCACTACAAGTCACAAGTATAGTGCAAGGTAATTTCCATGTAGTGTATCATTTAATCCTCAGAATAACCTTGTGGGATAGTTGGTAACCTCTTTAATAGATAAGGAAGCTAACTCAGAGAAGTTAATTAACTTGGAGTAACTTACTGTTACAAAGGTAGCATTGAGATGTAAGTCTTGTTTAACTCCAAATAAAATTCATGCTTGTATTTTCTTGATAAATACTATCTTTGGTAAATGTGAGGCTGGTAAGTGGGAATTGTGAAACACATTTCTGAAATGAGAAGACTTAAAGCACAGAAAACACTAAGTGTGTGTAATAGAAATGCCATTGAAATATTATCAACGTGTTTTTTCTGAATGTCAGCTTTCCTGTGCTTATATAAGATTCTTCTACGTCAAACTCTGTTCTAAAGTATCCCACAGTAACGGTATCAAAAGGCCAGTGGATTACAATCTGAATTTTGTACCTGTATCTGTACTAAAACCAGAGAAACTGTGCTTTTCTTTGTTTTTTTTATATTGTACTTTGAAATAAATTTATTAATCAAGGATTATAGTAGTAACTTAGTTTGAGAAGAGAAATTTGAACTTTAGGATTTGATTTGCTGTTTTACTTTTAGGTGCAATAATAATGTAGTTCTCTTTTTTGGTAAAATGAACAATTAGTTAAAAAAATTGAAGAATTAAGTAAGAATTAATGTAAGTGTTCCTTGGTATTGATGAATGTTTCTAATAAAACCATGTGTTGAGTTCCCTCTGCAAGTAGGTATGATTTTTTTCTATGTCTGAAACTTTTCAGCTGTAGTGGTTTTGTTTGAGTCTATATATGAAGATAGTCATGTTAGGATTTTTTGTAAACTAAAGAAAATAAATTTGTATTATAGAATGAGGAATTTTGATTATTTTAGTAGGAAATTGTGATAGTTTGACATAGACCAAGTTGTCTATCAGAAGATCTGAAAAAAAATGAGAAAATACTGTATTATGATTTTAAGGTTGATAGTGGGTAATGTCAGCTTAGATTATCTGTTAAGAAATATGTGAGTCTTTTATTTCTCAGGGATTATTTGTGAGAATTATGTCAGATTTCTGAAACTGGCCTACTTTTGTTAGTATCTGATTTTATCAAAGATAAACGATTGCATATACCTAGGTTGCAATAAATATTTTTGGTGACCTTGAAATGGAAAGTTATAATTATCTGACCAGATCTTCTATCTTGTGCAATTTTTTTGTAAGACTGTCCTGCCTCTACAAATGTTCCCTCTAAATAAATTGTATAACAGTAATTATCAATATTCCAGCACACTTGTCTGTTAGTCTTTTTCTTCAGAATTCACATGAAATGCATAATTCAACAAGAATAGCAGTGAGTCATGCTACACCTTGTTTTCATAGGGACACCAAAGCATAAGCACATGCCAGTGTTTGCTTTGGGGTAAGATTTCCTAGAAAATAGGAGATCATTGAGATTGTAAGTTGCAATTTTATGTGACAGACAACTGAAAACAAGGCCATGTTTTAAAGCACCAAAAACCCTTAGATGTTGTAAAAGTCAAAATGGGAACAAAAATTATAATGAAAGTTTAATTTCCTTCAGTATGGATCCCTACATTAATTGACATATGCAGCTCACTCGTAGCCTTGGGTGTAGCTCATGACTTTCAATTCACTTCAGTGAGCATTTGTGTGACTACTGTTAACTCGCCTCATTTTTATTATTTGACAAGATTCCATATCCTTCTGATTTTGTGTTCAATCCCCAGCCAGGAAGTTAACCCACATGCCACAGCAGACCTCTCCTGTCTTGCCCACTGCTCCCGTCAGCAGTGTATTTCAGTAGATCTACCCGTTCTACTCCCTGCTCTGTCTCTACTAAATCCTCTCACCCTCCCCCCCCCCCAACTTCTGGGGTGCATACACTCTAGCTCTTGTATGCATAAATAAATAAAATAAATCTTTAAAAAAAAGAACAGCTTTGTCCCTTCCCCAGTTTTTCTGGTTTATAAAGTAGACTAGAACAGAATATATTTTATTGGACTGCACATGAAAATATGTATTTTGTGGTTTCATATTTGTATTAGGTAGGTCATGGTCCAAACTATATTCCTGACCATTGTGATAAAATGTTTAATAGCAGTGTTCTAGCTCGGTACGTACCTTGTGGTTCCTGGACACTGGGGGCAGTCTGACCTGTGTTCATGGTCAGTGACATGATACATACTCAAATTGAGAACAATTTGACATTGTCATAATTTTCAAACCTTACCAGTGGATTTGTCCCATTTCACAGGGGCATATCAGTTTGTGTGTTGTTGAACTTGCATGGTAAATCATAGATTTTGAGTTGTCTACCTTTAAGACCACCATTGAAGGCAATTTTCTATAATAATGTTTTTGATGGGAAAATTCAAATTAATTTTCTCAGGATAATAACCTTGGCTTTTTGTATAAAAGCTGTTATAGTGCTTTTCTTAGCAGATTTTCTTCCTGTAGTGACAGAGGTTTTACATGTAGACAGTATATATATAATTTTATTTTTAATGTTTTATATGGTTTCTGTTAAAAATACTCATACTGGGCCTCCTCTGGTGGTGCAGTGGTTGTGTGCTGGGCTCCGGGGCTGCCCGCAACCTCTGCAGCACCGGTTCGATCCCTAGCTGCCAGCGAGGGTCCCACATGGTGCGCAGACCTCCTGCCACGCCCGCTGGTCCCCTCAGCAGTGTACTTCGTCGGTCTGCCTGTTCTGCTCCCCGCTCTGGCTCTGGTGACTCCTCTCACCCTCCTGTGCTTCTGACTGTACCCAGTGCTTATATAAATAAATAAATAAATCTTTAAAAAAATACTCATACTTTGTTAACATTGGGAAGATTTAGAATTCTAATGTGGCTTAAATTTTACAACAAAATCTATTAAATTATCAATCAAAAATGTAAGTAATACTGTCATTTTATAAAAATAAATGTGAAATTAAAGGGTCATTTTAGAGTTACTCAAAAAGATAGCTTTGTCTATGTATGGCTAAAATAGCTATATTAGTTCATTAATTTTTAAATTCCTTGACTCTTGAGTAACTCCCTCCAGATTTTATAAAGAATATAAACCTATCCCAAATTATTTAAGTGTTGAATCAATGGAAAAAACTAAGTTGAGACTATAAAGAATGAAAAGTTTTCATTTCATGTGCTGTCCACAAGACATCTGACTGTTTCCTAATAAGGCTGTGCTAAATTCTGGAATGCTTGTCTCCTTGAATTTTATTGAAATAACTCAAAATACCCAGTTTATTAAAAAAAAAAAACTTTTCAATTTAATGTGTTTAGCCTAGACAAGAACAGAAAAAAAGAATGTATTTGGAAAAATTTAGTGGCAAGTTGTGTCTCCAGTATTAACATAGGACATAGAGAATAAAAATGTGAACCGCAGACAGCATATTACACTTTGAAAGAATGGAGAAAAAGTTAGACATTTTGCCACTTTTCTATTTTATCTTGATATATTTAAGATTTTTTGGCAAGTTATAGTCCATTTTTCTTCCCCTTCTGTTACTTAGTAAGTAGGCTTATACAGTTCAAACATCTATACAGGCTAATTTATTGCTGAAAATGTGAGTAATGTTATATTTATATATGTGTACTTGGATTTAACTTTAATTAGATTTAGAGTCTCACAAAATGAAGTACTGTGTTTAGAAATCCTTTTTTTTTTTTTAAATCTCAGCGTGAAAAACTAGATCCCCATAGTGTGCTAAAGTACCTTATCTGTTCTGGCCTTCATGATCTCTGATTCCATCTCTCACTGCTCTCCCAGCTTTTACTCCCACTTTAGACCCACTAACACAGACTTTGCTCTTGCTATATGATTCTGCCTATAATTCTCTACATTATCGGTCTGCTCAGATTTCATACTATTATAGAGGTCTGCTTGATTACTTTATATAAAATAATGTATCCCTGTCCATCTTGCTTATACACTTATTCCTATGTCACATACTTTGCTTTGTTTTCAGTTTTTCTTTCCCAAGTAGAACATAAATATCTTCAAAGTAGGGATTTTTGTCTTTTTAATTTATTACTAGTGTTCCACCTCCTACAACAGAACCTACTGTTAAGGATTCAATAAATATTCATGCAATTAACAAATCAGTGTAATAAATTAGGAAAAAGATATAGTACAGGTGTTCCCCTTGAACTTCGTGTAACATTGCGTGTAACACCAGTTAGTTAGGAATGAGAAGGTGCTTGGTTGAAATAGCTTAAGGTAATGCAAGAGACCATATAATCATAACAAATGTGGTAGTTAAACTAGATTTTGACTCTAACATAAGGGTGTGTTTGTTTACGAAAGCACAGGCTGATACAAAAAGAACACTATCAAAAGTGTATTATTCAGTAACTAGGTATTTAAATATTTTAAATATTTACATGTGTCTCTGTATATATATTCAGTGACTAGATACATATGTATGTATAAGCAAAGCCAAATTGAAAAGGAACCTTCATGTTTATTTCTGTTATCTTGCAAGCTTAATACATACCACTGTATCACAGGTGATTCATTCTGTGTATTAGTAGAATATCACTATCGATGTTGGTAATAGACCACAAAGCCAATGCCTTTATTTTTTCAGAATTGCAAGGAAGAGGAGATACAAACATGAGGTTCTTGACACATGCCTTCAAGGAGCACTTGTGTTGTGCTGTCATGGAATCAGCATGACCACTAACTTCAGAAGTTAGTTGCTATTTTGAAAGACACCCAGTTTAACACCATAGATGATACTCTTAGGTGACCTCCAGCTCCAGCTTGCGGGAAAATGAAATTATTATAAAATTCCTATTTCTCTTCGGGAAAATATTCTAGAAAAACAAGGAAGAGTGAATTATTTACTTTTCATGTTTCTAAAGCTTTCCTTGGGAAATTTTTGAAGAACTTACACACATATAGCTCAACATGATTGAGGGGCCTCCCTTGTGGTGCAGGGGTTAAGCTGTCTCTAGCCACAGCGCATTCATGAGTTTGATCACAGGTCAGGGAGCTGACCCACATGGCGCAGCAGACCTCTCCTGTCTTGCCCACTCACCCCTCAGCAGTGTATTTCAGTAGATCCTCCTGTTCTGCCCCCCACTCTGTCTCTGGTGAATCCTCTCACCACCCCTCTTCCCCTTAGCCTATACCCTAGCTCTTGTATGCATAAATAAATTTTTAAAAATCTTTAAAATAATAGATAACATGATTGAAAAAAATGTTAATAGTTTTCAATTTTTGAAACCATTTCTCTTTGGAGCTCTTTACCAAAATTACTTTTTGTGACTTTTTCTTTGTTTGCTATTCCTAGAGGGTAGAGCATCAGAGCTGTGTTTAAAACATTTGGAGCACCGGGGTTCAAATCCTGGTTCTGCCATTTTCAAATTCTATGTTCAAATTTCTTAACCTGTGCTCACTGCTGCTCTTTTTACATTAGCAACATATGGAAACAACCTACGTGTCCAGTGTCAGGTGAGTGGTTTAGAAAGTTGTAGTATGGTGGACTATGAGGCAGGACTGTGGGTGCATTACCATGACTCCACCCAACCGGGGAAATCCTGTGCTTCTAAAACACATGTAAACCATTGGCACTTCAATTTAAAAAAAAAAAAAAGAATAAAAAAAGAAGTTGTATTATATTACAGAGTGGAATACTATTGATTTCCTAATGTGATGTATGAGGTGTACATCTAAATCACATACAGTGTTGTAAACCAGTGTTAATCTCAGTACAAAATAATACAATAAAAAGAGAGAAAAGGAAGGAAAAGAATAAAACAACATAGCATAAGAGCCAGAATTTTTTGTGATTTTTTTGTCTTTGCTAGGCAACATGGATATATTAGGAAGAGGATCATGTGAACATTGATACTAAACTTTTAGTAGTCCAAGTTATTTAACATTTCTAGTCTTAATTTCTGATACATAAGCAATGTATTATATAAAAGGACTTTAATTCAATGATGAGCCCTAGTAAGGACCCCAGTAAATTCATCTATAATGCTGACTCCAGTGCTCTCATTATTTGTACAATGGGGAAATTAAGAGGATATGTTACCCTGTTAAATTTAATCTATGCTCCCTTCTCTCCTATGCTCTCTTTTTCCTCCTTGGAAATAATGTGGATCAGAGGAGCTCTGTAGAAGTAATGTCCTTCTTCCCTTCCTTCTCTCCCATTTTAGCTTGATGTAGAACTGGGTGATAATTTTTTCATTAACCCCATCAGCAACTATGACCACCTAAAAAAGATCTTTTCAACAAAAGCCCTCACCCTTACTGAGGAAAGTACCATGTGATAACTTGCTCTGAATTTACCAGAGCCATACCTGGTATAAAATCAAACCTACACAAAGAAGTTTGCAAGTACTCATGGTCTAGAGCAGTGCCCCTGTTCTGTCACTTAACTTCTTTTCCTAAGTG
Organism: Talpa europaea; assembly: GCF_964194135.1. Lineage (NCBI taxonomy): Eukaryota > Metazoa > Chordata > Mammalia > Eulipotyphla > Talpidae > Talpa > Talpa europaea. The sequence continues at coordinate 82,859,439 of NC_140071.1, read as the reverse complement.
TCTGTCAGCTTTGGGTTATGTCTTTTTGACTGGAGGAAAAATACGCTTTATCAGTTTCTATAGTAAGAGAACATGCAAAAAGAGAAAAACTGAAATGTGTGTGTATGAACACGTGAATGTAGTGAGTATAGTCTGTAAGCTAAAAGATGTTGTAGCATGCTGATACCACTTTCATACTTTAATCTGTAAAAAATACAATCATATTTCAAAATTTTTAGGTAAAAATAAATACTGATTAGTTCCTTTCATATTCCCACACATTGAAATGTTTAAAGTTTGAATTTTTAGGAAAGCAGACTGACTGAAAAAACAAAATATAGGGAAATTGTTTAAGGATCTATGTCTGCACACTTCAGTGCTCACTCCCCCCCTCCCCCATGGAGTTGCTTTGTTATTGCAAATTGACAACTTTACAATTAAAGTGATTAATGATGTACCCTATTGTTTATGGGTCCTGAGGTCAGCAAGCCCAAAGTTGACTGTGCTGTGGGAAACTTAGATAGCGCTCATTTCACAGAAGATGAACTGAAATCTGCCTCCTTTCTGTATGATTGTTTATGAGTTAACTATGTTAGATATGGTAGGAGTCACCAAGACATAATGAGTAGTAATACAAATAAACTTTTATCAAAGTTTCTGTTGCTTAATTCCTCTTGTCATGCACTCCTGTTTCTGTTGCTTAATTCCTCTTGCTTATACATTAATTTGATCATTCTTTGGCCACTTTATAATCTTAAAAGCATGTTATTTTATAAAGTGGTATTAGAAAAATGCATTAATTTAAATATAATTTAAATATAACACTATTCATTTTTTTTTCCATAAGATCCAGTTTCACTTGATTTCTTTGAATCAAATCTTTGAAGAGAACTATTGCTTATTTCAGGCATTAATTTTCCTGTACATATTTTAACCAAGGCATTCCAACTCTAGTTTCTACTGTAACTTAGAACTCTTTTCACTGTTTAATCAAAATTCTGAAACTGGTTGTAATGTATCAGAGGTTTTGTATCCGTCAACTTTCAATATAAATTATTGTAGAGGGCCTCCCCTGGTGGTGCAGGCGGTTGAGCGTCGCACTGTGAAGCTGTCTGCAGCCTCTGCAGCACCTGTACTATCCTGGCCGGCCGGCGAGGGTCCCACATTGCGAGGCAGACTTCTCCTGTCTCGCGTCTACTGCTCCCCTCAGCAGTGTATTTCATCAGTCTGCCTGTTTTGTTCCCCTCTCTGTCTCTGGTGAATCCTCTCACCCTCCCGTGCATCTGGCCTGTACCCCGGTTCTTGTATAAAATAAATAAATCTTTAAAAAAATTAATAAATTATTGTAGCCATACTGATAACTTTTATTCTTTGATTTCCACTAGTTGAGGATAGCACTGGCCAATGCATTGGTTTCACTGTCTTGGCTCTGACTGAGTAAAGGGAGAACAGTAAGCAAAGTCTCACACCTATGGCACTAAACCATTGCCGGTGCTTCTGCTGGTATGAGAGGCCACCACACAATAGTGACTTCTGATGCTCACTATGTTGAAGGAGAGAGTGTACCATTATACATTTCTCAAATTTGAAGAGAAAAATGTAGGAGTAAGTTTTTATACTACTACCTCAGTTTAGAGACTGTTTACTTAAAAGTTCTTAAGGACTATTTACTTTTACGTATATATAGCATTTCTAAAGTGAAATAGCAGATCCCTACTATATTACTTTTCTCTTTTAAAAAGATAACTGTAAAACTTTTAATTTTGAGAAATATTTTTCAAATTGTTTTCCTTATTCATATATTAGTATTTCCTCCCCAGGGTATATTAGAACTATGTATTTCAGTTTGGCAAGTGAAGTGGGATCTTCCTCCTTAAACATTGATTAAATTAAATCATAATCTTAGGGTGTTTTAGTAAATGTAATGTTTAAGAAAGCACAAGTTCAATAAGAAATAATCTATAGCAGAAGACTTTGAGTGGTTTATAGATTTTGGTTTTCTTTCCCTTAATTTTAGCCAGGTTTTATTTATTTATTTATTTATTTATACAAGCACTGGGTACAGTCAGAAGCGAGGGAGGGTGAGAAAATTCACCAGAGACAGAGCAGAGAGCAGAGCAGAGCAGGCAGATTGACAAAGTACACTGCTGAGGGGAGCAGCCGGCAGCAGGAGAGGTCTGCGCGGCATGTGGGACCCTCGCCCGGCGGCCTGGGTCGAACCCGCAACTTTGCAGCCCAGTGCTCAACCGCTGCACCACCGGGGAGGCCCTTTAGCCAGTTTTAAGAGATGTAAGTAAACATTTCAGTCTTAATAGAGATTGTTTCCTTAAAATAGCATTTCCCAGAGGATTTTCTTTTCCCCTTCCTAACTTTAGTGTTGAGAAATGTTTTTTAAATAAATGAATATTCTAAATAACTGAGTATTCCATATTTCAAATGGGTGTGGACAATAATTCATAATTTTTTTTCTTTAGGCATTAATGGCTGTGAGAAGTCCTTTGGTTAAGATGTTTATGTAACTTTAACTTCATGTTTTCTGGGAGAGAGAGAGAGAGAGAGTGTGTGTGTGTGTGTGTGTGTGTGGTTTTCTGTGAACGAGTTAAGAAGTAGTCTCCCATATTATAAAACGTAGTAGATGTACAGTCTATAAAATATAAAAAAACACACAAGAGTAAAAACAAATATCATTCATAGAGACCCTCCACTAAAATGTTGGTGTGTTTCCATCCACTTTTTCCCATGTACTGATCATGCTATATATGCTATTTTATATCTTCCACTTTCTATAAACATTATAAAGTAAGCATGTTAGCAATCAACTCAATTATTTCTAGAAACTATTTAATCATTGCATACTGTTATTCATAATGTTACAGTTACCCACATTCTCATTGTATATTTAATCAGTTGTTTCCAAATTGTTACTATTATAAATTATAGTGTATAAAATGAATCTTTTCAAATACAGTATTTTCCATATTTCATATTATTTCCTTATGATAGTTCCCTAAATGTTGATTTTCTGGTCAAAGGGAATGAATTGTCTTCAAGATTTTTGAAAAGTAAATACCAAATAATTTTCCACAAGCACTGTACTAATATAGTCCTTCCAGGAATGTTATTAACATTAAAAAAAGAATTTACACACTTGCAAATAAATGTGATTCTTTTTATTTTGTTATTCCGTGATAACTCAATTGAGTTTTTAAATGTTAGTGTTAATTGCTATTCATTACTTTTGCAGGTTTCATTTGTCATGTACTAAATTTCCTGTACCGTTATAGTTTTAGTGTTATAAAAGTATGAAAAAATAAAAGCATGTAATTACACTTAAATACAAGATTGATGTTACATACTCATCTTTAAAATATGTTATAGATTTTTTATATATGCCATGTCAAAAATATTTTTTCAAATAATTTTATTGTAGACAGGTTAACTTACATTTACTCCAGAGAGCTAAATTTGCTTTTAATTCAATAATAATTTGCATGGCTTATATTGTGAGTTCCTCTAAATATTCAGTAAAGGTCAGATGCATACCTGATGGGCATGTGATAGAATAACCCTAGGGAACCTTCTAGGTTTTTGTGTCTGTGACTTACTTGGTAGTTTTTTAAATATTTAAATCAATAGAAGTTGTTTTTGTTGTATCTAGTGTCAACTACTTACTTTATTTGCTTTTTAATTACAGGTCAGTCTTTTTTTCCCCCAACAAAATGATGTGGGTTATTTTTTTTTTTTTTTAAGTTTAGTAGTCTCAATCCTGGGATTATGAAAGCATGTTTTGTATGCATGCCTTTGTTCATAAAATTGTATTTGTGAGATTTTTTGAGAAAGCAAGGAAGGATAAACTCAAATTTCAGATTTAAATTTTTCTGTGAATTCAAAATTTCAAATAGTATTTCTGTAGACCTTTTAATTCTTAAAGCATGATAGGACTCATTTTTATCAGTGCTTTCTCAGAAAGAGATGAGACTTAAAAATGAATGAAAAATTAGCTCTTCTAGGGCTTTTTTGTTGCTGCTAGCATTTAAATGAGAATATCTAATTAAAGCTGGGGAATGGTTGTTCACATAGACATAGATGATATAATGCATTTTATTTTTAGTTTGGAAAGCAAATCACTTAAATCAACTTAAGATTATTTTTATAAATTCTTTTATGTTGCTAGAAGAGCGCCATACACCTTTAAAAGTCCAGATGAAAAACGATACCATCCACTTTATTATGTCAAACTTTCACTGTCTTGGGTGGTTTAATAAGAGATCCTTTGTGATTATTTCTTATTGTGAAATTTTAATGAAAGAGCCCACTGGTATGTACTTGAACTTGTTTCTTTTGCTGGTAGTAATAATCCTGTAAACTAAAAGAGAAATTGTCTGAGCATTCACATGGAAAGTTACGCAACTGCACAGTATTATTCTGTATTGCATCCATTGTAGCCTCTCATTAGTTTAGCCAATTATTCAGTAGGTCCTTGCTCTAGCTAACCAAATTAGTTATTGGAAAATTCAGTTTCTGCTAAAAACATTGATCAGAGTTCATTACTAGGTTATGCTCCTAGAGACCAAATATTCTAAGCTAGTGTCTTCTCTTGGTGATCTTTCTTTATAAGTAAAATGATCTCTGGTTTTGTAATTTAAAATTGTTATCACTTATTTACCTATGTAGTTTCATTTCTTGAATTCTGCATTTGAAGTCCTGTCCTCAGGCTTGTGTACTATCAATAGTAGAGAAGTTAAACTGCTTCTACAGTTATAAAACATAATATATATGTTAGCGGTTAGCCGAATTATTGGATGCTTTCCCCTTCATTTAGTTGTTATCCTTGACTATAACCAGCCATATAGAACAAATGTTGGTTTTAGCGCCATCCTAGATAATTTTCTTACTCTGACTTTCTCATTTAAAAAGTGGGAATAATGGTAGTTGCTTCTTTGTTTATTTATCTTGATTACATGTGATAAATTGCTCCAAATCAATTATTGTTACTATTAGTTCATGCTAACCAAGGGGCAGTATTAATGCAACAAAAAAGTATACATTAAAATTAAGAAATAATTTGAATTTGAAAATAGTTTAAGTTCTGCACATTGATTTTTGTCCTCCTTTTCTTTTAAGTTTTTCTGCCCAATTCTTGACTGGATTGTTTATTTTGTTTTTGTTGAGCCATGTGAGTCTTTGTGATCAGTCCCTTATCAGTTCAATGGAGTGCAAAGATTTTTTCCCAATCAGTAGAGTGTCTCTCCTGACTGAAATTATAATTTAGTGGAAGACTATATTTATTAGTTTTAGCGTAACAGATACTCTAAATTGTATAAGCCCTTAGAAATATAAATACAAAATAAACATTCTTTTAGTGACCCAATTCAATCAGAATTTATACAGTATCTTCACAGAAACTAATACTCTATGGACATGTTCATGAATGTTAGAAAACTCAGATACTGTTGGTGATAAAGATTGTTCAAATTAGATGTTTCAGGAATCATTAAAGGTCAGAAAATCATTTTTAGTGTACTTTGCCCTTTTATGTGGGGAATAGCTTTTAATTTAAAGATAAACATAAGTTTATCTTAAAGATAAATTAAACATAAGTTTAAATCAAACATAAGTTTAATTTAAAGATAAACATAAGTTCATTTGTGAACAGGATTGATATTTATCTTTCCTCATTTGAATGTGTCCAGAACTAAGGATATCAAGTATAGATATTGGATCTTCAGATATAAGTTACAAAACCAGTAGATTGTCAATGGTAAAAATCATGAATTATAAAACTATACATTTTGATGAATTAGTATATTAAAGTATAGAGTAATAAATAGTCTTTAAATAGGATGTTTGCAAGCTTGCAAATATTCATGATTTTTCCTCCATTTTCTTTTCTTTCTCTCCAGAGCATCAGCTATAACCAAGCCAGAGCTGGTTCCTGTTCAAAAGGTATGTTTCCTATCGAGCATATTTATGGTAATCATTTATAGTCTGTTCCTGAGCTACTGTCACTTCCATTGCAGTCCCATACTTACATTGAGTTTATGTTTCAATACAGTTTTCTGCTAAATACAGAAGGATGGTAATCAATATATACAGTTACCATCTTTATACTTTTAGTAGTAAAACCCCATTTCTGAAGCCATAAATTAATCATTTCTTATATCTAAATTTCTTATTCACATATTCTGAAGAGAATAAATAAGTAGTCAAAAATTGAATATCACAATAATAGGTTCCAAATAACATATTATGCCATGTTATTATTAATAAGTTTTAGTTAGATTTTCAGAGTAATCTTTAATTAGGTAATTGGCAAGTGCACATTTTCTTTCATATAGTTCCTCAAATTGTCCCAAACTATTATTCATATACAACTGGTTTATGCTTTTGGGGGTTTTCTCCCTAATTTTACTTGTGCCATTCCATTGAAATAGTTACTTTATTGAGGTGGTGAGGTTTTAACCTATTTCTGCTCACCCCACCCCCATTCATTAGCTTTATTATTTCTATAAAGTTAATTTAGATTAAGTTTTCTTCTTAGTAATGAACATAATAGAGCCACTATTTTATGCTCTTTTAAAAATTTTTTTTTTCTTTTGGGATGGTGAGGGTAGTAGGCATTTATTCTTGAATGATAAAGAAGCCTCAATTATATTTTTTACATTAAACTTTTTTTGAAAAATGGATTTACAAACAAATTTTGCTAATTTTTTTGAGGAATAGAGTCTTCCTATTGTTATTTTTTATGACAATGAGGAAACAGCTAAGATTAATTTTTTCCTCATGCAGTTATTAAATATTCATTTTGGAAAAGGGGAGAATTTTATTTCATCTCTGAATCATATGTCAGAACATTCTAGAGTCAGCAACACATGAATTATAGTAAAAGTGTTAATTTTATTTGTTTATTTGTTTGATTCTTTGAGGTTTTTAAAAAACAATTTTTAAATTTCTTGATTCAAGGTAGTCACACATTTCTGAGTTAGATGAAATTTATCTTATTCCTTGCTTCTTGTTAATTGAAAAATTAGTAATATGCTATTACTTTTGCATGAATCAAATGATTGTACTTTAGAGAGTAATTAAATATGTTTGAAAGATGGAGTTATAATTGAGACTAGATTTTTTTAAATGAATGTTTCAGTCACAATGTTTTGTTTACTGTGGGGCATTTTAAATTTTTTCCTTTGGAATATGTCAAATTGACATTCATGACGGTCTTTAGGCTTTTTTGATAGTTTTCCTGCTCAATGTTCTAAATATTCTGAAATTTTAATATAAATTTTAATACGAATATATACGTATATGTATACTTATATATGCATCTGTGTCGTGCATGTTGGGACCACTTAGTTTGCATGTTAAACTATATCAACTCACTGTTTTTTCTTGGAAACATAAGTTTGGACTGCTAACAGGATGTTTGTCTTTTTAAAAAACAGCTGTGTACTCTTTCTGCTGACTCTATTTTGCATGCATTTGGTCTGTTTTTGTGTATGTTTATTTTTATTTTACATAGGGAGAACCTAAAGAAGTAGTTAAACCTGTGCCCATTCCATCTACTGCTGTGTCCAAAGTTACTTCCACTACCAACATGGCCTACAATAAGGCACCACGGCCCTTTGGTTCTGTGTCTTCACTAAAAGCCACATCCATCCCATCACCATCGTCTGCCTTCACCCCAGCCCATGAGATCACTTCATCACATGCTTCCCCTCCACCCGTGGCTGCTGTCACTCCTCCCCAATTCACTGCATCTGGACTGCATGCTAATACCAATCTTAGTGCTGAGCAGCATTCATCTGCACTGAGCTCTGGTAAAACTGCAGTTAATGTCCCACGGCAGCCCACAGTCACCAGCGTGTGTTCCGAGACTGCTCAGGAGGTAGCAGAGGGACAGAGAAGAGGATCCCAGGGTGACAGTAAACAGCAAAATGGGTAGGTGGACAAGGGTGCTTTCTGTGCGTATCAAAACTCTTCTTTCAGCAATTTTTAGAAAACTACATCCCACCAGAATCATCTGTTGTTTGAAGGAAAGGAGATAAAGTTTTATTTGCTTCATTAACATGTAACTTTATATTATATACCTAAAGCACTTTCTGCAAGAAAATTATAGGTTAATCAAAACCTAATTATGCATTTTGACTGGTCATGAATCATGTAACTTACTGAATTCTTTCTCCAAGTTCTAGCAAAACATTGAGCAGCTGGCACTTGTAATGCAAGGCAAGTCTTGAATCTTCCTCAAATTTTTAATCTTTTTATTGGCTACCAAAATCTGAAACAGAGTGGCTATCACAGGGAGATACAAAAGCTGTTCAGTGAAGAGTTTGTAAGAGACTTCTTTTCCCTAAAGCAGCCCTTTTTATTTTTAATTGTTTGATTGCAGCAGTCTTTGATAACTTTTATTTTAGAGCAGTTTTAGGTTAGGGAGTAGTTTTAAGACAAAATAAATTCAGTTTTGATTCATGTTTATTTCCTAGTTCATTAGCATAAATCAGAGCTAACATTCTTTCAGATACATTTAAACTGAAATTTAATCTTTAAGAACAAATCTGTAGTGACAGAACAGTAACATCAATGATATTTAAAAAACATTAGAAGCAAATTAGAGATATTTTCATTGTAAAGATTTTTCTAAAGTGGATAAATTCAAAGCGGTAGACACAAAGTATGCAGTGTTATTAGTGTTTGAGAATGTGTTCCTTACAGATTTTTCCTTTTGGGAGCTATATACTTTTTTTAAATGGTTGAATTATGTTTTCAGCAGCTTCCATTTATAGATGGTTCTTTTATTCCTTTTGGAATTCAGTACCATGCTTTAAGCCAGAGTCACTTTTGTGAAATCATTTTGATCGGATTTATTTGACAAAAATGTACTTTAAGAGGAGATGAAGAGAAATAATCTTCATGCGTGATTTTTACCAATGCCAGTTCCCAGGAAAATATAATTAAAACAATTATGTGGATGGCTACTTTTGTGAGATAATTCCTTCCGAATGTTAATTTGTGTAATGAAGGGGGGCTATGCTTTCTGTAGCACTGCTGTCATGGCAACGTTGGGCTTTGGAAAAGAAGGTGGCGGGTTTCCAGTCTGCTGCTGAGAGAAGGATCAGGAAACCTGGAACAACAGCTACTGAGCTGGACATAAATTTTGTGGTTATGGGTGGCTTTCTAATGTTTTCATGTGCATTTGAGGAAATCTTGTGTCTATCAGAGAGAGTTATTTCTTCTTTCATGTGAGGAAAAGAAATAGCATGTAGTATTGGGGTGAGTTTGGTTTTTTTTTTTTTCAGTATTTCTATTTTAATACAATAGATTTGATTTCAAAGTATTCATAGTACATGTCCTGAAAGGCAGATGTTACCTTTCAAATTCTAGCTCCACAGAATGCTAAGTTTACTTTTATTAAACTTGCTGAATTTCAGGTTCAATAGAAAAAAAAAGTCTATTGAAGGAGCTATTTAAACTAAAATCTCTTCTCCTTATTAACATTGCTTGAAATTTTATAGAAGTCTTAATGGAAAACTGGAGAAGTGAAAAGCAAATTGAGGTTATGGAAAAGCACACTGTTGAAAATATGTGAAAATACCAAGCTTGAATTTTGTGTTTTATAAGTTTGGCTTTGGCTTGTAAACTTGAAATGACTTAAAGCTTATTATTTTCAAATAAAATTCTAGGCAGTGGTGTAGTTATAGGGCCTTTATGCCTCCTTGATCGGTTGACAGTGATTTGTGAGCATGTTCCTGGAGTCCTGCACTGTGCAAGATTCAGGAGAAAAGGCATTATTACTTATTTTGTATCATTAGCAAAATGATGCTTTGCATTTGCAAACTGTGTATGTTTTAAAAATCGCTTCATTTCACAAGTTGTTGAGATGTTAGGGTGGTGATAGCTTACTGTCTTTGAAAGCAAAGTGTGTATGAATGCCTTTTTAATGTCAAGTGTCAAATTTTCTCTGAAATAAATGGCAGACTCTTTACTAATTATGTGATTATTGAGGTTCCCCATATTTTTATGTTACACAAGATCTGCAACGAAACTCTTCCGAAATGAGTTTTTCATTTTTATTAATTACTTTTTATTTTAAAAATATCCAGCAGTAATCAAAAATTTAAGAATTCAGAGGATGTAAATTTAAATATGTAAGTTTTCTTTTTTCCTCAAAACAGGACTACTAGTTTTTAAGTGATTTTTGTTTAATAGCTAATAGCCAGTTTGATAGCCACCCTACCTTTTATAGGATTACTAAATATTGGATACAAATAAACACTTATTAATTAAGCCTCGTTACTGAGATATATTCATCCTATCTAATAATGTGAAGTCTCTAATTACATTGATATTTTTAGAATATTTCTTAATAGTATTATGTAAGCATTCCTTTTTATAAATAGTAATGAACAAGGCACTTTAAGAAATGGTAACCTTCCTTCTATATATACAAATTATCTTTTGGGCTTGCTGCATTTATTAACTATTTTCATTATTATACTTAGATCAAAATTCCAAACTGGAAGGGAATCTATTTTGCATCAGGTATTTTAAGTTTTATCTTTTCCCTTTCCTGTGCCCTTGCATTATAATGTGCCACTGCTTTCAAAAGGTAAGTCTTTCATGTGTCCCGTATTAATTTCAGTGTTGTTGGACTGTAGTTTCTTCTAACAGTTCCTTTGTGGTATTTTGAAGACCCTGGCTTAGAAGATACAAACTGTATTGATATGGTAGTAATACATTAAAATATTTTTATTTTTGCAGAAAAAACAAGTGACAAAGTTAGTATCCACATTACTGGAGAGGAAATATGGTGATTTATATATGAAAAAACAGCATGAATGCCCGATCTTTGCAAAATAGTTTAATTTTGCAAAATTGCTATAATTCAGAATAACCACATTTAGTGTTTTCAATAAGTTTGATTTGCACTGCTGTGTTGTGGTGAATTGCTCTGTTATGGTAATAAATAGTAGTATTTAACATTTGTCATAAATATATGTGAGGTTTGCTGTGTCATGGTTTAAAATAGGTAATGCTTGGAGAAATATAATTTGTCAGTCAAGTCTATTAGAAAACAAAGCTAAAGATAGAACAGAAAGCATAGTTTGTGTACCACCAGTAAATAACATGTAAAATTGAGTTGATTTTCAAATTTATATCAAAAACCAGTGTCTAAGGACTGTTTTGATTTTTTTTCAATGTGGTTGGAAGGTATAAATCTCTGTATGTTCAGTCCTATGCCCCTGGTTGATAGACAGTGTATACACCTTTGAAATAAGTTAAAGAAAGTAATTACCAACTTATTAAATGTCTCAGGTAGTTGGCATAGATACTGGGAATCACTTTTGTGTCCTTTGTATCAACAGTACTGGCTGGTGATTACCTACTTTAAAATAGATAAAAATGACCTTAGGTTACAACTTTATAATTTTCCTTATATCATAACTACACTGTAGAATTGGAAATATAGAAATAACTGATTTGAAAATACCCAAGAGAATTATCTATTGAATTATTAGAGAAACTATATTCCAGTGTAACTGATCTCCTTATTGAATAGTTTCATCTTACATGTGCACAGGAATATTGTACAGCAGTATACTGGTGAAATATCTTCAAACCCTGTTCACTGTCTGTTTAAAATTAAATTATTATACACAAATACTTTGACTAGTTATGATTCCAGCATAACAAACACTAACTTAATAAGGGACAAAAGGTGGACTTGGAAAAATAAATTTGTGTTTAAACCACTGAATTCAAGATTCAGATTCTTTAAGCATTATTTGTTACTGTACATTGTGCTAGTTGTTTTGAAATGCCTTATATGATTTAATTTTCATTGAGACTTTGAATGCTGAGAAGTAATTTTCTCAAGCCAAGCAATCTGTCTGTAGTAGAACTAGGAGTTGAATGTAGTCTTTTGAAGCCAAAAATTTGTTGTGCCTTCATTTATATCACCTACTTTTGTGACCTGGGCTTATTTTTGTTACTTTGACTTTGTATTTGTTTTCAATAATTATAGATTTGAGGATATATTGAGTGAACTAAGGCAATACTAGTGAATAATGAGCATGCACTATAATTGAATTTGATTGTACTTTATTTTGAGCTGTTTAGATTTCTAGCCTAAAAGCCAGTATTTATATAGTTTTTATATGTCCTTAGAAGAAATCAAAAAGACAGAAATTTCACTGATGAGAAAATTTAGACTTTTGTGGATTGCAACTTCTCTAAACTATGGAGGAAGTAAGTCCATAACCAGAAAAGAAGCCAATTCACCAGACTGTCATTTGAAACAAATGGCACGTTAGTGTCTAATCATTGTTCCAGTTGGAGTACATTTTCTATATATATAAATTATTTTTTAACATATTCAAATTGACATCTTTAGGTTGAAACCAGTCAACAGTCCACTCGTTGCCCATCATCACACCATAGCACATACCCCCCTAACTTCCTTTTGAGATAAAACTTTTTTTCTTAAACTTTAAACTGTTTAAGTATATATTTAAATTTAATTTTGTTCAGGAGAGGTTGTTTTGAAAAAGATTTTCCCATTACTTACACTGGCAAGGCAGAGGATAAAATGTTCTGCATTGCAGCTAGAGAAGAATAAATATACTTAAGTTTTTGAAATCAACTCACATCTGCAGCCAATCACCATCAGTGCAGCTCAGCCTGAGTTTGTAAAATTGACTTTGGTGTGTGAAAATGTATCTATCCTGAACAGTCTTAGTATTAAAACTGATAGGTGGTTTTCCTCACATTATAATGAATTATTATTAGTTACTCTAAGTGTCATTGCAGAAGGATTGATTCAACAGTGTTGACATTATGGACTTTTTACTTTGGTTCTAATAATGGGATACTAATATATTTTTAATGGGTCTACATTTAATAGGCTCTGTGAATGAATTATATGTAATGTTTTTCTCTCTTTAGATGTTTTTAACCTAGTTCCTTTACTATATGTTGTCAGGCCTTTCAAGGCAATAATTAGGTCACTGATGATATAGAACTCTAGAGTTCCCACAAATCAGCTGTAAACCTGTTGGAATTTGCTTGCAAATGTGGGTATTGATAATGACAGGGGAGAGTATGAAAATTGAGTGATAATCCATTTTTTGTGACTCACTATGATTCCTTTATTTTTCATCACGATTATTACACTTTTAAAAATAAGAAAATGTTCAAATAGCATATAATTTCTTTATACTATATAATTGAAGATAATTTGTATGAGATTATACTGCTATATTAATATGTACTGCTTATATGAGAGTGAATGATTTTTTTTTAATTCTCTGATTTTAAAAATGATTCATAAACCATTTGTTTCTGGATCTTACATCAAATAATTATTTCATGCCACTTGTTAGCAACATAATAGGAATTTAGATTCATGCTAAAATGAATTGTAAATATCTAGACTTTTTTTTTAATAGTGGATCTTTCTCTCTTGGTATTAGTACCTGGATACTTGAAGTAACTTTAATATATAGAATGTTTTTTAGTGGCTTTGGAAAAAGACAAATTCAAATAAAACCATTGTCTAGATATAACAGTGTAACAGAATTTTTACTAACATTTGTTGATTTTTGTCTGATTACACAGTTATTTTGAAGCATGATATTTGTGTAACATTTTTCATGTAAATTCATTGTTTTGAGTTTTGTTATTTCACTCTTTTTTTTTTTTTTTTTTGGACCTTGTCTTTGTCTGTTTTCTATCATCCTGGGAACATCAATATCTTCTCTACTCTGTCACATTTTTTTGTGTGTCTTATTCTTTCATCAGTAACCCTGGCAGCATGTAAGTATCTAATTAATGTTTCCTTTTGTAATTTTTATCACTGTCTTGTCTGTAACTTTTTATCTTGTTTTCAAGTTACCACCACCAGCAAATTTAGCTTCTTCTCATTGCAAGAATTTTCAAATATGTTACAGAGTGTAGGAAACATGTTTTTCATGGTAGAGAACTTTGGGTGAATCAGTGGGTATGTTTTTGAACACCCACACTTCTGCAATAGAAAAACTTAGCTAGATCTTCAGAGAGACAAGTAATTATTATGTACAGAATATACTGGAGTTGAAGATGTAGTTTGGACCTCCCTTGCTTAGTTATTTTTTAAATTTGAATGAAATTGCTAATTTTCAGTGTATTTTGAGATAAATTGTTTGTTCTTGCTGGTTGTTTACATTCCACCCCAAATAAATTTTTTAAAATAAAAGTCACTGAGATTATCCTTTGTTTCCATGATAAAAACATGAAAACAAAAACTAAATGTTTAGAAATTTCGTATCACTTAGCACAAGACTTTAGGCAGTGGTAAATGCCACAAAAGATCTAACATATACTTTGTGCAAGTATGTTGTAGCTAAATAATAATCTTGAGTGGTGTCATTTTTTAAAAAGATTTATTCATTTATTAGTTTGTTTTATTTATACAAAGCTGGGGTACAGGCCAGAGGCGCGGGAGGGTGAGAGGATTCACCAGAGACAGAGCGGGGAGCAGAACAGGCAGACGGATCAAAAGCACTGCTGAGGGTTTTGTGAGCACCACAGGAGAGGTCTGCCGTGCCTTGTGGGAATCTCCCTGGCTGGCCTGGAATCAAACCTGCGCTGCCGAGGCTGCAGACAGCTTCACAGCACTGTACTCAATCCGCTGCTCCACCAGGGAGGCCTTTCTGTGGTGTCATTTTATTTTTATGGCCTTAACTTGACACCGTTGTAGTGTATTTGCATAGAACAAATCTCTTACAGAGAATAAAATAGTTTTATACCTGAAATTGGCACCATTTAAGGGTAAACTACACTCACTGACTATAAGATACTTAAAGGTTTGTCTATTTTACCAAGAATTAGGTTTTGTTCAATATTAGTAAAAAGGTCTTTCAGATATTTTACTTCTGGAATTTTAAAATAATACCATAAATTAATAAATATCACCAATCTTTTGTTAATACTTTGTTCCTGTTCTTTATATATATAATGACATGCATTACAAATAATTTTTGTAGCAATCATAAAGGAACATATGATGATTGATCATCACTATGCCTTAGGTACTTTGGAAGCCACTTTACATATATTACTTATTCCTCAAATACCCTTTAAGGTATATATAATCCCCATTTCTCAGATGAGAGAAATCAAGACTTGGAGAAGGTAAATGACTTGCATGAAACACACACTGAGGAGTGGAAGATGTAGTGCCTGACATAATGTCTTTGTGACTTTAAAATCAGTGCTAACTTTAGTCCTATCATGTTCTTCACTGGGTAAAAACTCTTACAGTGTTCTGGCATAGTTTTGGTAGTGTCATGCTGATAGCACTGTAATTGTCTAACAGTGAGTTATACCTAGCAGGTGTTGCCATCTACATGTGACACTTCTTTATTTGGGTCTTATGCCAGTAATCTGCTCTGCTCTCCCAGACTCATGTCTTTCTCTTCTGAAATTAAACACATTACCTCCAAAAGTTTGCATATATCCTGTTTTGGGGGCAGTTGGGAGAGAGATGGGGAGTATTTATCATGTTCAATAGCTCTTTGCTTAAAGTTTTAAAATAACGTACACTCTAAATTCCTTTATATCTGTGCTTCCTTTGTAGAAAAATGAATGTTCATAGAAAAGTCAGAGCTCTTATTTAAGCACTGTAGTTGCAAATCCCTTCACATGTATTTATGTAATCCTCAGAATGATGCTCTTTTTATGTTATATTCTTGCTTTATAAATGAATAAGTGATTCTTGTGAGATTGACTTTTGCAATGTTTAAAAACACATAGAACCAAGAGTTACATCTTGATCTTTTGAAATTTCAGTATTTAAATATTTCAGTAGTCTTTGATACACTGCAGCTCTTTACTGTGTGGATCCTGAACACAAATTAAAAATGAAGGATATTTGTATACACGAGTGAGAAAACTGTAAAAAATAGCATTTATTACTCTTTTCAAAATTGTGTTTGAAATTGCTGGTTTAGCTTTCAGTAAACCATTTTTGATTCTTGGACCTAGTGAGGCGATAATTTAATTTTGTGAAAATTACTACATTTCAGCAACTTATCAGTAGTTCACAGTAGATGTGAATATAGTTAGCCATGAGGTGAACAATACAAATAATTACAATTTGTTTCATTTTCACTGCTATGGACTTTTCAATTTCTAGTTATCTTCCTTCTTTTCTTACTATTTTCTTTTTCTTTTCTTCATGTTGGAAATCTTTCTGCTGCTGCCTTCTTCTGTTAATTAAAAGGAAAATCCCACCTAAACGGTAAACTTTCTGTTGAATACATATACTATTAATTTGTTTTAGTATATAAGTACCTTTTATTAAAACTTTTTTTAGAGCTTCCTCTGCTCTATTTTGGAAGGATGCTTTTAAAAAAAAGTATTTAGGCTTAGTATACTTGCAAAATATATAAAAGGGATGTTGAGGATTAAAATCTACATTATAGATAATGTGGCAGAGGATATTTTCTTCTTAATGTAATTTGCAAATCTTTAAGTCTTTCTTTACTTTTTAATGTAGCCCACCAAGAAAGCACATTGTGGACCGCAATACAGAGTTTTACCACATACCAACTCACAGTGATGCCAGCAAGAAGAGACTGATAGAGGATACGGAGGACTGGCGTCCAAGGACTGGAACGACTCAGTCTCGCTCTTTTCGAATCCTCGCCCAGATCACTGGGACCGAACATTGTAAGTGAATACTGGGCACTGTAAGAGATGAATGTTCTCTGCCACAGTGTAGAATTAAAATTTATTGGAAGACAGTCATCTACCTGATATAGCTGACTTTTGTATTATGCCGTGCATAATATAGGAATGTAAATAAGAAACCAGTCCAGAAAAGTTTTAATGAAAAGTATAAAGGAGGACTGACTATAGTATATAGCCAGTGAGAGCATGATATGAAACTTTTTAGTAGTTCATTGCAAATTGATCATTTGATATTGATAGGTATAGGTAATTGCTTTAGGTGATTTTAAAGTTAAAAAAAATTTTAAAAAAAAGAAACTAATATTGGATATTTGTTATATATTTCAGTGAAAGAATCTGAAACTGATAATACAAAGAAGGCAAAGTAAGTTCTCCATTTTTTTTTATAAATTGAATGCTTTCCTTTCATGAATGGTCTCAGTTTGGTTTTTCATATTTTCAAGTGTAATGGTATGGCATTTTGTGTTTGCAACTAGAAGCCAAGCATTTAACTTGGGTTCCTTTTGTGGGGCTTAAATGTATGACTTTCAGAATTTTAAATTAGTGGATAGTGTCTGGGATTTATGTCTAAGGCTTATTTTTAGTATTCAAATAAATGGGCAAAAGGTCTGCTTAGCGCGGTGCTTTGCTAACACTGCAGACCACTGTAAATGAGTTCAGTGTTGTTGCCGTCACTTTATTTGGTGCATCAAAATTGATGTTTACATGAGGACTCCATAGACTAATTTTGGTACCTCTAAAAATCTTCTACTCTCAAAGTCATTGCTATTAAATAAAAGTTATGTAAAATTAAGCTTTTTATAAGGCATGTTTTCTGCATGGTGAATTAATTGTAGAATCTTTCTCTTTCTTATGACTTTTCTATCACTTTTTCTTTTCTTTTCTTTTCTTTTTTTATTTCCACAGGGAAAAGACACCCCTTCACGTCTTTAGTCCCAAATACACACAATTACGTGACTGGCATCATGAAGTTTCAGCACGTGCTCTTAATGTACAGTGATTTATGAGTCTAGCCCCCACCCCCCATCCCCAGCAGCCAGCACACATCTTCTCATTCACTTTTTCTTTTTTTCCCACTTTATAGAAAAATCTGTATTAAATTTGCCTTATGAAAAAGTCTAACCTTTTCTAAACTTTTGTAATTTCTGGCTGTTGTGAAAATGAGGAAGATGAATACATTTTGTATTAGTCAGTAACTCACAAATGTTAAACCAAGAAAGCAAATTAAGGGACTAGATCTTTTCAGTGGATTTACATGTTTCCATTGTTCTTAGAGTACTAACCTTGGAAAAGGAGTTCTTTAGTATATTGAATTTTGTTGGTCATTTGAAGCAGAGGTAGATGAACAAATTTGGAAATTATTTCATTTATGTTATTTCAGTTCTAAAATTACTTTTAAGGGTTAATTTTTGCATAATTTTCAAAAAGGGATGTAAATTATTTGAAGTAAGCAAATATGAGGAGACAAGTTAAAACAGAAGGTATTATTAGAGTAGAGTTCATTATATATTTTGGTATCTTTTAAAGCAGGTACTATTCAGGATAGCTATAGAAAGAGAAGGAGACCAAATTTGGTTCCTAAAAGAGGAAAGAAGATAATTCTACCCCTATTTGCTATAGGGAAAAACAGTGTTCTTTTGGTTTGGTTAATTTAAAAAATATTGTTTTGTACCAAAGGAAATATTTCTAAACTTGTAGATGTTTTTCGGCTATAGAAAACTTGTAGTCATTAACTAGTAAAATATAAAACAATCTCATTGCTGTGTTTTTAAAACAGAGGAAATCAACATAAAATAAATTGCAATAGGAATGATTCTTTATGGGACAGACAAATATTTTACTTAGTGATATGAACTGTTCTGCATTGCTGCTATTCTTAGGAAGCTGTTTTAGGCTATGTATGCAAGCTAAATACCTGACCAGAATGCTTTCTGTCTTGTAATATAATGTATTATATATTAGATATAATTCAATAATAATTACAATTAAAAGTTTGGAAAAGTGTTGTAATAAAGTTGCCCGTAACATAGTTTTGTACTTGTTTTCTGTTTTCTTAAAGCTAGTAACAATGTTATAGTATCACATAGGTGGACAGTTCATTTGGAAAACATTTTTGGTTTTGTGAGATTGCTAAGATATGAGTAGAATATGATCAAGGCCTGTGTTCAGTTTTCTTCCCTGAATTGTTTTATTACTTAATATAATCTCTTTCCTTAAATAGTAACATAGACTCTGGCACAACACAGAATCGCAGAATTAATGTTTATGTGAAAATTATTATGAATCTTACCTTCTTTAGAGATTGAATTTTTTTATTTTTCCAGGTTTTCACTTTGTCATCATAGAATTACTGCTTTATAATATAGAAAAACTAATAGTGATTGGTTACTATTTGAAATTTAGCATGCGTATGCATTTTAAAAATAATTCTGGAATTTCTTTATGCTTATTTCTGTTATACTTCATAATATGTCTTTTCTTTTATTGTATCAGTTCTTCACATACTACAAGGTTTTGCCTGCTTGTGAATTTATGATCCTGTCATCAGTCCATTATTTCTCTGTCTGAGGCCTCTATAAGAAAATCTATTTTCTTACACCAGACTTTCCTATATGTTCATTAGTGTCCAAAGATGATGTTTGAATGAAGATAGAATAAAATTCTCTTTAAAATAAATGTGTGGATAGAGTAAACATGGCGTTTTCCACCAAGAATCACATTTCTAGAATAACTATAGAATTGAGAGAGAGAGAGCTACTAGACAGAATTTTTGGTAAATCAAAGAATTTTTCCCTAATAAAGAGAAGAGAACATGGATAGAACTTTATAACTTGAAATAGGTTCAGAAAAAATAATTTAATAGCGTGCCTAGTTAAAAACAAATGATTTAATGTTTCACTGAATTTGTAGACATCAATAAATAAAATGATTCATATTTCAGTGTGAGGGTAAATGTTCAGCGAGGATCACAAAGGACATTCCATTTGACTCTGTCAACAGTTGAATTCCTGCACTTGGTGAATCTCCTGAGATATCTTATATTCCTAGCTTAAAAGCTAGCCAAAAATTGTAAAAGTTTCTTGCAGAAATACTATTCTAAGTCTAATGTTCTAACTTGTTTTTGTTTGTCTCTTTATTATTATAAGCTTGTTTTTAATGTAAAATTGGAAAGTTTCTCTTAAGAATTTTCAACATTTTTGTTAAAAAGTTTTGCCAACCAGGATGTATAATAATGTCACCCAAGCAGTCAATTTTTTGTGTTACTTTGAAAAATATATTATTTGTGGAAATAGAGGTATATTCCTATTACTTCATTATGCCCTTTAGGATGACTCAGATTAAAAACTTAGAGAGCTTATTTAATGAAAATTATCAAATTCAGAGATACAGTAGCAGTCCCTTCTTTTAGTAACATTTATTCAGAAATTTAGAATGAATGATTCCCCTAAACAAATAATTTTACTATGGTGTTTCTGATGTATATTTAAAATCACATGAATCATTGGCAATTCATTCATTGCCCACATTCATGGTTTCACTTCCTGCATTTGTTCCTTCATATGAATCATTACTAAACTTGACATGCCAGCCATTGATCTAGTGCTCTAGACTCACTAGCAAATAAAAAATAAATATATAAACAAGATGAAGTGTCACAATTACGTTACCAAGATAATAAAATAAGTTAATGTAAAGGAAATTTCGCTTAGGAAGGAAAGTTATAGATTGTGTGGTTACCGTAAGAGGAACTCATCGTATCCTTTTTTCTCAAGCTATCCTGTAGGGTCATGTCATCGTGTCATGTCATCGTGTGATGACTTAAGGTCAGTGTTCAAGGCAGAAGAAATGATTGTGGAATCCTGAGGTGGAAAGGTACACAGAACAGAAGGGATAGTGTGACTAAAATGTGCTGGATGAGGGGAAGCAACATAATATACCGAATACTATCTATAGAATTTTAATAGGAAGTTGTTTATTTTACTGTCTTATCACTTTAAAGTAAAAGTAGTAAATGAAGAAGCAGAGAGGTTAATCAACTTACTAAGTATAAAATAGATTCATCTCATTTGTGCCATCCTATGCATAGTCATCAATTTAAGTTTTTTCCCATTAAAGACCATTGAAAACTGACCTAGAAAAAGGAGACATTAATGTCGTTTTTTTTCTTGGTAACATGTATGTAGGCAACAGAGTGCCCCGAAAATATACATAAAGCTAACCAATAATAAAACTTCCATGTAGAACTTTGACATATAATCCTCTGTTCATAATTTAAATCTTCTCTATGAAAACCTGTCTGGAATTCTTTGGATATATTCCTTTTGTTTATCCCATTCAAGAAAATTCTATAAGCCATTAAATATTTCCTCACTCATTCCAAAGTAAACTTCAGCACATTTTGTGATTAAAATACTAAAAAAACTGTGAATGCTAAATTCTGGGTTTCATGTTCCAATTTGTAACTGATAAACTATTTTCTGCCTCTAAGATTCCACTTCAGAATATGAAGTTAGAATCAGTGATGGACGCTGTGTTGCCTGCCTGCCTGCCTACTGCTTCAATACAGGATGTGGCATCTCTGCTGCTAGTATGTGTTTGAGAGCAGGCAGCCTACAGTGGTCTTTCCCGTCACCATCATCTCAACTCAGATACACCCCACTCCATAACCACAACTTTCCTAGCACTGTCCGCATGTAGTGAGTGAGCTGACTGGAGAGAGAGGACTGTGAGAAGCCTTTCAGCCCAGGCAGTGACAACTTGAAGGGTCATTCTAACTCCAGAGATGCTGTAGGGGCAGCTGAGACTGTCATTAAGTTCTGTATGACAGTTCAACTTCTACCTGCACTTGCTGCCTGTTACCTCCTTTTCATTGGTATTAATTATGGAGACACTTAAAAAGTATCCTTCTTTCTAAACTCTCTTAAAGTTTGCTTTCCTGAAAATCCAGTCTTCAACAGAGTCAATCTTTTAGATCCCAGTTTGACTCTCTGCTTCTCAGGTTCTCTTCACCATGGTCCTCTTCTTCTTCTGATCATTCTCTCTGTTTTTGTCACTTCTCACTCTGGTCTCCTTAAATCTTCAATTTAGATTACAATGCCATTTAGGAAATCCTCAAAGTGAAAGATCAGGTAAGTGCTGCCTGAACGGTGTATGGAAGTAAAAAGGTATATGAAAAAAAAAAAGATACATTAATTTTTTACCTCAAGTAAAGGTTATTTATTTATCGGTCATATCAGGGGTGTCCTGACATAATAAGTAGGTAAAGGCATTTAAATATCAAATATAGTTAAGGCTGTATGAACCAATGAGATGAAGAACTTCAAAACAGAAAATTACAATTTGCTCTGAGCAAATATATAGTCAATACTTGTAATTGGGTAGGCAACACAATAAAATTTTATTATAATTTTATGTTATAATTTTTCATATGCAGCATTTTAGAACCCAATTTACTAGCCATTTAATCAGTCACTTTATAAATTTTATTTGAATATATCTGCTATGTAAAGGTCTACTTCTTATCGTCAACTTATGAAGATGCTGCTGCCAAGTAGCCTTTGAAAATACTAGGAGGATAAATACAGATCTTACAAGGTCAGGAGGGTGCTGCTGGGGGACGAAGTCTGCTAACTGTCTTGTAATGCTCTGAATAATGCCACAGAGTGAAGAACCATCCTGCCCAAAATGCCAGTGGTATGCCACTGAGAATGATAGGCCTTAGCACTCTTGCTTCCACGGTTTTCTTATTTTTGCTAGTTCTCCAACCACATTTCTTGTCCTGTTGTACTACTCCACAGTCCTTGAGGGAGATAATCTGGTCATTGCTGAAGTAACTTGTTTAATTATTTTTATCCTCTTTGTGACCTCCTTTTCTAATTTGTATTATGGATATTTGTCTACATGTCTTAAATCTTAACTGAGTCTGAGTGCTTATGTAACAAAAGTCTTAGTGTAGTCATCAAAATTGGGAAATAAGCTATCTCATATGCATGATATTTCCTCCTAGATGCATCTTGGCTATGTGAGTGAAGATCTGCACATTCAATGTGTGAATCTGTATATGCATATGTAAATGGACATTTATATAGAAATGTATGTATAAATATAAATTCATAAATATACAAATTTAAGTTGATATGGGTCTCTGAAGATTATAAGGTTCATCTCTGATGAAAGACTTAAATTAAAAGTATACTGTATACTGATTTATTTAGTCCAGGCTATCATAACAAAATACCACAGACTTGATGGCTAAAACAGCAAAAGTTTATTTTCTAATAGTTCTAGAAACTGGAGTTAAGGGACAAGGTGCTAACAGGGTTTGTTTCTGATAGGGCTACTCTGTCTACATTTTAGATATCTTCCTTCTAGCTGTGTCCTCACATGAGCTTTCTTTTTTGTACACATGAAGAGAGAGAATGCCCGTGGCTCTTCTTTTTCTTTAAGGCCTTAAACTTAAAGGAAGCAAGAGTATATTATTAATAACATAATAATAATGAGTAGCTAATGTTAAACCTAAGAGAACAGAGAATTTCAGGAAGCCAGAGAAACTTTTACTGAATGATAATTCTTTTTAAAACATAAATCTGAAGTATGTTATTGTGTGTAGCACCATACAATATATATTTTTTAAGTTTAAGGGTGATTTTCTTGATCTCAGTTTACCCTATATAGTAAAATAGCTAATCATTATCTAAGTTTTCATGCTTATATAGGTTGATTAAATAAGTATAAAGTAGCATTTTAGTTTAGGAAAAAGTCATCTGAAACTATCAAGATCAAAATTATTTTATTAGTCTTATTGCTCTTGCTCAGGGAATTTTGATTTTCATAAAATATAGTTAAGAATTAAAATAATGTGATATGGGTTCCCAGTATTCAAAGATTGAAGGGGAGCGTGATTGCCTCTACCGACTGTTAAAAAAAAAATGCTCATATTCTGGTCATCACATTACACAAAACTGAAACAGTTATTGGAAGAAAAATATACTCTCCTAGAGTATCCCATAGCACTAAATAACATTCACATGATTTCTGTCTGATAGGATTTTAGCAAATAGAAGAATAAAGCTTAAGTTACTTGAAGAAAAACCTTCATTTATGTACATCCATAGAAAACTTAGAAAACAGAAACTGAATAAATATTTCCACACATGATTTTTTACAGCATTTTTTAAAAATTTTATTTTGTTCATATGATCCATAAAAGGTAGATTAATGAAGAAGCAGTTTGTTGACCTATGCCATGTCTTCATTAGTGCTGTTTCACAGCTATATTTCACAGATAAACTGGACTCTTGTATACACACTAACTAAGACACATGTAAATTACCACCCAAAGCTTCTACTTTTCATAAGCTTTGCAAAAGAATCAAGAATCAGTCCCTGATTCTTATCTCACATATTTTCATGAGTTAGGAATAACAGTTGGATTTCCTCCCAAACACAAAACTCTAATACTTCTACTATGTGTAGTAGATTTCCACACTAAGAGCCATGTAGAATCTCTTAGCTGTAGAATCTCTTAGCCATGTAGAATCTCTTAGCCATGTAGAATCTCTTAGAATCTCATGTATATTTCTACAAATTATGTTGGTGAACTTAGAGAAAAAAGACCACAGGTACAAAATATA
The DNA here is from genome assembly GCF_964194135.1 of Talpa europaea. Taxonomy (NCBI): domain Eukaryota; kingdom Metazoa; phylum Chordata; class Mammalia; order Eulipotyphla; family Talpidae; genus Talpa; species Talpa europaea. The sequence goes on along the minus strand of NC_140071.1, from coordinate 82,835,098 downwards.
AGTACATAACCAACTTTTTTTCTATTGAAAAATATGCAATATTTTAATTTTTCCTTTTCTGTTAATGAATTATACTGTTCTATGCGAATACTGGTTTGGTGACTATAATGTGAAGGTCGCCATCTATTGAAGAGAAGTAATTACTACACTTTAAAATTTTTGAAGGAATGTAGTTCTTTATCATTGCTATTCTATATATTTTCACAAAGATTATTTCTCTGTTTAATCTGGAAGTAATTAAACTTGGAAGTCTATAATTTATAAAAGATTTCCCCCAAAAAAAATCGGTGTTTGTAATATGCAAAAATTGACTTTCACGTCCAGAATATGCACTAATGTCCTTAGAAGTATATTTGGCCTGTTCTTATGATGTGGACTGGATAAATTATTCCACTTTACTTTTAGAGAGGTAAATTGCACCATAAAATTGCTTTATTCAATTAAACCAGAAAATAAACCAGTTTTCTTGATTAAAATTCAATATTGAACATACTGCTGGAATTGACTGGTTTTTTAATTCAAAAGAAATTACAACTTTAAAAAAATATTTAAGACCATTATATTAGGCGGTCTTTACAATGATGGAAGGTCTAATTTTCTATCTTTTGATGCTATTTAAGTGAAGCTATTTAACTTCATGTATTTCAGCCACATTGAAGGTTTCGGAAGACCAGGTTTTTCTACCATTGTGTTACATGAAAGTGTTTTCATTATGATGGCTTGATTTTATTTAAAAAAAATTGAACAAACATTTAATACAGTATAAAGCATGTGGCTAGTATGGCTATTTAGATATAATTTTACTTATACTTTTCTTGGTCAAATGAAAGAACTACTTTGAAATCATATTACTCCTAAAAGCAGCCTCAATTGTCCAAGTTTCCTCTTTTGCACTTCTTTATTTCAGGTATTTGTTGAGTGCTTCTTCTGTATCCAACCTTGTGATAGGTATTTATCTCCTAAATATACCTAATTAATGATTCCTGAGTCTTTATCGATTTTTTTGAATATGAGAATGTGTTGAAGCTAGCCTGACACCTAGTTGAGTTAGTTAAGTTAGTTGTACGTATTTCATTAGTCTTTTCACACACTTAATTCTTTATCCTGATATCCTAATGATTCATAAGACAAAAAAGAATTGAGAGTAAATCTCTGAATGAACTGGTAGCTGAGACAGCTGTCTGTCGCAGGTTATATAATGGTTGAATTTGAGGTTTTACACAAAACACCTGTAAACATACTTGGTCAACTCAAAAATACTCTTTGCTTACGGAAATGGAATCAAATACCTCTTGTTAAAATCAGTAAATCTCTTAGCAGGGATCTTGGGGCAGCACCACATGTATGTTAAGAAAATGTGTAGCCGTATATCCCCTCCCCAAATCATTTAAAGTGAAAATAAATCAGCCAGCATGTTAATTCAAGAATAAAAAATAAACTGAAGTGACATTCTGTTATTGTGACATCAATATATACCCATAGTTAAAAGAGATAAACAAGAAAACAAAAGTCACCCAAACCCAGAGATACAGAAAAATTTTGGTACATTTACATTCTGGAGAAAGTTGAAGCACCAGGTACAAAGTGATTCTCAATGAGATCTGTAGTCTCTTTTTCTCCATAATTTATACCTCAAGTATTTAGAGAACTTATATGGCATTTGCTAAGTAAGACTGTTTGCATTAAATAAAATCTTGGGGAATGGTAAAAGTAGAAAACTAGATCAGCTTAATACAGTACTGATTTTCACAAGAGAAAAAGATTAATTTCTAAAATTAGTTTGAACTTGTGGTTACCAGAAAAAAGGTCTAAAAGACATCCTTAATTTTTTTAATGGTTGTGTTTTTTATTACTTTTTTAAAATTGATATAACTTTGGGACACTCCCATCAGATATTACTAGTATAGTATACCTATCATCAATTCCTCTGTATTCCACTATCATGAACCATTGTGGTTTAGAAGGCATTCTTAATACCACGGCTAAAGAGCACAGAGTAAAGTAGAGCAGGAATTGCCAAGAATTATATTCACAAGAAATAGATTACTCCCAACTTAACATATTTTGGGTAAATTGGAGGAAATGATAGTTTTAACAGGTCATCAGAGAAAAACTTATGATCCCGTTGAGTTTAAAATAAGGTGAGGCTAATGATTATTGAGTTTTTTAAATCATGACAGGTTGAAGGACTTTTTTTTTTAATACAAGCACTGGGTACAGTCGGAAGCGCAGAAGGGTAAGAGAATTCACCAGAGCAGAGCAAAGCAGACAGACTGATGAAGTATACTGCTGAGGGGAGCAGTGGGCATGGCAGGAGAGGTCTGCATGCCATGTGGGACCCTCGCCCAGCAGCTGGGGATCAAACTGGCGCTGCAGAGGCTGTGGGCAGCTTTGCAACCCAGCGCTCAACTGCTGCACCACCGGGGAGGCCCAGGTTGAAGGATTTTAACTGATGGCTATGGTATAAAGAATCAGTAACTTGGATGAGGACTGCTATGGCCTGCCTAAATTTATCAGTTTTATTATTAGAGGAGGATATAACATACATGTTCCATAAACATATCTTTCAAAAAAAATGTACCAGTAACTATCAACGAAGATCAAATATGTGCGAAAAATGTATTACGGTTTTTTGAATGAAATATGTTCTATCTATCTATCTATCTATCTATCTATCTATCTATCTATCTATCTATCTATCTATCTATCTGTGACCACTGTATCACAGCCCACAAGACTCCTAAAAAAAATATTAGGAGTTTTGGGAAATGGACCATTTCTAGTAAGAAGAAAAAAAAAGAAGGTAGGAAAAGATATTTAATATGATATGCAGTATGAGTCTATTCATTTTGCTTTTCTGAGACTTGCTGGGAGTGTGGAATGTTAGCAAGAACAAGTATTTTAAAAATCAGATTTTAAAATAAAATTAGTATGAGTTAGTCTTATATGGCTCTTAAAATTTTAAGGCAAAAAATAGTTACATTCTGCACATGAAAATTTCACCTTGAATGTTATCGTTAATTCTTGTCATTAATTGCTATTACATAGATAATCCTTAGAAAGTCAACTAGGACAATTAAACTGTTTCTGAGTGGTTGGATTTATATGATAATATGGTCTAGTTCCTTGTTCTAAGTCCAAAGCTATATTTTTTCTTCCCCATTTTACAACCTAAGCCTCATGCTTCATAGATTTTTTTTTTTTTTTAAACATTAGGGACGTTTAGAGTAGACAAAATGGGAGACATGTCACACATGTCTATCAGGACCTTAATTAAGGGAATATTATTCAGAAGAGAGAACAGTTCTGTAGAACCCAGCCATAATGACATGGAAGATTAAAAAATCTATTAGTTTAAAATTGATACACTATGGTAAAGCAAAAAACAAGAAAATTTAGGAAGGCAAGAGAACTCAGAAAAGTTCAACAGAGATTCAACAAAATTCCGAATGAGCTGAGAAATTAATGAACAGAGGGTAGAAATTTCTTATTTAAATAAGAAAACTAACAAATTCAGGATGTAAAGAGCTCGGTAAGTGAGATCAGGAACTTTAGGGAAAGCTTTAAAACAGAAAAGACCATGTGGGGGATTGAATAAGTTTTCTCAAAGATGATAGTGCACAAAGGACATGGGGAAAGGAAAGAGTAAGGATGTAAAATTAAAAGAGGAAGAACTATTTGACTCCTGAGGGGACAAATAAGTATACTGGGTGTTCCAGAAGAGAGAGAAATTAAAGGGAAACAGAGAGCTTATTTTTAAAAAAATGATAGTAATCGAAGAAAACATAGCAAATCTGGGGAAGGAATTAACAAATCTATGAAGGTAAAAAATTACCTGGTTGTCTAAATGCAATGAGTCCTACATCAGTTCACATAGTAGTGAAACTACCAAGATTTCAAGACAAAAAAGAAAATAAAGGAGCCTAGGAGAAAAAAAGCAGGTAACTTATAAGGATATTCCCACTAGGCTTTTATTAGATTTTTCAGCTGACATGCTACAGACAAGTCAAGAAATGAGTGACATATTTAAAATACTTAAATACTGCCGTTCAAGAATATTTTACCTTCAAGACTATTTCTCTCTCCTCTCTCTCTCTCTCTCTCTCTCACACACACACACACACACACCATGAGCAAGGACATAGGACCAGAAAACTAAAGACAAAATGGATGTGGTAAGCCCGCCATCTATCAATAATCACCCTGAATGTAACTGACTGAACTCATAACTGAAAAGGGACAGAATGGCTGGTTGGATCAAAAAGCAAATCACAGCATTCTGTTGTATCCAGGAGAGCCAGCTGAACTCCAGTAATAAACACAGACTCAAAATATTGGAAAGCAATCACACAGATAAATGGTAGGCAGGGAAAGTGATATTTATATCAGATAAAAGACCTGTAGCTAAAAAGTAATGACACAGTGAACATCTTATATTATGATGTGATCAGTACATCAGAAGGACATAACACCCATCAATATATATGTGCCATGTGAAGGAGCATCAATATATATGAAGTATCTATTAAGATTTAAAAGGAGACATGGACAGCACTACAGTACTAGTAGAGACATCAAAACTCCACTACATCAGTGGATAGGTCAGCCGAACAGAAAATCAACAAGGAAACAACAGCCTTAAATAAGGAATTAGATCAACTGGGTTTAATAGACATTTATAGACCACTGTGCCTGAAAAAACATGAGTACATATTCTTCCTAAGTGCACATGAAACATTCTCCCAGATAGACTACATGTGGGTACAGTGCCCAATGACAGATGAATAGATAATAAGATATGGTACATGTACAAAATGTAATACTAAGTATAAGAAAGATGAAGTCTTGACATTTGCCACAACATGATGGAATTGGAGGGGATAATGCTAACTAAAACATGACAGAAGGAGAAAGTCAAATATGGTATGATTTCACTCATATGAAGAATATAGTGAAATAAAGGAATAGTCAAAACTTTTGGGAGAAAAAAGTTTTTGTATTATGCAGAAATCTTGAATTGGCAAAAAGCTTGACCTATTTCAAGAAGAGATAGAAGACCAGTTGGACTGGAGTAAGCAGAGGAAGAGCTCCATAGTTAATAATGCAGAATAGGTAGCCGAGAACCAGTGTCAGATAATAAATACACTAAATTTTGTGGGCTACACGATCTGCTACATTATGAAAGTAGACACAGTAATATGTAAATGAATGAAACATTGTTTTTTATTTAAAAATATGAGAACCACTTTAAAATATAAATATTTCCTAAAAATATAAAAATGTTTATTTGCTAACCCATACAAAGACATATTGCAGGGAGAATATCACTGAAGAATTACAGTTTGCTATCTCCTGCAATGGACTTATATTTCCTGTTCTTTTTAAAACTCTTTACTCTCTTCCTCTTAAATGATATTTAGTTTTGCCATCACTTTTTTCTTCAGTTTTCAACATCTTTTTCAATATTCCGATAAATTTCAGAACCACAAATCTAACGTTCTGACTAGAAAGGGAATTTCTAGTTACTTTCTTGAAGTGTGCCATTCAGTCAGCTTCCCCACGAGATGATGGAAAACGTTATGTAGTGGAAATAGTACACACACAGCCGGTTAAAATTTCATCTGACACATACTAGTATAAAGATATTGTGCAACTTAATATGTTGGAACCTAAGTTTCCTTGAAGCGTGCCAGATACTTAATGTATGGAAATTCCCATCCACCCCTTTTCCTCTTAAAGTATTACCTTTTATCACACAAAAGGAGCCATGTTTAGAAGTTTGGGAACAAACATAACACATTTGGTGATGGTGAGGGTTTTGGTTTTGGCTTTAATCTTATGCAGATAGGAGTTAAAATAAAAATCATTATTCCCAAAATGAACCAATATATATTAAAAAATATATATATTTAAAAAATAATATAGACCATAAATAAATATCTGTACTTTTTTCTAATATTTCCTTTGTCTTATTTATTTTACTTCTGGAAACTTAGGTCTGACAGTTCTCTGCAAGATCTGCTTCAGAGTGGACCTCACCCACCTGCAACTTCTCAGGTTTTACATACTGGTAGCCCAGTAGCCACACTTTCTAAAGTAATTACTAGGTAGGGTTTTTCCTTCCTGGTATGCATAAATTTTAATACTGGTGGTGAAATTAAATACTAAAACTGTCTTTTTAGTAAAAGGAAAAAGTAAGCATGGATTAAAACACTGACATCATTAATATATAAATGAAAAAGTTTGGCACCCCATCTCAGAATTTCTTTACACTGTTTTTATGTTTTTTTTTATTATTTGTTTAGATTCTCAGTTCCAATATAGAGTCAGGAAATCTGGCCTTTTATTCCCTGAGATTTGGAACGTCAACTTTCTTAAGTTTGTCTTAAGTCTTCTTTCCTGAATTAGAGCATTCAGCTCTAAAAAAGTGGCAGTAGAAATCATGTCTCAGGTACCCAGGCATATTCTAAAGGTATTTAAAGGTAAATAATTCTTAGCAGATTTTGCTGGACTCTGCTATTATTAAGTTCTCTTATATTATCATTGTGAAATTCAGTATTATTTCCTTTTTCCCTACAGGAGAAAAAGGTAATTTAGCAGCTTCATTTTTTTTAGTGGCTTTTCTTACAGACTGAAGTTTCTGGATATTATTTGCCGGTTTAGTCATTTCTCAATAACTGCAGGGGATTGGTTCCAGGATTCCCTATAGATAGACCAAAATCTACAGATATTGTCCTTCATATTAAATGGAATAGTATGTGCATATTATCTACATATATTCTCTTGTATATTTTAAGTCATCTCTAGATTACTTATAAGAGAGATCAGAGCTACTGTGGGTTCAGTTCTAGACAAGTAGAGTAAACTTAAATATCTCAATAGAGTTACATATTTACATTACACAGAGGCTTGTTAAGTGTATGAAAGCAGTATGTCTGAAAACAATATACCTACCTTCATTAAAAATTACTTAATTGCTAAAAAAATGCTAACTGCCTCTGACCCTTCAACAAGTTGTAATTTTTTTGTTGGTAGAGGTTCTTGCATCAGTGTTGATGGCTGCTCACTGATCAAGGTGGGAGTTGCTGAAGGTGGTGGTAGCCATGGCAACTTCTTAAAGTAAGACAATAAAGTTTGCTACATCAGTTGACTCTTCCCTTTATGATAGATTTTTTTGGCACATGTGATGCTGTTTGATAGCTATTTTACTCATAGCACTTCTTCCACAATTTGACTCAGTCCTCTGAAACTCTGAAACCCTGCTGCTGTGTTTTCAACTAACCTTATATAATAATTTAAATTCTTTGTTGGCCTGTCAGTGAAACAGAACACACTCACTTATTAAGTCTGCTCTCTTATATGGGCACATTTCATGGCACCCCCACCCCAGCCAAGTAATTGCAATAGTAACATAACAATCACTGATTACATATCACTGTAACAGATATGATAATGAAGAAGTTTAATACATTTCTAGAATTACCAATATGTGTCACAGAAACACCTACTCTGTACATACATAGTGTTGGAAAGTGGTGCTGATAGACTGCTCAACATGGGGTTGCCACAGACCTTCAATTTGTATAAAATGTGATCACTACAATGCACAATAAAGCAAAGCACAGTAAAATGGGTATGCCTTATATAAAGCTGATGCTATGTGAGTAGTTGTTACACTGTGTGTTTAGGGAATTAAGACAGGTAATTACAGATGATCACTGCAGATGCAACTGTCCTGGGCCTGACTACATAGTAATTCAATCTTTAGTTGGTTGAATCTGCAGAATGTAACCTGCAGATAATGAGAACCAACTATACTTCTCCCGTACAGCCATTACTTCAAAGAGGCAGAGTTAATTGAAAAACTCAAAACTGAATCACTTATAGACTCCCTTCTTCCTCTGGCATCTCATTTGTCTTCCCCTTCTCTGATACTAATAGTATCATTTCATTCTTTTCTCTTTCCAACCCCCATTCTTCTCTGACCATTCACACAGCTGTTAAAACACTGTCATGATTCAATTAATTATATATATGCAAAAAATATAGTTAAATCTGTATAATTTTTGATAAAATGATTTGCCAGTGTGTCTTTAATTTGTCTTCCAAACTATAAAATTATAGCATATAGAACTAGGAATAATAGATTATCAAATTCTGCTGACAGGGACAAAAAACTTCGACAACTTCGAAAGTTTCATTAACTTAGGTTGAGCTTGGCACATAATTAGTTTGTGTTGGAGGTGGCTACTATCACAAACTTTGAAGAAAGTCATTAAAGTATAGTGAAGATATTCATTAATAACCTACATGTATAAATGAGGGAGACACTGCAAGTTTACACTGTATTTTAGACTTTTTTTACTTAATAAATTCTCAATTCCAATTTGATAAACTAACTTGGAAATTATTACAGTCATAGTGACGGAATGTTAGTTTCTGTCTAGGTGCCCGATCGTTCATAAATTAACCACAGTAATTAATTACTGTGAAATTAAGAAATTTAAGAAATTAGAGTTCTGAAGATAAAATTTCATACCAGCCTTTTTAAACCTTATGCAACTAACTGAAAATAGAATACAGAACAGCAGAGAAAGTGATGTTGTGGTCACATTCACTGTAACTACTACTAATTTTACAAAAGTACTTGCCCTCTCCAAACAGCTTTTTTCCCAATATTTTCAGTAGTTATTTCCTGTTCATATCAATAGTATTTCTGCTGCTCAATAGGCAGCTGATTGAACCTGCCCTTGAAAATCACATGTCTCATTAAAATGTCAGATTCTGGGTATATGTACCCTTAAAACACTTTTATATAAAAGATATTTTGAAAAAAAATCTAACTTTCCTGTAATCTTCTTAGAAATTTAGACTTCATGTTTAGATTTACATTCTGCTTAGTTGTTGACAAATTAATCTTCAAATGTTTATCTGATTTTGATTTAATTTTAAAAGCACTAGAGATAATGAACTTACATATATTCAAAGGTATTTTTGTCTCAAAAATCATTTTTATAATGGATATCATTTTAATTTGTGAGAAATAATAACAGTAATAAATAACCTGATCTATTACACTTCTGATATTTTGTAACTTAATATTTAAGTATTATATATAGGATGGTTGTTCTCATCTTTATTATGTTACCTATTCTTACTGTCCTTTTGTTCTGTTTTCCTTTCCTACCAACTTAAGTAGCCCCACAAGAAATATGGTGACAAGTTCTTTGGAAGGTTTTCGCAACTTTTCTACCTTCCCTTCTCCTGCCAGATACAGTGCTGCCGTCCTGAGCAGTGCAGCTGCTACTGTGTCTGCTGTTATTGCTGCAAAAACCAGGTAGAACTACATGTGCACTGTGTGTCTGATGGGACCCGACAGTTTCCATTGTCTCACAAGTCACTTCAAAGAAAATCTAACCGTTTCAAACAGTCACTGCTGTAGTATGAGGTCTTAATTGTATTGTGGCTGTTTTATCCTGATTATGAATATATATCAGTGATAAGTACTGATTTTTCTTTAAATCATCCTTCTATTTCTTTTCATTGCTTACCATTTATAATTCAAGGATCAGTGGGTATTTTAAGTTGCTGTATTTTTTTTCCCTCTCACAACCTGATTAGATTTGAGAGTAATCTAAAGTCTTCACTGTTTTTGGAACACTGCTCCAAGCCCCCCCACCCCAATAAAATCTTTTTATTTTTGTGGGTTTTGTCTTTACATGACTCTAATGCTTTCTAAAAGGTGCTCTGATCAATCTTGGTGAAAATTTAATCACTTCTGTTGTTCATGAGTGAAATAGCATGATTTTAATAGTCTTTGACCTTTTCATTCTCTTATTACTGCTTTGTTCTCTTTCAGTCTGTCTCTGTCACCCTTTCTCTGGAAATGTTTCAAATCATATACTATAAAAACTACTTTCTGCTATTATTGTGATTTTCTGACTTGAAACTCTTTCTAAATGCTCACCAGGCTGTCCAGCCCTGAAAATTATCACTCATTCCTGGATGCGCTTTGCATCAGCCCTGTTTCCAAGCCTCTAGCTTTTTCATATCTCCAGTCCGCAAGGAAATCAACTGGTTCTATCGATGTTAAGGAAACAAGGTACTGTGGGGTTGATTCACAAGTGGTGATTTGCTGTTAAAGATGTTGCTTTTTGTAATAACCACCATATTAACAAGCCTGATAAGAAAACCCTTGAGCTGATTTGTGTCCAGTTTTAAATTACTGTAATTTCAGTATAAGGCATCTGTACAAATTTGTTTACTTTGTGTGATTATTAACTCATCTTTTAACCCTTTGTAACAGCTTTTACTATTGCACTTGGTGTTTGGTAAATAATTCTGCTAGTGTTCAAATTATAATACAACTCTATTTTGTATTATATGGATGTAGCTATAAGTAGTAAATGTTTAGTAACATTTTGAAATGCTGAAAAAGTAATAATGGCTTTGATTGGCTGCTATCTTGTTTTTTTTAATTTTTCATTGAAGTAGCATTGCATTATAACATTGTGTAAGTTACAGGTTTGTTTGTGTCATAAATCAACATCTGTATATACTACATTCAGTTTACACTAAAAGTCCGGTTCCTTTTTTCTTTCATTCTGCAACTGACCTCTTTTACCTCGTTAATCCACCTCCCTTTTCCCTTTTCTTTGGTCATCACTAATTTCATCTTATCTAAAAGTTTGCTTTTGCTTTATTTAGTTTACTTGTTTGTTTTGTTTCTTTCTGTATCACTTAGGAATGAAATCATGTCATGTTTATCTTTTTCCTTCTGAGTCATTTCAGTAAGCATAGTTCCTTCAGCGTGCCTCCCTGTTGTTGCAGAGGGCAAGATTTCATCTCATTTTATAGCTGAGTAATATTCCGTTGTGTATGTATGCCACATCCTCATGACTGGCTACCGTCTTATTCTTAAATGTGAAGATTTTACTGGGTCAGACAACTTAATTTCCACCTATCTGGGAAATGCTGAAATATTAAAATTGATTTTTATACTAAATTTAATTATTAGACCAAAAGTTATTAGGCATAATATAAAAGCAAACAAAAATCCCAAGTGTTTACTAGAGGTAAAATCTTACTAAAATAATTGTATAAAATCATTTCTGCAGAGCATAAAATTATAACTTAGATTTTTATCTGTTTTTTGAGTATTCTACTCTGTCCTATCTAACGAGTTCTGTTTAAGGTTTATATGTAAACATTCTGTCATTTGCTTCGCATAATAAAAATTGGTATATTGTAACATCAATCAGGTTTTAGTCTTTCATTAAACCAACTGAAAATGAATAAAAAAAGGTGATATCTTTTACACTTGTATTGAGAGACTAGAGAACAGTACTTAAAGAGAAAATGTAATACAATTTTTCAAAACTCTTTACAGTGAGAGGCGTTCTAAGACCAACTCAGCATATAGTTGTTCCCATGACCAAGCTTTATTTTAGTGAAAGAATACTAGGCCAAAGGGGCCTCCCTGGTCGAACAAGGGGTTAAGTCTCAGCGCTATGAAGCTATCCACAGCCACTGCAGCACAAGCCACTGTAGCACGAGTTAGGTCCCCACCCAGGGTGCTAACCCACATAGCACAGCAGTCCTCTCCTGTCTGGCTCAGCAGTATATTTCAGTCTGTCCGCCTATTCTGCTCCCCATTCTGTCTCTGGTAAATCCTCTTACCCCCCACACCTCTGGCCTGTACCCCAATTCTTGTATGCATAAATAAATCAATCTTAAAAAAAAAAAAATACAAGGCAAAATCAGCAAAGGGAAAAGTTATGTGGAATCATGTCCAGAAGGAAAGAGTGTCAAGCTTCTGAGTCCTCTCCTTGTGGAGTCACAGAACAAGTTTAACTCTGTAGCTATAATTTTTACAAAATGTGCTAAGTGTTATCTGTCAGAGAAGCACATTAGAAATTCAATGTATAAGACCAGGGTTTTTTTTTTTTTAAGCAGGGGGAAGAAAGAGGAATCCTTGACATAGATGCCTGCCAAGTTCATATCAAAATTCCATATTCAGAAGGAAAGCAAATGTTTAGCATTGGCACAGTGCACCACCAGCAAGTTTCCAAATGCCAGTCACTGGCCAATCTTGCAAGCAGGCCTTCCAAAGGATACTCACCCTCAGGCCTGCTTTGGCAGGTTTTACCCCAATTTCCAGAGGCATTGGAGAAATAGGAACTTTTGTTCATTTGATAACATGGTGGACATGAGAGAATTTAAAAACCATTTTCAATTAGATAATCTCAACCTAAACAGCAAATTAAGAGTATTTACTGAAGTAATTAATATAATACTCTCTTTTTTATTGATCTGTTACCTCAACAATGATTTCAGTCATTCAGAGCAATTGAGCTTCTGTGCATGGCATTATTTGAACAACTAGTTTAATATTGGTTTGTATTATTGTTGTATGTGTTTTATTTTACTTGATAGATATACAGTTAATCCTTGAAGAGCAGGGGCTTAGCCTGTGAAGTTTCACTTTTATGTGGATTTTCTTGTAAGCAAACAGTGTAAATTATGGTATGAATAAATTAAGTATAGAATTATGAATATATTTTTGAATTTTTTTCTCTAGCTATTTTTTTAATTTTTTTTTAATTTTTTTTTAATAGAGGCATGTTTTATTTATTTATTTGTTTGGTTGGTTGTTCTGTTTACACATGCACTGGTTACAGTCAGAAGTGCGGGAGGGTGAGAGAATTCACCAGAGCCAGAGCGGGGAGCAGAGCAGGCAGAAGGACCGAAGTACACTGCTGAGGGGAACAGCGGGCGGCAGGAGAGGTCTGCGCGCCATGTGGGACCCTCCTCTGGTGGCCGGGGAGCAGCCGGGGATCGAACCGGCGCCGCAGAGGCCGCGGGCAGCTTCGCAACCCAGCGCTCAACCGCTGCGCCACCGGGGAGGCCCAGCTACGTTATTATAGGAATACAGTGTACAATATATGTAACATGTAATACAATACGTGTTAATTGACTTTGTGTTATTGTAAACCTTCCTAATTAATACAGACTATTGTAGTTAACTTTTGGGGACTTATATGTGGACATTTTACTACATGGGGTGGTCAGTGGTGAGTGCCTTAACACCACTTTTGTTCAAGGGTCAGCTGTATCCATTGCTGTTGCATCATTACAAAATGCTTGTATTATAATTTGAGCTACTAAATTTTTTTTGGTTTTGGGGGTGGGGTGGGAGGTTTGGAAATGACAGTATATAATTATGAATAACAAATAACTGGGTGGTAAAAGCTATTTGATCATCTTAATCTAAATCAAACATCTGTGCAGTGAAGCAGCACAAATAAGGCCTCCAGGTAAGCAAATAACTAGTTGAGAGAGGAGAGTGGCAATTTGGCTCTTGTTTTCCTGTCTTACGGACCCAGAATGCCTGCCATTCTACTAGGCTAGGGAAGTTGACTCTTGTTTACCACTATGTGGCCAGTGCATAGCACCTTTATGGCATATACTGTGTGCTTAAGTATTTATTGAATGAATGAATGACTGAGTATGTGAATGAACAGAGTAACTGATGAGATGCACCAGAGGAATGTGAGGGAGAGGAAAGGAACATTAATGGCATTTCAAAGAGATTATCGGGATTCACCAATAATTAATCACTTTATTCTTTTGTTATGTTGAGATAGGAATAGGGAGACTAAATTAGTTTTTTTTTCAATTGTGATAACATTGGTTTACAACACTGTGAGTGATGCAGAGGTATAGGTCCATACCCCGTCCAATGTCTGTTATCACACCACACCCTCCACCTAGGGACTTAATAGTACTCCATCATATTTCATTGGACTACCTCCATACTTTGTTCCCCACACTGTCCTTACCCTTCTGATAGCCTGAATACCACAGTTAGAGTTCTAGAGTTTATATTAGCTTGGTTTTGTCTATTCCTTTATTTTGTTCTCTGTGATCCACAAATAAATGAGATCATCTGGTATCTGTCGTTCTCCTTCTGACTTTTATTCACTCAATAGTATTCCCTCCAGAGCCTTCTACATCACGAATGGCAAGAGTTCATCTATTTTTTACAGCTGACTAGTATATTATTGTGTATATATACCAATCTTCTTAATACACATCTGCCATTGGCCACCTAGGTTGTTTCCATGACTTGGCTGTTGTTAGTGGTACTACAGTGAACATAGGAGTATATATATATATATATATATACCTTCATGGTAGTGTCTTAGCATTCTTCAGGTAGATATCTAGGATACCTAAAAGTGTGATTGGTTGATCACATGGTAGATTTATTTTAAATATTTTGAGAAACACCCATATTGTTTTCCATAGGAGTTAGGCATTCAGTCCATTCCCACAAATAATTATGCATGTTCCTTTTGTGCCACATCCTTGAGAAAGCTTGTTTCTGATCTTTTTGATATGGGTTGTTCTCACATGTATAAAGTATGTTAGTTTTCATTTGCATTTCCCTGATGATCAGAAACAAGTATGCATTCATGTGCCTGTTGGTCCCCTGTCCAATTTTTTGGTTGGGTTATTTGTGTTACTGTTGTTGAGATGTATGAGTTCTTTGTAGATTTTGGATTTTACCCTTGTTGTATGTATTATGTGCAGACATTTTGCCCTTTGGTAGGATGTGTTTTCATTTTAATGATAGTTCCCCCCACCACTACCACTGTGCAGAAGCTTTCTTTTCGTTTAGTCCCATTTATTTTTGCTTCTGTTTCCCTTGCTGTTGGAATAAAGTCTGCAAAGATATTCCTGAAGCCAATGTTGTGGAGTGTCTTGCTTATTTTAAAGGTTTGGCTATACAAATTTTTCAACATCCTAGTATCTCATGATCTTTTAAAAAGGTCTTCCAAAGTATTGAACATATGTAACCTCACTCCTTCACCAATAACCAAAACTCAGTTTGTCTTTTTCCCTACGTATTATATGGCTTCAAATCTTCCATTCAAGTGATGAGCTTTTGTATGTTGTATGAAATATTGGCATAGTTTCACTCTTTTGCATGTGGCTGTTCAGTTTTCCCAACACCATTTTGTTGAAAAGACTTTATTTATTGTATACTCTTTGCTCCTTTTTCATAGGTTAAATGTTCACATAAGCATTGGTTTATTTCTGAGCTTTCTGTTGTATTCCATTTATCTGCATTTTTTTTTTTAATTTTGGCATCTATTTTGATTCCAAAATCATACTGTTTTGATTACCATAGCTTTGTGTTATAGCTTGATGTCTGGGCATGTGTTAGCTCCTTTCTTATTTTTTGTCAAATCCCTTTGACTGTTCAGGGTGTTTTATGGTTCCATAGAAATTTCAATGATGTTTCTTTGTTTTAACAGTGTCATTGAGTGATTGATAATGATTACTTTGAATCTGTTTATTGCTTTGGTTAAGTTGGCCAGTTTGGCAATGTTATTTTTTCTAATCCTTGAACCTTTCCATTTCTTTATGTCTTCTATTTCTTTTAATGCGTCTCATTTTTGTTGTAGTACAACTCTTTCACCTCTTTTGTTAAGTTTATTCCTAGGTGTTTAATTGTTTTTGATGTGATCAGATAGTTTTCTCCCTTTCTCCCTCTTCTACCTTGCCTAGCTAGAATTTTCAATACTATGTTGAATAGTAGTGATGAATGTGGAAATCCTTCTCTTGTACATGATCTTAGAGGAAAAGCTTTCAGTTTTCTCCATTAAGTATGATGTTAAGTATGATGTTAGCTCTGTGTTTTTACATGTAGCCTCTATTATGTTGAGTATTTTCCTTCTATTCCCATATTTTGAGAGTTTGTTTTTTAAGATTTATTTACTTATGCATACAAGAGCTGGGGTGCAGGCCAGAGACACAGGGGATGAGAGGATTCACCAGAGACAGAGTGGGGCACAGAACAGGCAGACTGACTGAAACACACTGCTGAGGGGAGCAGTGGGCGAGATAGGAGAGGTCTGCTTCGCCATGTGGGTTGCTCCCTGGCTGGCCGGGAACGAACTCTGTACTGAAGAGGCTGCGGTTTGCTTCATAGTGCAGTGCTTAACCCCTTGTGCCACCAGGGAGGCCCCTATTTTGAGAGTTTTTATCTTAAGTGGCTGTTGAATATTCATTGCCTTCTGTGCATCTGTTTGATATGATCATAGGATTGTTTTTTATTGAACATATGTAATCTGACTTCTTTCCATTGTTGATGTAGTGAGTTACAGTTTAATTTTTGAATGTTGAACTACCCTTGCATCTCTGGAGTAAGTCCCAATTGGTCATGGTGTGTGATCCTTTTAATGCACTATTGAATTTGGTTTGCAAATACTTTGTTGATGATTTTTACATTCATGTGATCAAAAAGAAACTATAAACTAGCTTATTTTAAAGATTTGACTATGTAATTTTTTCAACATCCTAATATCTCATGATTTTTTTTAAGAGGCATGTATTTTTATTTATTTATTTATTTGTTTGTTTGTACATGCACTGGGTACAGTCAGAAGCGCGGGAGGGTGAGAGAATTCACCAGAGCCAGAGCGAGGAGCAGAGCAGGCAGAAGGACCGAAGTACACTGCTGAGGGAAGCAGCGGGCGGCAGGAGAGGTCTGCGCGCCATGTGGGACCCTCCTCCGGTGGCCGGTGGCCGGGGAGCCGCCGGGGATCGAACCCGCGCCGCAGAGGCCGCGGGCAGCTTCGCAACCCAGCGCTCAACCGCTGCGCCACCGGGGAGGCCCTATCTCATCTTTTTAAAAGATCTTCCAATGTATTTAACATATGTAACCTGATTTCTTTTCTTTTATTCAGTCATGGTTTTAGAGTTTGTTGTTTTTTTTTTTAAAGATTTATTTATTTATGCATACAAGAGCTGAGGTACAGGCCAGAGGTGTGGCGGGGGCTGGGGTGAAAGGATTCACCAGAGACAGAGCAGGGAACAGAACAGGCAGATCGACCGAAGTACACTGCAGAGGGGAAGAGTGGGCGAGTCAGGAGAAGTCTCCTGCACCATATGGGTTAGCTCCTGGCTGGCCGGGAATCAAACTCTGCAGAGGCTGCAGACAGCTTCATAGGCTGCGTCTTAACACCTTTCGCCACCAGGGAAGCCTGGTTTTAGAGTTTTTTAAAAAAATAGTCATTTAGTTGTTATTTTTGTTTTCCTTAGAGATAAAATAAATTGAGAAAAGAAAGTATCATTGTGAAATTAGATTGCTAGCACTCCCCCAAAAATGTTTCCTTATTTTATTTCCAGCAACACCCAGGAGCCTTCTCAGCAGTTGACTCCAGCAGTAGCTTCAGCACGTAGCATGCCTGAGAGGTCAGAGAGTCCAGCCTCCTCAAGACCAGGCGTGGCTGGTCTCCCCACTGCTGCTGCCTTCAAGCCTGTAGGATCCACCAGCATCATCAAATCACCAAGCTGGCAACGGCCAAATCAAGCAGGTATGCCAAAGAAATCTCTTGCTTTTTGTTTTTCAGAAGCATAGCTATGAAAATGTATACTGGGATATGATAGAATTCACTGGTGTAACCAATTCTCAACCATATAAATTCAAAAAGGGCTGCAGAAAGTAGCTAGAGCAGGGCCTTCCTGGTGGCGCAGCAGGTTGAGTGCTGAAATATGGAGCTGTCTGCAGTTTCTGCAGCGCCAGTACGACTCCCGGCCGGCCAGGGAGATTCCCAGAGGACGTGGCAGACCTCTCCTGTTGAGCCCACTGCTCCCCTTAGCAGTGTGTTTCGGTCCTTCTGCCTGTTCTGCTCCCTGCTCTGTCTCAGGTGAATTCTCTGGCCTGTACCCCAGTGCTTGAATAAATAAATAAATCTTTTAAAAAAAAAAGAAAAAATAGCTAGAGCAGTTTTCCTCTTTATGAAAAGTGTTACTACATTCTCAGTGTGTTTGATAAAAACACTAATTGCATTATAATTATGGAACTGTACATTTCCAATTCAAAAGGCATATGTTGAATTGTAAATTCTGGGTTTTATTAACTGACTATATTATTAAAAGGTTATCCTTGGAAATGCAACATTTTAGTTTTGATTATATATATACAAAATAGTAATAAATGATTTATTACTGTCAAATAATTTATTACTGTCAAATAATTATTGATGAAAGGTTCTTTTACTCCTTGTCCTCTGAAGATTTAAGAGGCAGGAGTATAAGAAGAACATAGTAGCAGTGAGGGAATATTTCAGTGGTTCTTGTTCAGTTCTATGGATAAACAGCTTTACATAAGTCTCTTAATTTCTTTAACACCCTCAGTTTTCTTTTTTTTTTTTTAAGATTTATTTATTTATTTATACAAGCACTGGGTACAGTCAGAAGCGCGGGAGGGTGAGAGAATTCACCAGAGCCAGAGCAGGGAGCAGAGCAGGCAGAAGGACCGAAGTACACTGCTGAGGGGAGCAGCGGGCGTGGCAGGAGAGGTCTGCGCGCCATGTGGGACCCTCTCCCATTGGCCGGGGAGCAGCTGGGGATCTAAACAGCGCTGCAGAGGCTGCCGGCAGCTTCTCAAGCCAGCACTCAACCACTGCGTCACTGGGGAGGCCCAACACCCTCAGTTTTCTTATCTGTAAAGTGAACACAAATTAATTGATATCCTGTTTTCCAAGAATGAACAATCTCTCATCATTCTCCCTGGGTAGTCTTTCATCCAAATTCTTTTTACTACCTAGCCACTGATAGTTTACAATAATCTCTCTCATCCTGAACTCCATGACCCAAGCCCATTGACCTAGTTGCTGCTTCTTGGTGGCACCTCAAATGCAGCTTGTCTGAAAATATTACTTGTGTCTGGTAATGGTGCATCCATCCAGTACCAACACTAGAATATAAGCTTGAGACCTCCAGTGCACATTCTCACAGAACTAACCCCACATGACTCTACTTCTGGTTTTTCTTTTATCCTCTCTCTGTTCAGAACCCTTGCCATGCTCAGGCCTTTGCCATTATAAACAACTTGTAACTAATTTCCCAATCTCCTCACCTCTTCCATCTGATCTCCACACTTCATGATTCATTAAAGTCATTACCTTGCTGCCAATGCTTTCCTGTGTCTCCTCCCATTCCTTAATGTCTTATTTGAGTCCTTCATTCTGGCCTCTATTAAGTTCTTTTTTTTTTTTTTAAAGATTTATTTTATTTATACAAGAACTGGGTTTGGGCCAGAGGCGCAGGAGGGTGAGAGAATTCGCCAGAGACAGAGCAGGGAGCAGAACAGGCAGATGGACCGAAAACACTGCTGAAGGGAGCAGTGGGCTAGACAAGAGAGGTCTGCTGTGCCATGTGGGTATCTTCCTGGCCGGCCGGGAATCAAACCCATGCTGCAGAGTCTGTGGACAGCTTTACAGCGCTGCACTCAAACTGCTGCACCACCAGGGAGTCCCCCTGTTAAGTTCTCAATCTCATCTGCTTGCTCCGCCTTAGTGACCATCTGAGCTCTGGTCTTACTAAAGCAACTTCAGTTATTGAGACATGCCATGCCACCAGTTTTTTTTTTTTTTTTTTTTGGATGTTCTTGTCCCTTAATAGAGCAGACACTTCCATACCTAGCCCTTTTTGTAATTCTAGTCATTCCTTACATGTATTGGCGTGTTGATTATATATAGAGAGTTGCTTTTTAAAAGATGTTAACTTCAAATGTTTATCATTTGATATGGTAAGAATATTTTTTAAAGTTCTAAAAGTGAACTTTTAATTAAGAAGCTTATTTATTTTTGTTATATATAATGTTTTTTTAAAATTCATTTTTTACTTAGGTAATATTTGGATACCCTCATCAATTGTTGCCACTGTAGTGCACCCACCACCCAGTCACCCAGAGATCAGAGTCTATTGTGCTTCCTTATGGCCTTATCTCCCTCTTCTCTGTAAACTTCAGTTCTGTAGTCAGCTTTCAAGGGTTAGCCCTTAAGCTTGTCTTTATCTGACTCTTAGTTTACTTACTCCATATTCCACATATTAGTGACACCATCCAATATTTATATTTCTCTCCCTGACTTTTTTTCACTTAGCATTATCCCTTCCAGCTCCATCCATGTTGCTGCAAATGACATGGGTTTATCTTTTTTGGTTGCAGAATAATATTCCGCTGTGTAAATATATACCATATCGTCTTGGTCCACTGATCTATTTGGGGGTACTTTCCAAAATTTGTAAATTTTATTATAGTAAAGAGCTCTGCAGAGAACATGGGAGTGCAAGTTTCCTTTTGAATTAGTGATTTTGAATTTTTTGGGTAGATGCCTAGGAGTGGAATTAGTGGGTCATATGGCAAATGCATTTTTAATGTTCTGAGAACTTCCATATGCTTTCCATAAATTGTGTTCTGAAGATTTGTTCTCTGGGTGTTGTTATTATTTCCCTGAGGACTCATGTGCTGTTTGTTTGGTTTTTTCTTCTCCCCAGTATTTACCTTGGGTTCCAACTGCTGTAGGCAGGACTTCCTCTGGGCATATCTCCTTACTTCACTACTCAGTGGTCTCACCAATCTGGGCAGGTAGCTACTTGGATCTTATGAATGTTGTGGAGCTTGGGGCCACACTTGTTACCTCCCTTGACATGGGTTCTAGATACCAGCTATCTAGGCAGGTGCTGGTGGAGTCTCACAGGAGGTCACGTGGCCCGGGGCCACTATGGCACCACCCCAGTTTGGGTCGAGGGCTCCAGCTCTCTGGGTGGGTACTGGCAGAATCTCACAGGAAATCACAGGCATCTGGCCACTCTGGCACTTTCCCTGGCAAGGGTACTAGGTTTCAGGGTCTGAACAGGGAGTGTACATAATGTCTAAATTTATTAGACACTACTCTTTGCCTAATGTTAATAAATTGTTTTTAGAAATATACTCTATATAACTTATTTCACATTGTCAGTTCATATAGTTTTTATATTATTATTACATGTTACTATTTTCAAAAGGCCTAGTAGTTTTGTTCTAGAGGGAAAGGGAATAATAGGCTGTTACATGTGATCTAGGCTAATTTAAAGAAAGTACTGTTTTATTACTTAAAAAACTTAAAATATTTAGGCTGATTAGCATCTGAATTTCTGAACTGTTAGATGACTAAATGCTGACACCCTAACCCCATATTTTTGTGTATTTGCATTTATGTTAAGATTATCTGTGATGATAGAGATTTGCTGTAGTTGTTTTGTATGCACATAGTTATTTTGTTATTTTGTTATGCATAGTTATTTTGTAAGCTTTTGGTAGGTAATTGGAAGGGAACAAAAGAATATTTCCCACAATAACAAGGAAAAGAATGAATTCATGGAATAGAAAGTAAAGGGAGAGCATAAAGTACATGTTTTGCTTTTGGAAATTAGGAATTTAAGGGAAATTCAGGAACAAAATACTGACTTATAAAGGGAAAAGGAAAAAATTCCTTAATGTGAAACTCCTGCAGAGTACAGTTACGCAAAAGAACCACAAGAGGGCGAAAGAACCCTTTCTTCTCAGTCAAATTTAATTTATTAAAATAATCAAAGCAGGCAGCTATAATATGATGTACGTGGTTAAAATTTTAAATGTTACACTTTTTTTTTAAAGATTTATTTATTTATTTATACAAGCACTGGGTACATTCAGAAGCGCGGGAGGGTGAGAGAACTCACCAGAGCAGGGAACAGAACAGGCAGAACAGGCAGACTCTGCCAAGGGGGGCAGAGGGCGTGGCAGGAGAGGTCTGCGTGCCATGTGGGACCCTCACCGGTGGCTGGGGATCAAACCGGCACTGAAGAGGCTACGGGCAGCTGGGCAGCTTCACAGCCCAGCGCTCAACCACTGCGCCACCAGGGGAGGCCCTTAAATGTTACACTTTTTAAAGAAAATTTAAGTGCTCTTAATTTTAGCAGAACTATAAAAGTATAAATATTATACATTAGTTAAATATAAAAAAGAAATATATTTTGCCATTGAAGTCATACTTGAATTACATCATGATGCTTAGTTCAAATCAGAAAATATTTATATAACTCCTCTGTTCTTGCTACAGGTGATATAAAATAGCATATAATGAATTTTGTGACGAGTAATCATATGAATACAAAGTTTCCAACTACTCGCA
Source organism: Talpa europaea (assembly GCF_964194135.1). NCBI lineage: Eukaryota > Metazoa > Chordata > Mammalia > Eulipotyphla > Talpidae > Talpa > Talpa europaea. The sequence goes on along the minus strand of NC_140071.1, from coordinate 82,813,085 downwards.
TTCTTACTCTACCCAATAATATACATACCATATTTAATAAACAAAGCAAAACCACCTCAGAATCTACTTTCATTCTTTGATAGTTTTAAGAGCTTCTTAATGCAGTGGTAAAGCTCTTTGATTTAGTGCATGATAAGTGTCTCCTTATGAGTCCTTATGTTCTTCACAATTTACCTGTGAAAACTACAGTGCTAACAAAGGAATATAAAAACTGGAAAAGTAAGTTGCTGGACTAGTGTAGATAAAGATTAAGGTGGGTGGCATTGCTTCTTAAATTGAGTACTTCTGGACTTTTTTCTTTTAATAATGTGCAGCTGTGCTCTAGGGTAGACAAAGGCCAAAAACGATTTTTGACCCCTCACCTCCAATCACCAAAGAGTAGCTATTATTGGTAATATCACAAATAATACCTACAGTTGGTGGGGTCAAAATCACTGAAGTGCTACTGTGACTCACTGAGTTGGTCCTGAAATCAGTTTACTGGCTCATTTCTAGCATTTTGTTTAAAAAAAAAAATAGAATATAAAATATAAGAATATTTTAGTATAGTATTTTAACAGGGAGGGTAGGTATGTTATACAAATGTCTTCTTATTTTACATATGTATATAAATAAGTGTAAGTTTTTTGGGTCAGTATGTAAAGGGATTTTTTAAACTATATTTTCTAGTTTAAAAAGTTTGAAAATAACTTATTTAAGTATGTAAGTTTGTCTATTGGGGATTACATAGTTTTGAAATGGTAGGCAAAAAAGGGGAAAACTTCATTGAAAGAACTAAATTGAAATTTTAAGACCTGTAGTTGTATTTTGAGTTTGTCATAGATTTCTAAATTCTCTACTAACATTCTGACTTTAAATCTTACATTATTTTGCTTGTTGTGGATAACAAGCTTGTTGCTTGTTATCCAGAGGTCTTTCAAAAACAGAATAATGCTATACTAAATGATAAGTAGGATCCAGGTAAGCATGTAACAGTATTAGAGTTCAGGTCGATCATATTTTTCTCAAATATATAGTATCTCAGGCATGTGGACTGGCCAGGAACTAAATATTTTAGATACAAAATATTCATAAATTCATAATCTGCATGGAATTATTAAGATAACAAAAGAAATAAGAATCCAAGCTTGAGTTTTATGTAAGCTAGCAATAATACTTCCTATTCAGTTTGCCCCATGTCTTTGGTAGTTCTTCCATAATTCATAGTTCTTCAGAAACATTCACTTGATATAGTAAAGTACATTAAAAAGTAAGATCCTTCTTGTTACTTTCCAGGACTAGGAATTTGTACTTTATAACTTATATTTGAATGCACTATGTATGTCTAAAAGATATTTTGATGCATAAAACCTCCATCTTGTATTTAATTAATAAGAGTATTTTTAAGATCTTTGTAAATTTGTTGGTTTAAATATTAAAAAAATGTTCCTGTGTGTATGTAAGTGACATAATTTGCTTTGTAAAAATTCTTCTAGATTCTCTTTATGGTATAGATACCAGATTAGGCAAGTTTAGTTCATTAGACACAAGTATGTGAAAATACACACACACACACACAAACACACAATATTTGTATTACTGTCTTACCAAATAAAGTCAGATGTTTTTGACAAATTCAATTTTAAAATCATGAAGAACCATTATATGTTGGAAGCACATCAGTTTTCTAACTTCAATTTTATGCAAAATGAAAATGACTAATTATTTAGAATGTAAGCAGTGTATTACTAGATCAGACCTATTGCTCATGGAACCCTGTTTGCCGACTAGCGGTGGCTCTGAGGAATAGAAATGCAGGCTCAGTGAGGTATGAATTCAGAAAGCTAGAGATGGTCCCCCAAAGGAGCATTTTGAGCCTTTAATTTCTTTATATATTAAAATGAGGGTCTAAAACTTCCCAGTATTAACACTATTGTGACGCTCAAATGATCTAAAATGCTGAAGTGTCTTATACAAAGATGGTACTCAAGAAAGGTCAAGCTCTTACCCCTTAATTCATTTTAGTGACAGCATTAACAACTTATACAAAATGAAGTAACTTCCCTAAATGAGAATGTTTTGGGCCTTCTGTTGCCAGCACATTAAATGTTTGACTTCCTAATAGGTCTTCCTGTCCCTGTATGACCTGTGACAACCATATTCACCCTTATATTGGAATATTGTTCCTTATAAAGAAGACACACTAAAGCTTATGAGTTCATGCCATCTCTTGGGTATATACCTCTGTGCTTTGTACAAGCTCTCCTTTTATTTGAAATCCTTTTCCACCCTTCTCCCCCTGGCAATTTTTCATTGTCTTTAAGACCAGATTTCATCTTTGTGAGCCTTTCCTGAGTCCTTCAAATAACACCTATTCTCTTTCTATGTTCCTACAAATTTTTGGTGACTACTTATTATAGAATTCATCATGTTCATTTTAATTGTTTACACTATTTTTAGATCCCCATAAGGACAGGGGCCAGGTCTTATTAATCCTTTTTATAACAGCATCTATACAATACCTGCTATAGTTTTTGGGCCTTCTATAAAGGTCACTGAGTAAGACAGTAAGGTGGATAGTTCACTTTGTTTTATTTTGGATATCTCTCTGTGATTTGAGGGTTAACATGGTTTATTTGCCAGGATATTTTCTTTCCCCTACCAGCAATAAAATTCCCACCACAGGCATTGAACAAAGGTAGACCATTTACCAAAGCCTGCCATTAAAAACTACATGTATTACTTAAGGAGACTCCATTATCCTTTGTCATTAAACTCCCATAAGACTTCAAAGTTGTGAACCTAAGCAGTCTTATAACTACATTGTATTATATATTTCCAGCAGTTAAAATTAGTAATAGATTGGTTATCCTAGGTACAAAATTTTTAAAAATATGTGGGATTTTTTGGCATATAAGCAGCATAGCAGTGGAGCACAGAGAAATTAGTAGAACTATTCATTTTTTTTGTCACTGTGTACAAATTAACTTGGATGAAAAGAGTTAGAAAATAATAGAAATAGGAATAACAAAGGTGCAAGGAAGAGTAAGATGAGATTGTGAGGCTCAGGTTAGGTGTGAAGAATTTGGATCACTGGAAATGGAAAGGAGACAAAGTAATTACTTGAGGTGGAATATGTATTTGTTTATATTACAGTCACATTCATGCAGGAATAAAGTGTTAATGTTTGTACCTAAAGTAAATTCAGTAAGCTTCCTTGAGTATGTTTAGGAAGAGGCCAAGTTGGAGAGGAACAACATGCAAAAGCATAAGAATGCAAAACTGCTCAGAGAACTTGATTTCTTGAAAGAAAAGGTTGTAGTTTGGTATGTTCAGGATTTACTGATCAGAAAGTAAACTGGACCAAATAATAGGGACTTGTTCTGAAAGGACTTTGAAAGTAAGGGAGTGAGGACTGATCCAGAAAGAAAGCTATTAATAGATTTGTACTTGGTAAGTGACAGGAAATTTGCATTATTAAAAGAGCATTGACTTCATTATAATAATTAACATTGGAGTCCTAGAAACTATGTAAGAGGTTGTGGAGGCAATCCAGTATAGAGAATGTGATAATGAATATTACTGTGGGTACTGGTAGTTGTGATGGAGGAATTCCTAGGAGAAGAGAATATATTGTGCTTAAACATGTTAATCTGACTGGGTTCCCAAGGATCTTGGTTCCCCATAAAGTATTTATGTATCCTTTGTTAAAACACAGCTAAGTAAATGGTTGTATTTGGCATGGAGAACTTTACTTTGTTCTGACTAAGTCAAAGTAAGGCACACAAAATTTGTTGAGTAGGTTTAGGTGTTTTATTTAATGTGTAATTACAAAATATAAATCTGAGTGAATTGCATCTTGTGTTATATATGAGAAATAAATTAAAGTTTATTTTTTAACAAAATGGTTCCTGGCAAGTACATTTATTATCCCTAAATCAGTATTTTCTAAATTTTGATTTTTTCAGTGTTTTCTAGTTAAAGTGCGATTAATAGCTTTGTCATCATCCTCATTGCATTGCTTTGCAGGAAGCACACGATTCATGTTGTGATAGATTTAAACATTTTAAGATGGAAAAGGGCTTTTTCTTAGGCAAAAAATTCTTGAGTCATTTCATTACTTACATGCAGTTCAGAAAGCTTAAAGTCCACATAAATAAGCTTTAATTTCTTTTTTTAATTATGGGGATTTTTTTTCTTGCTTGCTGATTTTGAAAGCATCCGTAATGATATTTAACAAATAGCTTACAATTCCTTATTAAGAAAATCATAAAGCTATATAATATTGGCTAATACTCAATTCTGTAGAAAACAATATATCTTTATTTCATAGAACCTAGGAAAATAAAAAAACTTTGTTAGGTTTTCTTTCACAGTAGTTTGTGTTTTTGCTGATATTTTTCCCTTCGCTGTTTTTCATTAGCAGTTACTATATTCCATTACAATAATGCCACTCCAGCCTTTCCTTAATTGTATGTGTACACAACACCCTGCTTATTTTTGTAGCCACAGATTTTGGCCAGATGTTATGGAATTTCTTTGGTTTACTTTTATTAAATGTGACCAAGGAAGCAGACATTGTATTGAGGAAAGTTATGGCATTTAGTTGTTATTGTGGTGACATACTCAGTACATTGGTAGTATTTTGTCATATAATACTAGATAATCTTCTGATACTCTTGAACAGTTATCAATTTCTTTGCATTGTACTGAACACACCATTTCATTCATATGTTTCAGATTATATATAATCTGTATATATGTGTACAGACATGTAATATAAGGTTTTTATTAGTGAGCTGTCTTTTTCTTTGAGTTAGTTTAAAACATGTAGTAAAAGTACAGCTCTTAATTGACAATCAGATTTGTAAAAATTGATGATTCTTTTGTAAAACAAATTATTTTGTGTTTTGAAGAAACATAGTGTAAGTCATTTATAAACAGAAAAGTTGGAATCATTGGATGAGCTTTTTGGAATGTGGTAAATTGCTTTTGTTCAAATCCAAAAGGGGAAAAGACACAAACTTACTTTTCATATTGAATTATTGACTTTAGTGTGTTAAACTCATCTTGGTGATTCTCACCATTACCATTTGGGCAATTGAAAATTATTAATATAAAAAGGCTTGAAGGGAAGAAAAATCCTCCTTTACAGTGAAACAGTAGGTATAACTGAGTAGTAATAGTAATTGTGTTACTTATGTACTTAGAGTTTGGCTGGTTCTTAAAAATTTGTGTTGCAGTTACTGGTATATATTATGTTCTGCAATACTTTTAATTTTTAATAGTATCTTTTTCTTCAGAGTATATAAGACAATGCATTAAGATTTGAAAATTACATCATTTTAGCAGAGGTAGTGTCTGAGAGAAGTCAAAGAATTCCACAGTATTGTAATAATTTAAACCCAGTTATTTTTACTAAATTATACATTTTCCTATATCACAACAGCAGTAAATATATTTATGGAGTACTAAATATCCTAGGGATAGTGGAGAAAGGATTCTTACCTTGCATAAGGAGAATAACTGGCAGCTACTAAGATCTAAGTATTGATTCCTTGCACCTAAACTCCATTTTTAAAATTTAGCTATGATTCTAGTTAACATGGCCCTTTATTATAGCCTGCTTCTGGTGTGTGCTACATTTTAACAGTAAGGAAAAGCTTATTTATTTATTATGGACAGAGTTTTGGAGAAATCTGATGTATTTATTTTTTGCCAAGGAAGACTCAAGTGAGATCTCATTAGATCAAAGACTGAATGATGTGCATTATAGTTACAAGTGGATGTATAAAAATCTGTCTTTTATTTGAAGTCTGAAAGAGATAGGAGTGAGAAAGGAAATTACTGTTTCTACAACCATCACAAATTTCATTTGAGGCTTTATGTTACAGTAATAAATTGAGATAACTAGATTTGCTTAGCTAGGATGTATAGATTTATTGGTTCCATTTTTAAATTTTTATATGAGTATGTAAACTGCTACCAGTTGCATATGTTTCAGCTTTTCTAATAATGTTTTATTGCCATCTGTTCCTCTGCATTTTGACATCATTAAACTCAACAGTGGTCTGTTCATAAAGGCCTGACCAGAGCTGTCCATTGTTAAAACCATGGTGTGAAGCATGTAAATATGCTCTATTTATATAACAGATAGATTTTTTTTTTTTGTTTAGAATCATGATAGGATTCAGAGAGGAAAAAAAAAATAAAAGTAATAACTATTAGCTGCCTTCTTTTCTTCAAAATGTTCTTTTATTGGGTTATTTCCATGTTTAAAACTTCCCAGTGTTGATGAAATGCACAGTTGTGAAAGAGCTTCTTTTTCCCATTTCCTTTCATGCTGAGATTCAAATAAATAGACTTTTTATAAAGAAAGATACCAGGACTTACTCATATGCTTTACATAAATAATAATTATTACATCTGCCAGCCTTTTGAATTCACATGTAGGAGGACTTCCTCCGGTACCTCCACGCCACTGAGGTTCACAGCAGTCCTATGGAGTTCAGTCCCAACTTCTTGGCGTGTATGATACTCAAGAGGGAGTGGGCGGTGCCTCTGGAGGTGGCTAATACCTTGCATCTGTTTGAGGTCCCCTAAGGGCTGATTCAGGAGTATGAGTGTGTTGAGAAATATCTGAGGGGACCTCCCCCGTGGCGCAGCGGTTGAACGCTGGGTTGCAAAGCTGCCCACAGCCTCTGCAGCGCCGGTTCGCTCCCCGGCTGCTCCCCGGCCACCGGAGGAGGGTCCCGCATGGCGCCCAGACCTCTCCTGCCACCCACTGCTCCCCTCAGCAGTATACCTCGGTCCTTCTGCCTGCTCTGCTCCCCGCTCTGGCTCTGGTGAATTCTCTCGCCTTCCCATGCTTCTGACTGTACCCAGTGCTTGTATAAATAAATAAATAAATATTTAAAAAAAAAAAGAAAGAAAGAAATATCTGAGGATGATGCATCATGTGCTGCTGGAGGTCTATGTCTCAGAGGGGACCCCACAACACCCGGTGTGTGGATGTCTGTTCCTTATCCGCTGTGGTATACTCAACATGCTACTGAGTGATGAGGAAACCAAGATTTAACTGTGCCAGAAGCCACTTTTTTTTTGTTGTTGTTCTGTGACCTTGTTTATCTTGTTTATGTATATCCCATTTGCTAGTCTTATTACATGTGTTCCCAACCCTTCATCCAGTGATATGCCAAACACACAGTGTTTATGAGCTTGGTGTTATTTTTTTTCTTATTAAAGGTTTAAGACCAAATATATATTCAGATATATATTAATTAATACATATAATTTAAACTAGGGCTTGGCAAACTGTGGCCCTTGTTCACATCTGCCCACACCACCTGTTTTTGTAAATAAAGTTTTATTGTAATATAGCTATGCTCATCTGTTTCCATGTTCTCGATGGCTCGGCAGTGTTGAGTAGTTGCAATATAAACCATATGTCATACAAAGCCTAAAATCTTCTCTCTGTCCATTTACAGAAAAAATTGCCAACTAACCAGTTCTAAACCATAGCAAAGAGAAAAAAATATCTAATAATTCTGTACAGTAGATGAGGTATATGAGCACCCTTGACAGCACCAATCTTAAGGCACTCTGATGACCTCTTTGCTTATGACCAACACTGAAAAGAAGATAAACTCTTTGGGGGAAGGTGTCTTATCATTGGGTTTCTCTTTTCATACTTTAGGAGTTCCCAGATCTAAAACATTGTGTGTTTTCTCTAGGTAGTTGTGGAATGAATGGATACTTTATTTTTGTTTCCTTTTATTGACATAACATTGCATTATAACCAGGAGTAAGTTTTCATACCAAGTGTCCAGTGATATCTATCATCAACCATTTGGCCTCCCTCTACCTATTCCCTCCCCAGCCTTCCCTCTGGTGAACACTATTCTGTTGTCAGAATCTAAGTTTGTTTATTTGTTCATTTACTTTTTTTTTCTTTATATTCCACAAATGAATGAAATTATATTGTATTTGTTCTCTTTGACTTATTGTACTAATAAGCCTCATCTCCTTAAGATTTATCTATGTTGTCACAAATAGCAAGATTTCATCCTTTTTTTTTTTTAACAACTGAGTAGTATTCCCTTGTGTGTATATATACCATATTTGCTTTTGGATACTTCTCCATGTTAACTAGGTAAGATCTTATGCCAGAATGTATAATAATTCACATTTATGAAACATTTTACACATTCAAAGAACTCTAAGTAAACTCTAAGTAAACTTACATTGCTCATTTAACCTTCTCACACTTTGAGGTATTGTTATTGCAGATAATAGATGAGGAAACTAAGACCCAGAATATTTCTGAGGCTACACAGCTAGAGGAGGTCGAATTAAGACCCCAGGTATAGCTTAACATTAGTTCATGCTAGATACACTGTTTCCTACAGCATTAAATAGCTGATCAGTGGTTTATTTTTTCTTTTAAAAGATATAAAATGCAAATATAACTGTGGATTATGACAAATATTTTATTTGAAGATCTAATGACTTTAATTGAGAGAGATTTTCTGCAGAACTAGTAGTAGCTGTAAAAATATAAGGAGTACCCAATTTTTAAATCTTCCAGTAACTTGTAGTCTTCATTAGAGAATATTGTTTACATCTTAAATTTTCCTTTTCTGCCTCATTTTATTTTTTTAAATTACATTAGATGAATTCTATTTATATGAACAATTCAAACTTTCCTTTTCTGCTTCATTTTGTTTTTTTAAACTACGTTAGATGAATTCTATTTAAATGAACAATTCAAACCTAAGATACATTTCTCCTTTATTTTTGAGAGTAGGTTACTTTCTCTAAGTGAGAAAGAGATGAAATTTTGTGGGAAAATAGTGAAAGTCAACCTCATTTGTATTTCTTTGGAAATAAGATATGCCAGAACTCTGGATACACTGTCAGTATAAATATATCTTATGAAGAAAACTATACAAATATAATACTTTAAATAAATTCATAGTTTACAGGGTCTATATGATTTACCAATGATCTTCCATAGTATTCTTGAAATATGAATTGTACCTGAGGTTGGTTTTTGTTTTAAAACATATTTTGGGGCCTCCCTGGTGGCACAAGGGGTTAAGTCTCAGCACTCTGAAGTTATCACCAGTCACTATTGCACAGCGTCAATCCCCAGTCAGGGAGCAAACCCCATGGCACAGCAGGCCTCTCCTGTCTCTTCTGTGCATAAATAAATAAATCTTTTTTAAAAAAACATTTTATCTGAGTTTTTTCTTTTTTGTTTCTTTATCTTTTTTCTTTATCTTCTTCCTCTTAAGATGAAATACACTGATTGAGTCCTCACAATTGGAACAGTGATACTGAGATTATTTAGAATATCCTATATATAATCTGATAATTTATTTTTAATTCAACAATGTCAAAACTAGATATTCTTAGATTTTATAACTTTATCTTCAAGGTTCAGGCTGGGTTTTTTTAACTCCTAACTCTTACCAAATGGAAATTTTGCAGTAAGGTCCATTAGTGGGGAGAAAGGCAAGTCTGTGTGACCAGATTTTGGCATAAGCAGTATAACAAATTAAAAAAGAAGTCTCCACATGCCCTTTAATTAAGACACTCTAGATCCAGCTTAATCTAGCTTCTTAGAGTTGAAAGGCGGGTTGCTAATGGAAGAAGCTAACCTCCTGAAGTTGCAGAAATATTTGATACTTAGCCTTGAGTGCACCTGTTCCAGTGCTTTATGGCCTACATACCAGCATTCTCCACTGCTTAGAGAAATGATAATAGTTTAATCTGTCAATTTTTTGCTTTTAATTATTGTATAAAAATAATCGTTGATTCCATTTAATAAAATTTGCACAAACCTCAGTAGAAAGTACTTTCCTCTGATTTTAGATCTTGGCTTAAATTTAAACTTATCTGTTTCCACTGGATATGATTTCACGCCTGGATTATGAAGAGTAGACTATTGTTTTTTGCTTTCAACATAAAGAGCCTGACAGACGGAATACACAGATTTGATGCTTCTTGCCACCATCTGTTTGAGATCATTGGAAGGGGGTGGGAGGAAGTACTTGCTGTACACAATCATAAGCAAGTGTTGCCATATTGCTACCCAATTTAGTATGTGTAAAATTTCTACCATACCTTTGTGAACACATCCACTGAGATGTTGAATACAGTTCTTATATCCCCCAGGGTGCCAGCCTGTCACTTTCATGTGGCCCAGTTATTTATGAGTTCAGCATTAACCTCAGTGTTTGTAACAGGAACATCCCTACAGTTGAACCAGTTGTTTTTCACACCATAAAGCCATTCATTTGATTTCTTTCTTGGGCTGTAAACATTGGTCTTTTTCTTGGGGGTAAGGGAGAGGAGTAGAGAGCCTTAATCTCAGCCCTATCTCTGACTAGGAACAAAAATCACAACGAAAAAAGAGAAAATAACATTTTATGGTTATCCCTAGATTTGCTGCTGTAACTCTCGCCACTATTTTATTTTAATTCAAGTGTAGTAGTTGAAATATTTACACAAATGCAGAATTTATACAACAAAATAAATTAAAAATTCTAATGCTTCCAGCCTGTTTGCTCCTAGCAAGAGTATTAGATCCATGATTATCTTTTTTTCTGAAGCAGTTTATATAAATCCTTTTAAATTTTTCTCAAAATATGAAGAATTTAGTCTTAAATCATGTTTTATTTCAAGAATTTTGCAACTGTAAATTATAATGGCTAAAGGTATGGGCAGTCAGGTTTAAGGAAAGAAAGTGACATCTTTGTAGGAACCTAATTTTTTACAGAACACATGAAGGCCTTAAAAGTGATAATCTGAGTTATCTGGCACCAAGATAAATTAAGAAAAGTAATGCTTTCATACACTATTTCTAAATTTATCCTAGCAGGATCATTAAAGGTATCAAAATAGCAGAAAGTAATCATCCGTCTCAATTATCACTAGTCCCGCTTTCTAAATTGACTCCCAAGTTACTACTACTAGATTTAAAGAGACCTGCCTTCATATTTTCATGGATCAAGGCAGTAACAGGAAAAGAATTTAGCACACAGTAGGTACATAACAAATACCTGATAAATGGATCTACAGGGACATACTGTAGCTAAACTATGGAAACAACTTATGTGTCCCAGAACAGATGAGTGGATCAAGAATATATGGTATATTTGCACAGTGGAATACTACTCAGTGATCAAAAAGATAAACTCATGCTATTTGCAGTAACATGGATAGAGCTTGAAAGGATAATGCTAGGTGAAATAAGTCAGAAGGAGAAAGTAATACTGTATGGTGTCACTAATATGTAGACTGTAAAATGCCTAAATTAATAGACAAAGACAAGCTATAAAACCCTTGATAGCTGACTACGGAACTGAAGAACAAGCTTGGGGAGTGGGGAGGAAGTGTTAGAATGAAGAGAAAAGGAAGACCAGTGATCTGTGGTATTGGAATATGGTTGAGTTGGTGGTAGGTACACTACCCGATGGGAGTTCCCCAATATTACCGCAATTAAAAATAAATTAATTTTAAAAATAAAATAGGGGTAGAAGAGGGAAGCAGAGAGATGATGCAATGTGGAAAGGAACCTGGTGTTGCTGGAGTTGACAATAGCATAAGGCGACATGAAGTGGAATTTGGGCAGCTTCTAGAAACTTGAAAAAGCAAGAGAGTGGATTTTCCCTAGAATCTTCAGAAAGAAACAGCTCTGCCAAAACCTTGATATCTACATAGGAAAATTATAAAATAATAACTTGTGTTGTTTCTAAGCCAATTAGTTTTTAGTAATGTGTCACAGCAACAATAGAAAACTTATATGAGTAATCAGAAGAAAATTGTTTACTTGACAGTGTTAAAGATAATTTTTGTTTTACTTTAGGTGTGATAATGGTACAATGCTTATGTTTTGTTTGGTTTTGGTTTTGTGTTTTGTTTTTTTTTTAAAGAGTAAGCTTTTAGAAACCATACTGAAATATTTTGGATGAAATAGTAGAGATGAATTTGCTTTCAAAATAGATATGGGCTACAGATGAAACATGATCACTTGTAAGGTGATAGATTATTAAAACTTGATTCTTTTGGGGGCCTCCCTGGTGGCAGAAGGGGTTAAGTGTCAGTACTGTGACTCTTTCTGCAGCCACTGCAGTATGAGTTCCATCCCCGGCCTGGGAGCTAACCCACATGGCACAGCAGACCTCTCCTGTCTCACCCACTGCTTCCCTCAGCAGTGTATTTCAGTAGATCTGCCTATTCTGCTCCCCAACCTGTATGTGGTGAATCCTCTCAAACCCCTGCACCTCTGATGTGCACCCCAGTTCTTTTATGCATAAATAAATAAATCTTTTTTTAAAGGTTGATTCTTCATTAAATTTTACTCATTTTTAAAATAGTAAGTTGGTTCTTTAGCATCCTGTAAAGGTTCAATGTGGTTTTAAACTTCTAGAATTACTGTGAACTCATGGATTTAAACATACTTTGTAATTTGTTATTAATGCTCAAACTGTCCCATCTGTTTTCTCAGGTTCATTTGATACAAGTCTAGTAGTGTTTGATAACTCCCTTGCTTTCTGATTGGACAAGGGATTCTAGACTTTCCTTGTTTGTTTTTTGTCCCAAATCTAGTATTAGCAGTTCCCAAAAGGAATCTGATTCTTTTTGGTAGAAAGACAATAGATTTAGTGCTACAGTTATAAATAATCTGAGCAAGTATTTATAAGTTATAAATAATCTGTTATAAATAATCTGAACAAGTGTTTACAGACCGTCCCAGGTTCTAGAGACATAGCAATGGATGTAGTAGACAGTGTCCTTGACTTCAAGATATGGTAAGAGATAATAAAAAGCAATATGAAGAATATAAAATGTTTTTTTTATTTTTTAATATTAAATTTTATTTTTATATTCCCCCATACAATTGCAAATGCCCCATTCTGACCCCAATCCTTCCCCTCCCGCCCCCCACCCCCCAAAAGTGTCTCTGGTTCATAGTTTTTTGTTGATTTTGATTTTCACTTTCTTATATTCATTTTCCTGGTCCCTTATTTAAGTTTTCTAGATTCCTGCTATGAGTGAGACCATCCGGTATTTTTCTTTTTCTTTTTGGCTTATTTCGCTGAGCATGATCCCTTCCAGCGCCATCCATGTTGCTGCAAATTGCATGTGTTTATCTTTTTTGAATGCTGAGTAATATTCCATGGTATATATGTACCACATGTTCTTGATACAGTCATCTATTTTTGGGCATTTGGGCTGTTTCCAAAGCTTAGCTATTGTAAACAGTGCTGCTATAAACATAGGGGTGCAGGTGCTCTTTGGAATTGATGTTTCTGTATCCTTTGGGTAAATAGCTAGGAGTGGAATTGCTGGATCATATGGAAGCTCTATGTTTAGTAGGTCCAGAAATCTCCACACAGCTCTCCATAGTGGTTGGACCAGTATGCACTCCCACCAACAGTGCAGAAGAGTTCCTTTTTCTCCACACCCTCGCCAACATTTGTTGTTGCTAGTTTTTTTAATATGTGCCATTCTCACTGGTGTGAGATGGTATCTCATGGTAGTTTTGATTTGCATTTCCCTGATTACAAGTGATGTTGAACATTTTTTCATATGTCTGTTGGCCATTTGCATTTCCTCTTCAGAGAAGTTTCTTTTTAGCTCTTCTGCCCATTTTTTGACTGGATTATTTTCTTTGTTTTTGTTGAGTCTCATCAGCTCTTTGCAGATTTTTGTGATCAGTCCTTTATCATTAGTGTTGTGTGCAAAAATGTTCTCCCAGTTGGTGGGGTTTCTCTTTGTTTTTGTTATTGTCTCTTTTGTTGTGCAGAAGCTCTTTAATTTGATGTAGTCCCAGCTGTTTATCTTTGTCTTCACTATCACTGCTTTGGGTGATGTGTCTGTAAAGATGTCTTTGATGTGCAAATCCCGTAGTGTTTCGCCTATATTTCCTTCTATGTATTTTATGGTTTCAGGTCTTATGTCTAGTTCTTTAATCCATTTTGAGTTGATTTTTGTGTATGGTGTGAGGTAGTGGTCAAGCTTCATTCTTTTGCATGTAGCGACCCAGGTTTCCCAGCACCATTTATTGAACAAACTTTCTTTGCTCCAATGCATAGTCTTTGCTCCTTTGTCAAAGATTAGTTGACCATAAATCTGTGGGTTTATTTCTGGATTTTCTATTCGATTCCATTGGTCTGTATGTCTGTTCTTGTTCCAATACCATGCAGTTTTGATGATTATGGCTTTGTAGTATAGTTTGAAGTCTGGGAGTGTGATGCATCCATTTCCTTCTTTTTTTTTCAGTAGAGCTTTGGCTATTCGGGGTTTTTTGTGATTCCATATGAATTTCACCAATAATTGTTCTATTTCTTTGAAGAATGCCATTGAGATTTTGATTGGAATAGCATTGAATCTGTATATTGCTTTTGGTAGGATGGCCATTTTAATAATGTTTATTCTTCCAATCCATGAGCAGGGGATGTCTTTCCATTTCTTTGTGTCTTCTTCTATTTCTTTTAACAGTGTTTTATAGTTTTCTTTGTATAGGTCCTTTACCTCTTTTGTTAGATTTATTCCCAAATATTTGATTTTTTTTGTTTCGATAATAAAAGGGGTTTTTTTTTGATTTCTTCTTCTTCAGATTTATTGTTTGTGTATAGGAAGGCTACTGACTTTTGCGTGCTGATTTTGTATCCTGCCACTTTACTGAATTGATTGATGAGTTGAATTAGTTTTTCTGTGGAGATTTTGGGGTTCTCTATGTATATTATCATATCATCTGCAAATAGTGATAGTTTGACTTCTTCTTTTCCTATTTGGATTCCTTGGATGTCTTTCTCTTGTCTTATTGCTCTGGCTAGGACTTCCAGTATTATATTGAAAAGCAGTGGTGAGAGTGGACATCCTTGTCTTGTTCCAGATCTTAATGGAATTGCTTTCAGCTTTTCACCATTGAGAATGATACTGGCTGTTGGCTTGTCATAGATGGCCTTTATGATGTTGAGGTATGTTCCTTGTATCCCAAGAATTTCAAGGGCTTTTATCATGAATGGGTGTTGCACTTTGTCGAAAGCTTTCTCAGCATCTATTGATATTATCATATGGTTTTTATATTTCTTTTTGTTGATGTGTTGGATAACGTTGATTGATTTTGGGATGTTAAACCATCCTTGTGCCCCTGGAATGAATCCCACTTGGTCGTGGTGAATAATCTTATGGATACATTGTTGGATTCTGATAGCTAAAATTTTATTGAGGATTTTTGCATCAGTGTTCATTAGGGAGATTGGCCTATAGTTTTCCTTTTTTGTGTTGTCCTTATTCGGTTTTGGTATTAGTGTAATATTGGCTTCATAGAACGTGTTTGGTATTGTCCCTTCCTTCTCAATTTTTTGGAAGAGTTTGTGAAGGATAGGCACTAATTCGTCTCTGAATGTTTGGTAGAATTCATTTGTAAATCCATCAGGTCCTGGGCTTTTGTTTTTGGGGAGGTTTTTGATTACCATTTCAATTTCGCTGCTTGTAATTGGTCTGTTTAGGTGTTCTATTTCTTCTTTATCTAGCTTTGGGTGATTGTAGAGTTGTAGGAATTTTTCCATCTCCTCTAGATTTTTGAACTTGTTTCCATATAACTGTTCATAGTAGTTTCTGATTATTCTTTTGATTTCTGCTGTGTCCGTTGTGATTTCTCCTCTTTCATTTATGATCCTGTGTATTTGTGCTTTCTCCCTTTTTTCCTTTGTGAGCCTGGCTAGGGGTTTGTCTATTTTATTATTTTTTTCAAAGAACCAGCTCTTGGTTTCATTGATCTTTTGGATTGTTTTTTTAGTTGCAATTTCATTTATTTCTGCTTTTGTTTTTATTATTTCTTTTCTTCTACTGGTTTTGGGGTTTTTTTGTTGTTCTTTTTCTAGATCTTTGAGCTTCGAGATTAGGTTGTTTCTTTGAGTTCTTTCTTGTTTTTTGATGTGAGCGTCTATTGCTATATATTTTCCTCTTATTACTGCTTTTGCTGCATCCCATACATTTAGGATATTGGTGTCCTCCTTGTCATTCAATTCAAAGAATTTTTTAATTTCTTCTTTGATCTCCTCGTTAGCCCAGTGGTCTTCCAGTAGTGTGGCTTTTAATCTCCATGAGGTAGGATAGTTCCTTGCCTTCTTTTTATGATTTATTTCTAGTTTGATGCCTTCGTGGTCAGAAAAGATGGTTGGTATGATTTCAATCTTGGTGTATCTGTTGATATTTGTCTTGTGCCCCAGTATGTGATCGATCCTGGAGAATGATCCGTGTGCGCTTGAGAAAAATGTGTACTCCGTTTTTTTTGGGTTTAGTGTTCTATAGATGTCTGTTAAGCCCAAATGCTCTAGGTCCTTATTTAGAGCTTTAGTTTCTTTACTTATTTTTTGTCTTGTTGATCTATCCATTGTTGATAGTGGTGTGTTGAAGTCTCCCACTACGTATGTGTTTTCTCTGAAGTCTGTTTTCAGAGAGGACAACAGTTGTCTGATATATTTTGGTGCTCTTTCGTTTGGTGAGTATATGTTAATGAGTGTTATTTCTTCTTGAAGTATTGTCCCCTTAATCATAATGTAGTGACCATTGGGGTCTCTTTTTATTTTTTTGAGTTTGAAGTCTGTTTTATCTGGTATAAGTATAGCTGTTCCTGCTTTCTTTTTTGGCCCATTTGCTTGTAGGATTGTTTTCCATCCTTTGACTTTGAGCCTATTTTTATCTTTTGTAGCTAAATGTGTTTCCTGGAGACAGCAAAAGGTTGGGTTTTGTTTCTTAATCCAGGCTGCAACTCTGTGTCTTTTTATTGAAGAGTTTAGTCCATTTACATTTAGAGTTAATATTGATATGTTAGCATCTGTATTTGCCATTATGTTTGTCTTTCCTTTGATTTTATTTATTCTTTTAATAACTTTTTTTTTTTTTTTTTGGTCTTCTTTCGTTGTTATTCATCCCTCTGAGGTTCTGGTTTTAGGATTCCTTGTAGTATTTTTTGGAGTGGGGGTTTATTCGTAATGAAATTCCGGAGTTTCTCTTTGTCTGGGAAGGTCCATATTCTTTCTTCATGGAGGAAAGAGAGCTTTGCGGGATAGAGTATTCTTGGTTGGCATCTGTTTTCTTGGAGTCTGTTGACTATGTCCCTCCACTCTCTCCTTGCCCGTAGTGTTTCTTCAGAGAAGTCTGATGTCAGCCTGATTGGTTTTCCTTTGAATGTTATCTGTTTCGTCCCTCTTGTCAGCTTCATTATTTTTTCCTTGTCCTGGATTCTTGGGAGCTTTACTATTATGTGTCTTGCTGTGTTTTTCCTTTCGTCGTGGAAGTTTGGTGTTCTTCTTGCTTCTTGTATATCAATTTTCTGCTCCTTCTTCGCATTTGGGAAGTTCTCTTCAATTATCTCCTGGAATATTTTCTCTGTTCCTACATCTCTCTCCTCTCCTCTGGAATTCCTATAACTCTTATATTTCCTTTCCTCATGGAGTCAGATAGTTCCCGAAGTCTTTCTTCATTCTTTTTCCTTCGTACTTCTCTTTCCTTTTCTTTTTTGGTTCTTTTTATTTCTGTGTCTTCAAGAGAACTTATTCGTTCTTCCATTTCATCTATTCTGCTTTCCTTGCTTTTCCCGGAGTTCTTTAGTTCCTCCATTAATTCTTTGATCTCCTGCATTTCTTTTACTTCCCTCTTTAGGGACTCAATTTCATTCTTCTGACCATTGTTTTCCCTCTTTAGGGACTCAATTTCCTTCTTCTGATCTATCACTTTTTTAATCATGGCAATTTTAAATTCTCTTTCTGGAAGGCTCAGAAGTTCTTCCAAGCTGCTGTCGTTGCAATCTGGGGAGTGGTTTTCTTTTTGTGGTGTGCTTCTTTCCTGAGGAGTTGTTAGGTTGCATGTGGTTCTTCTACTCCCTACTGTCTTGTTTTCTAATTTGTCGTATGCGTTGGGACACTGTGTTGCTCGGACTGACTGGCATCTTGGGTGAACTTCTCCGCTCCCCTCTGGCTCTTCCAGGAGCCATCTCTGTCTTCTGGGGGAGCTTTCTGCTGGTTTTAGGCAGTTTTTACTGAAGAAATGTCCCTGTTCTCAAATGGCGAAGCGGGATGCAGTCCCTGCGCCTCCGGTTTCAGGCACACTCTTCTGCGCACCCGGTCTGCCCCGGACGTTGTTGCCTGCTCCCTCTGTGGGCTCAGACTGCTGGTCGGAAGGGGCCTGGCGTGGAATAACTTCCCGGCTGGCCACTGGGTCCTCCAGAAGCCTTCTGCCCTTTTCAAGCAGTCTTAAGAAATTTCCTGTTCTATGGGGTGTTAGTGACTTTTTTTTCCTGGTCGCTAGGTGGTGCCAGAGATCTCTCCTATTGTCCTTGGGGGGCTGTTTTTCGCCTCCCCCCACCCCGTGGGACAGGGAACAGAGCAGGAATGGTAGGGTACACCTCAACAGCTTTGGGGTGCTGTGTCTGCCTTGTGCCCCACCGTCGTGGTGAATCCACGCCCCGAATTTTCGTGCCCCGGGTCTCAGTTCAAAGCCCTCAGTTACAGGACGCGGGCTGTAGCCAAGTTCAGTGGCGCGGGAATGGCGCCTTTTGCACCGCTCCCGTGCCTGGGCGCCTGGTTCCTGCTTACTCAGGGAGGGACCTTCACCTCAGTGAGGACCTCTGTGCGTCTCCCTGCAAGCCTAGGTCGTCTCCCCGCAAGCCTAGGTCGCAGGCGCGGGGACCTGGGCAGCCACAATCCCGGTCTGCACTTGCTTTTCAAGCGCGCAAGCTTACTGGCAGCCCGGGCTGTGTGCGTGTCTCCCGGGGTCTTTGTTCTTCTCTAATGGTGCCCGGAGCCGTTTGCTCACTGCCACGGAGAATCCTATAGGGTTCGCCTCAGCTCCCGTTCACGGGGTGTGGTGGCTGCAATAGTTCCTTTCCACTCACAGTCCCGCTTGCTGCGTCGTTTGTTCTTGTTGGCCGTTTTGGTTTGTTGTTTTCCTCCTCTCTGCCCGTAGGAGAGTGCCGCCTCTGTGGGCGGGGGAGGGGAGCAGGGTTCTGCGCTTCCCTCCCTTCTAGTCCTCTTTTATGGCCACTTTCTTCTTCGGGTAGTTTTCTGGAGTCACCGGTTTATCTTCCGTGTCCCAGTTCTCACTGGGACCTGCCGCTTTTCCTCCCTATTAACTTTTTTTAATGGGAGATCTTACTCACAGCGTCTCCTCGCCGCCATGTTGCTCAATATAAAATATGTTAAATGGGTATGGACATTATGGAGAAAAAGATAAACCCGTGAAAAATTATGGGTGATGCTTTGTTTGGGAAGGGTTGCCTTTTTTTTTGTAGGATGTTCAGAGAAACCTACATCTTGGAATAGCCATTGAGCAGCAAATTGCTGAAAAGAAGATTCACAGGCAGAGGGAACAAAAAGTACAATGACCCTAAATCAAAAGCATACTATATATTTATAGGAATATTAAGAAAACCAGTGTGTCTCATATGCAATGGGAAAAAAGACTGGCAGATCACTTGAGAGCAGGAGTCTTAATCTATAGAACCTTTGGTTTTAGTTCTGAGTTAAAAGGGAGCAATTGAAGGTTTCTGAGCAGAGGGATTAGCATGATCTAATTTTTTACTAGCCTCTGTTGTTGGCAAGGGAAGAAGCAAGACCTATAGATCATCACTGTATTAAGTTAAGCAAGAGATGATAGTAACTTAGAAGATGTTATATAGAGGTAGTGATAAGACATCAGATTATGTGTTTCTCATATTGTGAGTAGTTCATTCTCTAATGCTACACTTGCTTTCCCACTGAATGATATGTTCAGCAGCTCAAAAGCACATCTAGTAAGAACAATCTCTACCTTAGAGGGCACTAACAAATATCTGTGAAGACCTAAGTTTGTTTTTTGGGATATCATCCCCAGCTCTGACTGATGATGTTAAGTTTCCAAATTAGTTTTAATATACTGTGGTATTTTTTACACTTAATATATACCAGCAATAAGGATATTTTATTGGCAGTTGAATAATTTGATTTGAACCAAATAAGTTAACTTACAGATTTTATGCCTGTTTAAGTACAGTCTGGCCAGGTAGTTTAATACATACATTATAATCATCACTAATTTTTTGAAAACAAATAAGTATTCATTTAGAGCTGACAGCAAAAATATCTAATAACCTACCTACCTTTTTCTTAATACAGTTAGAAAACATCTGTTTTCAGAGAATTCATACATTGTATTCACACATATATTGGTTTTAACCTATGTTTTCTCTTTGGAAATTATTTTTGTGAACAAATGTCTTCTAGTGGGCTCAGCTATTTTTGAAGAACACAATAAATAATTATCTAATTTCTATTTTTTATGTATTACATATGTAATAGTATATCGTAGTATTTTTTTAATGACTTTTTTTTTAAAAAAGATTTATTTATTTATTTATTCATATAAGCACTGGGTACAGTCAGAAGCGCAGGAGAGTGAGAGACTTCACCAGAGCCAGAGCGGGGAACAGAACAGGCAGACTGACGAAATACACTGCTGAGGGGAGCAGCGGGCACGGCAGGAAAGGTCTGTCATGCCATATGAGACCCTCACCGGCAGCCAGGGATCGAACCGGCGCTGCAGAGGCTGCCGGCAGCTTCGCAGCGCAGCGCTCAACTGCTGTGCCACCAGGGGAGGCCCATATATCGTAGTATTACACAAATCTCCAGTAATATATTTATGTGGTCCCTTTGTGCTCAGGTTACTTTGATAAATTTGATGATCACTTGGTTAAAGCCTTATAATGATTAGAAAAGAAAACTAAATCTAAGGTTACGGTTGCTTAAAGCTTGTGTTGACTCATTTGCTAAATAACACAAACCTATATCATCTGCTTGGGGAACAATGTAATAAAGATCTTCCCAGAGTAAAGAGTTTCCACTTTTTCTTTCCAAATGATTTTTACTAAGTTTCCCCCAGTAACAAAGATAAGTATCCAACTAAATGAATATGTGGTTCAATTTCTAAAAATTCCTTATCTCCACAAGAGAGGCTTTTTCTGGTAGCAAATTAAATTCCATGTTTAGTAAACCAGGTACCAGTTTGCTTTTTAAAAAAGTATTGCCCGTAGGAATTCTCAGATATCTATCACTGACAAATATTTTACAAACTGGTAACTCTTTGTGGGTTGGATATCTTTTCCATGATTAACTTGGCCACTTTATGTATTATATATTCAGAAGGTATTCTAATGTGCTGCTTGGTTTTCCCTATAATATATTTATTACTTATGCATTATGTTTAATGATAATCTTCATACTCTCAGATTACTATCATAGTGCTATAAAACCAAAGCATCCAATAAGTATGAATGTATGTCATTCTTAACCTTTAGAAGACTCAAATATCCAATTTAAATTTAATAAAAGATACTGTCACCAATACCATTAGTTTGAAAAGTAACTAAATTTCCAGATGAATTTTGTGGTGCTGAAATGTATCATAGAAAAAGAAAAATATAATTTTCAAATGCTCACCCGGTGGTGTAGAGATGAATCATAAAAGAAGTCAGATTTAATGAAAATTGCCCAAGATTAAGACTAAAAAGAAAAATTGAGTCAAGAACTAAGTTTCTACTTAGTACTCTCATTGTGACACTTGATAGACTCTTTTATTATTCAGTTTGAATAAGTCACTTAAATTGTTTGTGACTTACAGGCCTTGATTATTAAATGGGGATAATTCAGTGCTCCTATTTAATAGCTGACTAGACTTTTAAAAACCTTTTTATTGCAAAGTAGATTGTCATCTTTAAACTGCTATTGCTAAAGAGATGTATATATTTTTCAAATTAAATGTGATTTTTATGATGGAACAAATTTGAAGTATTTTACTCACTGTACTGCCCATGCAAGACTGTTTTTCTCTGTATGATAGTACAGTTCTCTATAGAATTATAAAAATATTAGGGCAGAATTATGGTCATTCTCCTCTCCCAAGGCCTCACCTTCTTATACGTCCCTCTCTCTAATAAACCAAATGAAGAGGAGGCCAGGGGTTGGTACTTGATGACTCCAACATGACCCATTCCTATACTAGCATAATGAAAAACTCAACCTAAAGAAATGAAACATCACTTTATTCATTCAGGAAGTAACTGTGTCTTGGAAATATTTAGGGCTTTCTAATGAATACAGCTTGTATAGCTTTGTGTGCAGGAGCGATGCTAACATTACAGAAACAGAACAGAAGTGTGAAGATTTCTGCCTTTTGCAAGGTGGTTAAAATGGGGCAGTTACGCAGAACAAGGCTATTCATCCCAAAGAAGGAATAGTAGTGAGCTTAGAGCCATTTTAAATGTGATTAAGACATAGTCACATGTTTCATGTTTAAGAATGGTTCTTATGTTGTTAGTTTCCTGTGTACCTTCTCCTTGAGGCATGGGCCAGATGGATTATGTCCCATTTTACAATGCCTGATGGAGAATTATTGTATGCTCTCTATTACTGAAAATGTCTGTGACTCAGTACTTTAGGGTTTAGGTATAGATAATGTGATAAAATAAAGGCATATGGTAGATGAAAGCATTTGACTCTCTTTGAGGTCTGATTTTCAGATTTTTTCATTGGTAACCTTCCCATTATTTGAAATCCTGAGCCTAATCTACTTTTGAAAATGTATCTATGGTAGACTTCAAAAAGGTAAAATGAGAGTGATTTAGAATTTTCCCTTTTCATTTACTTGAACAAATATTAACGTTTATTTCTTTATTTTTTGCCTTCTATTCATAAAACAGTTTTCCTACAGTGGCTAGAAAGAAGTATAGAGATTGTTCCCATTTTTTAAAAAGTTTATCGTTGATTGAAGGAGGAAAGACTTTAGAATTTTGATAAAAAAGGGCCTCCCCTGGTGGCACAGCAGTTGAGCGCTGGGCTGCGAAGCTGCCGGCAGCCTCTGCAGCGCCGGTTCAATCCCTGGCTGCCGGTGAGGGTCTCATATGGCAGGACAGACCACTCCTGCCGCGCCCGCTGCTCCCCTCAGCAGTGTGTATTTTGGCAGTCTGCCTGTTCTGTTCCCCGTTCTGTCTGTGGTGAATTCTCTCACCCTCCCGCACTTCTGACTGTACCCAGTGCTTGCTTGTATAAATAAAAAAATAAATAAATAAATAAATAAATAAATAAATAAATAAATAAATAAATAAATGAATGAATAAATGAATAAATAAATAAATGGGAAAAAAAGTGCCAAACCAATATTTAAAAAAAAAAAGAATTTTGATAAATAAGTTATAGGGGTATTTAGAGTGAAGCAAAAGAAAGCTTCTAGGGCCTCCCCGGTGGAGCAGCGGTTGAGCGCCGGGTTGCGAAGCTGTCCGCAGCCTCTGCAGCACTGGTTTGATTCCCAGCTGCTCCCCTCAGCAGTGTACCTCGGTCCTTCTGCCTGCTCTGCTCCCCGCTCTGGCTCTGGTGAATTCTCTCACCCTCCCGCGCTTCTGACTGTACCCAGTGCTTGTATAAATAAATAAATAAATCTTTAAAAAACAAAAAAAGAAAAAGCTTCTAGCTGTGATGATCAGGCAATACTAGAGAAAAACGTAGAGCTTTTTTGAGCTTTCCAGATAGGAAAACTATGGCTAGCAGTGGGGAAAGGGTCAGTTCATTGGCTGAAGCTCATAGAGGCAAGTTCTAACTTGGCATGTTCAAGGAAGAGTGAGGATAGACTATAGCATGGTGTTAAAGAGCTCATCTCTGGACCCAGACTGCCTCAATTCAGTATTGTTCTTTAATTGCTTGTGACATTGGACAGGTTTCTTAACCTCTCTTAGCTTCAGAGAGAGTAAAACAGTGGTACTAATTATACATAAATCATAGGGCTGTTATGTAGAATTTGCAAAAAGCACCTTCAAATACCGATAGCACAAGTTAAGTACTAAGGGAGTATAATCTGGCATGATGATGAGGTTAAGTATGAGGGCAAGCATAAAAGACAAGGTTGTAAAGAAGATTGCAGTGAGCTTATGGAGGGACTGGGTTACATATCGTTTGCAGCAGGGAGTTCAGGAAGCTCTAAGAACTAGAAAATATCATCAGAGTATTTACAAAAATAATCTAGCAGAATAGGTTAAAGAAGAGACAAGCAGCATGGAGACTGATAATAGTCCAGAAGATGAAGCCTTTCAAGACCATGACTCAAGTGAGAAAGGATGGTTTTGGATTAGAAAAAGTTATAGACCTTGGAAACATTTACCATGAAATAATTGTTAGTCTGGGGACTGTCCTACAAGGACATAGAGGGTGTGAGCCAAGCCTGAGTCGTGGGAGAATTCAAACATACAGTATTCTTAGGAAGAGCTGGTAGTAATGGGTGCAAGAAATTGAAATCTCATTTGAATGTCTGGGTATTTGGAAACCCCGGGGTTCTGGATCTGTAATTGCACATCATAGTAAACAGGATGTGTTCTGATGAGAGAGATTTAGCCTTCCAATTATCCTAATTAATTTTATCCAATTCTAATGACACCTTTAATATGGATCCTGTCAACGGTATTTGGCACTGAAAATGCATATCTAGTGCTCTAAGAGAAATGAGACCTGCATATAGAACCAAAGACACAGAGGAGAGAGTTTACTGTGAGAGTAAATAAGGTAATAAAGAAGAGAATACACAAAGTGAATATATTATAGTAACTTTTTTCCCTATCTCTAAGAGAAAATATGATACCATCAGAATGAAAACATGTTCCTATAGTGCAGTGGACTCAGTGAAACATGGGCAGTGGCAGAACTTCGTAGCTCTGCTAGGATAATGTAAAGTCCCATTTCACTGCTCAAGTGCCAAGCAGAGTTTATAAGAGATATGCTGAGTATTTAGAAACCCTGGGGTTCTGGATCTCTAATTGCACATCATAGTAAACAGGATATGTTCTGATGAGAGAGATTTAGCCTTCCAATTATCCTAATTAATTTTATCCAATTCTAATGACACCTTTAATATGGATCCTGTCAACACACACAGAGTTAATTTTTATTATTTGTATACTTTTCTTGAACAATGTTCCTTTTTAATCTGTGTCTTTTCTATTCCATTACATTCTAATTGCCTGTAGCTAAGGAACAGGCCTTCTGTTGGTTTCACTCCCTTGCAGTTTTCACATTTACTCATGGATTGATTTCAATGATTTATGCAGTCAGTGAGTCCAGCCACTGTATAATTCTTACCCACAGTGAGCTTATTATCTAATTGGGGAGGAAAAGACAGATACATGTAGTAGAAGCAACAATAAAGTCACTTATAGAAAATGATGAGATGATGGAAGAGGAACATTTAATCATGGATATGTAAAGGGACAGTAAGGAGAGGTAGTTCAGGGAGGACTTGGGGACATTTGCTTACAAGTATATTAGGGAAGATAGGAAAATAACAGTGAATACAGTATGAGCATAAATACATAAGAAGTGGTTTGGCAGATTGGTATTGCTATAGCACAAAATGTGAAAGGCAGAGTGGTGAAAGATAAGCCCATAGGGAAAGACTGCTGGAGGGACTTTCATGCAGTGCTTAGAAGGCCAAAGTCCATTCAGTTGTCATAGATTAGAGAGAGCCTTAAAATAGTTTTCTCAGTTGTGGTGGGGTTAAATTTCACATTTGATGGCTGTAGGGAGGATGAATTTAAGGGCAAAACATTTTGACACTATTCCATATGGGAGAAGTTGAGAACCTAAACCAAGACATCACTGTAGAAATGGTGATGGAGTGGCAAAATTAAGAACACTTTGTGATATAAAATCAGCCCTATATGTAATCAAGGCTGAGGAGAGAAAGATCCTGGTATAATTCTTATATGACTGGGTGGCTGATAGAAGTCTATTTAGAAAATACAGGAAGAGAGAATAAAGTAAGTTTATTTTTGATTTTCTTATCATTAACATGTTGAGTTTTTTTTTTAATGTGCCTATGTTATATATGAAATTAATAAATAATGGTTACCAGAGATATTTAAATGACTAGAAACATTGTGTCATCAGTATTCACCTTCGCCTTGTTTCCTCTTTGGAAGCAGCAGTGTCTTGACTGAAATTTTTTACAATATCCTGAGACATCATCTGTCATGACTCTTGCACTGTGTTGTAATCCTTGATTTTTTGTTGTGTGTATCCCTGTAATCACAGTTCAGTGTTTGATAACACAGTCACTCCATTAAATGTGAGGTAGTAAGTGGGTGAATAGATTATTTTAAAATGTAATATTATTTGATTAGGAAAAGTTTTTGTGGCTTTTTCTCATTCTGATTCTTCTGTTCCAATCTCCTAGCGCCTTCTACTGGAAGAATCTCAAACAGTGCAACTTCTTCTGGAGCATTGGCTCCGGCCCACTCAGCAGTGGGGCAGCCCCAACCCACTGACCAGGACACGTTAGTGCAAAGAGCTGAACACATTCCAGCAGGGAAACGCACCCCTATGTGCGCCCACTGCAACCAGGTCATCAGGTGGGTCATTTGCTTTTGAAATTTTCTTAAAAGTACTTAATGCCAATGTTGATTTTTTTTTTTTTTTTTTTTTTGGTATTCTGAGAGATCTG
The DNA here is from genome assembly GCF_964194135.1 of Talpa europaea. Lineage (NCBI taxonomy): Eukaryota > Metazoa > Chordata > Mammalia > Eulipotyphla > Talpidae > Talpa > Talpa europaea. The sequence continues at coordinate 82,786,571 of NC_140071.1, read as the reverse complement.
AAATTTTATTAGTGAAAATAAATCTCACTTTATTTCTGTGAAATAGTTACTGTTGAAATAGGTAAATATAAATATGCATTTGCTAGAATATATTTTAATAAAAAATAAGTCTGGCCTCTGAAAATACCAGTGCTGTCAGTTACAAAATCTGATTAAAGCTAAGGAAAAATAAAGATCATTTTTTATTCCTTGATTTTTTTTTTCCAAGAAAAATAAAAGTTTAAGTCTTGAAAGAACCTTAAGGATCATTTATGCCAACTTAATTATTATATAAACTGCAAAACTGAGGATTTTCATTTAGATGAAAATAGCTAGTGACATAAAATAAAAATCTGACCACAGAGAAAAGGTTAGATTTTTGAACATGTAAGCACTTAAAAAAATAACTTTGATCTGTTCATAAATGCTTTAAATTTTAGTTTAGGTCATAAACTGCTTCTTTAAAATTCTTTTTATCCAAGTCTTTTTTCATTGTCTCTTAAATTCGAGAAGGGAAAAAGATCCGTAGAACCTAAGTGAGCACATGGCTGGCACTTAGTAACTATATGAACATTTCTTAGTAAGTGGCTTTTTTATTTATTTAAAATCTTACGAGGTTTCTATATGAATTGTGACTGCAGAGATCCCACCAGCAAAACCTTGGTGATTGTGAATTATCTTATTGGCAGTAACAAATGATCATTTGAAATGACTGCTCAATCCTCTGCTTCACTTTTATTTTTGTTGTTTTGAGATAGTTGAAACAGTGCCTTCTCAAACGTTGAATAAGGTTAAGAGTTGCATTTGCATTTCCCCCTCCCCTGTTACATAAGTTATATCAGTATTACTTAGGATAATGTTTCTAGTTAATACTTAAAATGGAGCCCAAGGAGTCACAGTAGTTCCTTGTAAAGAACAAGATATAATCTTAACCCATTTCTCCTTAACCCACTACTAAACAATAAACATGTCAACACAACGCAAAGTATGTGATTTCAAATAAAATAGCTTTTGTATTTTAAAGGTATTCTGTGTTCATTGTGACATTTCAAAAATATAGAAAAACAGAAAGCAGAAATAAGAGTTTTTATGTAATTTCACTTCCCAGGTAACTGCTATTGGTATTTTGGTTTACACTTTTAAAACACACACTCATCAGAACAGATGTTGACTTACAGAAGTGGAATCATAATACAGTGTTTATAAACTATTACTTTTCACTTAAATTGTATTTGGAGTAAAGAGTACCTGTGTAATAAGAATTAGCTAATAGTTGCGGCTGTGGGGAAAACTACTCATTACTCGGAATAATGTCATTTTGGTTAGTCATTTTCCTGAAAGTACTACTATTGGGCTACTGCCTAACAGGACCATTTAAACTGTTACAAATTCTAGTGTAGTACTGCTTTGTCCTAATAAAGAAAACATTTTTAATTACTAACTACATTTAGTTGTTATATTTTTAAGTTTACTGTTAATAAAATAAAAATAGCTCTGAGTTGTAACATTGCTTCTTACAATATTTTGGTTACTTAGATTTGTGTTCAGGGTATTATATTCTGAATTAAAAACACACCCGTTTTGGAGTCACAAAGGAGTTACAATTGTTATTGGTGTGCTGTTACCAAGTAGTTACTGATGAATTAACAAAACATCAAACCACATCACGTGCTGGTTTATGTTGTCTGATTATCGAATTCTGTGTCATCCTAAAAAAAATCACCTCTGCCAGCATTTCTGACAAATTTGAGCATAGAGAAAAATATGAAGGTCAAAATAGAAATTACATTTTCTACCCCTGTCTGTCTTGGTTCACATGTAATGATAGACCAGGAGGTAATTTTAATGCAATTGTCCTGCCACATAAAATAAATATATTTTAATTACATGAGTGGTCACCACTTATTGCTCCCTCATCTGTTAAATTTTATACTGCTTTGGATTATCCCAGCTCTTGTAATCAGTTAAACATTAAAGCTTCATTTACTAGGAAGTTAATAGGAACAGGGATTAGTCACGTCAAGATCGTATAACAGTAATTAACATAGCACATTCATTCGGTGCTCAAATGTTAAAGCAGCTTAAATAGATTGTGGTCAGTTCAGAGAGCTAGTCAAAGCATAATTCTAGTTCCTGGCCTCAGTGTCAGTATCACTTACCAAAGCAAGGAGGCATTAGATCAAGTGACATTCTCTTGGACACCTGTTTTAAACAAGCTGCAGTTGCAGTCTTGATAGTTTCAATACAGAATATTGTGACCTGGCAAATGCTGAGAAGTTTAAGATTTGTTTTATAATTTCAATTGTTAGTTTTCCAAAGTCTGTCATTTATTTTGTCTTGTTTTGATTCACTTATATTTTCTAAATCAAATTTTCCCAAACATTTTGGTAAAGGCAAACTAAGGCAAATTTTGAGTTTTATTTTATTGGTTTTGTAAACATAATCATTATTTGGAAAACCTCAGAAACCTGAGTCATTAAATATTAGTACTGAACTGGTTTTCTCTATATGGCACATACTTAGTGTAAAACTTCATGAATTACTTTATGTGGATATGATGTTTAAGTTTTTTGATTTATGTGAATCTTGAAAAGATTCTAAATGTTTTTCCCCAGTTGTAATATTTAACCATTACTTTAGTTAGTTGCCTTTTATCCATATATCTTTTCAGGATAGGAATTATATTAAGAATTGCATTTTAGGGAATTCTACTGAAGTTTTAAGTTTGCTGTGAACATTTCCAATTCATTTGAAAGAAGTCTCTCTATTTGACTCTTTATATTTGTGAGTAGATTAACTCTTGGAGTGCTGGCATAATAGGAAACAGAAAATTAGGTTAATGTAGCCAAAGCCAGTTTAGTTTCCTTGTAATTCAAGTACCATAAAATCCCTTACTTCTTTCACAAAGATGTTAAATGTGAATTTTCCATTCAACTCCAAGTAATACAAGTGATCAGTAGATTTTAATGCTGTTACATGTAGCAATCAAGTAATAATTTCTCAAAATTTGTTGACCACTTCAGAAAATTGAGGCAATGAAAATATGCATATTTGCCTGAACTCATGGAGATAGTGAATGGTAGTCCCTGAATTTGAGCCAAGATCTGTTGACTTTAAATTGTGTTCATATATTACTACTACTTAGGACAATGTTTTTAATATTAAGAAGAAAAAAAATAAATATAGAACTCTAAATGAAGTATGGCTATAATTTTGTGTAAAGCAAATACAAATCCCAAAATATAGAAATATATAGTGCATAGCTCTTATGAACATAAATACATACAGTAACATTAAATTGAATTAAATTGGGGGAGGCAGAGAAACAGTTTGAGCAGACCTGCCATAACATGATGTGTGGCAGTGTCCTTTTCTTAATAGTGTTTCAATATATAAGTAAGAAAGGGAGGAAATAGTTGATAGGATGCATAATTAAAAATTCCTACCTCCCTGCCAGAATGATTTTGTGCCACATGCATTCTTAGAGGGCTGCATATAAATGCTTGGATTTCACTTTTCCAGTTTCTCATCTAATGTAGAAATAAAGGTTTTCTATAAGAAATACTCATTGCATATTTTCTTTCCTTACCCCCAGACACCAGAGATACAGATATCAAGACATACTCTTTTTCTTAAGGGGGTTACTATTATAGACTGACTTGTGGTCCATCAAAATTCATATGTTGAAGTCCTAACTGTCCATTACCCTGGGAACTAACCCTACTGACACCTTGATCTTAGACTCCTAAACTCCAAAATTGTGAAAAAATTAATTCCTGTTGTTTAAGCTGCCTCATCTGTGATACTTTGTTAGGCAACTCTAGCAAACTAATGCAGTTAGACTTTCATAAAAAATACAAACAAATGGGCCTCCCTGGTGGCACAAGGGGTTAAGACACAGCACTATGAAGCTCCTCACAGCCACTGCAGTATAAGTTCAATCCCCAGCCAGGAAGGTGACCCACATGTATAGCAGACCTCTTCTGACTCGCCCACTGCTCCCCTCAGCAGTGTATTTCACTCAATCCTCCTGTTCTGTTCCCCACTCTGCTTCTGGTGAATCCTCTCACCCCCCCCCCCACCCTTCTGGCCTGTACCCCAGTTCTTGTATGCATAAATAAATAAATCTTTAAAAAAATACAAACAAATGATTAGCCATATCAGTGTGTTAAGTCTATAGTAAAAATACATCAGAATCCTATTGAAGCAAAGGGGAGAGCTAGGGATTATCTTACTTCAGCAAACCAATTTCTTTTATTAGAAAAGAATGGCAAGCAAAACAATTTAGAAGTGTACTTATAAAATCAACACTTTCATGCAACATATATCCATTGAAAACTTAGCAAGTCTTAGCTAATGCTAAGGTGGTAATCATATTACAGTATATAAAGGTATCAAATCAACACATTGTACACCTTAAGCTGACAAACTCTTATGTCCATCATATTGCAATAAGAATATTTTTTTAAATAGGAAACTTCATGCAAGTTGCCATACTGGCACCATAGTATATAAAGATAAAGAGGCATTTCCTTTTTCCATGTATTTTACCATCTGATAAATGTCAAAGCTCTGACACAATAACCATAAATTAATAACCTAAGTATTTTGAGAGGCACATAGTACCACTACAATAATATAAGAAATATATAGGAACTATATCCTTTAAAAAGTCCTAACTCGAGGAGAGGGCAGATCAACATGGCTGCGAGAAAACAATGCGAGTAAGATCTCCCATTAAAAAAAAGTTAATAGGGAGGAAAAGCGGCAGGTCCCAGTGAGAACTGGGACACGGAAGATAAACGGGCGACTCCAGCAAACTACCCAAGAAGAAAGTTGCCATAAAAGAGGACTAGAAGGGAGGAAAGCTCAGAACCCTGCTACCCTCCCCCACCCACAAAGTCGGCACTCTCCGACCAGCAGAAAGGAGGAAAAAACAAAAAAAAACTGAAACAACCAACAAGAACAAACTACACATCAAGCAGGACCATTAGTGGAAAGGAACTATTTCAGCCAACACACCCCGTGAACTGCAGCTGTGAAGAACCCTGCAGGATTCACCTTGGAGGTGAGCTAACGGCTCCAGGCACCATTAGAGAAAAACAAAGACTCCTGGAGACCTACACACAGCCCCAGGCCAGCCGGTAAACTTGTGCGGAAAAGCAGCACGCTTCAAAAGGATACGCTGATCGCGGATGCCCAGGTCCCTGCGCCTGCAACCTAGGCTTGCGGGGAGACACACGGGGCCCTCACTGAGGTGAATGTCCCTCACTGAGTAATCAGAAACCAGGCGCCCGGACACGGGAGCTGGGTGCAAAAGGCGCCATTTCTGTGGACACTGAACTGGGCTACAGCCCGCATCCTGGACCTGAGGGCTTTGGAACTGAGACCCAGGGCACAAAATTCGGGGTGTGGGATTCCCCACGATGGTGGGGCACAAGGCAGACACAGCACTCCAAAGCTGTTGAGGCTTTCCCCACCACTCCCATTCTTCCCCTGTCCCATGGGGTGAAAAAAAACAGCTCCCCAAGGACACTAGGAGAGATCTCTGGTGCCACCTAGCGACCGGAAAGAAATCACCAACACCCCATAGAATAGGGACCTTTCTTCAGTAAAGACTGCTTGAAACCTGCAGAAGGCACCCAAAGGAGCCAGGGGTGAGCTGGGAAGTTCGCCCAGGCCAGGCCCCTTCTGGCCAGCAGTCGAAGCCCAGAGGGAGAGCAGGCACCCACGGCCTGGGCAGACCAGGTGTGCAGAAGAGTGTGCTGTCTCCAAAGTGCCATTTTAGAACAGGGACCTTTCTTCAATAAAGACTGCTTGAATCTGGCAGAAGGCTCCCCCTGGAGCCAGAGGGAGAAGGCTCCCTGCAAAGTCAGAAGTGAGCTGAAGGCCCCCACAAGCCCGGTCCCACCTGGCAGGAAGTCGGAGCCCAGAGGAGGATCTAGAGATTTGGAACCCAGAGTGCAATACAGCTGCCCCACCTCCAGGGAAGTCTGTGGGACTTCAAGACGCACATTTGTAACTAACACAGAAGGAGGAGAGATTCTGTGACAGTGACTATTAACATACTCAAAGTACCACTACCTCACTAGACTTCTGGCATAACAGTTTTTGAATCTTTTGGATTGCCAGTTTCTGAAACTCCCAGAAGAACACACCAAAAAGATGCCAGCCAGTACCAGCGGCACAGTGTCCCAACGCATAAGGCAAATTAGAAGACAGGCAGCAGGGAAAAGAAAAACTATAAGCAAAGTAGTAACACCTCAGAAAAAAGACACACCACAAAAAAAAAAAAAAAAAACAGCCCCCAGCTTGCAACTATGGTGACTTGGAAGAACTTGTGAGCTTTCCAGAAAAAGAATTCAAAATTGCCGTGATGAAAAAACTGATGGAAGTCATTAAGGAAAAAAATGCTCAAAAGAATGAAACTGAGTCCCTAAAGAGGGAAGTAAAAGAAATGCAGGAGATCAGAGAATTAATGGAGGCACTAAAGAACTCTGGGAAAAGCAATGAAGCAGAATAGATGAAATGGAAGAACGAATAAGTACTCTTGAAGACACAGAAATAAAAAGAACCAAAACAGAAAAGGAAAGAGAAGTACAAAGGAAAAAGACCAAAGAAAGACATCGGGAACTATGAGACTCCATGAGGAAAGGAAATATAAGAGTTATAGGAAGGAGGAGGAGATGAGAGAGATGTAGGAACAGAGAAAATATTCAAGGAAATAATTGAAGATAACTTCCCAAACGTGAAGAAGGAGCTGAAAATTGATACACAAGAACCAAGAACACCAAACTTCCACGATGAAAGGAAAAATACAGCAAGACGCGTAATAGTAAAGCTCCTAAGAATCCAAGACAAGGAAAAAATAATTAAGCTGACAAGAGGGAAGAAACAGATAACATTCAAAGGAAAACCAATCAGGCTGACATCAGACTTCTCCGAAGAAACACTACGGGCAAGGAGAGAGAGGAGGGACATAGTCAACAGACTCCAAGAAAACAGATGCCAACCAAGACTACTCTATCCCGCAAAGCTCTCCTTCTTCTATGAAAGAAAGAATAAGGACCTTACCAGACAAACAGAAACTCCGGAATTTCATTACGACTAAACCCTCATTCCAAAAAAATACTACAAGTAGTCCTAAAGCCAGAACCTCAGAGGGATGAATAACAACGAAAGAAGGCCAAAAAAAAAAAGTTATTAAAAGAATAAATAAATAAAATCAAAGGAAAGACAAACACAATGGCAAATACAGATGCTAACATATCAATATTAACCCTAAATGTAAATGGACAAAACTCTTCAATAAAAAGACACAGAGTTGCAGGCTGGATTAAGAAACAAAACCCAACCTTTTGCTGTCTCCAGGAAACACATTTAGCTACAAAAGATAAAAATAGACTCAAAATTAAAGGATGGAAAACAACCCTACAAGCAAATGGACCAAAAAAGAAAGCAGGAACAGCTATACTTACATCAGATAAAACAGATTTCAAACTCAAAAAGGTAAAAAGAGACCCCAACGGTCACTACATTATGATCAAGGGGACAATACTTCAAGAACAAATAACACTCATTAACATACATTCACCAGACAAAGGAGCATCAAAATATATCAGACAACTATTATCATCTTTGAAAACACACATCAGAGAAAACATATGTAGTGGGCGACTTCAGCACACCACTATCAACAATGGATAGATCAACGAGACAAAAAATAAGTAAAGACACTAAAGCTCTAAATAAGGATCTAGAGTGCTTGGGATTAACAGACATCTATAGAACACTAAACCCAAAAAAATCTGAGTGCACATTTTTCTCAAGCGCACACGGATCATTCTCCAGGATTGATCACATCAACAGCTACACCAAGATTGAAATCATACCAACCATCTTTTCTGACCATGAAGGCATCAAACTAGAAATAAACCATAAAAAGAAGGCAAGGAAATCTCCTACCTCATGGAGATTGAAAACCACACTACTGGAAGACCACTGGACTAATGAGGAGATCAAAGAAGAAATTAAAAAATTCTTTGAATTGAATGACAAGGAGGACACCAATTTCCTAAATGTATGGGATGTAGCAAAAGCAGTAATAAGAGGAAAATATAAAGCAATAGAGGTTCACATCAAGAAACAAGAAAGAACTCAAATAAACATCCTAATCTCGAAGCTCAAAGATCTAGAAAAAGAACAACAAAAACAACCCAAAACCAGTAGAAGAAAAGAAATAATAAAAACCAAAGCAGAAATAAATGAAATTGAAACTAAAAAAACAATCCAAAAGATCAATGAAACCAAGAGCTGGTTCTTCGAAAAAATAAATAAAATAAACAAAACCCCTAGCCAGGCTCACAAAGGAAAAAAGGGAGAAAGCACAAATAAACAGGATCATAAATGAAAGAGGAGAAATCACAGTGGACACAGCAGCAATCAAAAGAATAATCAGAAACTACCATGAATTATATGGAAACAAGTTCAATAATCTAGAGGAGATGGACAAATTCCTACAACTCTACAATCACCCAAAGCTAGAGAAAGAAGAAATAGAACACCTAAACAGACCAATTACAAGCAGCGAAATTGAAATGGTAATCAAAAACCTCCCCAAAAACAAAAGTCCAGGACCTGATAGATTTACAAATGAATTCTACCAAACATTCAGAAACGAATTAGTGCCTATCCTTGACAAACTCTTCTAAAAAATTGAGAAGGAAGAGATAATACCAAACACTTTCTATGAAGCCAACATTACACTAATACCAAAACCGAACAAGGACAACACAAAAAAAGAAAACTACAGGCCGCTCTCGCTAATGAACATTGATGCAAAAATCCTCAATAAAATTTTAGCTATCAGAATCCAACAATGTATCCATAAGATAATTCACCACCACCAAGTAGGATTCATTCCAGGGACACAAGGATGGTTCAACATCCGAAAATCAATCAACGTTATCCAACACATCAACAAAAAGAAACATAAAAACCATATGATAATATCAATAGATGCCAAGAAAGCTTTCAACAAAGTGCAACACCCATTCATGATAAAGCCCTTGAAATTCTTGGGATACAAGGAACATACCTCAACATCATAAAGGCCATATATGACAAGCCAACAGCCAGTATCATTCTCAATGGCAAAAAGCTGAAAGCATTTCCATTAAGATCTGGAACAAGACAAGGATGTCCACTCTCACCACTGCTTTTCAATATAATACTGGAAGTCCTAGCCAGAGCAATAAGACAGAGAAAGACATCCAAGGAATCCAAATAGGAAAAGAAGAAGTCAAACTATCACTATTTGCAGATGATATGATAATATACATAGAGAACCCCAAAAACCCCACAGAAAAACTAATTCAGCTAATTAATCAGTTCAGTAAAGTGGCAGGATACAAAATCAGCACGCAAAAGTCAGTAGCCTTCCTATACACAAATAAATCTGAAGAAATAAAAAAAAAATCCCTTTTGTTGTCGAAACAAAAAAAAAATCAAATACTTGGGAATAAATCTAACAAAAGAGGTAAAGGACCTATACAAAGAAAACTATAAAACACTGTTAAATAGAAGAAGACACAAAGAAATGGAAAGACATCCCCTGCTCATGGATTGGAAGAATTAATATCATCAAAATGGCCATCCTACCAAAAGCAATATACAGATTTGATGCTATTGCAATAAAAATTTCAATGTCATTCTTCAAAGAAATACATCAATTATTGATGAAATTCATATGGAATCACAAAAAATCCCGAATAGCCAAAGCTCTACTGAAAAAAAAAAGAGAAGGGAATGCAGGCATCACACTCCCAGACTTCAAACTTTGCTACAAAGCCATAATCATCAAAACTGCATGGTATTGGAACAAGAACAGACACGCAGACCAATGGAATCGAATAGAAAATCCAGAAATAGACCCACAGATTTATGGTCAACTAATCTTTGACAAAGGAGCAAAGAATATGCATTGGAGAAAAGAAAGTTTGTTCAGTAAATGGTGCTGGGAAAACTGGGTCACTACCTGCAAAAGAATGAAGCTTTACTACTACCTAACACCATGCACAAAAACCAACTCAAAATGGATTAAAGAACTAGACATAAGACCTGAAACCAGAAAGTACATAGAAGGAAATATAGGCAAAACACTACGTGATAGCATATCAAAGACATCTTTACAGACACATCACCCCAAGCAGTGACAATGAGGACAAAGATAACAGCTGGGACTAAATCTACTTAAAGAGCTTCTGCACAGCAAAAGAGACAATAACAAAAACAAAGAGAAACCCCACCGATTGTGAGAACATTTTTGCACAGCACACTAATGATAAAGGACTGATCAGAAAAATCTACAAAGAGCTGATGAGACTCAACAAAAACAAAGAAAATAATCCAGTCAAAAAATGGGCAGAAAAGCTAAAAAGAAACTTCTCTCAAGAGGAAATGCAAATGGCCAACAGGCATATGAAAATATGTTCAACATCACTTGTAATCAGGGAAATGCAAATCAAAACTACAATGAGATACCATCTTACACCATTGAGAATGGCACGTATTAAAAAAACTAGCAACAACAAATGTTGGCGAGGGTGTGGAGAAAAAGGAACTCTTCTGCACTGTTGGTGGGAGTGCAAACTGGTCCAACCACTATGGAGAGCTGTGTGGAGATTTCTGGACCTACTAAACATAGAGCTTCCATATGATCCAGCAATTCCACTCCTAGGCATTTACCCAAAGGACACAGAAACATCAATTCCAAAGAGCACCTGCACCCCTATGTTTATAGCAGCACTGTTTACAATAGCTAAGCTTTGGAAACAACCCAAATGCTCAAAAATAGATGACTGGATCAAGAAGATGTGGTACATATACACCATGGAATATTACTCAGCAATTTGCAGCAACATGGGTGGAGCTGGAAGGGATCATGGTCAGTGAAGTAAGCCAGAAAGAAAAAGAAAAATACCGGATGGTCTCACTCATAGCAGGAATCTAGAAAACTTAAATAAGGGACTAGGAAAAAGAATAACTATAAGAAAGAAAATATCAAAAACAACAAACAACTATGAACCAGAGACACTCTATGGGGGGTGAGGGGCGGGGAAAGGAGGGCTTGGGGTCAAAATAAGGGGGTTGTAATTATATGGGAAATAAAAAAAATAAAATTTAAATTTAAAAAAAGTCCTAACTCAGGGTAGTTAGGAAAACTCATGATACAGCTTTTGAGTCCCATATTGACACATTATAAAGTTGAAAAATTAATCCTGCCTCAGCAAAATATATTAATAATGAAATCCATCCTTGTTATTTCATTATCTGTTTGTCTATCTTATCCTTCTACTAGCCAGGTCTCTCAATTCCTTGATATCTTGTACTTTAATGACCTTCTAACCACTTCAGCCACCAGTTTTCTGTCATATCCTAGCTGTTGTCTGTACCATTAAGTACACTTTCTCTCATAATATCATTTCTAAGCATCCCACTATGCTTCAAGAATACCATCTGTATTTCTGCTCTCTATATATCTCAACTCCAGCAGTCCTTTTTGACTACCTCCCTGCAGCCTCAAATTTCACTGCCTAGTCTGAATTGCATAATCAGTCATGTCACTTTACATTAATGACTAATCTCAGGTGTGTTCTTAATAGCAATAAAAATCTGCCACATTTATCCAGTATATTTACTTTCTCACTCTCCCAGAAAGCAATTTTGTGTCTTCTTTCTCCTTAAAACTTTAGTACATCCATTCTTGTTCTTACTCTCTGCTAATTAGCTTGAATCCTCTTTCACTCTCCTGTAGGAAAGAACAAAAAAGACTTGTGGTAGAGAGAGTACAAATAACAAAATGGCGTTTACAAATCCTACCTATTTACATTATATGTAACTAGATTAAGGACTTCTAATTAAAAGACAGAATGGCAAAAGTAGATAAAATTATGATCTGACTATATACTGCATAAAACAGACACGCTTTATTTTTTTTAAATTTTGTTTGTTTTTTGTAAGATTTATTTATTTATGCATACAAGAGCTGGGGTACAGGCTAGAGTTGTGGGGGGTGAGAGAATTCACCAGAGACAGAGTGGGGAACAGAAGAGGCAGATCTACTGAATTACACTGCTACAGGGAGCAGAGGGTGAGACAGGAAAAGTCTGCTGCGCCATGTGGATTGCTGCCTGGCTGGCTGGGGATCAAACTGGTGCTGCAAAGGCTACAAATTGCTTCATAGTGTGGTGCTTAACCCCTTGCGCCACCAGGGAAGCCCAACAGACACACTTTAGATTAAAAGATACAAATAGATTGAAAGTAAAAGTATAGAAAAAGAGAGCATGTAACAGTAACCAAAAGAGAGCTGGAGTGATATACTACTGTCAGATAAAATAGACTTTAAGATAGAAAGAAATTACTAATAGAGATTAAGAAGGACATTTTATGATAAAAAAAATTCAGTCTATCAAGGAGAGATGATAATTTAAAAATATATGAAGTGAAAACCGGCAAAGTGGAAGGGAATAATACAAGTGATTCAGTAATCACTTTGTAAATTTCTATACCTCACTTTCAATATAAGGACTGGAAAGAAAATAATTAAGAATTAGAAGCCTGGAACAGCACAATATATGCTCAATAGATTTACAAGACATTTTATAGGACATTTATCTAACAACAGTAGAATACATATATTCTCAAGCACACATGAAACATTCTCCAGAATAGACTATATGTTAAGCCACACAACTTTTTTCAGTAAATTTATTTTTTTTTAAGATTTATTTATTTGGGCCTCCCCAGTGGCGCAGCGGTTGAGCGCTGGGTTGCAAAGCTGCCCGCAGCCTCTGCAGCGCCGGTTCGATTCCCAGCTGCTCCCTGGCCACCGGAGGAGGGTCCCACATGGCGCGCAGACCTCTCCTGCCGCCCGCTGCTCCCCTCAGCAGTGTACTTCGGTCCTTCTGCCTGCTCTGCTCCCCGCTCTGGCTCTGGTGAATTCTCTCACCCTCCTGCGCTTCTACTGTACCCAGTGCTTGTATAAATAACAATAAATCTTTGAAAAAAAAAGATTTATTTATGCATACAAGAACTGAGGTACAGACCAGAGATGGGGGAGTGGGGTAAGAGGATTCACCAGAGTGGGGAACAGAACGGGCAGACTGACTGAAATACACTGCTGAGGGGAGCAGTGAGTGAAACAGGAAAGGTCTGCTGCATCATGTGGGTAGCTCCCTGGCTGGGGATCGAACTCTTGCTGCAGTGGCTGCAGATAGTTTCATAGGTTGCATCTTAACCCCTTGCACCACCAGGGAGACCCTTTCAGTAAATTTAAAGGAATTGAATCATACATAGTATGATAGTATGTTTTCTTATGAGAATAGAATAAAATTATAAATTAATAGAAGAAAATTTGGGAAATTTATAAGTACGTGGAAATTAATATACTCCTAATTAACTAATGGATCAGATTACATCTCAAGGAAAATTAGAAAATATGTTGAAATGAATGAAAATGAAAATATAACATACCAGAACTTATTAAATGCTGCAAAAGCAGTGTTTAGAGGGAAATTTATAACTGCACATGTCTATTTAAAAAGGCGGGGTGGCAGGAAGGTACAGGTTCTCTATGTATCCAGGCTGACAGGTAAAGGAGAGTCCCGGAGCCCTCAGTGACTTTTTTAGGCTTTTAATGATCTTTTTATAGCATTTGTAGTGAGGCAACCAGGTGCAAGGCAGGAAGGGTGGCTAGGAGGCAGGATGCTGGCAGGCCTCCCAGCTTCCCAAAAATTTACTCTCTACAGGCTCTCTGGCATTCTCTATGGTCTCTCCACTGCTCTCCACTCTCTGTGATGCTGCCCTCATATGCTCAGTCTCTTAGCTCAGGTGTGCCCACTTACGCATGTCCATGCCATACTGCAGGTGTCCACCATTAGGCATGAGTCCCCTGATCCCACATTCCCATGCTCATTTACCCTATAGGGGATAATTTGCAAATCGATAACATAACTTTCCACCTTGTGACACTAGAAAAAAGCAAACTAAACCTAAGAAAGTAGAAGGAAATAAAGATTACAGTGGGAATTAATGAAATAGAGATTGTTTTTAAATAGAAAAATCAGTGAAGCCAAAAGTAGTTTCTTTGAAAAGGTCTATAAAATTGACAAACCTTTAGCTGAACTACCAAAAGTAAAAAGGGAGATTCAAATGTCTTAAAAAACAACACAAATATATTCTCTGACAGTTGCCGTGAGTTTAGGTTAGCCAACTCATGCTCAGAATCTCACCAGGCTGAGATCAAGGTGTCATCTAAGCTGCAGTTCTCATCTGCTCATGTAGATTGCTGGTCAAACTCAGTTCCTTTAGCTATAGGACTCTAGCCCCCAGATCCCATAGAATCTCCACCTTACACAGTTCACAGTCTGGCTGCTCTCTTCCTCAAGGCCAGCAGAAGAACATTTACTGTTGCTTTTCATCTGTTAAGGGCTTGCCTAATTAGATCACTCCCATCTCTCCAGACTAATCTTGACTGATCTCTCTTGACTGTCAGCTGATTAGGGAACACAATTACATCTGCAGAACCCTTTTTGCCACTTAAAGTAATCTAGCCACAGGATTGATAGCACATCATATTCACCTGTCGCACCCATAATGACAGGGAGGGAATTATCCATGTGATCTTTGGCACATTATTTTGTCTCTAATATCTTAATATATCCAGTATCTGAACACTTTCACTGTTTCTATTACTACTACTATTGCCTTGATCCAAGCCACTGTCATTTCTCCCTGGGATAAAACAAGTGATTTTTGCTCTTGCTCCATGTCTGGTCATTATCAACATAGTAGCTAGAGTAACCCTAAATATAAAACAGACCATGTCACTCCTGCTTGAAATACGATAATGGTCCCACGTTGGGTGGGAGCCAGAATCCTTACAGTGGCCTAAAGGCCCTACACAGTCATCCCCACATCATTATCTCAATTTCCTTATTGCTTCCTAATTTCTTCCTGGCTTCCTCTACTCCAGACACGTTGGCCTTCCTGATGTTTCTTAACCACTCCAGGCCACTTCTTCAGGCCCTTTCTTCCTGCTGTTTACTTTGCTTGTGTTCTTTTCCCCTAGGTATTTTTATAACTTTCACCTTCATAGGGAAATGAAGTTAAATCAGGCTTTTCCCATTACTAGCTTCTACCTACACCTTGCATTCCTCCCAGGTTGCACTGTGCATGTGTATGGACACCTGGGGCAGAGAGGCTGGTCCATGAGTGCCTTTGATTCCAGACACTTGGGCTGAGAAGCCAAGGGGCTGGGGTGTGCGCATGTGTGAATGAAGACACCTGTGCCCAAAGACAAAGGCTAAAATGTAGGATAATTCCAGTTTTATAATTCATCATCCATCTGATTTCAGGAAAACTGGTTAACTTCTTTGACATTTTCTTGATCTATAAAGTTAATTTCTGTTGCTGAGGGTTATTGTGAGATTTAAATAGCAAAGGGGAGCAAGAAATAAGCATTGAATTTTGAAGCTAAAGCCCATTTAGATTGTGCCTGTTGAAATTTGTAATTCTGGCCATTTGTAAGCTTTTTTCCTCTGAATTCTCCCTTGGCGTTCTTCACCACCTTTCCTTTCTGTTTTGTTTTGCTTTGCTTTGCTTTGTTTTGTTTTGTTTGGTGTAAGTCTCACAGAAGATAAACAGGGTAAAAAGTTTCATGGCATAGCTCTTCTCTCTCAGCCAATCAGTGGTTTAACTTTCCTTGTCCTTCCTTTGTCAGTCAACAAATATTTAGTAAGGTCTGAACAGATAGGAAGTCCTGCAGGAGGTAGCTGAATACTTAATTCCACTTTGCAGTTATCCAGGCCTGTTGTTCCATTTCACAAATGGAAACTGTAGAGGCAGAACTGGACGCGGTGCAGGTTTTCTGATCCCATGCAGACCGGGTAAAGGAGGAGTCAGAGTCCTCAGTGGTTTTGCAGGTTTTTTATTGGGGTTCACCAGGCATATGGCAGGCAGGGGTGCTGGCTGGGGGGCTGGGAGGCTGGCAGGCCTCCCAGTCCCCAGCAAGTCTTTACTCTATCTGGGCTCTCTGGCGTTCGTTCTGCTGCTTCTCGGCTTCTGCTTCTGCTTCTGCTGCTGCTCCTGGCGTCCCCGTGACGCCGCCCTTAAAAGCACAGTCTTAGCTCAGCTGAATCCCATCCACCCATGCCCACACCCTGTTCCAGGCACCCGCCATCAGGCATGCATTCAGGACAAGGATCCATCATCTATCCTGATGGCGGAAGGGCAGAAAAGCCTGATATTTTCTTTACCCTACAGAAACTCAATCCTACCTGAAACAAGAACTTTTTCAGTGTTAATCCTGTGTTAATGAATTTCTTAAATTAGTCTCTGCTGACACAGAAGAGAGTGCTGTGTTATATGTGAGAGAATTTATTGTTTAATCTTATACATAACTTTGAAGGTATGGTGGGTTGGCTGGGGACTAAGGGGTGGTGGAGAAGATGCTGTTTCAGTGTAGCCAAGGAGTATCAGGTTAGACCAGTGTCTGCAACTGAGTGTGTTTGTTTAAGAAAGGAGATCTGGCAGGAGCAAGGGTCATTTCAACTCAGTTTTTAAAGGTGCAGAAGGAGTTTCTTTATTGTCATTAAGTTGTTTTACTATTCTAATTTGATAAAGAAGCTAAGGAAATATCTTAAAGTACTTTCAGTGGGCAATAGTTATTTATTTGTAGTGGACATTCCAAAGAACTTTCAAAAAGGCATAAGAATAAATGCAATGTAAGAAAATCTTACAAATTACCAAAGAAAATTAAAAAAAGAAGAATGAAAATCATGGATGGGATCATTGAGACTAGACAAAACAATATAACTTACAGTTTACTTTCCTATGGATAGACTACATTTGGCTTTGGGCTCCCTAGTGGTTACCAAAGAAGGAAGTTAATTTTGTAATTTCATATACAGTAAGATAAAAATAAACTGATCAGAAAAAGCAAAATGTGCTGATTAGAAAACATGAAAGGAATTTCTCCAAGAAGACCATGTGAAAATGACCCTTTGTGATTTTGAAACTTTTGAATGGCAAGAAGAGCAAGGGTGGATTTCATTAAGCTAATTTCTATTGCAGTGTCAGTGCAGACTGATGGCATACTGAGCACTGGCCATCCAGCATCTCTGATTTACAGACCTGGTTCTCTACTTGGATCTCAACTCCTATTTTAGAAAATGGTCTGTATATGGCTCAATCAATTCTTAAATGTCATATTTTTTCATTGAGATAACATTGGTTTAGGTTCACATCTCTTCAGATGTATCTACCACACCACACTCATTACTACTCATTACTACCACCACGACACCCACAGTTCTCCACCATAGTCCATTGGGCCCCCTCCTACTTTGCTCTCACCTTCCCCCTCCCGCCTGCTAGTCTCACTTTCACAGTCAGATTTCTAGGGTTTGTTTTTTTGGCTTGGTTTTATATGATTCTTTGTTTGGTTTCTGGTATTTTTCTTTTCTCTTTCTGGCTTATTTCACTTGGCATAATGCTCTGCATTTCCAATTCATGTTGCTGCAAATGGCAAGAGTTCATCTTTTTATTTATATATATATATTTAGTTATATATAGTCAGTTATATATATAGTATATATACTATCTATAGTATATGTAGTATAGTATTCTTTTTTTTTTAAAGATTTATTTTTATTTATTTATACAAGCACTGGGTATAGTCAGAAGTGCGGGAGGGTGAGAGAATTCAGCAGAGCCAGAGCAGGGAGCAGAGCAGGCAGAAGGACCGAAGTACACTGCTGAGGGGAACAGCGGGTGGCAGGAGAGGTCTGCGTGCCATGTGGGACCGTCAGTCCTGCTCCGGGGGCCAGGGAGCAGCCGGGCATCGAACTGATGCTGCAGAGACTGCGGGCAGCTTTGCAACCCAGCGCTCAACCGCTGCGCCACCGGGGAGGCCCTGTAGTATAGTATTCTGAATATAGTATTTCATTGTGTATAGCTCCCACTCTTAGTTCACTCATCTGTCCTTGGACATTAAGGTTGTTTTCATAACTTGGCTATTATAACTAGGGGTGCAGTAAGCATAGGAGTGCATACTTAAAATTAGTGTTTCTCCATTCTTCCAGTTGATACTTTTGAAAGAAATTGCTGAATTGTATGGTAAATCTGTTTTTAATGGTTTGAGAAACCTTCACACTGTTTTCCATAGGGCTGGACCAGTATGCATTCCCACTGACAGTGTAGAAGGGTTCCTTTTTTCCCACATTCTCAAGAACACTTGTCATTTCTGGTATTTTCCATATGAGCCATTCTTACAGGTGTGAGATGGTATTGCATTGAGGCTTTGATTTTCATTTACCTGGTAAGTCATGAATCATTTTTTTATGTGCCAAAATGGCATCATAGTCTTAAGTTTATTCTTAATAAACAGTGAGTCTAGCAAATAGCCTCTTATTTTACCTCACAGAAAACCTGTTCCATTATTCATTAATCACCTTTCTGCTTTCCTCATACAGATTAGGTGCTTGATTGTTCTGAGTTAACATCAGTGTATTTACAGGAAACTTCCCAGTGGGAGATAGTTATGGAATACTAAAGTTTACATTATTGTCATAGACTATAAAAAAATGCTTCAACTTTATGCTACTCATTACTACAACTTTTTCTCTTCATCATCTGTTCGGAAATCCGGTATCCGGTGCTTACTAAACATGGTAATGCGATCAAAGGAAGAATGTCAACTGACTAGAGCAGATTACTTGAAATCAGAAAATTCAGCTTCTAGCCATCACTCAAGCATTGATTTTATGACAGTTGTCATGTCTTTTGAGCGTTCTAAGCGTCTTCATCTGAAGCCAAGTTTGCCCTGGTCAATTTCACAGAACTGTTCTTGGACAAATTAGATAAGGGTAAAAGTGCCTTGAAGGTAAAGCCACTCTGAATAAAAGTTAGTATGAATAGCTACTGAAAAGTATATTGCAGAGGCTAGAATGGTTGACCTTTGCAGCTTTCATGACTAGGTAATGCTTCATAATGAATCTCTGTTGTAGTGCCAGGAAGGCACAGTGCAGGTTTTCTGTGATCCGAGCAGATGGGTAAAGGGGAGTCCTAGAGCCCTTGATGGCTTTTTCAGGCTTTTATTGAGCTTTTACCAGGTACATGGCAGGCAGGGAGATTGAGGGGCCAGGAGGCTAGCAGGCCTCCCTGCCCCCGGCAAGTCTTCACTCTTTCTGGGCTCTCTGGAATTCTTGTTCTTCTCTGCTGGTGCTGCTCTTGTTCTGCTTCTCCCTTCTCTTGCTCTTTCTCTCCCTTCTGCTCTGCTGGTAACCCCGTGACGCCACCCTTATAAGCCCAGTCTCTCAGCCCAGGTGCACCCACCTATGCATGCCCACACTCTACTCCAGGTGTCTGCCATGAGGCATGCATATAGGACCACAGGGATCCATCATTAATCCTAATGGCGGGAAGGTGGGAAAGCCTGATACTTTTTCACTTACCCTACATCTGTCAAAGAAGCTAACTCATTAGATTATGATTATATAATATTTAATGGGGAAAAAATCCCTTTGTAAACATTTTTTACCTTGATAAAAATGTGCATTAAAAATCATGTCTAGGGCCTCCCCAGTGGCGCAGCGGTTGAGCGCTGGGCTGCGAAGCTGCCCGCAGCCTCTGCAGCACCGGTTCATACCCAGCCACCAGCGAGGGTCCCACATGGCGTGCAGACCTCTCCTGCCACGCCTGCTGCTCCCCTCGGCAGTGTATTTCATCAGCCTGCCTGTTCTGCTCCCCGTTCTGGCTCTGGTGAATTCTCTCACCCTTTCATGCTTCTGACTGTACCCAGTGCTTGTATAAATAAATATTAAAAAAAAAAATCATGTCTAAATTAAATACAATCTTTATGTGACCTCAACCTATAATCAGTTTATGGTGTCTGTAGTCATTTTGTAGGGTGAGGATTTTATATGTTTAATAAATTGATAAATTATTAAACATTGTGTGGGAAAGAGAAATTGACTAGAATGTTTTCTCAGATAATAATTATTCAGGTAATTACAATTATTTTGAAGATGGACATAACTAAATTGAGATTTCCCTTTTGTTAATTTAGTAGAAATGTCATACTCTTATCTGTGCTTAAGCCTTATATTTTTTCCTGATTCCTTCTTTTTCTATCAAAATTAACATCCTCATTCTCAGTCCTAAATCATGATGCAGGCCAACTAACTCACTGCTGGCTCAGAAAATAAATAATGTCTTAAGGTAGGAACAAAAGTGGAGAAATGTTTTTTCTTGCAGGGAAATCCCTTTTGTGCTCTTATTCCTTTCCCCCTTTATCTGCCCACAAACACACAGAATTCCTCTGTAATTCCTAGCACGCTGTGTTCAGTCCTTAAGAAAAGAGAAGTGAGCAAATATTTGATTGTTTGGACCTGGCCTGGAAAAGTTTCTATCCAAGCTAACTTAAGAAATTTTTATTCCTGAGTCAACTTGATCTGTTTTCTTCTGTCAGGGGGCCATTCCTCGTGGCACTGGGGAAATCTTGGCATCCAGAAGAATTTAACTGTGCACACTGCAAAAATACAATGGCCTACATTGGATTTGTAGAGGAGAAGGGAGCCCTATATTGTGAGTTGTGCTATGAGAAATTCTTTGCTCCTGAATGTGGTCGATGCCAAAGGAAGATCCTTGGAGTAAGTATTGGAAACCTTTTTATTATGAGTTTTAGAGAAGAATAATTTGTTGTTATAAAAACCTTTCATCATTTTTACTTTTTGTTTTCTTCTTGCTTGATTCCCTCTGCTTTCATCACGATTTATTTTCTTAGAGCAAAACTAAATGGACCTCTATAGAAGTATATCGGACCCATGGGGTTAAGTTGTCTTTAGTTTTATCTTACTGAGTGTTGGCTTGTCTGGTGAAAGTCTAGCCACTGTGGGGAAAAAATAATTTACTGTGGGTGTGCTACTTCAACAGGACCCTGTTTGCTGAGGAATGAAGAGGTCGCACAGACCACACACAGCAGAGTTCTCAAAACTGACACCTTCACTGTTTTAAATTAAATTCCATAGCTTTTATAAGAACAACTTTTCCCCACTTGTCAGGGTTCAAGCATAGGGCGCAGCTCTTATGAAATATATAAAAACATGAGCCTTATAAATGATATATTTTTCTTGAATGCATACAATGTTTAAAAATATAACCTGTTTTATGAGTGTATACATATGATAGAAAAATAATCAAACCACAACTTTTTTATTTTTAAGGGAGTAATTTAGGAGTCAGGTACATAATAAATAATAATGAATGAATGAATTTCCTACTCTGGAATACTCAGTCTGCAATCATGAAGTAAGAGTTAGGCATTTCCTAGCTATAAGTGACTAGGAATTGGAATTTTATTTTAGAGAAGCGGGTGAAGGTTCCCATTATCATACAAATTATACAGAAGTTGGAAATGCCATTGCTGTAGTCTAGTATTTTCAGTATGAAAAATAATAATGAAATTTAATTCAAATCAATTGAGAGAAAAGTTAGTATAAATTAATGAGTTTAAATGGGTCCAAAAATTCAGGACACTTAAAAGTTATAAGTATACCACATGAAATATATCTGTATTACTAATTTGTACACTATGTTGGGAACAAAAGAGTAATGATTCAGACTACATACCCTTCTACATGATGACAAAAAATAAATAGAGCATGCATTTATAAACTTTATAAAACAATGTCAAGTAGAGTCTTAGGGTCAAGTAAGGTTCTATTTTTTTACTCTAAACAATTAGAAAATATAAAACGTATAAAGAATAAAATAAAATGGCCTGTGTATTTATCAAATTTTCATCCAGTTTGCTCTTTACACATAATCTATTTACAAAATTGTAACTATGCCTTATGCATATAACATTCTCGTTTTTGTGTGGTAAATATAAAGGAAAGAGAAAATTCCTGTGTTAGCTGCTCTTCAAAGCTGGTTTTTGTATTCTTTTATTGAGGTGACAATGGTTTGCAGTACTTTAGATGAATCAGAGGTATAGGTCATACCATATAATGATATTATATTACCACACCTCTTAATTCAAAGAAATGATTCCTTGCAAAGCCAACTTCCCAAAATTTATTTTAATAATTAAATCTGGCCCCAAGTCTTTGATACTGGGTATATTTAGCCCTAGAGCCACTGTTGACTAGAATCAATGTTTTATGGTTAAAATTGTAGACACTCATTTTAATGTGTGCTTAGTACAGTCACAGCTAATTTCCAAAACCCTAAACATGTGTTAAACTGGTCAGATTACCTTGATTGTGTTAACTACTTCCATAATACACCAAAATAAAAGTTTGTTTTAGTTTTTGAATGTTTTTGCCCTTATTCCGAGACATTGTCAGTACTATGAAACCCACCTTTTGAGAGAAAGCAGAATATATTGTAGTAAGCACTTACGAAATGTTTATTCACTGCACGCATAATGTTTAAATAACTCAACAGTCATTCTTCACATAAGTTTATTGATGTGTATTTGTGAAAAACAAACATATAGTACATCAGTTTACATGATTTGTAAGTCTGTCCTGTTGCTTAGATGAAAAGCTCAAGACAGCCACAAAACATGTGTGTCTACTTTGGGCCAGTTTCACTCAACCATATTGGTACAGCTATTAGAATAAACATTTGCATTCATCTACCTTTCTATAACAGGAAGTCATCAATGCTTTGAAACAAACTTGGCACGTTTCCTGTTTTGTGTGTGTGGCCTGTGGAAAACCCATTGGTAATAATGTTTTTCATTTGGAGGATGGTGAACCCTACTGTGAGACTGGTAAGATATAGAAGCCATTAGATAAAAAGATAAAACATTAACCCTAATATTGCTGTACAGGTAAAAGGAAATTTTGGGCAAAATAGTTTCCCTAATTGTTTAGGCTCATTTATTGTTACTCTCAATATATAGCAAATGTGAAAATTTTATCTCATTTTGTCCAAACAGTCCCAACACATTAAGACAAGTGAGCTTGTAAACATTACTTTAATGCAAACATATTTTGCTTGACTCCACAATATTTTACAGATATAAATTCTACCAAATCTTGTAGTTTAAAGCCACCCCTTAACACTCCAATGGGTGAATTTTGAATGACTATAAATGAGAAATATTCAACTTTTGAATTGATTTGTTCTTTAAGGCAACTGCCTTGACAATATTTTAGAAATCCTTTGTTACTTTACTGCATGAGAGAATAAACCTGGTTTGGATTACTCCCTTGATAAAATTATTTTTTAAAAACTAGGCTTTAAGGAAATATCTACTACCTTTGTCTTATTACCTGACCTAGATACCTAGGAGTGGAATTGCTGGATCATATTACAGATCCATTTTTAGTCTTTTGAGAATTTCTCAGCAATTAAAAAAAAAAAAAGATAAACTCATGCCAGAGAACTCGCTTTTCCTTCCAAAGGCTATAAATGAACTTCCATAAGACTTATTTATTAATATTACCCTAATTTAGATACTACCACCCATATATTTTAGCAGTAAAATATTTTTCCTTTATTCTTCCCTTCACTACCACTGCATTGTGACCATGTAATTTTATTACTGTTCTACCTTGAAATTCAAAATGTGGTGCAATAAGAAAGGAATATTCTATGGTGATCAAGTTAAAGCAGCAGTCAGCTTCTTGAGATGGTCAACCTCATTCAACCCTTCTTTGCCAACTCAATATTCTCTTATTTTCACCTTTCTTTTAGGTCCCTAGTTAGGACTAATCTAGATCTATACGAGACTATCCACAAGAAAGCCCTGGAAATTCTGTCAACTACGCCATGGGCTGTTTTGTGACAGGTTGACTATAAGCTGCCTACCCTCATTCAACCAGCATAGTTCATATTTTATAATTCCATTTAACTCTACTGAAGAAAGAGGTGTTTGTTTTAGATGCTTTGCAAGATGTTTTGACTGTTTGGCAAATAGTCCTTATCTAACCAAAACACATAATAAACTATCTTAATATTATATTTAATTTGTCTGTGTCATATTTAAAACCCCAAAAGCGCCTCACAAAGGGAAAAATATTATTAAAGATTTCTTTAAATGTCACTTCTAATCAACTTGTTCTGTTTGTTCTCTTTCTTTCTTTTTTATTTAAATATTTATATATATATTTTACATCATTGTACATTTTTGTACCATGTTTGATTTCTCCTCTCAGGTGTACTCCCTGTAAAATTCCCACCACCAAGTCACCCGTGAAGCATTACCATAGTCTCTTGTGCTCTTCCCGCCCCTGTTTTAATCCCTCTCCCTCCCCCTCCTCCACTGAATGTCTCCTATTTATAGTTGACTGCTAGTTTTGTCTTCCTTTTTTTCCCTATTCTTTTTCTTTAGCCTCCTACACTTATTCTTAAGCCAGTCTCTCTCAGATCAGTGATTCCACTTTCCCCTATCCAAAAACCTAGTGACATCTTGGATTCTTCTCTATCCTTTGTTCTCCCAATTAGCAGTCTAATGAAGTAAATTCTGGTAGTTTCATCCCCAGTGCATTTTGAATTCATTCATTTTTCTCTACCTCAATTATCACCACTAAATTTAATTCAACTCTCCCTTTCTCTTAACATTATAATTGTCAACTAAATGGTCTATCTTCTTTCCCCCAAACCTCAAATAGTAGCTTTGGTGATTTTATTTTATTAAAGTGAATCAGATTCTGTCTAAAATCATGGTTTCCACCAGAGTGAAAATTATTTTCCTTTCTGGGGCCTGCTTTGCCAGCCTTTCCCTGCCACCTTGCCTTCTGTTAGTGGATTCATATTTTCTACCCTTCACTCTTTCTAAACCTGCCAAGAGCCCTCCTGCCTCTGGGCTTTTGTATTTGCTGATTCTTCTAACTGAAATATTCTTCTCCAGTTTTTCTATAACAATTCCTCCTTTTTTTTATTTCAAGTCCCCTCACAACTATTACCTCCTCAGAGAGGACTTTCCTGACGCCTCTATATTGAGTTGTCCTCCCCTCCCCCAGTTATTCAATAATGCATCACAGTTTTCTTTCCCTTACATTTACTAAATCTGAGATTATTTATTGTTATTTACTATTATTTGTTTATTTTTCTTAGAACAACTGGGATGTAGACCTGATTTGTGGGGGGTGAGAGGATTCACCAGAGACAGAGTGGGGAGCTGAGCAAGTGGATTTACTTAAATACACTGCTGTGGGGATCAGCGGACAAGACAGTGACATATGCCATGCCATATGTGGGCTAGCTCCCTGGCTTGGGATCAAACTCAGGCCATAGCAGTGATAACGCTGATACTTAACCCCTACGCCACCAGGGGGATCCCCATTTATTTATTGTTAATGAAATACCATTGCTTTAATCTTTGTTAATATTTAGGATTTCTCCCCTCAGGTATCATTGTTGCTCTCCCACCACCAAAGCACAAATAGTCCTCCCCTACAGTCCATCGTGCCCTCCTCTCCTGCTTCTCATCTCTCCTTGTCTTCCTCTCCCACCTCCCCTTTGGATGCTGCCTCAGATCTATGTTCAGTTTTCAAGGATTGGTTTTATAGTCTGTCTTTGTTTTGGTTTCTCTGTATCCCACAAATAAGTGACGCCATCTACTATTTATCTTTCTCTCTTTCTGACTTATTGCACTTAGTATAATCCCTTCCAGCACAATCCATATTGCTGCAAATGGCATGAGTTTATCTTTTTTTTTATTGCTGAGAAGTCCTCAAAAGATAAAAATGGATCTGTCCTATGTTCCAGCAATTCCACTGGAAACCTGTACTCCTATCATTACACTTTTTTTTTTTTAAGATTTATTTTATTTATACAAGTACTGGGTACAGTCAGAAGTGCAGGAGGGTGAGAGAATTCACCAGAGCCAGAGTGGGGAATAGAACAGGCAGACTGACGAAGTACACTGCTGAGAGGAGCAGCGGGCGGCAGGAGAGGTCTGCGTACCATGTGGGACCCTCGCCCGGCATCCAGGGATCGAACTGGTGCTGCAGAGGCTGTGGGCAGCTTCGCAACCCAGTGCTCAACCACTGCGCCACCGGGGAGGCCCCCTATCATTACTCTTTAACATAAAGCAAATTATAACTGAGAATACAAGCCCCATGAGAACAACCTCATGTGTCTGCTTCATCACTATACCCCTACCAGTGTCTGGCATACATAGGGCTCTGTGCATATGTGTTAAGCAAAGAGGTGGGAAGGAATTCCAAAGGTTGCTAAGAAAAATAAATCAAGTTGCTTGTGATAGCCTACTTTCTCCTCCGTCCCTAGTTGAACTGAAAATGTCAAAGATGAAAAAGTGAACCATGAGTAAACATGGTAGTGAAGGTAGCTGCATAAAAGAAAATAAAAATGCTCATAAGTTCCACTTTTGTAGTAATAGAGAAGCATCTTATTGAAAGTGCTTTCTACCAAAGGAAATCCAATTTGTATTTTATAACCATATCTGTGTATTCTCTGGCTAAGGATTTTCAACATAAAGTCATAAAATTGAAAGAACAGGAAAAGAAATAGTGGCTGATATTGTGATTCAGTCCAGCTAGAAACTTAGTCATGGTACTTATTCATACAAGTTTCCCGTGACTGTTTTTTCCTTTATTACGTCAGATTCAAATGAAATTTTGTGGTACCAGAGATTTCTTCTTGATTTATATTCACTGATCTTATTGTTGCTAGTCATTGGAAGTTGTCTGGTATTTTGTTGAAACTGTCATGTCTAATGATAAGTTACCAGAGTACAGTGTTGTTCTTCATAATACATATTAGGTGTCTAAGCAGTTGTTGAGAATGAAAAGTATTACATAAAAAATAATAAGGAATGTGATGTAAATAATGCTTACCAAGAGAAACCTGAAACTCTTAATTACAAGTAACTTTATCTCCGCTAATTCTAATTTTGTTGCTGCGCACTAGGAACTGACGTTCTACAGCTTTGTCATGTTTGAATTACGTCTCTCTCTACCCTCACTCTGCTTTCCCCGCTACCCCATACAGATTATTATGCCCTCTTTGGCACCATATGCCGTGGATGTGAATTTCCCATAGAAGCTGGTGATATGTTCCTGGAGGCGCTAGGCTTTACCTGGCATGATACTTGCTTCGTGTGCTCAGTAAGTATGCTCATTTCCGAACTGAAGGGCACAGTGTGGCCATTTCTGGCCTAAATACTAGATGGAAACCCTTCAAATGCAGAAAAAATTTACAGTGGTTTAAAAAGTTATTTAGTAAAATTTTGGGCACTTTGTGAAATTTTGGGGCACACAGTAAGACACTTGGTCCTTAAGAGAAAGTCCTGTTTTCAATATTCTTTTTTTAATAAGGAGACTCTATATATATTCCTTGAAACAGTATGAGTCCTTTACCTTTATTTAATGCTTTTTTTATTGCAGTGCTTTCAGTAGTTTTTAGAAATATTAGTACTTCTCAAAAAAAGTTATAAAAATCTGTTATTGAATTACACCAAGTAAACTGTATCCATGCTCTTTCTCAGTCCGTGAATATTCTTTTGTGAAACTATAGTAAACATGCAGTAATCTATTTGTATATTTCATTTGATATTTTAATATTTGGGTCTTTTTAATCAGGAGGATAAACTCAGAGATTATCCTTGACCTATGATATATATTTATACATAGATATCCAAAAAAAGGTACTCTGGTCAGATGTTTGCTTTTTTAAAATTAGACTTTAACCAAACTATATACAGTAGTTTTCATTACCTGTTGTATGAAGAAGGGAAAAAGGTGTGTTAATTTTTTCATTGGAAACAAATGCTTCATTCCCCATAGAGAAAAATAATGATTCATGATTCAAATTAATTAAAATACATTCCAGAAAAAGTCATTCTTTATTGCTTTTGAAAGATTATATGAAATGTCAACTAACTTATTCAACAACCAACTATAAAGTGCTTTGTCATTTTATCTATTGATTGAAAAATCATTTTCTGCTTCTTAAGCATACTTGATAAGATGATAATAGTCACTTAAATAATGTTTATTTTTCAGGTATGCTGTGAAAGTTTGGAAGGTCAGACCTTTTTCTCCAAGAAGGATAAGCCACTTTGCAAGAAACACGCTCATTCAGTCAATATTTGAAAGTTAACAGGGGAAGAGAAGAAATTTGAAGAGAAGAGGAGAATTAAAATTACCAACTAATTTTCAGATTAAATATTTATATGAAGTTTTGAAAAATAATTGTGGCCCTGAGGGATAAATTCCAGCTTTTAAAACCAATTCTATGAGGAAATATTTGGCTTCATAAACTAAAGAGACAGTTTGGCATTTATTAATACTTTTTCCTTGTAATTTCTGCCTATAAAATAACTTTTATAAAAACCAATTTCCTGGTTGGCTGTTAAATTCATCTAAGAATAAATTAGTGAAGAATTAAATTCTAGAATTAAAAAAATTCAGCCTTTATGCTGAAATAACTACTTTCCTTATTAGATAGTTATAAGTCTTTCTATAAAAGACAATGAAAATGCCTCACACTTTATCATAAGTGAAGCATTGTATTTTTTAAAGTGTTCTTTAAAATAGTAAATAGGAGTTTAAACATAATTTTATCAGTAATTGGTGTCAGTTTTTTTAAATCACATATACATTTTTTCGGTCCTATAGTTGACTTTTCTAGCAGGAAATATCAATGATGTTATAAAAATATGTCATGCCAATAAGTAAGTCTTTTTGTAATTCTCCCCCACCTTCCAAGGCCACCATATAGCTTATAAATCTCAAATTTTAACTTTTATTAAAATATGGTTATTTCTATTCAATGTGTATGTTTCATCCCCATATTGGTCAAACTCCATTTTTCCTTTCCTTCATCCTGAGTAAAGAACTAATTGAACAACTTTGGATTCTGATAGTGTTCTCTAAGTTTAAAGACACTAAGTAGAGAATAATGTGGCTAGGAAATAAGGTAAATCAGTATTGTATTCAAAAAAAATTTAATTTCCCCCATTTCTGGACAGATATAAATAGTTTAGATCTGTTTCAGAGCTGACCTGCTGACATATGAGGTTTTAGAACTCTCTTTTCCTGGCATTTTTTTCCCCTTTAATTCTACATTAGAAAAATAAAAGAATGCCTGGAGATGTGAGAATATCTATGTTATTTTTCTCCTGCTAGCTCTCTATCAGTGATAAATAAACCACCTCCACATAGATCACAAAGTTTGGGAAGTTTATTCACGGAGGTTGGTTTGTTAGTAGGAGACCATGATTACTCAACTGTTTTCGTTTTCTTCATTTTCAGAAAAAAAATATATAGGTAACACATGAAGACAGAAACAAAGATGGTAAAATTGTGGTTCCTATTGATACTAGCCCAGTGAGGAAGCATAATGGCATTTGATAGTTTTTGCCTTTATTTCCAGAATGGGTGAAAGTCCATGATCCCTTTGTGTTAGAATTTAAATTTGTTTGGGACAAGGTGCTTCAAAAGTTAAGACAAAGACCAAGTCCTTCCTGCCCATCCCTCACTAATAACTTCATTCAGTTGTAGACATGTTTGTTATAAAGAGAGTTTAAGTTACAGTATTTGCCTAACTTCCTTAAGAACTTTTCAAGGCATCTGCCCGGAAGCTGTTAATTTATGGTCTAACAGATTTATATTATATACAGATAATAATTAACTGGAGATAGAAGAATGAGAAGGGTTGACACAAAGTGGCAAATGGAGTGCCTCACCAGTAGCAACCCGACTACCTCCTCACCCTCTGACTTGTAGGGAAGCAGGAAGTGGTTTTGAAATAAAGTCCTGGAACTAAATTGTACATTATTTCTCATTGCTGCTGCAACCACCTTTAGAGGGCATACTGGCTAAGGTGCACTGTCTCGTATCTTGATGCCAGTTTTTTGCTTTACACAATATAAAATCAGTGGGTGGTTTTGTTTTTGGTGTGGTAGAGAATTTTTTGTTATATAGTTATGCTTTTTATAGTTTATATGCCAAGATAATATTTGATAAGTCAGTGGCATTTGGATATTTTCTTCAAGGAATTGTATTTGACCTGGACTTCTTATAAAATTGATTTTACATTAAGGATACATTTTTACTAAACTTTTTCCTACATATTATTCAAGGAGCTTCATGTTGCATTTCTCCAAATCTTATCCCTAAAAAGGTAAAATTGCTTCTTAATTTATCATTTAGTCTTTGTGCTTTGTCTTTCTGTTCTGTGACAAAGTTTTATATCTGTTGGTAAAACTGTTAATTCTGTGAAATAACTGATTGTAACCCAGAAGAATCTGTGTTTTCCAATAGGGGATGCCATATTTAATATACTAGCATTAACATTTTAATAACTGACACAGCACTTTATTCTTCTGGTGAGCTCCCTGAATATTTATTTTTCAGATTATAAATATTCCATGTCAGTGGTATGTTTTTAATTTTACCTCTTTTCTGTAGAGCATTTAAGTCTCTCTAGATGTATATTTTGGAAAGCTGTACTTGGTACACTACAGATTAAAATAAAAGTACATAACTCTAAAGCATCCCCTACTTGAATTTCCCAGCCCCAAAACGTTAGTGATAAGCTCAAATTTACAGCATTTCTCTAGACTTAAAAAACAAATGCCATTTGTTTAAAAAACAAATAATGCCCTCTGCTTACGTTCATTTGGAACACATTTAGAATCTAAAGCTAAGGCCTAATCATTTGATCACAACATTGACAAATAGAAATGAGTTTAACTTTTCAAAATGTTAGTATAATGTTACGTTTAGAAATCATCTACAACAAAAATATATTTATGGTGTCATTTTCAAGGGATATTATTTCAAGGGGGGCCATTTTTATAGAAAATAGTTCATTCCTCTTTCCCATTCAAGTATGAATCTGGTGTTATATTAAATTTTATTTTGATGTTTGGAGTTTAGCCATCCCTATTGAAAGGAAAGGCTTTGCCAACATAAAGGGAAAACATACTGAGTAGTTTTACACAAATGTAATGTGGCTTCAGTTTGTCCATTTTCATTCTCCAAATGTTGAGGTGTTGGGTTGGGATTCTCAATGTATCATTTGCTCATCTATTAATCTCTCAGCTGGTTCTTTATATTTTTAAGTTTGTACATGTTTCTTCTATTTTGTATACATTTCCTAACTCAAACCACATGAGAAATATAATCAGTAGAGTAATACCTTAATGTGCACATATACGCTAAATAAATGGCTGCGGTAATGTAGACAAATCCTCCTGGTTTTTCTTTTTTGGGGTGGCAAGAGTTTCCACTGAGAAATCATGGGAAAAGTATCAAGGATAGGATCAGATGTGGTAATCCTTGGGAGAATCTCTGTTTTATGATTTTTGCCTGTTATAATGTCTGCCACAAAACCAAGCATTTAAAAATGCTGTCAGATTATTCATCTTTAATCCATGGTTATATTCTGTATGTAGCATGTACACAATAAATGTTTGTGAATAGATAAGTAAGCTCTATTGTCTTTAAAAAATTCTGGCTGAAGTTATTGAAATAACCTATTATATCAGATATTATGTTCAAACAATGCAAGTTCTCATCTGTAATTCTTACATTTTTTCGTTGACCAGGGTACTTTGCTACTTCATGCTTAATTCACTCTTATCTCCTTAGCTAACTGATATGTAACTGGGTAGGCTCACCTAATCCTTGTTTGTTGATTGGTTTAAGATTTTTTTCCAAATGTATTAAGAATAATGTTTCTGTTGCACGTTGTATATCGAAATAAAAGACAAATTCAAGTATATTTGCTCACAGTATATTAAACTCCAGAAGCCAAACTTATAAGGGCATCAAGTCTGCATCTGACATTTTAATAGCTGCTGTTTGGTTTCTATCAATCACGTCATTGCACATTAAAATGCACCGACAAAATAAGAGATCTGTCATTTCTTCGTTAAAAAACAGTAATCCAGTACAAGATTTATAGGCTTAAGTCTCAGCAGTGTATGTTCACAATAAATCCCCATTCAGTACTCAAACCAGAACAAGCCTTCCTGTCGTTCAATGTTTTCTGGTCAAATGTCCCAATTTAAAATTATCAAAGGTTTTCTTACAGAACTAGGAATAAAATCCTTTTTGCCAGCGAAAGCTTAATTTAGGTTGGTGGTTTCCCTTTTTGAGTACTCTCAGACAAGATCTTGATTATATCAGAAACACATAGGTACTGATGTATTATTAGTGGGCCTGGTGTTAATTAGGGAGAATTACCAGAAGTAGTTTGCTTCATGGGAATTTATTACAGAATCACACTTGACTGATGGCAGAATAGGAGTTGCTGAGAGAGAGCAGCTCCCACTCATAACCACTAATTAATAGGGTGCCAAAATTCCACAGAGAAGGTTTCATCCCAAGTGTGGGAGCCTCACAGGGAAACTGGTTCCACTGCAGTATTTAAAATTTAAAAGAGGAAAGGAGCTTAGGCACATGACTGTCCAACAGAAATCTCAGACTGATACTGTTTTGTATTTTACTTATGAATGAGAACATTTAACTGAGAAAACACATTGCCCAAAGGTTTGTGAACGAATCCCTTTCCCTGCAAAAGTCAAAAGTAGTTGGTTGTATTTACCACACTAAGGAGATAGGCGTAGTGTTTTCAGCGTGGCAAGTGCAAGTCATTCAACTGTTCCTTGTAGGAACAGAATTTAGAACAAGCCATTTGTTTATGGAATTTTACCACTGATCTTTTGATTCCATGATTTAGAAGCTGTCTGAGTAGGTGGCAAAACTGCACCAATAATCAGAAAAGGTGTAGCTTCTACACTTTGAACCCAGAGTTGGGGGCAAACACAGTGTGCTTAGTGATTGGCACTAGTCGCAGTGCACTGGGGGAGCCCTAGCAAATGAAAGTTGGCCAAGAAGGCACTTTTTTCCTGTGTCTCTAACTGTACTGTAATCACATACAACAAAGACTTGAATCTGTGGCTTGGTGTAGAGGAACAAAGCGTTTTCATGTCAGGAAGTTACTGATCGCAGACCTCAGGGAGAAAAATGAAACAATTTAGAGTTCACAGAGTATAATTGTTGAATTTCTCTTTAGGCAAATATTGTTCCCCAGGAAAATGACTAGGTGCTAGCTCTGTGAACTGATTGACATGGTCTTAATGCGTCCGTGTTTCAAAGGACTGAGTTTCTGTTTGATAATTGGTTTCCAGATTACTTTTTCACATTCCATGTTCTAAATTGTCACATTTACTCGATAGTTCAAACATACTTAGGTTTTGTCTTTTCCTCCTTTTTAACCCTCTTTTTTTCTTTTGCTTATAAAACACACACAACTGCTAATATTCTAAGCACTTACTCAAAAATACCATTGTTTAAAGTACTTTTGTAAAATATACTATCTTCAGAGCTGTCTTGATTTTTTTCCCGTAGTGTATCACTGAGATGCCAAATGTTTCCTTGATAAATAGAAAAGTAAAACTCCAGTGACTCGTCATACCAACAGTAGTATTTACATAAATGAAAGCCCTACACTGATCTCCTCTGCTAAGTGTATCCCTGTTTGCTTGAGAATCCTGACCATCTCAAGCTACCTAATTTGAATGAAAAAGAATCTTGGAAATTTTGAAGTATGAACTTTGAAACACAAGTTAAATTAATTCTAGCTCTATCAGCCAAACTTAACCATTGATTCTGCTCTGTTAGATTATGCTACTGGTTAATAATTTTGGTTCCATTAGAAATGCTTCAAATAGGGCCTCCCCGGTGGCACAGCGGTTGAGCGCTGGGTTGCGAAGCTGCCCGCAGCCTCTGCAGTGCCGTTTCGATCCCTGGCTGCTCCCCGGCCCCCGGTGGAGGGTCCCACATGGCGCGCAGACCTCTCCTGCCGCCCGCTGCTCCCCTCAGCAGTGTACTTCGGTCCTTCTGCCTGCTCTGCTCCCCGCTCTGGCTCTGGTGAATCCTCTCACCCTCCCGTGCTTCTGACTGTACGCAGTGCTTGTATAAATAAATAAATAAATATTTTTTAAAAAAATGCTTCAAATAAAAATGAACTTCATAAGCAAGTTGGGAGGCAACAAAATAAACCCAATGCTTATGCCTCAAGAAAGATAAAGCAATGATGTGAACCTATAACTTTGCCTGAATAGCCAGGAAGTTCTAGATGATCAACAATATTAGCATCATGTAGATATTGAGAGTATAAATTAAGCTGGGGTGGGGGTATGTGTGATTGCCCCTAGAGGCATGGCTGAGACCAATAAGAAGACAAATCTCATCATAACAAGAAAAGTTTAAAAGAATTTTTAAGAATGATATGCATAACTGAAAATATAAAAAGAACTCTACAAAGTAAACTAGGACTAAGAGAGAAGATGCAGAAGGACAACCTCAGAACAAGAACTCTGTCTCCCACGTGAGGGTAGACCTTGTTGGAGAATGTGTGTTTGAAGCCCACTGAAAGACCAAGAAGTTCACCAGTTGCTGAAGCACGAAGGGGTCCTCAGTTGCAGGACAAAGAAACGGCTTTAGAATGCAAGTAGGCCAAGGTTGCAGGGTAGTGTGCAAAGGGAATTAGGGTACTGCTGTGGACACAGACCTGAAATTCACAGCATCCTTGTCAAGAGACTGTGGCAAGATGACTACCAGATAGTCCAGGAATGTGAAATCACCAAGGGCTGTGCACTGTGGATGCACAACTGAGCCAAGCTCCTCCAGATATCTCTCCACACACACCAACGATGGACGTGCAGCTAGAGCAGGAAAGAAAGTCAAATGCAATACCTGGAGCCAGGAAGCCATTTGTAATATCTGCTCCCCCAAATAATGACTGAAAAATCTTAACTGTACACACTATAGAGAAATGGTTACAGAGTCCAGCCCACTGTCACAGAATAGGCCCTAGATCATGAACTTGGCACTAAAAACAAGAAGTTGACCATGACACATTAGGTTGCAAAATAAGATCTTTTGAAATGCAATTAGTTTGAAATGTCCATTATCCAGAACATCACATCGACGCATATTCTTGGTGAATAGGAAAGTCAAATAAATTCTAATTTTGTTCTTTATTGTCAAAAATCCTGCAGTAAGTAATATTATCTTCAATATGCAAAGAAAGCGTAATGTACTGATAGTGTTTTTCAAGGTCTACCCCCTAAACATCCAGGATATTTGAACAGTTCTGAATACTTAAGAGTTTTAATTTTAGATAGAACCAGAGGGGTTTTTCAGTTAACAATTTTTTTTGGCATAAATCTAAATCCTACCATATTGGAAAAATGGATCATTTTTATTTTTAGTAATAGCAAAAAGATTAAAAATTGCTCCTTCATGGTGAATTAAACCATGAACGAACAAACAGTGGATCTAGAATAACATATTTGTGGCATAGTCTTTGTCATTTGTATGGCATGCTCTTTCATCTGTGACACTAGAGTAAACTAGGACACTGTAAGCTTCTAACAACTGGAGAATATCTGAAAGTCAAGGATTTTTAACCATCTTAGAGATGAGAAAATGAAAAGTCAGGATTGATTCTTTGAAAAACACAGCAATTAAGTGACAAATCTGCTTTGTCTAATAGACTAGGGACAATGTTTACTATTTCATCCATATTCTCTTAGAGTCCCCTCATTCATAAGGGACAATCCCCACATGGTTAGTTAATAAATGACAGTTTTAGGATTTACTTGATTTTGATAAAATATGTAAAATTTAAAAGCTCATTCTATCTGACTTTTACAGTTGCCCACTACACAGATGTCGATATCTGAGTGGTTTGCAATGGGACCATCTGTTCCCCAAGAGTATTTGTGACTTGGTAGCCCTCTCTGCAATGCAACATTTGCTGTTCTTTGTGTTTTCACCACATTTCAAAGCAACACAAGAATAATGAGACTACGTTGGTGTGACGTGTAGATATCACCAAATGTGATACCAAGCAAATAAGAAGGCTGTAGAAAATGTAATTAAAATACTCCTATACACAGAGGTCAACAATATCTATTGAAAAGATGTTGGAAAATAGGTCAGGGTGTTTGTCACCCGGTTGACTGATACTTCTGCGGTGTGATGAAATTAGTTCCAGGCTGTGAGTCTGAAGAGTGGAAGCTGGAAAAAGTGAGCCCTCAGTAAGACTGTATATATGTCCAATTATACTGACAAGGTTGCCTAAGACTGTGGTTTTCACTCAATTGAAATAAAATCTCAGTGCTATTTGCAATGGCAGGCACTACTGCTAAGTCCACTGAAGCATAGCTGGAAAATCCAGCTGCCCTCACATCTGTTTTACGTGACCTTTCAATCATCGGCAAATATTTTTGCCACTAGAAGTGGAAGTCTGGGTAGGATATGGTTCTGTGATTTTCTAAGCTATCACTATGGAAAACATATTGAAACAAAATTCACGCATGTCATGTACTGTGCCCAGAAATTATAGACTTTGTCTGGGTGGTGGCAAGGTTCTGACCTATCAAGAGAACTCACACCTGCTTCTTACATTCAAGTTGCTAATCCTTTGTTCAGCAAATGAGACCTATTATGAAATATGTGAATGGATTGTTATGGCTTAAGTGATTAGGCTCTGATACTGGTTTAGACTAAAATAATGTTGATAAGATTGTGTCTTTCAAGCTTCTAACCATTTATTATGTCAGAAACCTGTGTGACTTGACTCTAATTCTTTGCAAGCCATGTCTTGGTTATAGTGCTTGCTTGAGTTCCAGATTACAATGAAGTGTTCTGAAAATAAAATTAAAAAAAAAATTCACTAAAGAATCTCTTGAAAGAATGGTAATAAAGTTCAATCTCACACCGATAAATTCCATCCTTACACTAATATGATGGGGAACCAGGGAAATAAGTTCAACTTTGACAACAGCTTGAGCAGTAATTACATGTAAACATTCAAGTCAAGCACTTAGAGAGAGAAGACTTTTTTTTTGAGGAGGAAAGGAGATGGCTGAGAGTGAATTTTGAGTACACCCAGGCTGAACTTAAACAAGGGTTTGGATCACCTGCAAATTCATGACGTTGGGTCTGCTTGTTTTTATCCAAAATTTATGCAGCGGAAAGGCTGAACACTTTGTTGGGAGAAAGGAGGAGATGGAGGGATGGAGGATCCCTGGAAGCAGAGACGAACTTCCTGAAATGCTCTGATCCACTTAGCTCTGCCCCATACTCGTCTGCCACCTTCAGCAAAGGACCCCACAGCCTGGAGTTCGCAGGTGCTACTCCAGAATCACCCTTGGGAGTCTCAATCTCCTACTCTCAGCAGTTTAATAATTTATTGCATCCAACTGCATGGAGTTCTTTCCCCAAGGATCACCCTGATAAATTACAATTTTCTCCATCTCATACGTAACATTCATGTTTTAGAGATTCTTATGAACTGGCACGGTGGGCAATTAACAATCGACTAGCTGCTTTAATTGTTGTCCCCTTAATTAGGAAAATCATTACATTAGAAAAGCTACAAGCTCTGGCTGGAAACGGTTTTGTTTTGTTTTTGCACCATTACGATCCCTCACCATCTTCAAGAGTAATTCTCCAATGTCTTGAAGAATTTTTGCAATTTTTGTAATTATTTCTCTAAACTTTACTAGTCCAGTATTACCATCCCTTCCTTCTCTACAAAAATTAACTAGTTCAGTGCTTCAATACTTTGTAGTAAAACTCTTTTGAAACATCTTTAGATTTCTTACTTTTCTAGCAGAAATATTTCTAATTTTCAAAATTACCAAATTAGCTCTGGATTCCGTAGGTTCTCCAGAAGATTCCTATATCACTTACCTGAAGGGCCACCCAAATTTCTCCGAGCCTGACATTAAACCACCTGTGGGGATCGTGCCTCTGTGAGTGTTGATGCCCATGAATTCAGAAGGCAGTGAAGACTGGTTTCTCCTAGAGTAGTTTGTTTTGCTTTGTGTTGAATCATAACCCATTACTTCAATGCCTTTCCCCCTAAAACTAACAAGCAAGGTTTTTTTTTTCCCTTTTTAAACTATTGAAAATGACTTCATGTTGGGAGAGAGGTAAGAGGAAACGTTGTTGCAGCCTCCCAGGGAGGTCCGGGAGTTCCTTTGTTTTCTTAGCTGTGCTGTGCAAATGAAGTGAAGGTTTAACAGTTAGGTGCTATTTGAAGCTCTGATACGGCAGAGCCCAGAGTAGGGAGTCCAGGAGCCCCAAGCCGGCCTAACCCATGGCCGCTCTGTACAGCTGTTCTGGGAGCTGCAGAGCTAAAGTGTGTTGCCATGGCTTAGATCTAAACAAACCCATACTTGTTCTGGTATGTAGATTATGTTCTTCCAGGACAGCCCTGCTCATTCGTTTCATGTGCATCTGTGGGGCACACGCGTTTCAGTCGTTCCTCTACCTTTGCCTCTTCTAAAGCATCAGGGTGTTATATGATATAGTGCCTTGTCACTGAGCAGCATAGGCCATGGTGTTGGATAGGCTTATTCCTCCAGATTTTCCTGCTATACTGGAACCTCTGTCCTCGGGGACCTTGCTGTGGGACCACCTTGCAGGCGTTAATACCTTTACCACTGAACTCACTTGGACAGAGGCCAAGGTGAATGCTGTAATCAACAGAGTAATGAAGACCCCAGGATGCCTTTGGGTGAGTGTGGAGGCACAGAGGGCACGATCCCCTTTTCTGTCAGGGTCATCCTTCTCTTTCAATTTCCCCTCCCACTCTGTGCCCCACTCTGAGAGACAACGCTCCTTTTGGTTTATTCTAGTATAATGACATTGCCCCATTCTTTTTAGTTTCCTCCATCTCAGAGGATCCAGAGCAATTCTAAGGACCAGGAGGCTTTCTAGGAAACAGTGAAATAATTTAACTTCTAATTCCATGAAAGTTGGGAGCCAGAAAATAAATAGACAGTCTTGAAGCAATATAAAGTATAACCAAGGGAAAATCATAAAACTTAGACAAAAATAAATAATTTTTAATTAGAACAGCCTCCTGTAAGTGTATGTGTATGTCTGTGCATGCACCCCCTCCCACACACACTCTCATGTATTTGCAACAATTCACACAGTGCTGTTGGCTTATTTTGCTGGCAGCTAAGAGAAAGGGACTAAATGATTTTCAGAATCAATTTTTAAAGGTGCAAATACATGTCATTTTGGGGAAAACTCCTGGCCTTGGACTCTTGAACGAAGTTATTATGTGGATTGTTGTGTGAGACAATTTAGATAACAAAATGGCCCATGTTTTCAAATTCTGAAAGGGTAGAGAGGTCATAAGTTGTATAAAATCATGGGGTTTTTTTTTAGTGATGCACACTTGAAACTTACGTAACATTATGTTTATATTCCAGTAAAAATAAATTAATTAATTAACATAAATGCAGATTTATTTTACAGACTGTAAAGACTGACTCCATTAAACCAGTTTCTTTATTTTTTTTGTGTGTAATTACTGACCAAACTTTAATATGCTCAGATTTTAAAATAACTATTAGCCACCTTTGCAGGGGAAGAGTAAAATATCATCATATGAATTTGAACCCAAAGGCATTGTTGTTCTACTTCAGTAAAGCTTTCACT
Organism: Talpa europaea; assembly: GCF_964194135.1. Taxonomy (NCBI): domain Eukaryota; kingdom Metazoa; phylum Chordata; class Mammalia; order Eulipotyphla; family Talpidae; genus Talpa; species Talpa europaea. The sequence continues at coordinate 82,747,068 of NC_140071.1, read as the reverse complement.
CATTGCTTATCAATGTGCCCTTAAGAATATGGAAAGGGGGCCTCCCCTGCTGGCACAGCGGTTGAGCACTGGGCTGCAAGGCTTCCCGCAGCCTCTGCAGTACCGGGTTCGTTCCCCGGCCAATGGCAAGGGTCCCACAAAAAAAAAAAAAAAAAAGAATATGGAAAGTTTTGGGCCTCGCAGTGGCTCAGCAGGTTGAGCGCCGCTCTATGAAGCTGTCTGCAGCCTCTGCAGCGCAGGTTCAATTCCCTGCCAGCCAGGGAGATTCCCATATGGTGTGGTAGACCTCTCCTGTCTCGCCCGCTGTTCCCCTCAGCAGTGTCTTCAGTCAGTCTTTCTGTTCTGCTCCCCGCTCTGTCTCTGGTGAATTCTCTCACCCTCCACCATCTCTGGTCTGTACCCCAGGTCTTATATAAATAAATAAATGTTAAAAAAATAAAAAAAAGAATATGGAAAGTTTTATGTGTATGTATGTGTACACACATATTTATATGTACTTTTCTCTCCACCATGCCCAACCCCATCTGCCACGATCCCCCATCTCCTCCTCCCTTTCATCTACTCCCTTTGGTAACCATTATTTTCTTTTTGGCTAATTCAAATTTTTACTCCTTCTATTATTTGCTGTAATAGTGTTGGAGTATTTCTATTCCATAGATTAAAGAAATTATCTGAAATCTGCCTTTTGTTTCTTGATTGATTTTACTTATCATAATCCCCTCAAGGTCCATCCATTTTGTCCAAATACCATTGCCCCCATCTTCGCTACTGTGTACTATTCCAATGAATATATGCTCCACAGATGTTCTATCCATTCATCTGCTGAAGGGAACTTGGGTTGGTTTCATGATTTGGCAATTATAAACAGTGTTGCCATGTATATAGGTATAGATAGATATTTTGTATTAGAATCTTAATGCTATTTGGATAAATATTTAATAGCAGTATTGCTAGGTCATATAGAATTTCCACTTCTCTTTTTTTTAATTTTTTTATTATTTTTTAACTGAGGTAATATTGGGATATCTCTATCAGGTATTTCCACTATAGCGCTCAGACCCACTGCTAACTCACCCGTGTTCCACCACCATAGAATATTATACTTCCTGCCCTCTTTGTTCATAGCCCTCCTTCAACCCCTCCCCTGGTGCTTTCATTTCTGTAGTTAGCTAACAAGCATTAGTTTTTCAGCTTCTCTTTATCTGACTATTAATTAAGGTACTTTGTACTCTACATATTAGTGACACCATCCCGTGTTTATCTTCCCATCCTTGTGTTCCTGGTATGAATCTCACTTGGTCATTGTGTATGGATGGTCCTTTTAATAATTTGTTGGACTCATAAGTCAGGATTTAATAAGGATTTTTGAATCTGTGTTAAAAAGGGGGATTAGTCTGCAATTCCCTTTTTGTATGTTGTCTTTGTTCAGTTTTGGTATTGGAGTAATATTTGCTTCATAGGATTTGGAAGTATTCCTGTTTGAGTTTTTTTCAACTTTTGGAAGAGTTTGAGCAAGATAGGTGTTAGTTCATTGTTAAAGGTTTGATAGAATTCACTTGTGACACCATCTGGTCCTAGTTCTTGATTTTTGGAGAGTTTTGATTACTATCTCAGTTTCCTTTCTTGTGTTGGTTTATTCCAGGTTTCTATTTCTTCCCTATTCAGTTTCAGGATACTGTGTAATTCTAAAAATTTGTCTATATCTTTTAGGTTATTGGATTTGTTATGTTCATATTAGTCTCAAATTATACTCTAAATTCTGAAGCATCTGTAAATAATAAATTCTATTTACTTGAGATTTCTCCCTTTTTCTCTTGTTGAGCTTTGCTAGAGGTTTGTCTGTTTTGTTTATTTTATCAAAAAAAAAAAAAAACAGGCTTTTGGGGACTCCCTGGTGGCGCAGGCGGTTGAGCACAGTGCTACAGTGCTGTGAAGCTGACTGCAGCCTCTGCTGTGTGGATTCGATCCCGGCTGGCCAGGGAGATACCCACATGGCACAGCAGACCTCTTGCGTCTCACCCACTGCTCCCCTTAGCAGTGTATTTCAGTCAGTCTGCCTGTTCTGTTCCCCGCTCTGTCTCTAGTGAATCCTCTCACACTCCCATGCATCTGGCCTGTACACCTGTTCTTGTATGCATGAATAAATAAAATCTTTTTAAAAAAATTTTTAACTGGCTTTTGTTTTTGTTGATCTTTTGAACTATACTTTCAAAAGTGCTTAATTTGAGAAAAAAAAGTTATTTATTTGAGCTTTGTCTTGTTTCTTGATGTGGACCTGTATTACTGTATGTTACCTTTTAGTACTGACTTTGTGGCATCCATTAAGTTTTGGATAGTTGCATGCTTGTTTTCATTTCTCTAAAAATATTTTTTTAATTTCTTCTTTGATTTCCTCATCAAACTAGTAATCTTTCAGTACTTTATTGCTCAGTCTCCATGTATTAGAAAATTTCTTTGCTTTCTTTTGATAGTTGATTTCTAGTTCAACACCTGTGTAGTCTGAGAAAATTATAATTTTAATCTTTATGAATCTGTTCATATTTGTTTGTGTCCAAGAATGTGGTCTATTCTGCAAAATGTCCCATGAACACTTGAGAAAATTTTATATTCTGCTTTTGAGAATGCAGTGCTCTGTATATGTCTATAAGATCCTAAAGGTCTAATTTTCTGTTTAAGGCTATTGTATCCCTGTTGGTTTTCTACTGGTTGATATGTCCATTGGTAAGAGTAGGATGTTGAAATCTTCTACTAGAAGTGTGATTTTTCCATTTTTTTTCAGAGTTAATTGTGGTTGCCTAATGTAACTTGGTGCTCCTTCATTTGGTGTGTGTACATTGATGCATGTTATATCTTCTTGATTTATCATATCCTTAATCATTAAATAGTGTTCCTTCCTATTTCTTGTTACTTTTAATTGGAAATCTATTTTGTCTGCACAAAGTATAGCTGACCTTGCCTTCTTTAGAGTCCCAATTGCTTGTTGGATTGTTTTTCAACAAACTATTTTTGTATTTGGAGTTTAGGTGTGCCTCCTGGAGACAGCAGATATTTGGATCCTATTTCCTCATCCAAATAGATAGTCTGTGTCTTTTAATTGGTGAGTTCAGTCCATTTACCTTTAAAGTGTTTATTGTTATGTGATAGTCTGTTGCTTCCATTTTACTTTTAATTGTAGGGGGGGTGGAGAGGTCAGTTTATTTCTTTATATAGTTCTTTATGTTTGTTCCTCTTTTTGGCTTCAGTGTGTAAGTTTTCAATATTTCTTGGAGGGATGGTTTAGTGTTTACAAACTCTTTGAGCTTCTCTATGTCTGAAAAGGCCTTTATTCCATACTCATATTTGAAGGGCAGTCTTTTTTTTTAAATATTTATTTACTTATGCATACAAGAATTGGTGTGTAGGCCAGAGGCACAGGGGTGTGAGAGGATTCATCTGGGAGTAGAAAAGGTGGATTGACTAAAATACACTGCCGAGGGGAGCAGTGGATGAGTCAGGAGAGGTCTGCTGTTCCATATGGGTTACCGCCCTGGCCAAGGATGGAACTCATGCTGCAGTGGCAGGCCATAGCTTGACGCACTGTGTCTTTAACCCCTGCACCACCAGGGAGGCCCTCTGAAGGACAGTCTTGCAGCATAGAATATACTTAACTGGCAGTTTTTTCTCTTTAAGTATTTAGGACATGCCATTCCATTCCCTCCTCACAGTGATTTCTCAGAGAAATCTAATGTTAGTCTGTTCAGGGTACCTTTATTGTTTTTTTCCTTTTTCCACCATGCCAACTTCAGTATATTTCTTTGTCCTGAATTCTTCGAAATTTCACTACTATATGTATTGGTATTGATCTCATTTTATCTAGGTATGCAGGTTTTTTTTTTTTTTTTTTTTTAGCTTCCTGGATTTTTAATTTTTTAATTTTTTCCCTTCTCTAGGTTCAGGGATTTTTTTTCTCCATTGATACTTTAAATACATTTTATGTTCCTTTCTCTCTCTTCACCCTCTGGTATTCCCTTATTCTTATATTGCCAACTATGAGTTGGATAGTTCTCAAATTGTTTCTTCATTTTTTTCATTTCATTTCTCTCTTTTGCTCACTCTGGTTCTTTGTACACTTGTCTTCAATTACACTGGCTTATTGTTCCTCTTCATCTATTCTATTTCTGTGAAATAATTCTCCCAAGTTTTTCAATTCTTGCATTTCTCTTTTGAAGTCCTGAAACTCAATGTTTCTTAATTAGAGCTTCATTTTCTTTCTCCATTTCCTTGATTTTTTTCTACAAACATTATAAGTTTTTCTAAGTTTTCTTCCAATTTTTTTTTAATCATTGCCATTCTAAATTCTGTATCTGTTCGGGAGAACATAGGTTTATGACTATGAATTGGTGTTCTGAAGATTTGTGTTTCTCAGTATTGTATGATTCCCTTGAGGACTCATGTTACAGTTTGTTGGATTTTTCCTTCTGCCCATTATTAGCTTTACAACCCAGCTGTTGCAGATGGCAATTCCTTTGGGCATAGCTCTTCACACCTCACTGTTCATAGGTCTTACCTATCTGGCCAATCATCTCATGGATACTCGGGAGGGTTTGTGATTCTTTGATTTTTCTGGCTCTTTCTGATGTGGGTCCAGGATCTCACCAGTCTGGATTGGCTTTGGTAGGGTATTACAGAAAGTTTTGAAGTGTCTGCCAATCAGGAAAAGTAGGGTCTTGTGGAAAGTCATAAGGTCACAGGTTACTCTGGCACCATCCCTAATGTGATTGCTTGACCGGACTGGGTGGTCTCTAGCAGGGTCTTGTGGAAGGTCCCCAGGGTTCTGCTGGCCTGGGCAGGGGTTGGCAGGGTCACGTGCATGGTCACAAGGCCTCTTCTGGTCTGGGCAGGGATGATTGTATTCTCCACCATATTTATTTTCTTGAGAAATATCCATACTTTTCCCACAAAGACTGTACTAACTTGCATAACCACCAATAGTGGATGAGAATTTAAGTTCCACTGCAACCTCAACAACATTTATTAATTCCTTTCTTTTTTATATGGGGCATCTCACAGGAGTTGGTTGAACAATCTATTTCAACTAGCTGACCATCACTATAATAAGTGATCTTGAATATTCTTTCATGATGTCTTTAGAGAAGTGTCTATTGAGGGTCTTTGGCCATTTTTTAAATTAGGTCATTTGTTTCTTTGTTGCCAGATTGTATAAGTAATTTGTAAATTTTGGAGATAAACCCCCTATCAGTTGTATAGTACGCAAATATTTTTTCCCAATGTGTAGGTTGCCTTTTTATTTTTGTGATTGTTTCTCTTTAGGTACTAATACTTTCAGGTTTAATATAACCCCACTTGTTTATTTTTAGTTTTGTTTCTCTTGTTTTTGGAGTTGTATTCCCAAATACATCTTTGTGGTAGATGTCCTGTAATTTGTCCCCTATATTTTCTTTCAAGTACTTTACAATTTTGGCTTTATGTTTACATCTTTGATATATTTGAATTAATTTTCATTTTTTTTTTTGGAGTTAAGTATGGGTCTTGATTTACTTTTAGTATCTGGGTCTCTGTATTTCCCAGCACCATTGTTTAAAAAACTATGTTTTCTACATTGTATGTCTATAACTCCTATGCTAAAGATTAACTATCCATATTTATATGGATGTATCTCTGGGTTTTCAGTTCTTTTCCATTGCTGAGTTTTTGTTTCTGTACCATATTGTTCTGATTATTGTTGCTGTGTAGTATTGTTTGACACCAGGAAATGTGATACTTCCATTTTCCTTCTTTTCTCTCAAGATTGTGTTAACTACTTGGTGCCCTGTGTGTTTCCATATAAATTTGACTATTATTCTATTTTGTCAAAAAAAAATCATTGGTATTTTAATGGGTATTGCATTAAATATAAATTGATTTAGGTAATATGGCCATTTTAACAATGTTTAAATTCTTCCTACACATGAGCTGAGAATTTCTTTGTGTTTTCTTTTATTTCCTTTAACAGAGTTTTATACTTCTCATTGTACAAGTCTTTCACCTTTCATTAAGTTTATTCCCAGTTATTTCATTTTTTTGGCATGATTGTAAATGAAACTGTATTCCTTATTTCCCTTTTTTCTGACACATTGTTTGCATATGGAGATGCAACTAATTTTTGTGTATTGATTTTTTTTACCCCTGCCACTGCTAAGGGAAGCAGCAAATGAGTCAGAAGAAGTCTACTGTGCCATATGTGGCTTAGCTCCCTGGCTGGGGATTGAACTGAGGCCCAAACGGTGATAGTGCTGAGAATTAATCCATAGGCCACCAGGAAGGCACTGCATAGACTTGTATAATAGGTTCTTATGATCCTGTGTATTTCTGCAATATTTGCTGTAACTTTGCCTCTTTCATTTCTGATTCTATTGATCTGGGTTTTCTCTTTGTAAGCATAGCTAATGGCTTGTCAATTTTGTTTATTTTTTTCAAAGAACCCACTCTTTTTTTTTTTTAAAGATTTATTTATTTATTTATACAAGCACTAGGTATAGTCAGAAGAGGGGAGGGTGAGAGAATTCACCAGAGCCAGAGTGGGAAGCAGAACAGACAGACTGATGAAATACACTGCTGAGGGGAGCAGTGGACGTGACAGGAGAGGTCTGCGCGCCATGTGGGACCCTCGCTGGCGGTGGGGGATCGAACCGGCAATGCAGAGGCTGCGGCCAGCTTCACAGCCCAGTGCTCAACTGCTGCATCACCGGGGAGACCCAAAAAGAACCCACTCTTGATTTTACTGATTTTTTGTACTTTTTGTTTTCTATTTCATTATTTCTTTTCTATTTTTTTTTTATTCTTTGCCTTCTAATAGTTTTGGGGCACTTCTGCTTTCTTTTTTTCTAGTTTCTTCAATTGCAGAGTTAGATTGTTGAATTGAGATCTTTCTTGGTTTTTATTTTTTATGTGGGCATGTACTGTTATGAACTTCCCATGTAGTACTTCTTTTAAAGTGCCCATGGAAGTGGTAGCTTGTTTCTCCATTTTTGTTAGTCTCTAGATATATTTTTTTAATCTCTTATGTCTTCATTGTCTTATCTGTGTTTAGAAGCATTTTATTTAGTCTCCACATATTTTTTTTTTCAGGATTCATTTTATGGTTAATTTCAAGCTTTATAGTATTGTGGCCTGTGTGATGCTTGATATATCTCTCTTTTTCATATTTTATTTTTTTCATATTTTCTGAGATTTACCTTACTTTCTAGCATATGATCTATTCTTGAAAAATCCCATGTCCCTTGAGAAGATAATGTATTCATGGCTTTTCAGGCAGAAAACTGTAAATGTCCAGTAAATCCATTTGATCTGATACTTCATTTAAGCCCTTTGTGTCAGTGGTGTTTTGAAGTTTCTGACAATGATTTTATTTTTGTTAATATGTTATTTTAGGTATGTTAACAGTTGCTTTATATAACTAGGTAGTCCTGTATTGGGAATATAAATATTCATGAGTTATATCTTCTTGGTGAGATGTTCCCTTGATCATTATCACAAAGTGTCTGCCTCTATCCCTGATTACCTTTTTTAATTGAAAGTCCAGTTTACTGGATATACATAGCAGTTCCTAATTGATTCTCCGAGGTATTAGCATGTATGACGTTATTCTACTCTATTATTTTTAGTTTGCTTTTATCTTTTAGTTTTAAACAGGTTTCTTGTAAAGAAAGTATTGATGACTGAAATTTTTTTCACCCACATTACTAGTCTATGTCTATTAATTGGTGAATTCAGACCAATCATATTTACAGTGATTAGTGATGTGAACTCTTTATTATTACTCATTTTGGTTTTGATTTTTGATTATTTTATTTTTCTATTTTTTTTTGACCCTTTGTTTCGCTTTACTATTTCTGGATGGCTTTTCTTAATATTTCCATCAATTTCTTTGTTTTTTCATTTGTGGGTGTCTATTCTTGATTTTTGTTTAGTAGTTACAATGGGGGCTTTTAATTAAATTCCTGAATTTTAGGTCCTTTCTTTATGAGCTGGTGTCTGATGTCAGATAGATGTTTTTCTTTTTTTTTTTAAGGATTTATTTATTTATTTATACAAGCACTGGGTACAGTCAGAAGCGCGGGAGGGTGAGAGAATTCACCAGAGCCAGAGCGGGGAGCAGAGCAGGCAGAAGGACGGAAGTACACTGCTGAGGGGAGCAGCGGGCGGCAGGAGAGGTCTGTGTGCCATGTGGGACCCTCCTCCGGTGGCTGCGGGCAGCTTTGCAACCCATCGCTCAACCTCTGCGCCACTGGGGAGGCCCCTCAGATGTTTTTCTATATGATTTCTACCCATTTCTTCTTTTCCTTTAGTGTTGTGTTGTTGACTCACAGTATTCTTGCTCATGCTAGTGTTCTATTATTGTCATTTTGCTAAGCAGTTGGTGTTTCAGTTTTTCTTTTTGTGTGGAAGAAGTCTTAGTATTACCTGAAGAGCATGTCTAGTGGTGGAAAACTCCATTAGCTTCTATTTGTCTGAGAAAACTTTTGCATCTTAATACTTTTAATAAATAATTTTTCAGGATAGGGAATTCTTGGCTAGTACTTTCTGTCTTTTAAGGTTGGGAATGTTGAGCCTTCCTGGTGGTGCAAAGGGTTAAGCACTGCACTATGAAGCAACTCGCAGCCTCTTGCAGCATGAGTTCAATCCCCCGCCGGCCAGGGAGAAACCCACTTGCTGAGGCAGACCTCTCCTGACTTCCCCGCTGCTCCCCTCAGCAGTGTATTTCAGTCAGTCTGCCTGTTCTGTTCCCCACTCTGTCTCTGGTGGATCCTCTCACCCCCCATATCTCTGGCCTGTACCCCAGCTCTTGTATGCATAGATAAATAAATCTTTAAAAAATTAAGATTGGGAATGTTTCCTTTTACACTCCTCTTGCTTGGAGAGTGGGCTGAAATCCGGGGATATCCTAATTTGGGAGACCTTGAGTTATTTTTTTTCTTGCTAGACTTCCATATTTAATTTATTCTGTAGGTTTAGGAAGTTCTCATTATTATTATCATTTTTTTAAGATTTATTTATTTATTTGTACAAGAACCAGGGTACAGGCCAGATGCGCGGGAGGATGAGAGGGTTCACCAGAGACAGAGCGGGGAACAGAACAGGCAAACTGATGAAATACACTGCTGAGGGGAGCAGTGGACGTGACAGGAGAGGTCTGCAGTGCCATGTGGGACCCTCGCTGGCCAGCCGGGATCAAACTGGCGCTACAGAGGCTGCGGACAGCTCCACAGCGTGGCGCTCAACCGCCTGCGCCACGAGAGGAGGCCCGTCATTACTATTTTTTAAGTAAGCTTTCTACTCTTACTTCTTTTGCTTCCCCTTCTGGGAGCCCGATCATCCTTAAGTTTCCTCTTCTAAATGAGTCTGGTATTTCTCGTAGAGTTTCCTCATTTTTCCTTTGTCTTGACACATCTTCTAAATGTGCTATTTGTTCATTTGAGTCATCTGCAGCTGAAATTCTTTCTTATTCTATTATAATTCTATGTAATGCACTGTCAAAATTTGTCTTCATTTCATTCAGAGTCTCTTTTGTGATCTTTAATATATTCAATTTCTTTATTGAAGAACTCTCCTTGTTCCTGGATCTGCTTTCTGAGACCTTGTGCCTGCCTGTTTGCCCATCACTGATCTTCTAGTATCTCAATTAATATTGTCAACATTGTTGTTCTGAAGTCTTTGTCTGATTGTTTCTCTATTTCTTTCTCAATATTTTTCCAGGACTTCTGTTCTTTTTGTTTTCTTCTCTATCTTGTGTTGAGGCATAGTTACTGCTTTATTGATAGCTATTTGTGTGTGTATACGTGATTGGGGTTCTGAAGGGTTTATCTCTGTTTTTTTCTTCTTAGTTTACCTTGGTATGAGGCAGAATTAGGTGGGAGATCTTGGGCTTTATCACTCAATCTTGGTTTGAGGAGTGACATTATCTCTTTTACATCTTGTTTCGTTCCCCAAGCTGTGTTCTGTGCTTAGATTATCTTCACTTCCCGCTCCACCTCCATGCTGTTCCTTTCTTCTGAGGGTCATGATCAATGAATCTTGGGCCTTCCAGTGGGAAGGGCAATGCCTGGGTCTCCAGGTTCATACTCCAGGATTAATTTGTACTTGGTTTGAAGGCATCTGTCTGTGTGCGTGGCAGGTATAAGTATGCCAACTTTACATTATTGCTGCCCACAATGGCCTTGGCTGGCCTGCCCCTGCCTCAGCTGCCATTTTTGCAGGGCTTGGATATATATGCCCTTTGATTACTTTCCCAGAGGATTTGTGAGTTCACTTTAAAGTCCTTCTTTCTGCTATTGGACTTTCTATGGTGTATGGTCTGGCTCAGACTGACTTCTTTGATTTCTTCCAGGAGAGAGCAGGGGAGGAAGCTTCAATGCCCAAGTTGTGCCAACTGCAGAGTTCCCAACATGGTGGAATAGAGAGGCTGGAATCACCCTCTCCCTTAAAAACAACTATAAAAAAGATTATGTACTCAGAGGAAAATCCAGACACTTTGTCCCAGATACACAGCCCCAGAACTTCATCAAGTAGTTTGAGAAGAAAGGTTGGCGGCCACTGAGGAGAAAGAATCAAAGGAAGCAAAAAGGAGCATGTCTGGGCTGGAGCTCGACTTCCCAAGCCATGATGGGGAAAACCCAGGATACAGAACACAGGAAAGGAAGAAGGGAAGGAGGGTGGGGGCCGCTTGGAAAAGGGTTGTTTTGGGCAAAGAAAAAGCCTAGTCTGTGCAAAAAATAGCAAAGAGATTGTGGCAAGGGACACATGGTGGGTGGGGGAAAAGAGAGGAGATTGTAGAGAAGAGGAAGGGAAGGCCCTGTATGGCTTGACAGGCAATTTAAAGACTGTGACTTGTATTTCAATGATAAATAGTTAGTCATTTTGGTTCATATATGAAGTGTCTCTCTCTCTCTCTTTCTTTCTTTCTCTCTCTCTCTCTCTCTCTCTCTCCCTCTCTCTCTCCATTCCAACCCCCCTTCTGAGGCATGTCTTTGGCAACTGGAGAACTGCATTCCAATGTCTGCATGAATGAGGGCCTGAGTGTTTCTGTGGCATTATTAACCACCTTTGACTTTTACTGTGATTTGCTCACAGGGCAGGGCTTCCTGAACACTCTATTTTGGGCTTTAAGAGAAATTATGTAGTTCTCATTTTGATGAAATTTCACAAGTCTGAAGTTCCTTGAATTTCCATAATACAAAATCTAGTAGTCTGCAATTTTCCTTTTTTGTGTCTTGCTGTTTTGGAGCCTAGAGGAAGCTCATTTTCATGGGGTGAGCCACATTTTAGATGGACCACATTCAAATCATCTCTTAGGCCCTGAGAAGAGGCTTCCCACAGAAGAACTCATAAGAGCTGGGGTGAAATGACCAGTGATAAATAAATTACTGAATTCCCTGCAGGGTACGTAGAAGCACCTGCTTCCCCATGGAGGCAGTAAATGCTACCCTCTTCTCATGAGCCGCCAAAGAGTTATTGTAGAATTCCATTTGAAATTAAAAATGTGACCCTTGCATTTTGTTACAGTAATTGTTTTAAAGTGATTTTAACTACTGTTAACAGAGACCTGAAAGGTATTGGGAAAACACATTGTAATCACCCCCCAAACATCTATATTCAGGAAACACAACTACCAGGAGCAGTATAAAGGTGAAAAGAAGTCCCTAAAACATACCATGAATGTGTGCATGTTAAGAGAACACAGAGTTTTAATTACTTTGTCTTGGTCTTGGGGACTTGTGTGGTGGAGGAAGTTAACTGTTAACTGATAGTGTGAGGGGACCCACAGATCATGTTTCACTGCATCAATGAAACTACTTCCTTGGCTGTCCACCTCCGGCCCCAACATCCCTCAGTCTTTGTTCGTTTTCTTGTGTGACTGCCCTGCTCGACAATGTTCATCTTGTTCCTCAAACCATTTTCTGGCCACATAACAAAGTTCAAAGCTTTATAGACAATTTCCTCTAAGCACACATGAAAATGTTTTTCATGACGGTATTTGTTCCCTCTGTGCTCCGAGTACATTATGTGCATCTGCCAACTTGTGTTAGCTTTTATGAGCTTCAGAAGGTTATGAACAGTTAACAGTGGATCATTTATCCCAAGTAAGAAAGGCTTATCACTGTCATGTCCTCCATTACCACCCTCCTTGTCCAATCCTTCATTAGAGTAATTCCCCCAGACATGTCTCTTTTATTGTTTCCAGCTCACAATGTACATGTGACATCATGGGAACTTAGTGCAAATAAATCTCCAGAGAAACCTATACTGGACAGATATTAAAATGGATTGCCACAGGAGGGATTTACTTATCTCCTTAGAGAGCAGGGTTTATCACTAAAGCAAGACTTTGACGATAAACACTCCCAGGGCTTTCCAGCATCTCTGTGTATCCAAAACATTTCATCAAGTCTGGATTGAGCCCAGAATGCAATTAGAGTAAGATATTAGTTCAGAGTTAACGCCCTGTTTGGGGGTACAAGAAACAGCAGCTGTGACAATGCGTTCTAGTTATTTTTAATGATCCTGTTGTTATTTAGGGTAGAAGAGTTTTCTCATTGTGGCTACTGAAATTGGCCCTTGTTAGTATTGAAAAAGCATCTAAAAAGATACCTTTTAAAGTTTTTGAATTTTCTTGCATATAAGTTCTGTATCACTGCAGGGGATTATATGGTTTTATGTATGACATGATAATTTGGACTAATAAAAACAGAAAGTTATATAATTTCTGAGAGTATTCTTTCAAATAATTTTACTCTTTCTGAAAGTAAAATTTGACAATGGGAGTTGGTCATTTTCAATGCTTCCCTCATAAATCCAGGGTGAGCCTTAGGAATAATAGGCAAAATGATTTTTAGTGTTGGCAAAGATGAATACTTATAGAGAATAAGAAGCCACTTAGGATTGAGCTGGTCTGAAAGGTACCCTGCATGGGTAGGGATAGAAGCTGGAGCTTTCTAATTAGCTAAGGAAAAAGGGAAAGAGGTGATAGGAGAAAGGGAAAGAAAGGTGGCCTATAGACATGGGAATTTGGTGGAGGATAAATGAAGCATATACACATACAGATGTGTGAAAATATACCTCAAAAATGATGTAGTTATATAATTAACTGCCAAATTAATAAACTATAAGCTGGAAAAAAAGAAAGACCTTAATGTTTCTGCAGAGTCTAGGTGGGTGATGTGCGGAGAACAGGCTGAAGTAAAGAACTAAGATGTTTTTGTAGATATTTCCAGCATGAAAGGAGTAGGAATGGAGAATGGAGAGGCAGGGAGCATTTAATGACCCACAAGATAGGAATGATATCTTCTTTTTAAATCTAAAAAAACTGAGATTCAAAATAATTACATATCTTTCACAAGGTACCTAACAGCGGAAGTAGAACTTGCATCAAGGTGTCTTTCTTCAAAGCCCTGTTCTATGCCCTCAACTATATCTTGATTGTTGGACAATGACATCTTCTCACATCTCTGAGGATGGTATTATCCAAACGACAAGAAACAACAATTGTTGGAGAGGATGTGAGGAGACAGAAATCCTTGAATGCTGTGGTGAGCATGTAAATCGGTGCCTTCCTATCAAAAATAGCAATTCCTCAAAAAAATTAAAAGCAGAAATTTCATATGATCCAGTTATCCAATATTTATCTGAAGAATGCAAAAAAACTAATTTGAAGGGATATGTGCACCCAAATAACCAAAGTTGGAAACAATATGAGTGCCCACTCACCCATGAGTGGATGAAGACGATCTGATGCATATACACGATGGAATAGCACTTGGATAGTGTTTTTGTTTTTTTGTTTGTTTTTTTAAAGATTTATTTATTTATACAAGCATTGGGTACAGTCAGAAGTGTGGGAGGGTGAGAGAATTCACCAGAGCCAGAGTAGAGAGCAGAATAGGCAGAGTGATGAAACGCACTGCTGAGGGGAGCAGCGGGCAGCAGAAGAGGTCTGTCGCGCCGTGTGGGACTCTTGCCAGCGGCCAGGGATCGAACTGGCGCTGCAGAGGCTGCGGGCAGCTTCGCAACCCAGCACTCAACCGCTGCTCCACCGGGGAGGTCCTCAGATAGTTTAAAAAAAAAAAAAAGAAAAAGAAAGAAAAAGAAATCCTGCCATTTGCATCAACCTCTAAAATGGACCTCAAGGGCACTATCCTTAGTGAGATAAGTCATATGTAGAAAGACAAGCACTGTATAATTTCACTCATATGTGGTACAGAGAGGCAAAAATTGGAGGAACTTAATAAAACAAAATTAAACTTTTAGACTATAAGACCAAATTGAAGGTCACCAGAAGGAAAAGGGAAGTGGGTAGGTAAACTAGATAAAAGGGGCCAGTTGTTTAGTGAAGGATAGAATTGGATTTTCAGTGGTGAATTTAATATAGTATATGTAGATGCTTATTTATAATTATGCCTGAAACTTTTATAATGCAAACTTCAAATTTTAAAAAAATCAAGAATATTGAACTTACTTGCTGATTATAAAGAAAAGAATATGCTTTTGGGCCCTTACAGCAAGCCAGAACTACATAACAAAATCTTGATTATTAGAATTTTTGTTTACCTCAGTAATTGGAAGGAAGCAACCTGTCTACGCAGCTGTGACCCTTATGTGGCCATCAGAGTTAAAATGTTGTAAATACAGTAACCAAATATTAAAGTTGTAAAGATTATACACCCAAAATATCAGGTTGCTATCTTGTCTCAAAAAAAGAGAGCAATTTGCAGCCTTTGGCTGTCCTGATTGGCCTCCAGCTTTGCTGTATGTGTTCACAGTCCCTTTCCATGGGTACAGCTTATCAGTTTGCTCCAGTGTCACTGCAGGAATCTTGCTTGTCTTTGTCATCTCCCTAGTGTGGCTAACACTTGAGTGCAGGGACCTTATTTAATGATGAGCTACAGAGCTCTCAGTAGAAAAGTAACATGATTGAAGATGAATTTTAAGAAGAAAAAAAATCTGACAAAGTCATACATGAAAAACCTTTCAATTTGGAGCTCCTGGTACTTACGTAATTGCCATCAATCCTAAATTGTCACTAATGCCCATTCAAATCATCCCACTAAACAAGGTGTCCTAGAGAGAAAAATGTAATTTGTAAGCTAATGTCAGTGTTAGGAGTTCAAACCTTGTTTAATAGTTGATGTCAGAGAGGCATATCCAGGAAAATTAATCTAAACTAAGCTTGAATGGAATTACAAGCTAGTCTTTGTTGAATAAGTGTGAGAAAGTTCATTTACTGCAATGGTATCAAACAAAGCAAATATAGTCTTGCCTTTGTGGAATTAGGGCAAGTGGACCAATAAATACACATATACCATGCACCTAAATATTTAACTTCATAAATCAAGCAGAATATTAAAGAACATATGTTCTATATTGTTAAATACAAATATACCATCACAACAAAACAAAAAAATAAGGGTAAAGCTATGGTCTCCATCTGACAGAAAGTCATCAAAGTACCAATGACAACTAAATTTAATTCTTATTGCACATGTGTGGATGTCATGGACCAAGGGTGCTTGGGTGCATGATAAAATAAAATTATAAATAATAAAAGGCAAATAATATTGTGCAAAGTATCAGAAAGGTTTTGAGTAAAGTTTCTAATAGAACTATATTATATAAGTTTGATTTGTCATTCTTTTTTTCATTTTCCTTTTTCATGTGTCTCAAACAAAATAATTTTTTTTATACAAAATGAGTTGGTAATATTTATATTTTGTTCCTTTGTGGGGCTTAAGAGAATATTTTCAGGAAAGGAAAAGAAAACACCCTGTAGTGGGTTTCTGCATGCTGGGAGGTGGCTCTTCATGAAAATCTGTTTGTCCTGAGAACATGTCATGGGTCATTGCATCATGACACCCCTTTCTTGAAAGACAGTAAGTCACACGAGCACACATGGGAGAAAATTAGTGGTCAGGAAGATAGAAAATATGGTCAATATGTAGTTCTGAGGCATTGGAATTTTAGGTATCATTAATGTTTCAAAAAAAAGAATTTAGAGGCTAAAAACTTCTATGTTATCCACTTCTTTACAACTATCATTTGCTATCAAATTCATTATATAATAAATACTTTAACATCAAAGAATTTAAAAGGTCATAATTTCACTATAACTGACATTATTCTGATATTTTTTCTAATAAAGATCATTGGCAATCTAGTTCTGAAATAGATAGATGAATATGTATACACATGCACACAACTTTGTCTTACATCTATAAATATTGCACATGTTTTTGCTCTGAATGAGTCAATATTTTAACATATTCTTGTATTTAGGAAATTTGGTCTAAATAGTCCCCAACTACAACTTGAAATGTTTTTATTGTCACTGGGAATGAATTTTGTTAATTGCTTTATTTTCATTTTAAACCATCTACCAAGGTTTTTTTTTTTTTAATCTGAAAGGACCTACAAAAATCACTTTTGCAGCATATTTCTATGCTTCTAGAATTCAACTTATAGATATTTATAGGCTGAGATCTATACCACTTCTGAGTACATTCACAAACCTTTGCCAAAAAGGAGCTGTCTGCCCCATGTTCTCCAATTCACAGTTCTGTCTGTGGTTGTAGTTTGATTTCTTTTAATATAAACTGTGCAATGGAAGGGAATTTTGCTTGCTGGTGGTCATGAGTAAGGCAATTAAAAAGTCTGAATTATTTTTGGAAAGATTTAAAGCAAAATATCACAGTTCATCAAAAATCTATCTTTAAAATACCAACAAGTTAATCATCATTTATGTACAGAAGGAAAAAATTATGGCTGCCAGCCCACCTTCATGTAGGAGATTTGGCCATAAATTTTAAATATCCATTGTGAGAATTATATTATGTGTAAGGAAATCAGAATCCTGCTGTTTTACAAGTGGGCCTTAGAAAGGCATAATGCACAAAGAAAGATTTAACAAGAAATATAAGCAAAACAGGCAAGAAAGAAAGCATCTTTGAAACTCCTGGGCCTTCCAACAAGACTTTTGGGAACATGCACAGTTCTTAAGACTTTTTTAAAGGCAAGATTATAAAGGCATTACTGATGCTTGATAGAGTTAATTCAAAGAAGACTCCTAAAACAACATAAACAGGTTTCTGAACAGTGTTATTTTATTACAGAGATTAAAGCATTACTGGTGCTTGATATTATTTTCTAAAATATGGTCCCTAACACGTGAACATGATTCTGAACATGACCCTGAATTTTTTAACAACATGAAATTTCTACCCATCTTCAGCATTTTCTGTGTATTAACTGTCTTATGTAGTTCAAATAATGTAAGCTTGAAGAACCCCATCAGATGTAGGTATCAATGAACCTGAGGTTTGCCAAGATCTCAGCCTGGTAGGCCACCGTGTATCTGGCTCTTGTATCAAATTTAAAGAGAGACTATTCAAGGGAGGACAAATTACAAAATGGCAATTCGCTGGACAAAGGAGTTATAAAATGGCATCTGTCTCTCTGTGTCCATATAGCGTAATAAGAGGGATCATCCAGAAGACATCTCAGAGTGTGTATATCGATCCCTGGGAGCAGATGCTTCCCTGGAAGCAGACACAAACTTGAACCAAGACATTAGGCTTGGTGAACAACAGGCTGAGTTTTAACTGCAATTCTTTTCATTTCATTTCATTTCATTTATTTTATTTTATTTATACGAGAACCCAGATACAGGCCAAATGTGTGGGAGGGTGAGAAGATTCACCAGAGACAGAGCGGGGAAACAGAACAGGCAGACTGACCAAATACACTGCTGAAGGGAGGAGCGGACAAGACAGAAGAGGTTTGCCTCACCATTTAGGAATCTCCCTGGCCTGCTGGGAATCGAACCAGCACTGCAGAGGCTGTGGACAGCTTCACAGTGCTGCGCTCAACCTGATACACCACAAGGGAGGCCCATTTCAAGAGCATTTTCTATCTTCCCTCAAAAGTTGAGTGCTCTCTCCTTGGTCTCTAGATGAGATTTGTCTCACCCCTGTCCTTCTTCATCACAGCACTGTGCACAATTCCATTGATGTACTTATTTTTGCAATGTTTTCATTTTTTGTTGACTTTGCTATCTGAATATAAGCCTTATATGGAGGGACTTCATCTTGCTCACTCATATATTAGATATTCAATAAATATTCATTAATAAATGAGTGAATGCCCCATGGTGAGTGACTATGCTACTCCCAGCAGTGCCCTTTAGAATTTGGATCTTGGCCCAAGTTGTGAGCTTCCTGTTATTGAAGAAGAGTTTAGAATAGGCTTTAGAATGTGTGCAATTAAAATTGTATTTAACAGAATTTTACCTGAGACGATGGTGTCAGAGGAGGTTGCTGACTCCATTCCCAAGAGATTGCTCTAAGATGATCCAGTAGGGTACTAGACCCTAAGGATCCTATGATTTGCAGAGTAACTAGAAAGTGTCCTGCACATCAGAGACCACTGCTGACTTCAGTAGGAGGAACTGAGGAAATTCAAAGCTATACAAAAAAAGGTGGATGGAGAGTGGGAATTAGAGACTTATGTCTGGGGCAAGAATTGGCAGTGCATGAGCCTGTGGTCATGTGTTTGCTACTGGGGTGGGGGAGGGAATTGCTGATTGCTGTAGAAGCATACCCTTCATGGAGGGGAGATACATGCAGAACTGCTAGATTGAGCCAGGCAATCAGTGTCCCTAGCAAAGAAGCAGCAGGGCTCCTATCCCACCTCCTTGGGACTCAAGCTGAGACTGTCAAGTGGGAAGAAAAGTCTGGCCTGCATACTATAAGGACGTGGGTCTGGAACTCACAGTAGAGGCCTATCAGCTCTGTCACAACAGAAGCTACAGACACCACTTTCTCTTGTCTGGACCCTTCCAGGACCCTCTGGCAGTTCTTGGGCCATATGTTGTGAATCGTTTGCCCCTCACATACAGTGCAATTTACTGGAAAACAGGAAGTTCTATATCCTTAGGATACTTGAAAAACAGAAACCCAGAAAGCAACAAAATGAAGACACAGAAAAATGTAGCACATTCCATTTTGTATCCTCAAGGGAACATTTCACCACACAGAGAAAAAAACCTGCAGAATCCAGCCACATGATATAGATCTTATTTTCCTATCACATACAATGTTCAAAATTGCCATGATAAAGAAATTCAAAGAAATAGAAAACACAGAAAACTGATCGACGACATGTAAGGAGACTCAGAAAAGAAATGAATGTAATTAAAAAATGAAATTAATGAAAGAAGAAGTTTAAATAAAAATAACAGAGATGCAGGATGTAGAAAGAATAATATGGAGATAAGAAGAAAAAATCTGGAGGAAGCTATGGAAGAAGGGTGGGCTAAATGTGAAGTAAACTCAGTCACATCAAAGATGGCGATGGACAAAGAATCCAGGTGGAAGAAGGGAGAGAAACATGAAGAAAAAATTGGAAACACTTCAATAATTATTTCACTCCATGAGGAAAGACAATATAAGAAAAATGGATATACCAATGTGGAAGAGAGAGAGAAGGGAACAGAAAACTTATTAAAAAAATAATAATAGAGAAAAAACTTCCCAAACCTGCCTGGAAAAGACAGCTTTGGGATATACAAGTCCATGTGGCTAAAAGTACATCTTGTTAGCTAAATCTAATGAAACCTACACCAAGAGCTTGAGACAAAAAAAGAATAATGAAGTTGGTAAGGGTGAAAAAAGAAGTAACCTATAAAAATACACTTATGAAGTTTACATCTAACATCACTGACAAAACACTGAAGGCAGAAAGAAAATAGAAAGACATATTTGAAATAGATGACTGGATTTGAAATAGATGACTGGATCAAGAAGATATGGTACATATACACAATGGAATATTACTCAGCAATCATAAAAGATAAACGCATGTAGTTTGCAGCAACATGGATGGAGCTAGAAGGGATCATGTTCAGCAAAATAAGTCAGAAAGAAAAAGAAAAATACCAGATGGTCTCACTTGTAGCAGGAATTTAGAAAACCCAAATAAGGGACCAGGAAAAAGACTAATTAATACAAAGTAAAAATCAAAATCAACAAGCAACTATAAACCAGAGACACACCATGGGGGGCACGGGAAGAGGAAGGATTAGGGTCAAAATAAGGGGGGGGTGCCATTGTATGGGGAATATAACCAAAATGAAAATGCAAACATTGTGCAAAAATGAAAAATGATGTAAGAATTATATAAAATAAAATATTAAAAAATAAAGGTTAAAGATAAACACACACACACACACAAAAAAGATAAAAATGCTAGCCAAGAATATTTCATCATATAAGACTTTCTTCTATCTAAAAGAACTAAATGAGAGAGAAATAATGACATTTTCAAACAAACAGAAGCTGAAAGAGTTTGCAAAAAAAAAAAAAAAGAAACATGTTGAAAGGAGTTCCTGTATCTAAATCAAAGAGAAGAACATCCACAAAAATACTGAATAAGGAAATAGATAAATCCAGAAAAATAAGAACAAATGCAGTAGCAGATCCTCACATAAAAATAATTATCCTAAATAGAAATAAAATGAGCTCAACAATCAAAAGTCACAGAATGGCTGGTTGCATAACAAAAGAAAATCCAATGTTGTGTTGTCTCTATGAAATGTTTTTGAACTCCAAAGATAAACAGCTCAGAATAAATGATTGTAAAATAATGCTTTAAGCAAACAGAACCCAAAAAAGGCAGAAACAATAAAGTAGAGTTCTAGAAAAAGGCCACAAGAGATAAGAATGGACACTATATAATGATTAAGAGAACAATACATCAGGAAGTCTTAACACTCATCTATATATGTTCACAAATGTAAGATAATCATAATCGATTCTGAAAATATACATTGGTAGCAGCACAATAACATCTGGGAATTCAACACCTCACTTTAACCAATGGACAGATCAACCAGACAGAAAATAACCAAGAATATAATAGTCTAAAACAAAATTAGACCACATGGGCTTAAAAAACATTTATAGGTCACTATATGTTCAAAAAGCTGAATGCAAATTCTTCTCAAGGGCACATGAGATACTCATTCAGGATAGAACACCTACTGAGTCACAAAACAAGTATCAATAAATTCATGAAGAGGAAAATCATAACCAGTATCTTCTTTGATCACAATGATATCAAGCTAAATATCAAACACAAAAAGGAAGCAGGAAAAAATCCTAATTGTGAAGACTGAGCAACACACCATTGAGTAAGTGCTGAGTTCATGAGAAAATCAAAGAAGTTAAAAAAATACCTGGAAACAAATGAAAATGAGTACACAAACTACCAGAACCTATGGGATAAAGCAAAAGCAGAGCTAAGCATGCCATGTATATAAAGAAAGGCCCACATCAAAAAACGAGAAAGTGTTTTTTTTTTTAATTTAAAAAAAATTATTATTTTTAATTTTTTTTATGTAATTGCTCATTTTGAAACAATATTTGCTTCCTCCCACCCCCTCAGGTGTCGTCCCCATAGAGTTTCCTTCCCCAGTGCACCCGTGCACCATCACCTCAGTGCCCTGTGCTCCTCCCTCCCTCCCCCCATTTCTCTCCCACCTCCTCCCCTGCAGTATGTCTCTGATTCACAATTGTCTGTTTTTGCTTTGTTGTGTTTTGTACTGTTATTATTTTTTTACACTGATGTCTTATTTGGTTCACCTATGTAAAATAAGTATAGACTAAAAATAAAATTAAAGTATACTGCTGAAGGGAGCAGTGGGCAAGGTCTGCTGCACCATGTGGCCAGCCGGGGGAACGAACTCCTGCTGCAGAGGCTGTGGACAGCTTCATAGGCTTTGTCTCAACCCCTTGTGCCACCAGGGAGGCTCAGAATTTATATGAATGAAGTGAAAATTAAACTGTTGATGTTTTCCATTGCACATGAAGCATGAATATATTTGATTTCTGACTCTGAGAAGCATTTTATAATATTGTTATTTAATTCAAATTTTCTATGTGGGAAAATAACTGAATAAGAGTTGCTACTACCATCTGCTTGTTTTATTGATATAAGTTCAAATTATTTTGAATGGCACAGGGTCTCCTTATCTTTTTTTTCCCATTGATTTCTGAAACATAGTTAAACAAAGTTGAGTCAGAATTTTCAAAACCACAATTTTATCATTGATAATTATATTAACTATTTTAAATAATTTCCTGAGTGCTTGGTATTGTACTAAGAACTTTGTATAGATTATTCCTTTTATTTCTTACAAATCTGTGAGATAACTAGTATTTCTAACAACCACATTTTACATATGAGAACACTGAAACACAAAGAGCATATAATTTGCTTGCAACAATCATCCAGCAAGTTTTACTTTAAAATAGTGTGGTATATATACACAATGGAATACTACTCAGCAATCAAAATTGATAAACTCATGCCATTTGTGGCAATGTGGATGGAGCTAGAAGGAATTATGCTCAGTGAAATAACTCAGAAGGAAAAAGAAAAATACCTGGTGGTTTCACTTATAGGAGGAATATAGGGGAACAAAAACAAGTGGATAGTTATAAACCAGAGATATGCTGCAGAGAAGGAGGAGGGAGAGGGAGCAGAAGGAGGGAGGAAGGGACACAGGGGACTGTGGTGTTGGTGCACAGGTGCATTGGTGAAGGAAATTCAATGGGGATGACACCTGAGGTGGGCAAAAGCAAACATTGTTTAAAAATGAATAATGATGTAAAAATATATAAATAAAAATAAGAAAAACAAAAAAAGAGCAATGCCAAAAAAAAAAAAAAGATATTAAATGTCAAGGACTTGCAGAAAATTCTTGGAATTTTTTTAAGTGTCCATAGAAGAGTGCATATACAGAACAGCAGTGTCTGAGAAGGTCATTAAGGCAGTATTTTCAGTTATAAAACTCTTGGAAGATGAGGTATGACTGATAAGTAAAACATACAGATCTTATGTGTTGTGTGGCTTTCTATGTTATTTAAATAAAATTTGAATTTTATTTGGAGGTAGTTACAAGAGTAACAATTAAAAGTAATGAATATGTGCAAGTGTTATATCTTCTAATTATAGCCACAAAATATAAAAATAATATTGTAAGACTAACATGTAGTCAACTCAGTCCTCACATCCAAATAGCCTGATTCCAGAACTTATAGAAGTTGAGTGGATGGTAGGACCTGGTTTTATATATATATATATATATATATATATATATATATATATATATATATATATATGCCACATGATTTCTTGAGACTCTACATTAAGAAAACATACTCCATATCTATCTTATCGAAAAAGTCTTCACAACTGAATTCTCTTCTTTGAAATTCAACAAGTCTAAATAAAATAATTCACAAGTATTACTAGATAAATATTTCATATTATAAATAAATATTGAACAAAATGATATTGTTTTTAGCATTATGTGGATATATTTCATAAAATATTCTTTTTTGATTCACAAAGCACATTCATACTTTATACAATATACTGTTTGAAAGTTATTTCCTTGTCTCTTAAGAAAACAATGTGATCCTTTTCCAAGTTCGTTTATATCAAACAGTGCATCATATTCTCAAGTTTGTATATTCTTAGATTTCTGTTAAGAAATTTGAGATTCTCCTAGTTCTTAATTTTATCCTGAGTTAAAACATCCTGTCTTCACCTCTCATCTTCTTGCAACAACTATATTGCTTATGGTACATAATAATGCAAGTAGGCATAATATTTTTAAAATGTCTTTATTATCTTATCCATAACTAAATCATTTTTATAATTTTTCAGTAAGTGTCCTTTAGAATTTTCTGTGTCTCCCTTCCTCTCTCTCTCTCTCTCTCTCTCTCTTTTTTTTTACTTGTGGGAACTTTGGTACTATTGGCTCTTGATCTAATATTTACAAGAGAATATTTAATGGGTTGGTGGCAGTTTTATTGCCCTTTAAAATATTTAATAGGTTTTCTGTATAATTTCTCAATGCGTTCTTATTTGTTTACCTTTTAATATTTTTGTTATAAAATCAAAAACTTGTGGTATTGAATTTTATGACATTGGCACAATTTCTCCTCCACGGTTGTAATGCATACTTCCACCACACTTTTATTTTTAGGAGCTAAATTATGAACTTAACAGTGCAGCATGGCCCCAATCCATAAAGTTTGTATTTGGCTCACTATTACAAATTGAAAATTTTTCTTTATTAAACAAATAAGATTGTAGATTACTTTTTTTTAGTTGTCATTTATTGTTATAACTACATGAGCAAAATATGGAACTACATTTTATTTTAATTTTTCAAGTTCGACATAAGTTTAATCAGTTTTGTTTTACTTGCATGTGTGTATTCTAAGGAAAATG
Organism: Talpa europaea; assembly: GCF_964194135.1. NCBI lineage: Eukaryota > Metazoa > Chordata > Mammalia > Eulipotyphla > Talpidae > Talpa > Talpa europaea. Next base: position 82,722,741 of record NC_140071.1, on the reverse strand, counting down.
GCCCCAGGTTGGAAGTCAGGAAATTTAGACTCTAGTCATAACATTACTGTTCGTTAAGATGCTTGTGCACTAAGCCTTAGTCTGTATCAGGTCAGTGATTTCCAAAATGTTTAAGACTAACACTGTTTAAACAGTTTTATAACATGGAAATCAGAAGAGAACATCTGAAAAAGAGTGGAGTATATTAATCATGAATTATGTTACATGGCCAGAAAAGTACAGTTTACTTGATGAAACAAATAAGTCCTGTCAGGATATTAGAGATTTTTTAATTGCTTGAAATTACTATTTTGGTTTTTCCTGGGTATTTAATTTATTAAATATTAGATAATTTCACTTATGTGCAGAATATAGAGAAACCAAACAAAAGGTCAAGTAAAAGACAAAACTAGCAAGCTGACCATAGATCTGGAAGCATACAGCAAGGGTGGGATGGGAGGGGGGTCAAAATAGGGAGGGAAGAACAAGGAACTGTGGTGATGGATCACAGGTACTATGGTAGCAGGAGAACTAAGGGATCTACGCCTGAGGGGAGAAACCAATTACTGTACAAAAAATGAAAAATGATGCAAGAAAATAAAAATAAAGAACAATACCTGACACACAAAAATAATAATTTATTAGCACAGAAATTAGAAATTTAGGAATGAGCTTTATAACAAATTCTGCAAATCAATTTATAAAAACTTTCTGTGTACCATTGTCATTTCCATTTATATTTATATTATCAAGTTATTAAAATTAAAAGAAATTTTAAAGATGTACTTTTCAAAGCCCATACTTTAAATACTAATAATGCTAAACAATGATACTGTAAGAGAGCTTTAAATCTGGTCTATACTTACTTGGTTTCCCTTAAGTCTATACTTTTTATGACATGAACAAAAAATATATTCATGAATTCCATATGTGACAAAGTGTATTTCATTTATATTCTCTGTCCTTTGGGAAATGCTCTATACGAACTTGATGACGTAGCAACCAAGTCATTTCATGCATAATTCAGAACCCATTGTTAAGTGACGGAATGACATTCTGCTGTGTTACAGAAAAGCAAGTGTGAATGTCCACTTTGTCCTTTCCTTCTCACTCCGAAGTCTAGTTGTAATCGGAGCCCATTGATGTCTTTGGGCACTTCTCTTTTGGTGACTCAATCCCAGCATCCACTCAGATCCCTCTTCTCCTTGTAATTTGCCTGACACACCTCTCCAGTTCTCAGTTTCATAGCAAAACCAAACAAGTCCACAGATCTGGAGGCTTGGACTAGCCGCTCTCTCTCCTCAGGTCTCCTGACCACTGCATGGCCCTTGACCTGATCCTGGTTCCAAGTCTTCCCTAACTTGGAAGAGAGGGACCAGCGAGTCTGGTATTCCTTCAAGTAAGTTCTACTTTTTAATTATTACATCACTATTAAAGTTCAGTGAATTCTAAATGAAAGATAAAGTTAAATTTTAAAGTAATTTTATAGTGACTTAGGCTACATTTTTTTAGTCTAAAGGACAGTGGGCATCCCCCAAATTATTTTCTTCTTTTTTTCCTTGCTGGTTTTCAAATCAAAATCCTATAAATGCTTGTGTTTCCATGATCTTTTGACACAAATTCTTTTTGGGTTAAACTTGACCAATGCTTGGATAATAGTTTTAGCCCCTATTTTATGTGTATAAATAATTAATTAGTACTTAATTTAATATTTCTATTTTTAATTCATGAATAAATAATTCATGCACAGTTGTAGGATTGAAAAGATATTTGATTCACGTAGGTGGGCAAATGTCTGAAAATACTAGAATAACAATTCTTTAATTTATTCTTTCATTGTTTGATGAAACAACATTTACAAGGTATTTATGCTCTAGAGGACCCCATAAAGGGAAAAGTTTGCAATCGAATGAACAGGTCAAAATAATGAAAGCTCTTATAAATATGTATTTTTCCCTCCTTACATGGTTATCATATATGCTTATATTTGTCTTCATGCAGTAAGGACAAAATCCCTTTTAAATATGCTGTTTTCATTGAATCATGAAAAGTGTTTTATGGTATGATTCCACATAAAAGCTTCAGTTCATACACTGTAAAATATAGTATTATACCTTAAATCCTAAACATTCATGCTTGCAAGCTGAAAATCAAGAATCAGTATCCAGTCAAGCCCTTCCAATTGCTTTTGGAACAGGTGCTGGGGCCAAGCTGTAAAAACAGAAAGCTGAGTGCCAAGAATTCCCATGGCCTTCAAGAATGGAACAGACAAAACCAAAGGGTGGTCCCACATTCACTGCCAAATGACATAGCTCACTCTAATCACTGTATATTTTGAGAGCAAATGCACTAGAATAACAAAACTTTTTTCCTTTATTTTTACATTGTGAAAAATAAGAACTATGACAGTTGTGAGAATTTGTATGCTGGCAAAAGAAATGATGAGGAAGGCTCTGAAACTGAGTTTTTCATAAGGAAGTCACAAGACGGGCATAGGGCTTGTGTCTATCTGTTAACACTCTGATGGACACAGAGCCTGAGGAACACAGCCCTCCTGTGCCATGATCATGGAGCACTGCTCCCAGAGCTACTGGGCCCTTTAGGTCACTAAGATGCTGAGTGCTCAGGAGTCCCCCCAAATTCTTTTGCTAGAATTATTTTAGTCTAGATTTGTTTCAGCCAGCTGCATTTCTGGCACTTAAAGTCCTTTTTTAATATAAGGTAAATAACGGACCCACCTACTTCACAGTTTGTATTCAAGTGAGTTTTTAAAAGAGATCTCTAGGTATAAAGGTGGGTATTTTAGTTTGCACCATGAAGTGCCAGTAGATACAATATTTGCTTAGATGTTTGAAGTAGAATAAGATAGGAAGCAGAACAAGAGACAGAGAGAAAAAGAGAGACAGAAGGGACAATGACAGAGACAGAGAAAGAACAAAACAGGTACTATTTAAGTATACTAAGACAGGTAAGACCGAAGAGAAAAGAGGAAATTAAGGATAAAAATGAATAAAAAAAGTCAGCTATGGTTGCTGAGCTTAAATGATGGTTATAGGTTTTCTGGTTACAGACACAAACTCTATGTGACTATAGTTAAGTGAGAAAGTAGACAACAACAATAGGGTGTGGGTGAAGGTAGGAGTAAAAAAGTGGGAGAAACCACAGTTGATATGGGAACAGAAAATTGTAAATCAAGAACAATTATCTGTTTATTTCACCTTGTACAGAGAGGTATTTAGTTGGATGTGACAACTACTTTTTAAATGTACATAAATACTTTTTAAATATCAGGGTACATTTAAAATATCAGCATACAGGGGCCTCCCTGGTGGTGCAAAGTGTTGAGATGCAATGTTATGAAGTTATCTGCAGCCACTGCAGGACGAGTTCAATCCCCGGTCAGAGAGGTAACCCACATGGCACAGCAGACCTCACTTGTCTGGCCTGCTGCTCCCCTCAGCAGTGTATTTCAGTACATCTCCCTGTTCTTCTCCCCACTCTGTTTCTGGTGAATACTCTCAACCACCCCGCTCCATCTCTGGCCTGCACCCTGGCTGTTGTATGCATGGATAAATAAACCTTTAAAAATAAAATAAAATAAAATATCAGAGCACAAGAAAGCTCTGTACAGCTAGTACAGCTTTTATGTTTTCCTGCCTGGAATAAATTGAGAAAGAGTAGCAGATTGTAGAGATCTTATTTGCTGGAATTACATGATTTCTTTTAACTTTTTGTTTGAAATAATTTATATGTATGGGAAAGTTGCACAATTAGTACAGAAACTTCACCGAGCTTCTCCAAGTGTTAATTTCTTATATAATGATAACACAATGATCAAAACTTGGAAACTGATTCAGATATGATACCACTAACAAACTACTAACTAAATTGCAGACTTTATCTGGATTTACTAATGTATTTTTTTTTTCTGTCCAGAAACCAATAGAGGATTCCACATTGCATTAATTATACCTCTCCTTATTCTTCTCCAGTCTGTGATGTTATGTCAGGCCCTCCTTGTTTTTCATGGCCTTGATACTTTTGAAAAGTAATCATCTATTATTTTGTAGACTGTCTCTCAATTGAGTTTACCTGGTGTTTCTCAGATTAACCCAAGGTTATGCATTTTTGGCAAGAATACTAAAGAATGTGATACTGTACCTTTCTGGTTGCATCACATTCGCTTTTAAATAACTTCAATTTGTCTTACTAGTGATGTCAATTTTGTTCATTTGCTTCATCTGATGTATTCCAGGCTGGCTTTTTTACCACACATATACTGTTTTTCTTTGATGTTAAACAGTCTTATGATGAGATATTTTAGAACTATGCCATGCAAATTTGCTATTCCTAAATATTTTTGCTCACCACTTTCACTCCCACCGATTTTCTTTTTTTTAAAATTTATTTATTTCTACAAGAACTGGGGTATAGGTCAGAGGTGCGGGAGGGTGAGAGAATTCACTAGAGACAGAGTGGGGAACAGAACAGGCAGACATACTGTAGATACTGCTGAGCTGAAGGGAGCAGCGGGTGAGGCAGGGGAGGTCAGCCACGTCATGTGGGTTTCTCCCGGGCTGGCCGGGAATCGAAACTGCACTGCAGAGTCTGCGGACAACTTCACAGGGCAGCACTCAACACGCTGTGCTACCGGGGAGGCCCTCATTGATGTTTCTTCCCTTAAAAAAATGTTTCCTGTGGTGATTTTCCATTTTTCCCATTCCTTTGCCATTTATTAAGAATTTCATGATTTCTTTAGATTGGAAGAATTAATTTTGTTAAAATGACTGTCTTACCCAAAGAAATATATAGGTTCAACACAATCCCTAACAAAGTCTCACTGGCATCCTTTAATTCAATAGAAGAATATTACTGAAATTTATATGGAGTCACAAAAGACAATGAATAGCCAGAGCAATCCTGACCAAAAAATGAATGAAGGTATCACATTCCCAAACTTCAAACCATACTACAAAGCTATTATAATCCAAACAGCATGGCATTAGAATGAAGATTGACACACAGATCAATGGAATAGAAAAGAAAGTACAGAAATAAAGCCACACTTATATGGTCACTTATTTTCTGACAACAAGAATAAACAATGGAGAAGGAAATTTTCTTTAGCAATAGAATAAGCTGTCAGCAAATCTGGACAACCACATGTTAAAGAATAAAACTTGACTGTGCTCTCACAATATATGAAAAGTTAACTCAATATGGATAAATGACTTAGTTGTAAGGCCTGAAACTGCAAAAATGTATCAGAAAAAAACAAAGGGACCATCCTCCACTAGACGTTGGCTTCAGAGATTTCTCTGGGAACTCAATTCCAAAGGCAAGGGAAACAAAAGTAAAAGTAAGTAAATTGGAATAGATCAAAACAAATAGCTTTTGCATAACAAATGAATCTATCTTAAAACAAAATTAAAAAACTCCACTCTATTGAATTGGAGTAAATGAATCCACCAAGGAGCTAATATCCAAATGTTACAAAGAAAACGTACAACTCAACAAAAAGGAAACAATAAATTGATAGACTAGCTAAGTAGACACTTTTCTAAAGAAGACATACAGATGGACAACAGGAACATAGAAAATGCTCATCATCACTTATCATCAGGAAACACAAATTAAAACCACAATAAGATATCACCTCACACATGTGAGAATGGCTCTATCAAAAAGTCCAGAAACAGCCAATATTGGCAAAGATATGGAGAAAAATAAACATTTGTACACTATTGTGTTGTAGAATAATGTTAATTCAATAAAAAATAATATGATATTAAAAAAGAGAAAAATTCCATGGTTTATTAGTTAATTAGAGAAATACATCCAGGAGTGATGATATATAAGTTCAGGAAAACAATATATTTACTAAATGCAACACAGAATTTTGATTATTGAAATCTAGGTTGAATTGCCGAAGATTCCTACTAATTATTCCAATTATTATCTAATTTACTAATTTGTTAGAAAGCCTCCAACTGTCTTAGCTTTATGAGATTCTATTAAAAATCATATGGAGGCAGGAAAAATTAGAAAATCATTTTCTGATGATTAAAGTACTTATATACTAGGGTAATTTGGCATGAGACAAAAACTGCAAATTTGAAAATTTATGACTGAAGTAATACTAATAGAATCAGATGATACTTTTTCAAATCAGTTAATTATTCAGATTTGGTTGACATGATATGGGGTGAAGTATAGTTAAAAATAAATGTAAAATGTATAAAGGGAATGGTCCCTTTAAGAAACAGAGTGACAAATGTAAGAATTGTTCCAGGAAAAAGCAGGTCTCAGTAAGTGTGGAGCACTTTCTGAAATGATTTGCTACCATTGCGATAAAAGCAGAAAGTTCACAGAGTCTCCAACCTCTAGCCTCTAAGTCAGCAACAGTCCTGGGTGAGAAAAATTAAGAGCCTACAGTAACCACAAGGTGTTAAGGAGGCAATAAAACTTTTTCCTCTGCATGGCAGCCAGGAACAAGCTGAAGGAGAAGGCGCCAGAGGACATGAAAAGGTCCAATAACTTGAACCTGTGGTATTATTTCAGATCACAACGTTTAGTTAGTATAACTGATAAACACTGTGCATAAAATAAGAAAATGTTCTTTATAGATTCATGAACAAAAAGAAATAAAACATACTTAACAATGGTATTCAGTATTCAGTAAAAAAAGAATAAACATTATGCATTTTCACAACAAATATCCATTGAGTTTTCATGTAGTTTAGCATTTGCTGTCTTATTCTTCCTTTATATGCATAAAAGTAATTATACTAATGAATTTTTAAGTGACTTTTGACTTGGAAATGCTATCACTACACTGCCAGCGGTGGAGAATTTAAAATAAAAAACTATACATTGAACTTGTAGAAAAGGCTGACCCAACTGCTCTCATTTGTTTATTTATTTATTAAGGCAGCATAGCAGGCATGTTGTTTCTTTTTTTTTTAAGATTTATTTATTGATGCATATAAGAACTGGCGTGTAAGCTGTGTATGTGTGGGGGGGGGGTGAAAGGATTCACAAGAGAGAATGGGAGCAGAATAGACAGACTGAAATACACTGCTGAGGGGAGCAGCGGGCAAGTCAGGAGAGGTCTGCTGTGCCATGTGGGTCGCTCCCTGGTGGGGATTGAACTTGTGCTGCAGTGGTTTCAAACAGCTTCATAGTGCTGCATCTTAACCCCTTATGCCACCAGGGAGATCTCTTCACATTGATTTTTTAAGGCATCAAAATGATTAAAAACAGTAAGACAATGTAAAGCCATAAACCATGAAAAAGGCAATCACTAGAAATATAAGTGGAGCTGTTATGCTTAACTTGATGCTGCATTTATCAAGGCCTAGTGAAGTGTGAAGGACATAGAGTTCTGATGTAAAGCCAGATTCTGACTAGTAATTTACCAGCATGCTTGGAATCTCAAAGTTTTGTGCCATAGGTTTGGGCATTTAAAAGTAAACTAATAATAAGTAAACTTTATTATCTTTTTTCTCCTCCTACTACCCCAACCTCAAGGGACAGTATGGATTGTAAGGGAAAATATTGTGCAAAGCATGGTATGAGGGAAAAGAGTAAAGCATTCACTAAGACTTTGGATATACAAACTGTGAGGATATAAAAGGCAAAGTTTAAATCTGTTAAGTCCCCCAAAGCTTAAAACTTGAATATTACTTAGAAATGCTCTATATCTGGTAGGACACTTGTATATTTGGCAGAAGTGGATATAAATCCCTTGTGAAAAAACCCTCTACACCCTAGGCCTCTGAAATTTCCCTCATAAGATTTTTTAAGGGAAAAGAACAGTTTCCAGTCAAAGACAATCAAGTGCACAGGAAATGTTACCCAGAACAAGAACTAACAGAAACAACAGACAACAAAAGCAGATCTATGTAAATTTCAAATGTTAATATAGTGATAGAAATTTTAATGTAACTAAAAGTGTAAATTTATATGTTTGTAAATTAATTTTTAACTGGTAACATTGGTGTATTCCCATCAGGTGTTACCACCATAATGTGTCCACCACCATCTTGCCCATTCTGCACTACCACAGACCACTAACACACCTTCCCTCCCTGTTTCTTCCCCTCCATCCTTTGTGTCTCAGTTCTATAGTCAACTATCATGGGTTAGTTTTATAGCTTGTCTTTATCTGACAGTTAATTTAATTTCTTTATATTCCACATTTTAGTGACACCATCTGGTTTTATCTTTCCCTTTTACATTTTTCACTTAGCATTTCAATCTCCATCCATGTTTCCACAAATGGCATGAGTTAATCCTATTTGATCACTGAGTAGTATTCCATTGTGTCAGTATACTACATCTTCTTGATTCACCCATCTATTCTGGGGCACAAAGTTATTTCCATAGTTTGGCTATAGCAAAGAGCACTGTAATAATCATGGGACCACAAGTTTTCCTTTTGAATTCATGTTTTTGAACTTTTTTGATATATGCTTATAATGGAATTACTAGGTCAAATAGCAGAACCATTTTAAATGCTTTGATACACTCCATACTTTTCACTCCATACTCATACCAGGAATGTAGAGGGTTCTGTTTTTGCCACATCCTCACCAGCACTTGTTTCTGGTCTTTTCAATATGGGCCATTTTAACATATGAATGGTATTTCATTGTGGTCTTGATTTACATTTCTTTAACAATAAGTGGTTATGAACATTTTCTCGTGTGTCTCTTGGTCATTCCTAGTGTCTTCTTTGGAGCAGTATCTGTTTCCTTCTTTTGCCCATTTTTAAATTGGTTTATTTGTTTTGTTTTTGTGAAGTTTTATAAGTTCTTTTTATATCTTTGATATCAGTATTTTGTTAGATATGTTATGCAAATATTTTGTCCCATTCAGTAGGATGTTTCTTCCTTTCAGTTATGGTTTCTTCCAATGTACAGTTGCTTTCAATGTGCTATAGTCCCAGCTGTGTATGTTCTCTTTCGTTTTCCTTGCTTTTGTAGATGAATCCCTAAAGGCATTACTAAAGCTTATGTCATAAAATGTTTTGTCTTTTACTTCTATGTATTTTATCATTTCATGTTTTACCTCCTAGTCTTTGATCCATTCTGAGTTGATCTTAGTGTATGGTGTGAGATTGTGGTCTAGTTTCATTCTATTGCATGCAGCTGTCCAGTTTTCCCAGCAGCACTTATTAAAAAGGTTATCCTTGTTCCAGTGTATGTTTTTTGCTTCTTTACCATAGGTTAATTGTCCATATGTATGTGGATTTATTTCTGGGATCTCAATTCTGTTTCATTGGTCTATGTTTCTGTTTTTGATCCAGTACCAGGCTGTCTTAATTATTATGGCTTTATAATATATTGAGGTCTGGAAGCGTGATACCTCCATTCTCTCTCTTTGTTAAGATTGCTTTTGCTATTTGGGGTCTTTTGGGATTCCATATGAATGTCAATAGTGTCAGTTCTAGTTCTTTGAAATATACCATTACTATTTTTTTTAAAGATTTTATTTATACAAGCACTGGGGTACAGGCCAGAGGCACGGGAGGGTGAGAAAATTCACCTGAGACAGAGCAGGGAGCAGAATAGGCAGAAGGACGGAAATACATTGCTGAGGGGGACAGCAGGTGAGACAGGAGTGGTCTGCCACACCATGTGGGAATCTCCCTGGCCACCCAGGAATCGAACCAGCTCTGCAGAGACTGTGGACAGCTCCACAGCATGGTGCTCAACCAGCTGCACCACTGGGGAGGTCCGCCATTACTATTTTTATTGGGATCATGTTGATCTGTATGTTACTTTGGAAAAAGTCACTACTTTGACAATGTTGATTCTTTCATTCCATGAGCAGGGAATATTTTTCCTTTTCCTTGTGTCTTTTTCTATTTTTTTCAACAATATCTTATAGTTTTTTTCTATAGGTCTTTTACCTCCTTTGTGAGATTTACTCCTAGGTATTTATTTATTTATTTGGTATAATTGTAAGAATGATCATTTTCTTACTTTCTTCTTCTTCTTCTATCTCATTGTGCATAGAAAGACAACAAATTTATATGTGTGTGTGTTTTTTAAAGATTTATTTTTTTATAGAAGAATTGGGGTACAGGCCAGATGCAGGGGAGGGTGAGAGGATTCACCAGTGACAGAGTAGGAAACAGAACAGGCAGACCGATGAAATACACTTCTGAGGGGAGCAGCGGGTGAGGCAGGAGAGGTCTGCTGTGCCATGTGGGATTCTCACTGGCTGGCTGGGATCGAACCTGCGCTGCAGAGGCCACAGACAGCTCCACTTTGCGGAACTCAACTGCCTGCACCACCAGGGAGGTCCTGTGGTTTTTTTTTTTATGATTTATTTATTTATAGAAGAACTGGAGTACAGGCCAGAAGCACGGGAGGGTGAGATAATTCACCAGAGACAGAGCTGGGAGCAGAACAGGCAGATGGACCAAAGACTGCTGAGGGGAGCAGTGGGCAAGGCAGAAGAGGTCTGCCGTGCCGCAAGGGTTTCTCCCTGGCCTGCCAGGAATCGAACCCACGCTGCAGAGGCTGTGGATAGCTTCACAGCATGGCACTCAAACCGCTGCACCACCGGGGAGGCCCTATGTGTTTTAATATACCTTGTCACATTGCTAAACTGATTGTTTCAACTTAAAATTGTAAATTTTCAACATTTTCCTTGGAATCTTTTTTTTTTTAATTGGGTTTTTTCTTTTATTTTTGCATTGAAGTAGTGGGATGTAGGTCAGATGTGGGGATGGTGGTGAGAAGATTTACCCAAGACACAGTGGGGAGCAGAACAGACAGATTTACTGAAATGCATTGCTAAGGGGAGAAGCAGGCAAGACAGGAGGAGTCTGTTGCACCCTATGAGGGTTAGCTACCTGGCCAGGCATCAAACTGAGGCCATGGTGTTGATAGCACTAAGATTTAGCCCCTATGCCACCAAGATGCCCTTCCCTGAAATCTTGAGAGGGTTGACCAAGTATATGATGATGTCATCTGAAAATAATGTTAGCTTTACCTCTTCTGTCCCATGGATCCCTTTTATATCTTTCCCTTGTCTAATTGCTCTAGAGAGAACTTCCAAAACTATGTTGAATAGCAATAGTGAGAGTGGATATCCTTGTCTTATAGCATCTGAGTGGGAAATATTCTGGCAAACTTATAGGTTTAAAACAAATCATATTAAAGAGGGAAAATAATCAGACTTAAAAATACTTTCAGGGGGGCCTCCCCTGGTGGCACAGTGATTGAGCGCTGGACTGTGAGGCTGCCCACAGCATCTGCAGGAATGATTTGGTCCCCAGCCTTCGGCGAGGGTCTCACGTGGCACGCAGACCTCTCCTGCTGCTCCCGCTGCTCCCCTCAGCAGTGTATTTCAGCAGTCTGTCTGTTCCGTTCCACGCTCTGGCTCTGGTGAATTCACTCACCCTCCCGTGCTTTTGACTGTACCCAGTGCTTGTATAAATAAATAAATAAATCTTTGAAAAAATACTTTCAGGGAACAGAAAACCAGTATTTTAAGTTTTAGCAGACTTTTTATGGAACAAAACAAAACTAGACAAATAATAACTGAAATTTGAAATTCAATAGATAGTTTTAACTTTACTCAAAATTGAAGACATTGAAGTTAGACAGGAGTCAGGAATGGTCTCACTAAGAACCAGAATATACAAAGATCTATGGCAAGACTATTTCAGCAAACAGAGAGAAACTGAGATTAGAAGATAGAAGGCCAGGGGTCTATGATAAAATGGTAGAAATTGAGGTTAAAAATTTATATTGATCACTTCAGATCACTTAAGACTTCATGTGTTTATAGTATTCATGCCACATGGATGTTATAAAAAGTGTAATTGGGAGCGACCAGAGAAGAGACTTTAAGACTAAGTCTGAAGTACATTTTAAGAATAGGACTATATTTTGTGTAGCATGGATTGTAAGGGGATGACTGTGGAAATAGGCCATTTAGAATTGTAGTGCAGTAGTCTCAGTGATATGATGGTAGTAGTAACTAACAAAAGAAACATTTGGGAATGTAATTTATGGGGGAGTATTGGAACACAATTCTCTATGGGTCTTTTCTATTTCCTGCATATCTTACACTGATGGTTTTTATTCTGAGCTGTCTTATCTGGACTCTATCCCTCTGTGAGATACTGTGGGAAAAATTATGGAGAACAGAGTTAAAATCTTCCTCTGGAGTAAAGGGCAGGTATGCTTACCATCCATAGTTATCCATTATAAAATATTGATTTTCCTAAGTTCAAGGTTATTCTCATGGAAAGCAATCAACTATGTATATAAGTGTCACCTGGCCTTCTTCGCATTGCACTGTGGAAATTGGGGTTTGAGGAACTGTTCTAAGAAAAATTCTAATACTCTTGGTGTAGCTATTGAGTTACAAATTCCTTAGTCTGTATCACAAATCACAAATTTCTCCTGTCTTTTGCTAGCATCCATAAAACTGAGGCAGGCTAGCTTGGTCGCTTACAAATAGGGTAAAATAACAGACCCTTCACAGTTCTTGACAACAGGTTCAGATTTAATGATGGACTGCACAGTGACTAGCAGAAATACAGAAAATGAGATATTGGAGGAAGTGAATTCCCAAAAAGGATTGAAGGTAGGGGATTCTTGGGAGTGTACAGAATTTCTACAAGAGAGGACCAATCATTTGGATCAGAAACCAGATTCTGGTCCAGAATATAAGGAAAGAATTTTACCATAGGGAAGAAAATTGATAAGCTGAAAATGGAACTTCAGTGCTAAAAATATATTTGAGTACTATATAGGGTATCAAAAATTACTTTAAAAGATGGACCATGAGAGCCTCACTGGTGGCGCAGCGGTTGAGTGCTGGGCTGTGGGGCTGCTGGCAGCCTCTGCAGCGCCGGTTCGATCCCCAGCCGCCGGGCAAGGGTCCCACATGGTGCACAGACCTCTCCTGCTGCCCGCTGCTCCCCTCAGCAGTGTATTTCATCAGTCTCCTGCTCTGTTCCCCGCTCTGACTCTGGTGAATCCTCTCACCCTCCCATGCTTCTGACTGTAACCACTGCTTGTATAAATAAATAAATAAATCTTTAAAAAAAAAAAAAAAAGATGGACCATGAGAAAACCTCAACCATAGGTGAACTAGGGCATGCAGAAGAAGGAAAACTCAGACACAAAACCTAGACACAGAAATAAATGTGGCAGTATCAGAGGTTGAACAATGTGGTAAAATGTAGACAAAGAAGTTAAATTTTATTTTGTAATTGTATTTTGTGAAGAGTAATAAAAAAGTAGACTCTAAAGAAATTAATTGGCACAGTATAGAGGGGCAGCTTACAGCTAAGGTTGTTTAAGTGCTTACTGTCTATTTCAAATGTGGATTTACTTTAGAATTAAGGTGTGAAATAGACAGATCATTTGTGCTGGTTAAGAAAGTCAAAAGTTGTGGGGATTAAAGTGAAAGTCAGAATTCTGCTTTGATGTTTCCATTGTCTGTCTTAATTCCTCCATGTTTCTTGGCACTACCTTCCACAGATCTTCCAAGTTTGCTTCTTATTTCCACCTTTTGCATATTGTAAACATTGGACATATACGAAGAATACATCCTGATTATGAAAGTGACAAGTTTTCATTTTTATGTCTTAAAGTTTAATATCAGAATAGCACACAACTGGAGTATCAATTTCAGTGAATTTTCATATATACTCATGCTGATTTTCAATAACGAACACTTGAAACTTACATGATGTTATAAAACATTGATAGTTCAATAAACACACACATATATAAGTATTTTCAGCTGACATTTTTTACCTTAACAGCCAAAGCAAATTATGATTGTAAGATAAATGAAGATTGGTCAGGCTTTTACTCTCTGTGGCTATCATCGGGAGACTTGATTGTGCTAATGTAGGAGGTGCTTGGGAGCGTGGGCTTGGGACACACAGGCCTGATGGTGGACATGTGGAGTATGGTGTGGGTGTGCATAAATGTGCACATCTGAACTGGAGGGTGAGGCTATCAGGGCACTGTCACTCAGAGATGGCTATGGTGGAAGGGCTATGAGAGGATGAGTGATAAAGTGAGTCAGCACCATAAGAGAATACCAGAGAAAGCCCAAAGAGTAAAGATTCAGCAGGCTGGGAGGGCTGCCAGCCTCTGACCCCCCAGCCTCCCTGCCTTGCCAGCCTGTGGAATTGCCCCATAAAAATTGACCCAAAAAGAGCATTAAAGCTTCAAAAAGCCACTGCAGGGTCCCAACTGTGCTTTATCCATGTGCCCAAATTGATAAAGAACTTGCCTTGTGCATACTTGCACAACAATGACTTTATTGCTGACATCCTTAAAGATAAAAGCCAACCAAGAAGGTTTGTTATCCTCTCTTTGTAATTATTCAAGCACAGCCTAGCACCAAGTGACAACTCCCACAGGTACTGCAGGAAAATTGGAGGACAGCATGATAGTCAAGACAAAATTAACTTTAGGAAAACCACAAGTGGTTCGCTCAATATATATCCTAACTGATTCTGTGTAAGGACTAATCACTATCTTCAGGGTAACTGCTATGCCTGATTTTCTTCAGGTTTTCCAAAAGATATATAATCATTTTCATAGCATCACCTTACCTGAGGGGGCAGTGAGGTACTGCCTACAAATCTTCAGGAAAGGAAAATGGAAGGGAAAAATGATCTCGACAACTCTTGTAACACTCCAGGCAAGCTAGTCTAGGGAAGGGGTAATGCTGATGAGGAGTGTGTTGGGGGGGTGGGAGGTTTATATGTTTGAATTTATACAATAGAGGAAACATGTTCTTGCTACTTTGCATAGGCCTGATGACTCAGCGCAAACAACAAATGAGTTGAGGCTTTCATTATCATGTGTCATTCCTTCAAGGGAAGCGTTCCCTAGTTTCAAAATTTAAGTACTTTCTAGAGGTATTTGTGAGTGCCATCGAGGGGTGTGAGATGGTAGGAGAAGCAGGCAAACATGTGGGGGTGGTTAATAGCAACACATAAGACAAAACACAGGAAATAAATTAGGTCTTTAATCCCTGACTCTAAAAAATAATTCCAATCAATCAAATTTTTAATAAATTTCAGTGTCTGTGTGTACTTGACAGAACCACAGCCTTACCCACAATTCTACATCCTCATTTCATGCTTTATTGGAAACTTAATAAGTATACCAAGAACATGTTGTGTACATGTTTACCACTCAGGATAACTAATCTTAACATATTTCTTTCTTTCTTATTTTCCATCCTTCCATTTTATCACTCTTTTGTTTAAAAAGTTAAATTTCAAAAATACTGAAAAATACAAAAACAAGAGGGGGAAATTTCCCAAATCCCAAACCCAGAAATAACCATCATTAACATTAAGGCACATTACTTTCAATATCTTTCTATTCATGTATTTATGGAAAAATCCTTTTATAAAACTTGGAATCATTCCATAATGTTGCTTTTGGTATAAAAGCTTTCAATTTAATTTTGCTTGAATGCTAAGAAAAAAAATCTGAAATGGAAGATAACCAATAGTTTAATGCACACATACATACATATACATACATACACATACATGTTGTATATATACTCACATACCTCAGAGGGTATTTTCTAAAAGATTATAATAAATCTCAAAAATAATTAATGAATAACTTCAAATTTGGCAGTCATGATTTTGTAAAGGTTCATTTTAGACAGTTGAAACTGATCCTTATTTATGAAAAATGAAACATGAGTCCTCACAATAGCACTTTCCCACCTTCATGTCTTGATTTGTATAATTTATTTTATTTTATATTGCCCATTTAAAATATATATTTTGTATGGTTACCATTCTGTTCTGTAGAATACACATATCCATTCGTATTAATTCCATGTTGAAATTTACTTAGTGCTGTCATTAGCTCTTATCATAACTTCCTTATGTCTACATTCTGTACTTTAACTGTCAAAAGCTGGATTTCAAAGAAAATTTTTTCAGAAGAGCTCAAAATTTCCTTTACATATCTTAGAGAATTCTGCCTGTTGCTTCCAACATTGGAATATGTTGGCTGGCTATAACATTATGGGTCTTGCTTATCTTGCCCAGAATTTGGCAAAATGTGCTCTTACCTGATTTTTCTGCTCCATAAAGGAATGATGGGGGTCAGCAGTAGAATGCATGCTGGGTTAGGTGACCTGGGGTTCTATGCTTTTTTTCTGAGATTTTACATATCCTGTGAAAGAGTTCACGTCAACTAATTAGGACTCTACCATTCACACTGGGGTGTACTCTTGGGCTTTGGATTGTTTTCTATTTCACCCATTCTCCCCTCCAGCTTCTGTACGTTTTCTCAGTCAGAAGAGGAATTGGATAATAAAACCAAACCAATTTCCTTTCTTCCATATTTGGAAGTTTCTATGGGAATTCTCAGATTCTTGTGAACCTACCATTATGTTTTCTAAAAAGCTGAGGGCTGGTTTCCAAGTCAAGCTATATCTTTCATCATTGCTTCATTCCAAAATCAGCTGTTTCTTATTGCAATAAATTTCCTTTCCTATTTGATTTGTTGAATTTTTTCCTTTTGTTGGTTATTACATTATTTTTAATTTTGAGAAGCAGATTTAGTAATGTGGATAAAGGCACGAACTCTGCCTGGCTTCAAGTCTCTGCCACTTGCTTACTCTGATACTAGGGATCAGATATTTAGCTGTTAGTTTTCCAGTCTATAAAATACCTTTCTAAAGGGTTTTATTGAGCTTAAATTGGGTCATAGAGGTAAAGGTTTAGAACAGTTCTTGGCATATAGTAAGCATTTAATTTTAGATAATATTTTTATTATGACTAACTTTAAGTACTCAGCAATGAAAAATTCTTTTCAACCTACCACCTTAAACCAAAAGTGTGATTCTATTTTTTAGATCAAAATTTACTATTTTTTTTGAATCTTTGATACATATACAGACTAATTAAATCAAAAAATGAGATTTCTCAGCATGTACTCATTGGTCCAAACTTTCCATTTATAAACTCAAGATCATACAAGCATTTCCATTTTTCTTCTCCTTCATCTTGTCTTTTTCTCAAAAAAAAAAAAAGTATCTGTCAAATTTTAAAAGTGAACAAATAGAGGACTTTCAGGAGTTTTTTAAGCATATAGCAATATCTGGTACATACTGGGCACCAATCAATGTTTAGTGAATAAAGGTGTAAGAACAGCTTCACATTTGTTGAGTTATTTATGCCTTCTAAGTGTCTTTTGAAAGTCCTTGCCATTATTTTATGTGCTGTACTTCCACAAAGGAGCGATTGAGAATAATATTGGCAGTGGGTTTGTCGTATATGGCTTTTATCATGTTAAGTTTTTTTCCTTCTATCCAAAGAATTTCAAGGGCCTTCATCATAAATGGACGTTGGGGTTTGTTGAATGCTTTCTCAGCATCTATTGATATGATCATATGGTTTTTCTTTTTCTTTTTCTTGATGTGTTGGATTACACTCATCGATTTTCGTATGTTGAACCATCCTTGTGCCCCTGGGATCATGGTGTATTATCCCTTTGATGCATTGTTGGATTCTGCTGGCAAGGATTTTGTTGAGGATTTTTGCATCAGTGTTAATTGGGGAGATTGGCCTGTAATTTTTGTGTGTGTGTGTGTGTGTGTGTGTGCTTTCTTTGTTTGGTTTTGGTATTAGTGTAATGTTGGCTTCGTAGAATGTATTTGGTAGTATTCCTTCTTTTTCAAATTTTTTAAAGAGTGTGTAGGATAGGCACTAATTCACTGCTGAATGTTTGGTAGAATTCATTTGTGAAGCCATCTGGACCTGGACTTTTGTTTTTGGGGCATGCTTTGATTACTGCCTCAGTTTCGCTGCTTGTAATTTGTCTGTTTAGGTGTTCTATTTTTTTTTTTAATCCAGCTTTGGATGATTATATCGTTCTAGGACTTTGTCCGTCTCTTCTAGGTTGTTGAATTTGTTTGCATGTAAGTGTTCGTAGTAATCTGATTATTCTTTTGATTTCTACTGAATCTGTTGTGATTTCTCCTCTTTCATTTATAATCCTATTTATATGTGTTTTCTCCCATTTTTTCTTTATGACCCTGGCTAGAGTTTGTCTATTTTGTTTATTTTTTCAAAGAACCAACTTTTGGTTTCATTGATCTTTTGGATTGTTTTTTAATTTCCATGTTGTTTATTTCTGCTTTGAATTTTATTATTTCCTTTCTTCTACTGGCTTTAGGGTTTTTTTGTTGTTCTTTTTCTAGCTCTTTGAGATGTGAGATTAGGTTGTTTCATTGAGTTCTTTCTTGTTTGTTGATGTGAGCCTGTAGTGCTTTATATATTCCTCTTATTACTGCTTTTGCTTCATCCCATACATTCTGGAAAGTGGTGTCCTCCTTGTCATTCAACTCAAAGTATTTTTTAATTTCTTC